>NC_064928.1:208639344-209250750 GCF_023897955.1 Schistocerca gregaria | reverse complement strand
TAAATTTTTTCTTCTTGCAGATCTGTTTGTCAAAATCGTAAAAACTTCTCTTGTTTGAAAGTGTTATTAAAGAGTATTAAATTGCAACTATTAGTCACAATTCTTTTGTTTCTACGTTACTCCTAACGTTCTTCGACGCACAGGTGCTAGACTTTCAGAATATTCCACTTCATTGACCGGGTATTTTTTCGTTTTCGTATTGTGTATATACATTTACACGTCGTGTACCTTATTTTGGTAGTAGGAGATGCGATCGTCTTGTTTCCAGTTGCTGTGGAAGCTTAGTCTGCTATTCCACTGTGTGTGTGTGTGTGTGTGGGGGGGGGGGGGGGGGGGGCGGCATTAGTCCATACACATTTGAACAGCAGATGTTTGCACGGCAACAGAAAACAAAACAAAAGACTATCGCATCTCCCAATTTCAAAATAAAGTACATCAGCTGTAAACACACGTACACAGCAAGAATACGAGATAATATCCAATGTCACTGAGGTAGAATGTTCAAAAAATCGATGGTGTTAATTGCAGTTTAGTAGCAGTAATTTAAAAGATGAGAGGTATTTATCATCTTGACAAACTGATTTGTAAGAAAAACCACACTGTAACAATCACTACTAAAGATGCTTTGAAATAAAGCAAAAAGCGTATGATCTAAATAAGACTTCTGTTCCAGTCGCAAAAGAAGATGTATAACAAACATTGTATAAATGAGAATGGGAAAAGAGGAGCCCTAAAAACAAAAAGACAGCAAGCATAAGTTTCAGAGACTGAAATTTTTACTTTGCAGGGGAGTGTGCTCTAACAATACCACCACTTGCAAACTAGGTTAGAATTCAGATTAATAATGTTGCTCACGCAGCATATGTTCGCTTTATCGGGCAACAACAAAGTTATTGACTGTGGATGGTATCGTCAGAATGGAAATAATGAAGTCACTGTTAAAAAGTTATTAATTTTGGCACTTATCTTGAATGGATTTTGTCGAAGTTGTTATGGCTTATCTTGTTGATTCTAGGGTGATTCCACTTTGCTGTTAGAAGGTCCAGATCTGTATTTTAGCAATATTTGAAGACCTAACAAATGCTTTTTTCAGGAAATTCTTAATGATCAAACAATCCCAGATCAGAACAATGGTATGGTAGAAATAATTTTTGACTTGGTGTTCACGATCGACATTTTTATTAAACTTCTTGTAAATTCACATATACTTCTTCTTAATTGTCACATCATCAAGAAAACAGTTTTGTATCAATCTTCATATTTTTAATTTCCACTTTAGCCAAACACAAGACTTACTGTTCTTTTACAAAGCGAAATAACAACTTAACTTCTAGTAAGTGAAACAGACTGCTGTGTGCGCATTCGCGCCAAAAACGGTTACAAGTCTGTCAATGATTACAACAGTCTCACAGAAATGAATACACACAAGAACCATATCACTGTAATATATCAATACATCGGAGTACCTATACATTAATAAAACCAAACGTGAATATTGTCACAAACATATTTCTGTTACTTTGCAGAAAAGTAGTACGATATGACTGATATCGAGAACTGGGGTTGGAGTGCCGTAATGGTCACGTAAATAAAGAACCATTACAGTGCGCTGGTAATTAGATCGAGGATTCTTAGAGTGTACGCACAGCCCTTTCGAGCCCCCTCTCCAAATGTGTGGTGTGGTGTGGAGTACACGCATTGACAGCAGAGCGAAAACACACACACACACACACGGCAGATGCGGCGACGGCCGGAAGCCGATCGACTCGCAGAGAGCGGGCGAGAATCGATTTTCGGTAAGGCGATACACCGCTGGCAGCAGCTTCGGGTTACCGCGTGACCCAGACTGCAGACAGCACGCGACGCCAGGCGATACTCGACAGGTGCGCGCGGCAGCTGCGGCCAGCTCGGCTTCAACGGAGATCTCTCTCACAGCGTACGCGATGTGTTACGTTATTTGCGATGAAAAAAGAGTTAAAGCTATCATGATCACGAAGGCGTGGTCCTTCCGGAGATGGTTTGTCATTGCCATCGCCTTCTACTGACATTGGAACTGACATATGCCGTCCTCTCACGGGACGTTATAAAGCCGCCGGCACTCGGACCTTGCATCTGAGCGTTGAGCGTGCTGAGTTTCTGACGTCGTAACGTGGAATAGCTTGTTCGGGAGTCTTTCCGAACGTACAGAGCAATATATAGCATGTCAGATATTCTGATCGTGCGTCAGAGCGTTGACCAATGAGATGGCACAACGCCACCTACGTCACACTCACGCCACTTCCATTCAGCACAGAGGTGTGAGGCGCCATATTGGCATTCAGGTCAAGCCTATACGTATAAATGCGGTTTTTGAGCACCAGTAGATTGTGAATCACTCGAAAACCCCTTGTTAACTGTGTGATTGATAGCAATAAAATAATGAGAAGCAATATATTCGTGGCAAAAGAATTATTGTAACTTGCGTATTATGAGAGTATGCGAGTTGGAGGCCCCCACACACTGAGAATCCACCAAAAACGCATAGTTCTTGGTACAGTTTGTTATAGTTAAATTTCTCTTGGTAACACAGCTACGATTAAAGCTTTTAGCAAGTGGGAACATGCTAGGTGAAGCGTAGTGGGTACTGTTAACGGTTCACAATGTGACAGTTGATAAGGTAGTGGTTCGTGTCTCGCCATATCTTAAGTTTTTTCCCCCTAACATTCGTGTTTTTCATAGGTCCTGATGCTTTGTTGTTAGTTTAATGTACACATATACTACAATATTTGATGTTATGTAAATATAAGTTCATCTTTTTTTTGAGGAGTGCGTTTGTTCGATTGGTTTAATATACAGGACAGCTTGCGCTACTTGTATAAAGATATTTTGCTCCTTTTTAAGTTTCTTAATTCAGATGTTCTAAAGTTTCTGCTTCTGGGTAGGAACAGTGATCAAGTAAGAATGTCCTTAGGGTTTTACTGAAATGTGGGAATGATGAAGTAAAGTTTATCTTGATGTTGAGAACTACTGCAAATTTGTTTCGCACTGTTTGTAATGGAATTTTTGTAAACCTGTGTGCTTGTTGATTGGACATGGTACTTTCCTTTTTGTCTTAAAACATGTACATGGATATTGAAGTTTTGTGTATCTTACATATAGAACAACATGGTAAGCACATGGGCAGTGGAGGAAATATGCGTTTTAACAGAGCTAACGTGGGAATTTTACGCGGGCCCGTTTAGTAGTGTGATTTACGAAATAGAAACATCCCGCACCTGCCGCTGGAGTGCGTTGTGATCTCGTATACCACGCTGGGGCCCACGTACCGTGTGCACAAGTTGCATCGATACTGAGCGTTCAGCAGCACGTTGAACTCAGCACGCTCAACGTTGACGTTCGAGAGCACGGTCCGTGTGCCGACGGCTTAACGTCCGTGGACGTGGAACTGGTGACGTGACAGCGTAGAATTCTACTATACTGCGGGAGCTGAAACGAAGCACCTGGCACATCAGGTTTTTGGCTCGTGGAGAGGAACGTGGTCATTGAGAAGCGACATCGTTCTCACATCACAAGCAGAACTTAGGAGGCGTCATATTGTATTGAGATAGACTAGGTATTTGGTGGGTTTTCCACAGAAAACAGGAAGGTTTTATTTGTGGCTTATCGGCTTGTGATTGTAATACTATTACGGAACATGAATTTGCGATAACAATTGCAAAGCCTCAAAGTCAGAGAGATGGGGCAAGAGGAATTGCACAGAGAGGGGGAAGGAAATGGACGCAGATAGTGGGAAGGAAGAGATGGACAGAGAAAGAGGGGTGGAAGAGATGGAAGGGGGGACGACGACGATTAGATAGAAGAACAGATGGGGAAGAGTTGACGGAGAGAGAGGAGAGAGAGAGAGAGAGAGAGAGAGAGAGAGAGAGAGAGAGAGAGAGAGAGGACATTAGGATGTGTATCCAATTCCTATAGATATTTAGCGATTCCTAAGCATTCCTGGTAACGCTAGTGTTGGTATATTTGAGCTGGCATATATTATCGACAATCTTCTACAAATGATCAAGGAAGTGAGTATCACATTCAGATGCTCTATGATTTTTTTTTACGCTTTTTGACATGTTCCTCACCCACGAAATTCATTTCATTTCTGCGTCTATAGATCCAAAGCTGTTCAAATCTGGTCTGTTAACAGTAAGCTCAGGCTTCCTTCTGTTGTTGCAGTTATCTGTAATGAACTGCTATCTGAAGGGGAAAAAGACTGCACAAATGTTCAGTCAGCTCTTGATAAGACTTTTGTGATGCCAGTTTGTCAGCTTGCCTGAAATATTCAAAATTGCATACGTCGTCAAACAAAGAAACATAGAATTTTATGACTACAATGTCAATGTGGTAGACTCATAGATATACCTGGCTGTAACAGGTAGTCTGTGTACGCCTGCTCCGTAAACCTATTTAAGGGTGCATTGGATCCAACTAACCACTTGCCATTGGTACCGACCCCATGTTGGAGAACCGCACTTGGTGATGCAATGTAACAATTGTACGTGGGAAAATATTCCCATACATATTCATTGTGGAAGTTTTTAATGCCATCTAATGTAAACTGCACTTCATGTGTGAATAATACTAAGGCAGGAAAGTTCGGATATGTTGCATACGGCTGCGAGAAGCAGCGGCAGGACATAACTTGAGCAGAGTAAAATGGTGTTGACAGGGCCTGTACGCGTTGCAAGTGGTAAGGAGACAACTTTGCTGCCATACGTATCCAGACAGTTGTAAGAGGAGGGGCGTTCTCTTGCAACACTAATCTTTGTGTGCTGACAGATGGAAGTAGTGTGCGCAGAATCCACAGTCTGCTCGTCCACAACTGGTGCTGTACATCTTGATCGTCCCCTTTCGAAGCCACGAGAAATAAACTTCTCATTAGCGCGCAGACAGCGATGGAGACGTTCAAATGTCTTTCGATCTGAACCTCTGTCCCGGTACAAATGACGAGCTAGCGCAGCGTTACCGTCCCTCTTACCATACATGAAGTGCCTTTCCGTCAGCTCCTGAGCCGAGTACGTATCGACCGCCGAAATAACACTTGATGTACCCTTCGCCTCGGAATGAACTGTCGTCTCAGTATCTTTTGTCCAGGTAACTACCTGCGGGAAGAAGAATGTTCCAATGAATAACAGGGAAACCAAGCGCTTCCGGACACATGTTGTAATGAATTTTAATGCCTACTTATGGGGAATACAACCTGAAATCTCACTGAAGAGCCAAAGAAAGTAGTGCACCTGCCTAATATCGTGTAGGATCGCCGAGAGCAGGCAGAAGCGCCACAACACGACATGGCAAGGACTCGACTAATGGCTGAAGCAATGCTGGAGGGAGTTGATACCATGAATCCTGCAGGGCTGTTCATAAATCCGTAAGAGTATGAGAGGGTGGAGATCTCTTCTGAGCCGCGCGTTATTAGGTACCATAGATATGCTTCATAATTTTCATATCTGGGGAACTTTGTAGCCAGCGGACGTGTTCAAGCTCAGAAGAGTGTCCCTGGAGCCACTCGGTAGCAATTCTGGACGTGTAGGGCGTCGCATTGTTCTTCTGGAGTTTTACAAGTCCGTTGGAATGGACAATGGACATGAATGGATGCAGGTGATCAGATAGGATGCTTACGTACGTGTCACCTGTCAGAGTCGTACCTAGATGTATCCGCGGTCCCACATCATTACAGGGCCCCCAGCAGCTTGAACAGTCCCCAACTGACATTCATGAGGTTGTCTCCATACTCGTACATGTCCATCTGATCGATACAATTTTAAACGGGACTCGTCCGATCAGACAACGTATTTCCACTCGCCAACAGTCCAATGTCGGTGTTAACGGACCCAGGCAAGACGTAAAGCTTTGTGTCGTGCAGTCATCAAGGGTACACGAGTGGTCCTTCAGCTCCGAAAGCTCATATCAATGATGTTTCGTTGGATGGTTCGCACGCTGGCACTTGTTGATGGCCCAGCACTGAAATCTGCAGCAATTTGCGGAAGGTTTGCACTTCCATCACCTTGAACGATTATCTTCAGTCGTCGTTGGTTCCATTCTTGCAGGATCATTTTCAGTCCGCAGCGATGTGGAGATTAGATGTTTTACCGGATTCCTGATTTTCACGGTACACTCGCGAAATGGTCGTACGGGAAAATCTCCACCTCATTGCTACCTCGGAGATGCTGTGTCCCATCGCTCGCGCGCCGACTATTAACACCACGTTCAAACTAATTAAATCTTGATAACCTGCCATTGTAGCAGCAGTAACGGATGTAACTACTGCGCCAGACACTTGTCTTATACAGGGTGTTACAAAAAGGTACGGCCAAACTTCCAGGAAACATTCCTCAAACACAAATAAAGAAAAGATGTGCTGTGGACATGTGTCCGGAAACGCTTAATTTCCATGTTAGAGCTCATTTTAGTTTGGGCCCCATGTTCTTCCACCGATGCTCAATGGAGCACGTTACCATAATTTCCTACGCGATATTCTACCTGTGCTGTTGGAACCCGTGCCTTTACAAGCACGACACAACATGTGGTTCATGCACGATGGAGCTCCTGCACATTTCAGTCGAAGTGTTCGTACGCTTCTCAACAACAGATTCGGTGACCGATGGATTGGTGAAGTCGGACCAATTCTATGGCCTCCACGCTCTCCTAACCTCAACCCTCTTGACTTTAATTTATGGCGGCATTTGAAAGGTCTTGTCTTCGCAACCCCTGTACCAAATGTAGACTCTTCGTGCTCGTATTGTGGACGGCTGTGATAAAATACGCCACTCTCGTGGGCTGCATCAGCACATAAGGGATTACATGCGACGGAGGATGGATGCACGTATCCTCGCTAACGGAGGACGTTTTGAACATTTCCTGTAACAAACTGTTTGAAGTCACGCTGGTACGTTCTGTTGCTCTGTGTTTCCATTCCATGATTAATGTGATTTGAAGAGAAGTAATAAAATGAGCTCTAACATGGAAAGTAAGCGTTTCCGGACACATGTCGACACAACATGTTTTCTTTCTTTGCGTGTGAGGAATGTTTCCTGAAAGTTTGGCCGTACCTTTTTGTAACACTCTGTGTGGAGGCCGAGCGGTTCTAGGCGCTTCAGTCCGGAACCTCGCTGCTACGGTCGCAGGTTCGAATCCTGCCTCGGGCATGGATGTGTGTAATGTCCTTAGGTTAGTTAGGTTTAAGTAGTTCTAAGTCTAGGGGACAGATGATGACCTCAGATGTTAAGTCCCTTAGTGCTTAGATTCATTTGAACCATTATATTGTTATATAGACTTTGCCGACCGCAAAGCCGCAGTCTGCCCTTATATATATATCTGAATTTGAATACGCATGCCTATGGTAGTTTCTTTGGCGTTTCAGAATGTATCATCTATTTTTGAAATACCACTCATAATGAGATCGTTTAAGTCGGCTCGAGAGCTTAAGAGATGCGTTGGCAGACGCAGTGAGAGATGCGGTGTTCGTGATGCAGGTGTTAACTATTGAGATGGTGCGAACGTACGTTTCAAGCAGAGTAGGGCAAGTTACACATCCTCTCACCAAATAACGACGACGAGAAAACGAAAGAAATGAGAGCACATGCGGGGACTAATCAACGCTTATATATTGGCGACTCCATAGAGTGCTGTGTGGACAACGGCCATATACGTGAAATTAGAAGGAAGGTCAGCGTTGGCCGTAATATTTATGGTTTATTGTCAGTAAAGTCGATTTTCAATCACATAGTGATCATCTTCAGTGCTGTGGTGTATAAATTAAACTCATAGACGCTGGTGTCAAGTTGTTATCAGTAACCAAAGCTATGAAACGATCACAATAACCCAGTAACTTATTTTGATCGTTTCATAGCTTTGGTTACTGATAAATCGACATCGAGTTTAATATATACACCACAGCACTGAAGATGATCACTATGTGATTGAAAATAGATTTTGCTGTCAATAAACCATCAATATTACGGCCAACGCCGACCTTCCTTTTAATGTAACGCTTCTTATTCCGCGCGTTATCTGTAAGTGGCACAGAGGGGGGAGGGGGGGGGATGATAGTGGCACGAAAAGTATTCTCGCCTCTACAGGGATACTCTGCAAATCACATTTAAGTGCCTGGCAGAGGGTTCATCGAACCACCGTTTGTCGGATTTGGGAGTACAGATGTAGAAGTTGGATACAGCGGCAGACGGCCACTCGCTGGCGTGGCTTTCTCTGTGGTGTGTAGCGGCCGCTCCGTGGCACACCCGGGACTTGGCCCACTTCGCCTATTCTTAACAGCTGCGGCCGGCCCAGGGAAATGGCTGCCCCGCGAGGCACCCTGCATGAAATACTAAACAGGCCGCAGAGTCGGGGCCGCCTGTCACCTCACGCTCACTACAGCGCCTCTCGCGGACCTGGGCGGTCACTTCATTAACATGGAAGACATCGAAGCTTTTCAGAGGAGTGCTTATAAAGTTGTTTCCGGTCGGTTCGATCAGTACGAGACGGTTATAGAAGTGCTCCGTTAGATTACAAACGGAGCAGATAATTTTACGAGGTGTACAACTTTGCTTCCGCCGTTTTCTCCATAATATTTGAGGCTTTAAGGAAACAAGTTGGTTACACATGGATCATTCAAAGTACTTTCCGTCGCTGGCCACTATTTTGCTCCCATCTTTCGAGCAGTATGCGAGACCGCGTCGAAAAAATTGTTCATCTTTTAAAGCAATCCACTAATCGACCCAATTTGTGACTTCATGAGATCGGAAGTGTTGGTCAGCCAGGCCATGCGCCATTGATTTAAACAGGTGATAGTAAGAGGGAGCAATGCCTGGAGAATACGGGGAGTGGGGTAGGACATCCCGTTTTAACGTTTCCAAGTATGTTTTTACCTGAAGCTTTCTGGCAGATTAAAACTGTGTGCCGGACCGAGACTCGAACTCGGGACCTTCGCTTTTCGCGGGCAACTGCTCTACCACTGAGCTACCCAAGCACGACTCCGCCCCGTCACGCCGCGTGAGACGTGCTTGGGTAACTCAGTTGCTAGAGCACTTGCCAGCGAAAGGCAAAGGTCCCGAGTTCGAATCTCGGTCCGGCACATAGTTTTAATCTGCCAGAAAGTGTCATATCGGCGCACTCTCCGCTGTAGAGTGAAAATTTCATTCTACGGCTTGACCTTCTTTGCAACGTGGGATCGAGCGTTGTCGTGCTGCAAAACCACTTTATCGTGTCTCTCGCTGTATTGCGGCCGTTCGTTTATTAATGTTCTGCTCAAAAGCATTAATTGTGTTCGATAACGAGCACCTTGATTGTTTCACTTGGTCTTAAACACCTCGTAGTGCACGACGCCGAGCTGGTCCCACCAAATGGAGAGCATGATCTTGGAGCCGTGAATATTCGGTTTGGCCGTCGACGTGGAAGTATGACCGGGATATCTCCATTATTTTTTGCGCGTAGGGTTATCGTAATGAACCCATTTTTCGTCCCCGGTCACAATGCGATGCAGAAATCCCTTCAGTTTTTGCCTCTGAACCAACTGTTCACAAACACACAAACGTTGTTCAACGTCTCTTGGTTCCAGGTCACATGGGACCCAAGTTCCTTCTTTCTGAAACATGTCCACAGCATTCAGACGTTTTGAAATGGCTTGCTGTGTCACTCCCACTAATCGTGCCAATTCTTCTTGAGTTTGACGCGAGTCTTCAATCAGCAATGTCTCCAACTTTGTATCTTCGAAAACATTCTCAATTCAACCACTATGCTAGTCTACGACGTTAAAAATCACCGTCGTTGAAACCACTCACGACACGTTCTTTCACTAATAGCGTCCTTACCATACGTACCTGAGAGCATTTGATGAGGCTCAGCCGCTCTTTTCTACATATTGAAACATAACATAAACACCTCTTGGAAATGACGAGAATCAGACTCGTAAAATGACATTTTCAATCATGAACAACTTTATGATGCGGACCCAAATCGACTAATGTTTGAATGAAGTTATGTTGACAGAGGTCCAAGCTAAGTGCCTGACGTCTGCGATCTTTCTTTCGACCGCTACTTATCGTTGTCGCCACCTATCGGCAAACGGCGGAAGCAGAGTTGTACACCTTGGAATTTGGTAAAGCCTTATGGGGCCAAACTGCTGGGGTTATCGAACCCTTAAGCTTACACAGTGCTTAATTTAACTTAAACTAACTTACGATAAGGACGAACACACACACACACACACACACACACACACACACACACACACACACACACACACACACAAGGGAGAATTTGAACCTCGGACGAGGAAAGCCGCGCGGACCGTGACAAGACGCCCGAGACCGCTCGGCTACCCCGCGCGGCGTACACCTTGTAAAATTGCAACAACAGCTAAAATAGTTACAAGTTACACATGATTACTTGACATTCATACAGAGAACAGCTTTTTAAAATGCACGTGTTAAAACTGTTAATGAAACAATGAAATGAAGAGTGGTTCGCTTTAGCTGTATTTGTTCAGGTCGATTATCAACCCGTACAACAGGTTTCGCAAGTTTTAAGTTGCATCTTCTGGTGCAAGTGTAAATGCTATGTCGTAAGTTCGAGAAGGCCGGAGAGTAACAATAGGCGTGGCCACGTGAAATTCTCAGTCTTCCTCAATTGGTAAGAAATATCGTCAATCAAAGAATCGTCCATGATGAATGCCACGCCTGTGTCAGGTCGCGAACTGTACGCTTCCGATTAAAATGTGCTCTGTATGGATTGTCAAACAGTCATGTATTACAAACGGGGGCCAAACATTGCTACCCATCGGCTTGCTAGTCAGGAGCCACACTAAAATAACTCTCGTAAAAGGATTAGACAATGTGTTGTTGTTCTTCGGGAATTACAGGTACCTTTGTGCTTATAATAGTCCCCTTGAGACTATTGCAAGGACAGTATTGCAGAGTGGCATACGGGCCACCGCAAGATTGTGAAGAATATCATTAAATAATGCCCGCAGGGCTCTGTCTGTGGGCCAGTTTTCTGGGACGTCATTGAATCAGTGCTACAACTGATACCAAGCGATACACAAGTGGAGTCGTTGCTGGCAGTTTCTCCGTTCCTCTGTAAATAATTCGCATCAGTATTTTGAAGGATGGCTTATTAAACTGATAGTTCGGTAATATTCACATGTCAGCAGTTGCCCTTTTTGCAACTCGGATTATTATATTCTTTATGGATGTAAATTGAAAAAAATTATCTTTGCAGTGATTGCTATTTGTTTTTAGAAAGGAAAGATCTCAGCGAGAAGATGCACTCTGTCATTTCCTTCTCGCAAAAAAAATCATTTACCGACAAATATATTTATCCGTCTGGAACAAAGCAGAGCTAAAACGAATTAGCAGTGAATATTGCCGGTAGTTCATTTTATGTAATTGCAGATTAGTTTCTTTCATAGTGATTCTCACGTTTATTATATCTTTGATAATAAAAGACTCGTTATGAAGTGTGTACGCTTTTTCTCTGATAAGACACGTCTTTTCACCTGAACGGACCGATGCAAAAGAACAAATTATAATCGTCTTCACCTTCGATCTCATCGAGAACCAGAGAGTAAAAGTGCCAAGGATAGAAGCGATTTAAATCGTCAGTTATATCTTCAGTTTAGCAATCATACGCGATCTTATCAGAGATCTATTTTTTCTCTAAATAGAAATCGTATATTAGCACTCCTCCGTCCGCACGCCTCGTACAAATTTATTCGCTTGGCGCCGGCAGCGCTTATTCGGATTACTTGGCTTGTCGCCGGCTGCTTGTCACCTTTCCGTTGATGACAAACTTCAAACACAAAGAGCTTTGCGCGCTTAATTTTTCCTGAAATCCTCTTATCTTGCCGTATCGGCCGACAAACTCGAATTTTCTTTTCAAGTAACTTCTCTGCAACTTCTACACTGTTATAATAATTATCCATGCAGATGTGATGGCACTTTCCATAAGAAGGTGTCAGAAGTTCCATCACTGTTTTTCAAAAAAATGGTTCAAATGGGTCTGAGCACTATGGGACTTAACTTCTAAGGTCATCAGTCCCCTAGAACTTAGAACTACTTAAACCTAACTAACCTAAGGACATAACACACATCCATGCCCGAGGCAGGATTCGAACCTGCGGTCGCGCGGTTGACTGAAACGCCTAGAACCATTCGGCCACAACGGCCGGCTATCACTGTTTTTGCTAAAGCTCTGCAGCGCCGGAATATATCTTAAATGAGAAAACGTATCCCGTACTCGAATCTCACAGCATCCGAATGAGTATGCTGTAATTCGTAATTTTCGACGGATTGTAAACTTTAACCGTGCACGCCACGGTATCATTCCTTCATCAGTTGAGATGTTTTGACTTAGATTAAACATTTCTTTAAACTTTTTGAAAAAATAAAGAATTACGAATTCCACTTTGACAAATCGTTCGGCATTATCCGGTTTATTGTTGCTGTCGGGAAAATGTAAAAATGATAATATTTGTCTGAATCTGTTGCGGGGCATCGTTTTGCGAATTATCGGTGACTCTCTCAACGGATTAGTTGACCAAAATCATCGATCCTTACTTTTTTTACCATTCCCATAAGGATAGCAATCCCAAACGATTTCCTACGTGGTCTCGCGGTTGTAGGCGCGCAGTCCGGAACCGTGCGACTGCTACGGTCGCAGGTTCGAATCCTGCCTCGGCATGGATGTGTGTGATGTCCTTAGGTTAGTTCGGTTTAAGTAGTTCTAAGTTCTAGGGGACTGATAACCACAGCAATTGAGTCCCATAGTGCTCAGAGCCATTTGAACCATTTCCTACGTTCGGGTCCCGTAACGCCAACAAATTTGGCATTTTTTAAAATCGAGTTTCCTTCTATTGCAATTTTGACTGTAGTATTTCTTGGTTTCGTTGCTAATATATTCAAATAGATCGTTCCCAATATATAATGCTACGATATCCTCGACGCTCTGTGTATTTTTGCGAAATATGTTTGGATCTGGGGCTCCTTCAAACTTATTGTTGGTCCTCGCTAAATCAAAGTCTGACCACTGTGCTCTGCCTTCTTCGTCTGATTCAGCCGAATCAGTTGGCAACCGTAGCGTTCGCCTGATTTTTCTTGGACTTAGTGCACTATCTTCCTACGATTCTGCTTCACTTTATTTTTTTGATATCGTGCGGAACGTCAGACAAGACGCCCCCACATTCATCGTGAGTAATCCTATTCTCTCTTCCGTCCACCATGATGGAAGGGAACAAAAACTTATAAAAACAAAACACTTGCTGGCGCGTGCAACTTATTGTTACCTAAACAAAACACCAACAGCATGCAAACGTTACTAAAGTGCTGTCGCCGGCCACTCGCAATACTATGCACACACCACTACTGTGGTGTCGCCACTGAGCGACACTATGCAGACGACACCACTGTGGTGTCGCCGGGCGGCATAGCGTTAGTACCGTTGTCATACTACGTTTCACATCGTAGATGCCTCAGAAGACAGCTTGTATTTCCGTCAGTCATCTCACCCGAAGTGGTGTCCATAGAAGCGTCAGTGGCGGCTGTACGACCTTTCGGTCCATCGATACATACTCACCAGCCAGAACATAATGACCACATACCTAATGGCCGGTATGCCTACCTGTGGGACGGATAACAGCGGCGACGCGTCGTGGCATGGAAGCAGTGAGGCCTTGGTCGGTCGCTGGAGGGAGTTGGCACCAAATCTCCACACACAAGTCACCTAATCCCGTAAATTATGGGGAGGGGGCGATGAGCTCTGACACCATGTTCACTCACAGCTCAGATGTATTCGATGGGGTTCACGTCTAGTGAGTTGAGGGGGTCATCACCCCAACTGGAAATCGCCACTGTGTTCCTCCAACCATTTCATCAAGTTCCTGGCCATGTGACATGCAGCAATAAATATAAATTTATAAAAATGACACTAGTAGATAGTGTCGGAAGTTCCATGCGGCTTTTCGGGAATGATGGTGTAGTATACAGAGAAGTTTGCAGCATTAGAAAATTGCAGCGAAATGCAGGAAGATCTGCAGCGGATAGGCACTTGATGCAGGGAGTGGCAAATGACCCTTAACGTAGACAAATGTAATGTATTGCGAATACATAGAAAGAAGGGTCCTTTCTTGTATGATTATATGATAGCGGAAAAAACACTGCTAGCAGTTACTTCTGTAAAATATCTGGGAGTATGGGTACGGAACGATTTGAAGTGGAATGATCATATAAAATGAATTGTTCATTAGTGTGGGAGCCGTACCAGGTCAGGTTGACGGAGGAGATACAGAAGATGCAAAGAAGAGCGGCGCGTTTCGTCACAAGGTTATTTGGTAAGCGTGATAGCGTTACGGAGATGTTTAGCAAACTCAAGTGGCAGGCTCTGCAAGAGAGGCGCTCTGCACAGCGGTGTAGCTTGCTGTCCAGGTTTCGAGAGGGTGCATTTCTGGATGATGTATCGAATATATTGCTTCCCCCTACTTATACCTCCCGAGTAGATCACGAATGTAAAATTAGAGAGATTCGAGCGCGTACGGAGCCTTTCCGGCAGTCGTTCTTCCCGTTGGGTGGCTTGCGGAGTATAAATGTAGACGTAGATTCTCTTGTTGAAAAATATCACTGCTGACGGGAAACGTGATCGCCATGAAGAGGTGTACATGGTCTGCAACCAATGTACGATACTCCTTGGCCGTCGTGGTGCCTTGCACCAGCTCCACTGAGCCCATAGGTGTCCACGTGTATGTTCCCCAGAGCATAATGTATCCGCCGCCGCCAGTTTGTTTCCGTCCCGCAGTGCGGGTGTCAAGGAACTGTTCATTTGGAAGACGAAGGATTGGTGCCCTCCCGTCGACATAATTCACCAGACCATGCAACGTTGTACCAGTGCGCCAATCTCCAGTGGCGACGGTCACCTGCCCATATCAGTTGCAGTTGCCGATGTCATGGTGTTAAACAGTGTCTCGTGTGTTCCTTGTACTGTGCCCCGCATTGAAGTCTGGTGTCACTTCCGCCACAGTTCACCGCCCCTGTAATTAGGGGTGGCCGCCCATCCCCGCGACGTCTAGACGGGGTTTCATCCTGTTGCCGCAACAAGTTGAAGACACCAGAGCACTACTCCAAACCCGACAAGGTGGTTCGATGAACCCTCTGCCAGGCACTTAAAATGTGGTCTGCAGAGTATCCCTGTAGATGTAGATGTACCGTGCAGTTTCCGCAATGTTCGTGCCGAGTCACTGGATCATCACAACTTGTCCTTGGTCAGACTCAGATAGCGCGCCTTCCCAATTCTACACAGCCCCACCTACGTCACATGCACACCCTCTCCCTTTAGTACAGAGTTGTGAGGCGCCATATTGACGTTCATTTCAAGCGTATATGTATATATGCCGTTTCTGAGCACCAGCAAATTGAGAATCGCTGGAAAACCGTTGTTTGTTGTGTGATTCGTTTCAATAAAATGAGAAACATCATATTCGTGGCAAAGGAATTATTGTAACTTGCGTATTATGAGAGTAGGTTGTTCGAAGGCAGCGGCACACTGAAGATCCGCCCAAAACGCATTGTTTTTGGTACAGTTGGTTATAATTAAAGTTCAATTAGTAACATAATTATCTACGATTAACGTTTTTAGCAAGGAGCAACACAATATGATTACGCACAAAGAGCGAGTTGTTGGTTTATCGTAATGAGTAGCGTCTTTGTCCAGTAATGAATTTTTGTTGGGGCGGTGGTTCGCTTCTAAGCACTTCGAATTTATTAATTTATTTATTTATTTACTTTCACGTTTTTACTAGGTTCTGATACTTTATTATTAGTTTAATAAAAGTATATGCTACGATATTAGATGTTATGTAAATATAAGTTCACCTTTTTTTGAGGGGTGACTTTGTTCGATTGGCTTAACCTACAGGACAGCTTGCCCTACTTGTATAAAGATATTTTGCTTCTTCTTCTTCCACGCTTCTTAATTCACATGTTGCAAAGATTCTACTACTGGGTAGGAACAGTGATCAAGTAAGACTGACCTTGGGGCTTTACTAAAATGTGGGAATGATGAAATAATGTTTATCTTATGCGGAGAAGTATTCCAAATTTGTACCGCACTGTTTGTAATGGAACTTTTATAAACCTGTGTCCTTATTGATTGGACACGGTACTTTCCTTTTCGTGGACGATGGAGGAAATGTGCGATCTAATAGAGCTAACGTGGGAAATTTATGCGCGCCCGATCCCTCAACTGCCGCTGGAGTGCGCTGCGATCGCGTATACCACGTTGGGGCCCACGTATCGTATGCACAAGTAGCATTGTTTCTGAGTGTTCAGCAGCACGTTGAACTCGGCACGCTCAACATTAACGTTCGGCAGCACGGTCCGTGTGCCGACGGCTTTACTGATACCACATGCACAGTGCGTGTGTCTGGCTATCAGTCATCACTCACCAGGTGACGCTGCTTTGCCTGGACACGTTTATGTCGATAGTAGGTCGGTGGTTATAATGTTCTGGCTGCTCAGTGGACGATCATGGCAGGCGCCGTTTCTGTCACGTGTTCTTCGCCTGCCTGTTTACAGTCTCACACATTGTTATGTCTTAAGGCGCGGCTACGGCAGTGAAAGCCGAGAGCGCGGGAGTACGCGACAGTGCCGGAAACTCGATCCCAGGGGCGGCGGCGAATTCTGGCTGCTCTCGTGGGCGGCTCCAGGAATACTGGTTCGCCGAAATAGACGCCGGCCGACTATTCGGGCCCCCTGGCACGCCCACTGCCGGCGGTGCCGGCTGCGAAGCTACAAGTGTGCCGTCTCTAGACGGCGCCAAGGCTGACGTAGAACGGCGAGCGTGCTTCTGGCCAGCGGGCGTTCGAAATCCCCAGTTAGAGGGCATTGGCAGGGTTTATGCACCACCGTTGTTCATTTGCGTCTCTTAATTGGGGAGGAACGAAATTTATGCCACAAGTTGGCTAACAAGGAGAGGTCCCAAGGGTTGAGATAGCATTTTTGAAATAATCGACGAAAAAAAAATCGCGTGATATTCTAGAGCCGTAAAAGTGGTAGCACCGCACAGGGTGCGAGTGTGGCGTAGTTGTTAAAAGTACATACCTAAAATGGAAATAGTTTTGGATTCGAATCTCATCAGATCGTTCCAATTTTTTTTATTTTCATAACTCTGTCGAAATTATTTTGATCATTATTCTTATTTAATTAATAGGTATAACGAGTTTTTTAGATTTCTAACCTTTTGTCACGTCATTTTAAACATCATATTTAGTTAATTAGCTCTTACACTACTGGCCATTAAAATTGCCATACCAAGAAGAAATGCATATGATAAACGGGTATTCATTGGACAAATATATTGTACTAGAACTGACATGTGATCACATTTTCATGCAATTTGGGTGCATAGATCCTGAGAAATCAGTACCCAAAACCCCCTCTGGCCGTAATAACTGCCTTGATACGCCTGGGCATTGAGTCAAACAGAGCTCGGATGGCGTGTACAGGTACAGCGGCCCATGCAGCTTCAACACGATACCACATTTCATCTATAGTAGTGACTGGCGTATTGTGACGAGCCAGTTGCTCGGCCACCATTGACCAGACGTTTTCAGTAGGTGAGAGGTATGGAGAATGTGCTGGCCAGGGCAGCAGTCGAACTTTTTCTGTACCCATAAAGGGCCGTACAGGACCTGCTACATGCGGTCGTGCATTATCCTTCTGAAATGTAGGGTTGCGCAGTGATCGAATGAAGGGTATAGCCTCGGGTCGTAACACATCTGAAATGTAACGTCCGCTGTTCAGAGTGCTGTCAATGCGAACAAGAGGTGTAAGCGATGTGTAACCAATGGCACCCCATAGCACCTCGTCGTGTGACACGCCAGTATGACGATGACGAATACACGCTTCCAATGTGCGTTCACCGCGATATCGCCAAATACGGATGCGACCATCATGATGCTGTAAACAGAACCTGGATTCATCCGAAAAAATTACGTTTTGCCATTCGTGCACCCAGGTTCGTCGTTGAGTACACCATCGCAGGCGCTCCTGTCTGTGATGCAGCGTCAAGGGTAACCGCAGCCGTGGTCTCCGAGCTGATAGTCCATGCTGCTGTAAACGTCGTCGAACTGCTCGTGCAGACGGTTGTTGTCTTGCAAACGTCCCCATCTGTTGACTCAGGCATCGAGTCGTGGCTGGACGACCCGTTACAGCCATTCGGATAAGATGCCTGTCATCTCGACTGCTAGTGATACGAGGCCGTTGGGATCCGGCACGGCGTTCCGTATTACCCTCCTGAACCCACCGATTTCATATTCTGCTAACAGTCATTGTATCTCGACCAACGCGAGCAGCAATGTCGCGACACGATAAACCGCAATCGCGATAGGCTACAATCCCACCTTTATCAAAGTCGGTAACGTGATGGTACGCATTTCTCCTCCTTACACGAGGCATCACGACGACGTTTCACCAGGCAACGCCGGTCAACTGCTGTTTGTGTATGAGAAATCGGATGGAAAGTTTCCTCACGTCAGCACGTTGTAGGTGTCGCCACCGTGCCAACCTTGTGTGAATGCTCTGAAAAGCTAATCATTCGCATATCACAGGATTTTCTTACTGTCGGTTAAATTTCGCGTCTGTAGCACGTTATCTTCGTGGTGTAGCAATTTTATGGTCAGTAGTGTATATTCGAGCACTATAGTCTTTTTCTACTCACCTGCATTAACTTGCAGAAGTAATGATACTTGCAGAGGATGGACTAGTTTGGAGAGCTGCATCGAATCAGCCCTTGGACTGAACAGTACAACAACAAGGTCACGTCGTATCCATTGTTGGTAAGAGTCCATTAAGAATGTTTCGCACAGTATCTCTGGATGCCAAGTGAAGCGGCGCGGAGAGCGCGTTAGTGACGCGGAGCTGCAGCTGCTGCGGCGATTGCATCTGTGCGCCAGGCCGCCTCGTCCCGCCGCCCTAGTTCCATTCAGCTGGCCGCGGCCGATCTGGGACACGCAGCAGGGGCTCAGAGGCAGGCCGGAGAAGGCGCCCTGGCCAATCCTTTGCTGGCTAATGCGAAACCTGCAGACAGACAGATCATCTGCTACCGTGCTTCCCAGACTAAGTCCTAGCGGGAATGGCACTGAAACGTACAGTTGGGTTGGGTTGTTTGGGGGAAGAGACCAAACTGCGAGGTCATCGGTCTCATCGGATTAGGGAAGAATGGAGAACGAAGTCGGCCGTGCCCTTTCATAGGAACCATCCCGGCATTTGCCTAGATAGATTTAGAGAAATAACGGGAAACCTAAGTCAGAATGGCCTGAGCGGGATTGAACCGTCGTCCTCCCGAATGAGAGTCCAATGTGCTAACCACTGCGCCACCTCGTTTGATCAAGGAGTTATGGAGCTACGTAACTTAATTTCACGCTGTGAGGAGTTTATGGAGAGGTCAGAAGAGGAGCATTCTCCGAAAAGCCTCGACGTACACGCTCGAATCTAGCTCACAATTGTGACAAGAGGTATTAGTTTTCGAAACTTTGTGCATAAATTGTTAACAGTTCATCTCTCTGTCTCATATATTAAGTGCGAAACCATTCAGAAAAACCTTAAACCGGGAACTGTAAGTAGAGAATGTGAATTGTGCTCGTGGCGATGCAAATAAACATCAGAGTGGAAACTGTTGAGCCACGCTACTACAAGACTTCAGTACCCAAGCTGTCGCCTGCCTTGTTTAGATGTTTCTGCACACCAATAGTTTTCTCCTTCAGGTCTTCACAGCTGGTCACAAGTAATGTTTGTTTCCATGGTTGAAACCGAATTATCACATGATTAAAATCTTCTCCTCGGATAGTCGGCCGGAGTGGCCGAGCGGTTCTAGGCGCTACAGTCTGGAACCGCGCGACCGCTACGGTCGCAGGTTCGAATCCTGCCTCTGGCATGGATGTGTGTGTGATGTCTTTAGGTTAGTTAGGTTTAAGTAGTTCTAAGTTCTAGGGGACTAATGACCACAGCAGTTGAGTCCCATAGTGCTCAAAGCCATTTGAACCATTTTTTCCTTCCCTCAGGTAAGCGGAGTTAGCTTCCGTTGTTCGGTTTCCTGACTGTCGTCGTTACATAAATAATAGCATCGTTTGTTTAGACTACTAGTGTAAGACTAGGCTGCAGAGATAGAGCTTGCAACAATTCTCTTTAGTCTTAAAAATGTCTATATTACTTTGTTGCACCACATTGCAAAAGCTTCCATTATCCGATAATCGTCCACATTTCACTTCCGTACTACGCCTGACGCTGCATAAATACCTTCACAAACTACACTGAAGAACTAAAGAAACTGGTACATCTGCCTAATATCGTGTAGGCCCCACGCGAGCACGCATAAATGCCGCAGCCCGACTTGAATGGACTTGACTGTCTGAAGTAGTGCTGGAGGGTATTCACTTCATGCATGTGCAGGGCTGTCCATTAATCCGAAAGACAGAAAGGCGGTGGGTATCGCTTATGAACAGGATGCTAGAAGGCATCCCAGACATGCGCAATGATGTTCATGTCTGGGGAGTTTGATGGTCAGCGGGAGTGTTTAAACTCAGAAGTGTGTTCCTGGGGCTAGAAATTCTGGAGTGTGGAGTGTCGCATTGTCATGCTGGAATTGACCAAGTCCGTCGGAATACACACTGGACGTGGATGGGTACAGATCATCAGACAGGATGCTTACGTTAGAGTCGTATCTAAACGTATCGGGAGTCCCATATCACTCCACCTGCACACGCCCCACACCATTACAGAGCCTCCAACAGCTTGAACAGTTCCCTGCTGATATGCAGGGTCCATAGATTCATGAGGTTGTCTCCATACCCTTACACGTCCATTTGCTAGATACAAATACAAAAGAGAATCGTCTGACCAGGCAACATGTTTGCAGTCATCAACAGTTCAATGTTGGTTTTGACTGGCACAGACGAGACGTAAAGCTTTGCGTCATGGATTCACAAGGGTACACTAGTGGGCATTAGGCTCCGAAAGCCTATATCGATGAATGGTTGGCACGCTGACATTTGTTGATGGCCCGGCATTGATATCTGCAGCAATCTGCGGAGTGGTTGCACTTCTGTCACTTCGAACAATTCTCTTAGTCGTTGTTGGTCCCGTTCTCGCAGACTCGCAGATGTCGGCTACTTGATGTTTTACCCGACTCTTGATATTCACGGTTCACTCGTGAAATGGTCGTACGGGAAAATCTCCACTTCATCGCTGCCTCGGAGATGCTGTGTTCCATTGCTCGTGCGCCGACTGTAACACCACGTTCAAACTGATTTAAATCTTGATAACCTCCCATTGTAGCAACAGTGGCCTATTTAACAAATGCGCCAGGCACTTGTCTTACATAGGCGTTGCCGACCGCAGCATCGTATTCTGCCTGTTTACATATCTATTTGAATACGCTTGCCTATACCAGTTTCTTTGACGCTTCAATGGATATCTTTACACTGAATGTTAAAATATTACTTGCTGTGTCCAGACTGACCAGTTTTCTGTTCTTTTGTAAATGTGAAGGGACTTCAAAAAATAAGCTGAGTCAGTACGACAGACCAAGTAACTTTTATTTAAAGACGCACTACACTTCAAAGTGGTGCACGTAGTTGATAGTATTTTTGAACAAAATCACCAAGTATCAGTAAACAGTGGACGGGCTGTTGTATCAGTCGTTCAGTTCCTCGACAATAGAACTCGGCTCGTTCGTAACGGAGCCGTTCGAGAACCGCTACCTGGATGTATTCATCGTCGGAAAATCTCTTTTCGTTTGTCGGAAAGGTAGAAAACGCATTGTACAATTCTGAATTTGCTGATCAGCATAACTCACGTCTGTGCGGGCTCTGTCAAATTGTTGGTACGATTTGACTACACTGCATTTCGTCCACAAACCGCCAGAATTTGACGGTGACTCTGTGTGCATAAGAGAAGTTTTGCCCACAAGAATAATGCTGTTTGAGTACTTCAACTTTGGAGGTCATTTCCTGTTGACGCATCATTTTACTCGCTCAGTGTGATACACCTTTTATCCGTGCCGCAGCAAAATTTCTCTCTGCAGGAAACCCGGAACATGGTACTCCTTTCTGATCATGCGCCATTCTTGTTGAGCAATGGCCCTAGTGTGGGACGATATTTGTAACTTCTTTTTCTGAAGTCACAACATAATCCTTATTTTCTTGAATTGTGAGGCAGAGAAATGTCATTTGGCAAATGCTGCGAAATTTTTCGTAAGGATTTATATTTTCGTTAAGTGTCATTTGGGATGAAGGAGATGGAAATTTGAAGCTTTTAAAACAGCGCTAATTTATACTGCCAATTCCTCCATAGCTGGACCATTACAGTTAACTTGCGCCTTGCGTATAGGCAGCAGTGTAACCAATGTGTCTTGCGTGTTGTATTGGTGCCTTTGGCAGGCGCTATTCTGTTTCCTTGTTCCCATTATGGAAGATCCTGAGAACTATCATCCACACGAAAATCATATTGAAGACCACACACAGTTCTCTTGTATCGCGTACGCTAAATTAAAAAACGGTGACGCTTTATAACACAGTCCCAGTTGCGATGCTGAAGCATACCATCAACTTTGTTTCGGCCCTCTATTTCTCCATCTACATCCTGAGAGTCACTATCGGGATGGCGACTTCGATTCGCCGAAAGATTTCCTTGTCCTTTACAGGTTTATCCATGCTGAAATTCCAAATGTTTCTAATTCAGTTTTGGTTGTATATGAATGCAAGTTTTACCCCAACAAGTTTGTTTGCGTGCCCATCCTCCACAGAAAGCATAGAAATCTTTGTTTTGTAAATAAAACCGCGTTTTCCTGCTGCAGAAAAAGGCGATTTTATTTACAAAACAAGTATTTATTAACAGTTTTTTTGGCAGCGAAAAGAAATTTTTTAAGTTGCCAGGTAACGCATTAGATTAACACTGGAATGTAATCACAATAGACTTCGACATCAACGATGCCTTATGTTACACACGTTGGTCGTTATTATTACGAGGCATGACGAGGCGAAAAAGTTGATAAAGTAAATTTTTCCGTCAACGAACTGTTCTGATATCCCTCCCCCCAACGCCGCGCGCGCGCGCGCTCACACACGCACGCGCGCACACACACGCGCGCACACACACGCGCGCACGCGCCGTCTCTCAGAATTGCGGCTTTTCGTGTTTGATTGTTTCTCAGACGAGCCACCACCCTGAAAATAAAGTCGGTGAAGGGTACTTGTTACTCTTCCGTGTATCGACGTTTCTTCCAGCTCCATTCGTGATGGATCGCTTGTATGCCTGTGGACGAGTTTTTATTAGACCAGTTGTATCTGCACGATCCCTACAGAATGAGTGGGTAGGTAGCGGAAGAATGTTGGATTCCTCTCTCAAAGGCGGTTCTTAAGCTTTCTCCAGCAGCTTTCATGGAATCTCGGAGATATTTCTGCAGGTTAAAACTTCTCCGCACTTCTGTTACACTGTCTCCGTGGTGAGGCAAACATCGCCCTCTTTGTTCACGGTTGGTGATCCCATATTATACTCGCCTGATATTGGCTCCACACACCTGGGAAAAGTTCACAACTTGATCTGCCCCGACTTCGCAAGACTAGCGCGAAGCATTTGCGACCGGGCTACTTCTCTCGCGTAGCTGTAACAGGTACTGTGTACAGTTCAGACTACAATTCGGAGAACAACGTTAGATAACTAAATAATGACTCAAAATATATACCTATTGTAAGTTAAAGTCCTCGCCGCTATCTTATATCTGTATATGAAGGCTAATCTCTGGAACTACTGTAGGGATTATGATACGGTTTCCACTAATAGATAGATTCAGGATGAAAGTTTGTGCATATCGCTACTTATTATAACCAAACCGTCACGCTGCAGATTTTTAAGTTAGTGCTGGCCGTACCAAGCAGTCGCAGGTCCCTATTCAGGTGTAAAGCTGTCGCAATATTAATCAGCGCACGCTGGAAAAGTTCTCAGAAGGCACCACTTAATCTACAGTCAATACATAATTCAGTCCATTTGTATGAAATATTTATAAGTTATGCATACAAATGTTCTTCGGAAATCAGTCTGTGTATTAGTGAGCACCATATCAAAATCCCTGTGGTAGTTGACACACAGACAGAAAGTGCGGCAGGGTTAGTATTTTGTATAGATGGGCTGTACATGTTTCGAAAACAGCCTAATTCGTAGTACCCTACCAATGTATCGATGCCTGCCATTTACTTCGCCTTTCGTTAAGTTCCTTATGTCGTTGAATTTGATATCCCGCGGACATGACTAACTCGTCATTCGTTTTGTGAAATGCCTCTACAGTTTTATATTACGTGAAGGGCGCAACTTGAAAAGTTCCTAAGTAAGATTTAGTTGGTAATCTTCGCACATGCTAATACAGGACGCTTAGACTGCAGTCTGTAACGGAGTGACTCGCATGACGCAACGACATGGTGGTCACTCCTTGCGTCAGGTGGCGTATCGGTTGTAGCCGACGAGTTAAGATTGGCCTTCGACAAAACACCGAAAACACCATCGGTTTGTTCATCGTGATGCCGTACACCGCAGTTACAAGTTTATGAACTAGAGTTGGCTCCAGTTGTACGCGAACTGCCAATGATGCAACAGAGCTTACCTAATGTTAGAGCCGTGTTACACATCACTGTTGTTTACCGGGAACGCTTGGCGTGCATTTACAGTGGTTGGCACTGGAATCGGAGCGCCAAGGCTTTCTAAACGAGGCGTTGAGGAGGTTTAGGGTAGGGGGAATCCGGCAGATGGGCCAATTCGACCGATCCTGAGGAGAGGAGTTGATGGTCGCTGCCTTTCTCCGACCGTCAGGTGCGCGGTGAATTGGTGGTGGCCCATTTCTCTGATCGTGCCTCCGTCAGCGGCGAGAGCGAACGTAATGGCGCGCTGAAAACTCCGAGTATGTGCGGCATGACATTCCTGAAACCCAAAGGTTTCGCTCGTTGCTGCCAAAGAATGTCGATGCTGTCTAGCTACAGAGTCGAAAGTAGCCACACTTCCTTCAAAATACTTTTGATACCTGCGGAATTTTACCGTGGCGGGAGACAGTCTTATTCAATGCTTCATTCTTGTTAGTTTGAATCGGTGAAAAATACCTCACTACTGTTGCTGGACTGTCAAGATACTACCGTTTAAACTACCTTAACCAAAATCCATTTAAGGCGCAAGTATGTACTTTCATTTTGAGAAATCCACAACTGCCTGAAAATGTACTGTTGTCCCAAGCATATTGCAATAAACGGTGGATTTCTATCGCTGCTCGTTTAGTTTGTATTGCCGTTTCAAATATACCGGTCATTTTTGAAACACCCTGTACATACATTACTGAGTTTCTCAGAATAAAATCAGACACAAATTAGTTAAAAAAATAAAATAAAAAAGGGCAGTGTGGCTCACATTGCTCCGGTAAACTTGGCAGGTCGAGAAGGCATTGTGTGTTGAAAGGAATATTACATAATTTTAAGGTTAGGGCTCATGGAATGTTGTCGTGATGTGGAGATAAGTGTTTGCAAAGTTAAAATCTGAGACGATAAGGAAGGACAGATTCATAGATTCGGCACGATGGCGGAAGTCTTCGCTGGACCGAAACTAGCAGACACGAGGAACTGGAAAAATAGTATTATGAAATTAAAGGCGGTAGCTAAATTCGCATGCGATATCAAAATCTGTGTGAAGCGCGAAAACTGTGTAACTGCCCGTGCAGAGAAAGTGCAGCCACTGTGTGAAGCAAAGTATAGCTTGGTAGCCGCTGTCGTGTACCGTGGCCGATCGTTAATCATCGTCTGCACTGGCGCCTTCCAGACATCTTGCGAGTCTGTTGCTTTCCCTCACTGGGGCCGAGAAGAGCTTTCCTACTGGCCACCAAAATGAAAGTCGATTCGAAAATATTGTTATATAGAGTAGTTAACTTGAGCTGGCGTAGTGCTGGCGTAGTAAGATGCACACATCCTCCGTGTGCTGTACTCTTCAAAGTAATTGGCATTTGACGTTTATAAAGTTCGGAACTGAGAAAAGCCATCTCGATGGAAAAAGTCGCTTTACAGTGGTGGTGGTGGTGGTGGTCGTCGTCGTCGTCGTCTTGTACAAGTCTCTTCATCTCCGAATAACTAGTGCATCGTTCATCCATTTATATAAGCAGCAGGATTTTGGAATATGTATTGTGTTCCAACATTATGAACTCCCTCTAAGAAAACGCTCTGTTGACACACAGTCAACATGGATTTAGAAGACATCGTTCCTGTGAAACACAGCTAGCTCTTTACTCGCACTTTGTGTTGAGTGCTATCGACAAAGGATTTCAAATTGATTCCGTATTTCTGGATTTCCGGAACGCAATTGAGACCGTACCACACAAGCGGCTTGTAGTGAAATTGGTGCCCATATTCCAGTTATGTGACTGGATTCATGATTTCCAATCAGAGAGGTAACAGTTCGTAGTAATTGACGGAAAGTCATGGAGTAAAACAGGAACGATTTCTGGCATTCCCCAAAGTAGTGTTATAGACCCTTTACTGTTCCTTATCTATGCAAACGATTTGGGAGCAAATCTGAGTAGCCGTCTTTGGTTGTTTGCAGATGATGCTATCGTTTACCGACTAGTAAATTCATCAGAAGATAAAAACAAATTGCAAAACGATTTAGAAAATATGTATGTATGTATGTAAGGTGCGAAAATTGGCAGTTGACTCTAAATAACGAGAAGTGTGATGTCATCCACGTGAGTGCTAGAACGAATCCGTTGAACTTCGGTTATACGAAAAACCGGTCAAATCTAAAGGCCGTAAATTCAACTAAATACTTAGGAACTACAGTTACGAACAACTTAAATTGGTAGGAACACACAGAAAATGTTTAGGGTAAAGCTAACCAAAGACTGTGTTTTATTGGCAGGACGGTTAGGAAGTGAATCACATCTTCTAAGGATGCTGCCTGCACTACGCTCGTTCAGTCTTTCAGAATACCGCTGCGCTTTGTGGGATCCTTACCAGATACGATTGAAGGTGTACAACGAGAAAATTCAAAGAAGGGCAGTACGTTTTGTATTGTCACGAAATTGGGGGGGAGCCCCCTGAAATGATACACCATTTGGGATGGACATCATTCAAATAAAGGCCTTTTTCATTGCGGAGGAATCTTCTCCTTCGAATGCGAAAATATTTTGTTGACGCAGACCTACTTAGGGAGAAACGATCACCATGATAAAATAAGGGAAATGAGAGCTCGTACGGATAGATATAGGCATTCGTTCTTTCCACGTGCTATCCGAGATTGGAATAATAGAGAATTATGAAGGTGGATCCATGAACTCTCTGCCAGGCACTTAAATGTGATTTGCAGAGTGTCGATGTAGATTTGGACCACCTTAATGTAGCGACGCATGGTCTGCCTCTATAATTTTTACCGCTTACATCTCCTTCCATTACGAAAGCCCGTGATGCCTCAGGATGTGTGATATCAACTAGTTGCCGTTCGTGGACAAATCCTCTACCATCAGCCCCGATAAAAACAGATTTAATCTGACAGGAAGTTTCAAATCGGTGAAAACTTCACTGCAGAGCAAAATTAAATTTGAAACAATTTGTATTCTTTCTGACGTTTGAGTAGTTGTCTAAATTTCACATGAATTTCTTACGTTGCTTTTAACGCCAGAAAGCAGGGTTGCTGGCCAAGATAAGTGTACTAGTATTAAACACATGCCTTAATTAAGGGAAGAAATCTGTGAGAATCTTTTTTACGCCAGAAAGCAGGGTTGCTGGCCAAGATAAGTGTACTAGTTTTAAACACATGCCTTAATTAAAGGAAGAAATCTGTGAGAATGTACGGTTTGAGCTTAATTTTTGTACGGTAGCAGAATATAGGCTGTGGCAAAACCTGAACAGAAGATAATCGAAGCATATGAGATGTGGTACTACAGAAGAATGTTGAAAATTAGATAAAATCATAAGATACAGAATGAGGAGGTTCTTCGAAGAATCGACAAGAAAAGGATACGTTTATGCTGTTACACGCACATAGACAGAGGCGGGACAACAGCTTTACTGCGCATTTAGCTGGGACAGCACTAACCTGCAATGATTTGAGCAGTTGCAGTTTAGACGTAAAGAGACAAGGTTAACAGACGACTGACTGTAATTAATATCTTCAGTGGCTTCAGTATTCAACAATACGGTGAAGTCCGTGCAGTATGCTTTTGCGTCACATATAGCCCAACAGAAAAATTACCATGTGTTTAGCTTAAGAATTTTCATCACTCTTGTTTGTAATTAAAATGCTATGCTAAGTGATTATTTTATGTTTTCTGTCCGGTCAGCTAAGAAGTGTACGGTATTGCCAAAGTTTTGTCGAATATTGTTTCATTCTGTTTAAAAATTGATATTCGAAGCTGTAGTGTTTCTCTGCTCGTCTCTTTTTGACGTCTGTAGTGCAACTGCTCACATCATTGCGGGTTAGTTGGACCAACTGACTGACCAGTTATGTCCAAATTAAATGCGCCGGTACAGTTGTCCGACATTATCGCCCAGTCTATATGCGCCTAATAAGGCATCGAACGTATCCGTACGATAGTACTTGATTGTTCTGGAAACAGCTTGACTTCCGTTCCACGGGAAAGGAAATCCGATGAGATTCCAGCAAACACGAAAGAGCACGTAATTGTAATGTTTACATCAGGTTTATTCTACATCTACATGCATACTCTGCAAACAACCGTGAGGAGCATGGCAGAGCGTACGTTCCATTGTTCCAGATATTAGGGTTTCTTTCTGTTCCATTTGCGTATGGAGCGCGAGAAGAACGATGGTTTGACTTTTTACTATTAATGTTTTCTGCAAGATGATTAATATACATCATGAACACACTTCCCTGGTGTTCATCCGAAGGTACTTCTACATCTGGCGATGACTCCATCCAAGATAACGTGCTGTGTCCTCCCTACCAAAAAGTCCTCGATCCAAATTTCACTTGATACCATATGAGCGTACTTTTGACAATAAGCATAGGTACGGCTTTTCGGAAATCAAGAAACACTACATCTACGTGGTTGCCTTGCTCCAATAGCTTCCAGTATGTCGAGAAAAATGCGAGTTGGATTCCACATGATCGATGTTTTCGAAGTCCATGTTGGTTGGCACTGAGAAGGTCATTCTGATCAAGAGACCTCATTATGTTAGAGCTCAGATTATGTTCTAAGATTCTAAAACAGATCAATGTCAAGGATACTGGACGGTAGTTTTGTGGATCACTTCACTTCTTGTAGACAGTTGTGACCTATGCCATTTTCAGAGAACTGGACACGGTTTTATGTTCGAGGGATCTACGGTATAGTTAGAATAGGCGCTAACTCAGCCGCAATTTCAATATAGGTAGAATCTGTCAGGGATTCCATAAGGTCCCGGAGCTTTGTTCAATTTTAACGATTTCAGCTGTTTCTCAACACCACTGACCCTAATACTTATTTCATTCATCTTTTCAGTGGTACCAGGATCACCTAGGGGCAATTCTCTAAGGTTTTCCTTTGTAAAGAAACGTTTGAAAACAGGGGTAAGCATTTCAGCGTTTGCTTTGCTACCCTCAGTTTTCATTTCCTGTCTCGTTCGCAAGGGACTGGACACTAATTTTGATGCCACTAACAGCCTTTACATACGAATTTCTTAGGATTTTGTGAAATGTCGTTCGACAGTATTCTACTACGGTAGTCATTGAAAGCATTACGCATTGCCCTCTTGATAGCCAAACGCAGTTCATGCAGCATCTCTCTATTTATAGCTCTACGCTTCGTCTTACACCTATTGTGCAGTGATCTACGTTTCTGTAGAGGTTTCTTTACAGTGACTGTCTACCATGGAGGTTCCCTCCCATTATGAATTGTTCTACTGGGTTACGTGTCTATCCAGTGCGTGCTCAACTTTTCTTTTACAAGGTGCGTTCCATAAGCAACGTGACCAAATTCATAAAAAATCATTTATTGAATATATTCGTACAAATAATGAAAAATGTTCAAATTAGCACCCTCTTGCGTCGATACACTTCTGGAATTTCCATGCCTGGAATGCCTTTTCCGGAATGTCCTTTTAGAGTTGATGTAACATGCGTCTGGATGCTTTCAAAAGTGTCCCAAAGTTTTCCTTTCATGACTCCTTTTAACCGAGGAATCAAAAGTCAGCGGGAGCCAGATCAGGACTGTAGGGAGGCTGGGGAACCAATGGGGTCTTGGTCCTGGTCAGGAAGTCTCTGGCAATGAAGTTGTGACTCGGCGCGTTGTGGTGGTGAACTTTCCTCGTGTCCTTTGTGTCGCTTCAGCAGCGCGAGACCTTCCTTTTCAGTCTTTTGAGAACTTCCAAGTAGAAAGCTGAGTTCACTGTAGTCCTGGTAGGTACGAATTCGTGGTGGACAATGCCTCTGACGTCAAAGAAGACAATGAGCATGGTTTTGATCCTGGACTTGCTCATGCGTGCTTTCTTCGGACGATGGGGTGTGCCACTCTGAACTCTGCCTTTTTGTCTCAGGGTCATACTAAAAAATCCACGACTGATCACGAGTGATAACTGAGTTTAAAAAATGAGGATCATTTTCACACATTTCCAACATTTCTCGGCACCAAAGCACTCGCATGTGCTTGCGTTCGTCGGTCAGCACTTTTGGGACGAGTTTGGCACACATCTTTCTTATGTCCAAATCTTCGGTCACAACGCGAAAAACGGTTGTTTTTGGCATGTTTAGAGTTTGTGCTATTAATTTAAGGCTCAGCCGTCTGTCAGAGTTCAAACAATCGCTCACATGCGTCACATTTTCGTCGACTCGAGCGGTTGATGGCTGTACACTGCGAGGTTCGTCGGTGATATCTCGGCCCTCCGTGAACGACTTGTGCCATCGGAGAACTTGTGATTTGGACAAGCAATTAGTCCGAAAGGCATGCTGAAGGAATGGAAACGTTTCGGTGGCTGACATCCCCAAGTTAAAGCAAAAATTGATAGCGTACCGTTGCTCTGCAGAATGATCCATTGTGCCGTGTTACATAAACTCAAAACGGGGTTGACGGGAACGCACGTCCTGACTCTCCGGCAGCACGCAGCCGAATGAGACAAAGAGAGTTTTGAAGCTGACACCCCCTTCACTTAGCACAGCCGGTTACAACACGCCCTGGTGTACCGTTGCGTCAGAAAAGAAATGATCGCATTACTTATGGAACGCACTCTGTAAACTTGAGCCAGAGTTCCTCTATTATGATGAACGCTATACTTGTCACTAGATAGTGTATGTACTACAAGCGTGCGAGAGATGAGCAGAATCGCTGACCAGCTGAGTGGATGCTTTCCTTGTTAGTGTATATGCATTATTGTAGTGGTGCTACGCCATGTTGTTTTGTGTGGAGGCTGACGTTAATTTTTTGCTCTTCCATCTCTGCAGACGTTCACTGCGTGGTGCAACTCGCACCTGCGAAAGGCCGGCACTTCCATCGAGAACATCGATGAGGACTTCCGCAACGGGCTGAAGCTGATGCTGCTGCTCGAAGTCATCTCGGGGGAGACGCTTCCCAAGCCGGACCGCGGCAAGATGCGCTTCCACAAAATCGCCAACGTCAACAAGGCGCTCGATTTCATCGCCAGCAAGGGCGTCAAGCTCGTCTCCATTGGAGCTGAGGGTAAGTCTTGGCAATGAACGTTGTACAGGCGAAGTACAGGGTGTCCTACTCGAAAGAGGCCCCACATACATACATACATACATACATACATTTGCTTAAATTACACTTAAAGGCATGTGGCGTCATCCTGTTGGTACACGCCGAGGGTAAGTCAGAAATAAACCTGTGAGGACGGGGCGTGAGTCGTGCTTGGATAGCTCAGATGGTTAGAGCACTTGCCCGCGAAAGGCAGAGGTCCTGAGTTGGGGTCTCGGTCCGGCACACAGTTTTAATCTGCCAGGAAGTTTCATACCATCTCTCTAAGTTTCTAACTCACACTACATGTGAGAATAAGGGCGCATGCAGTTCATTGACAGGAATTGTCGAGGGAGACGAGATTGCAGCGTGCTTTGGAAGTCTTCATTGGGTTGCCTATCTGCAGGCGCAGTTGAATTCGATGTGATTATGCGGAATGGAATGTTAGCGATGAAACGTAAAGAGAACACAATTTACAGGTGAAAGCTGAAATTGTAGAATTCTGTAACAATAACATGCAACATATTACCACTTTATCTCTGATGACCTGTGTAGGAACGTAATATGTTTCACTGGCACTGAGATGCATAATGTAAGGGTTAACTAGGCAGTTAGAAGCATAAAAAGGGCTCACCATTCCCTAGGTAGACGGCAGAGTGACACGGAGTGCTTTGGATACAAGCGCAGTAGTGCTGTTTCACTGGCCTACTACAGTCTCACCTTGTGCTGTTGTTCCCTCATTGTTGAGTTTGCCACCTCGCCTATAACAAATGCAGCGTATTCACTCCCGGTGTCTTGTTCGTACCGGCTATTTAAATTAGTTTGTGGAAGTTTTTTTAAGTTACTTCCTTAAATATTATAAAAAAAGGGTACGTAAATTTCGTGAAAACATTGATCGATATCCCGGAAGCCCAGAGTCCCGCGGAACACAGTTTAACAAACACTGGTCGAAGAGAAGAATTTCGGTTCTACGATCCTGGTGCATGAATAAACATTCACTGACAAAGATCTACTTCAGTCCGAGTAGTACTCGCGCACTTCGGAGTCCGTACAAAGTTATATAGGTAGTCCATCCATCCTGGGAATCGAGAATTAGACGATTTTAGACAGTTGTCAATATCGATACTGGCAAGATATCAAAATATCCTAGGTAAATGGCCATATCTCTTGAGTGCACTGACTTAGAAGTTTAAATATTTTGCACCAGAAAAGACTTATAGTATGTGACATTTATTTCAGCGTCATCCTAAGAAACAAGGGTCTAAAAGGTTGGACGGACAGACAGCCAGCTAACAAAATGGTGCTGTAAGGTTTCAGTTTTTACTGATTGAGATATGGAACGCCGAAGATTAAATACATTTAATGTATTCGCATCTGTGAACATGGTGAGCTATCAGCTGTATAATGTAGTGACGACAATGAAAATTTGTATCGGACGATGCTCGAACTCGGATTTCCCGCATATCTCGAGCGGTCGCCTTACCATTTGGCTATCTGAGCAAGACTCGTAGCCAGTCGAAAACGTCTATGTGTTGTTGTAGAAACTAGATTGACGAAATACGGAAATTTGGGCCTGGCCGTAAGCTGTGCCAGGGTAGCCAAATGATAAGGCGACTGCTTTTGTGAAAAGTGGAAAATCCGGGTTCGAGCCCCGTCCAACACAAATTTTCATTGTGTCATTCCAGTATACGGCTGACCGTTGTCCATATTTGCAACTGTGAATTCATTTACTGTATTTCATAATGGCTGTAGTTGGCACAGTGCCTGTCCCTTGAGACATGCATGCATGTCTGCAGGAACCTTAGACTGTAAATAACACAGGCGCCACCATATCGTACCTAAAAATGAAGTCGTCGGAAGGGGAGGTGAAAATGAAATGTAACTTCATGGGTTGAGGGGGTATATGATGTTACTTAATTTATTACGAAAGAATCAAATTTACAAAGAAGATATTTTGTTGCAGGTGAGGGCACTATATTGTGGCGATTTGTTGTGGAAGTCAGATTGGTTGTGTTCATTATAATATGAATTGCAGTCAGAATGTGGATTCTATTTAACAATAATGATGCAGTGTAGTGCCACAGCAGTTGAAGTGTTTCGTACTTCTGTCTGGCTTCCTCTTCATTTCCTTATATGTAGAGCACCCTACATCACTCGTAATCTGTGGCACACATGGCATCCGTACTTCTCCCCAGTGATTTCTTCCCTCAGTAGCTCTTCTGCTACTCTTCCTATGATATTAATGTGTCTCGGAATGAGTTGTATGAGTTAGTCTCTTTTTGTTTCGACGTGCATCCAGAGAGAACTGGTTTCCCATATTCTTCTCAACACGTATTTATGGTTAAATCTGTCTCTGTCTCTGTATCTGATCTTCAACATAGTTCCTTAGCACCAAATCTTCACTGCTTGTAGCCATCGACTCTCATTTTCTTACCATCCAGGTTTCACAAGGTTGCAGGACCACACTCCAAACAAATGCATTCATGGCCCGTTGTCTTGTTTCCAGACTAATGTTCTTGCAGGTAAATTTTTGCTCAAATTAAATTGCAGTTTTGGCCTGCTGTATTATGCTCACAATTTATTTCCAACCTCTACCATTTTTTGTGATCCTATTTACCATATAAGTAAATTCCTCTATCACTTTTTTGACTCTTCTCTCCCAATTCCCATTGTTAGAGGTATATATAGTTCTTCAGACCATCATTTTAATCTTACTGTTGTTCATTCTCATATAACCATTATATTGAATTGTAATGGTGTGTGGAAAGCTCCTGAACTTTTGATGGGACAATGCAGCTGCTAATGGAGAGCGATTTTGAAGAATCACTATGTTCATCAACAGAGACAGATTCAGAAGAAGATTCTTTTGTGAATAATTTACACTCCATGCTTGTCAGTCATCTCAGTGTGTAATTACTACTACAGTGGCTATGAAATCGAGAAGACAAATGCCGCTATTTGCAGCCCTAAGACCATTGTCATCAGATGGAGCAGTGAAGCAGCCAACAGCCAAACATGAATGAAATGGGATGAGTAAATATAAATACAAGTAAGTCCCCATTTGACGGATCCAAATCAGAGCTAATGCAAATGACAGCTGTCTGTGGTACTTGAGACTTTTGCAAATGCAGGAATTGGTGGAAAGATGTATAAGTGAATTACCAATCATTTCATTTGTATGTAATTAGAGAAATTTTCACTTGAAGCAAGAGATAACAAGCAGGTGGAAAATGTCCAGAATGCATTTCAAGACTTGCTGTGTTCTCATATTTACCAGATCAATGGAAACAGTAGTTAACATACGTAGTCTGTTGAAAAAATTTTGTTCCGAAACAAAGTTTTATTGTGAAGAAAATGGGTCAGCTATTTGTTACCTCCCATGCCTCAAAATGTGCCAACTTCATTAGTAAATAATACCATTTGGTCTTGCTTTGAGAGAATGTACCAATATGAGACAATTCTAAACTTTTTCGTATATGCAATAAAAAAAATCACACATGATTGCAAATACTGTAAATATTGTAAATAGTACTCCTAACTGTCCCAGAGCCAGTCGAAAGGTCATAACAGAAAAACATGCAGAGGTAACGAATGTATTGGGCTGGAGCAGCTGAGGCATGACCAAAGCATCTTGCACCTAGCAGTCGACCCAGCAAGTATGCCTACATCTACAGTGACACTTTGTAAAGCCCTGTCAAGTGCATGGCAGATGATACTTCTCATTGTACCCCCTATTAGAGGTTTCATCCTGTTCCGTTAGCTAATAGACTGCAAAAAGAATGAGAGCTTAAGTGCCTCGTCATGTGCTGTGAGTAGTTTCATCCAGTTTTTGCAGACTGTATGGCAGTAACATGTTGGATTCTGACGTATATTTCCAGACTCTTCAGTTAGTTCTGGTTTTGCAGGGTAGTTTGCATGTATCTTAAAGTGTGTGAGAGTTCAGTATCAGCAGTATCTCTGTGACACTTTTCCGCTTGTCAAACTGGCCTGTTATAATTCTTGCCATTCATCACTGTACATTTTCAATATCCCCCATTACGGATACCATACACTAGAGCAATATTATGCAACGGTATGCATGAGTGTTTTGTAAACTATTTTATTTTGTGGATTGAATTATTGCAGTACCCCTCCAAAGAACTGAATTCTGCCATCTGCTTTACCTATGAGCCTATATGATCATTCCATTTCATGTCTCTGCAGATTGTTACACCCAGGTATTTGTACGAGTTGACTGATTCCAGATAATACTCAATTGACATTATAGTCACTGCCAATGTACATTATGTGAAGTGCACAGTTCTGCATATCTGAACATTTAGAATGAGTTGCTGCTTTTGGCGAACAATTTCATAATTTCAGCAAGATGTGAATGAATTTTTCAGACACTACTTCATTATAGATAATTGCAGCATCTGCAGTAAGTCTGAAGTTTCTGTTAAAATTGTCTGCCAGGTCAGGTATACAGTTAATCTACAAAGAATATTGCCTACAAAACGCTCTTGTAACCCATTCTCGAATATTGCTGAAATACGTGGGATCCATTTCAAATAGGTCTAACATCTAGGGGATATTGAATGTATATGCAGGAGTGCAGAACATATGGTCATGTGGTTGTTTGACTTGGGGAGTGCCACAGAACTCTGAACACCTGAAATGGCAAGATTCTTGAAATTCAATGTTAACTTTGTAGTGAAAGCTTACTTCAAGCATTCTTTCAGGAATCTAACTCCCATGTATAAAACAGATTCAACAGCTCATTACTTTACAAATGAATTAATGTCTTAAATACTAGATGTTAAGCATTAAAAACCTTCAAGGTTGAAGATGCAAAACTTTAATTATGTTACTGGTACTGAAAGAACCAGAGGTTGTACAGAGTGTCAGGGAGAGCATAAGGGAACAATTGACAGGAATGGTGGCAAGAAATACAGTAGAAGAAGAATGGGTAGCCAGAATGAGATTTTCACTCTGCAGCAGAGTGTGCGCTGATATGAAACTTCCTGGCAGATTAAAACTGTGTGCCTGACCGAGACTCGAACTCGGGACCTTTGCCTTTCGCGGGCAAGTGCTCTACCAACTGAGCTACCGAAGCACGACTCACGTCCGGTACTCACAGCTTTACTTCTGCCAGTATCCGTCTCCTACCTTCCAAACTTTACAGAAGCTCTTCTGCGAATCTTGCAGAACTAGCACTCCGGAAAGAAAGGATACTGCGGAGACATGGCTTAGCCACAGCCTGGGGGATGTTTCCAGGATGAGATTTTCACTCTGCTGCTGCTGGAAACATCCCCCAGGCTGTGGCTAAGCCATGTCTCCGCAGTATCCTTTCTTTCCGGAGTGCTAGTTCTGCAAGATTCGCAGAAGAGCTTCTGTAAAGTTTGGAAGGTAGGAGACGGATACTGGCAGAAGTAAAGCTGTGAGTACCGGACGTGAGTCGTGCTTCGGTAGCTCAGTTGGTAGAGCACTTGCCCGCGAAAGGCAAAGGTCCCGAGTTCGAGTCTCGGTCGGGCACATAGTTTTAATCTGCCAGGAACTTTCAAGAATGGGTAGCTTTGAGGGATGAAGTAGTGAAGGCAGCAGAGGATCAAGTAGGTAAAAAGACGAGGGCTAGTAGAAATCCTTGGGTAACAGAAGAAATATTGAATTTAATTTATGACAGGAGAAAATATAAAAATGCATTAAATGAAGCAGGCCAAAAAGGAATACAAACATCTCAAAAATGAGATCAACAGGAAGTGCAAAATGGCTAAGCAGGGATGGCTAGAGGACAAATGTAAGGATGTAGAAGCGTATCTCACTAGGGGTAAGATAGATACTGCCTACAGGAAAATTAAAGAGACCTTTGGAGAGAAGAGAACCACTTGTATGAACATCAAGAGCTCAGATGGAAACCCAGTTCTAAGCAAAGAAGGGAAAGCAGAAAGGTGGAAGGAGTATATAGAGAGTCTATACAAGGGCGATGTTATTGAGGACAATATTACAGAAATGGAAGAGGATGTAGATTAAGATGAAATAGGAGATACGATACTGCGTGAAGAGTTTGACAGAGCACTGAAAGACCTGTGTCGAAACAAGGCCCCCGGAGGAGACAACATTCCATTGGAACCACTGACGGCCTTGGGAGAGCCAGTCCTGACAAAACTCTATCATCTGGTGAGCAAGATGTATGAAACAGGCGAAATACCCTCAGACTTCAAGAAGAATATAATAATTCCAATCCCAAAGAAAGCAGGTGTTGACAGATGTGGAAATTACCGAACAATCAGTATAATAATCGACAGCTGCAAAATACTAACACGAATTCTTTACAGACGAATGGAAAAACTAGTAGAAGCCGACCTCGGCGAAGATCAGTTTGGATTCCGTAGAAATACTGGAACACGTGAGGCAATACTGACCTTAAGACTTATCTTAGAAGAAAGATTAAGGAAAGGCAAACCTACGTTTCTAGCATTTGTAGACTTGGAGAAAGGTTTTGACGATGTGTACTGGAATACTCTCTTTCAAATTCTAAAGGTGGCAGGGGTAAAATACAGGTAGCGAAAGGCTATTTACAATTTGTACCAAAACCAGATGGCAGTTATAAGAGTCGAGGGACATGAAAGGGAATCAGTGTTTGGGAAGGGAGTAAGACAGGGTTGTAGCCTTTCCCCGATGTTATTCAATTTGTATATTGAGCAAGCAGTAAAGGAAAGAAAAGAAAAATTCGGAGTAGGTATTAAAATCCATGGAGAAGAAATAAAAACTTTGAGGTTCGCCGATGACGTTGTAATTCAGTCAGAGACAGCAAAGGATTTGGAAGAGCAGTAGAATGGAATGGACAGTGTCTTGAGAGGAGTATATAAGATGAACATCAACAAAAGCAAAACAAGGATAATGGAATGTAGTCGAATTAAGTCGGGTGATGCAGAGGGGATTAAATTAGGAAATGAGACACTTAAAGTAGTAAAGCAGTTTTGCTATTTGGGGAGCAACATAACTGATGATGGTCGAAGTAGAGAGGATATAAAATGTAGACTGGCAATGGCGAGGAAAGCGTTTCTGAAGAAGAGAAGTTTATTAACATCGAGTATAGATTTAAGTGTCAGGAAGTTGTTTCTGAAAGTATGGAGTGAAACATGGACGATAAATAGTTTGGACAAGAAGAAAATAGAGGCTTTCAAAATGTGGTGCTACAAAAGAATGCTGAAGATTAGATGGGTAGATCACATAACTAATGAAGAGGTATTGAATAGGATTAGGGAGAAGAAGATTTTGTGGCACAACTTGACTAGAAGAAGGGATCGGTTGGTAGGACATGTTCTGAGGCATCAAGGGATCACCAATTTAGTAACGGAGGCTAGCGTGGAGGGTAAAGATCGTAGAGGGAGACCAAGAGATGAATACACTAAGCAGATTCAGAAGGATGTAGGTTGCAGTAGATACTGGGAGATGAAGCAGCTTGTACAGGATAGAGTAGCATGGAGAGCTGCATCAAACCAGTCTCAGGACTGAAGACCACAACAACCACAACAACAACCACAACAACAACATATGTACATTGGATAAGCAATATTTAATAATTTGCTAGTCTGACACTGCGTATGATGTCATTCATACTGAGGCTAAAGGTTGGCTATTGATTTTGTGGTGTTCGTTCTTTCCATCTATTGAATTATGTTGGGGACATCGGATGATGACAGTCATTGGTTTGCAAAAATACAGTAGTGTTCAAAAAGTAATTATTTCAAATTACCACCCTCGATACACAGGGAAAAACTGCAACAATGACATTACTGTGGAGACACCAGAATACTGTCTGATCCAGAGTATCCGGACACCCTTATGTAATACGGTTTTGGCTACTAGGTAAAAGGAGGCGGGCAGTATTGTGTTGTCAGTAGAGAAGCAGTTACACCAGAGTAGGTCGGTCGGGAGACTTCAATGACTTACTTCGAACGTGGACTAGAAATTGGGTATCACCTGAGTAACAAATCCATCTGGGATTTTTCAACCCTTATAAAGTTGCCCAAGTCCATTCATCTACATCTACATACATACTCTGCAATTCACCATACGGTGAGTGGCGGAGGGCACCTCGTACCACAACTAGCATCTTCTCTCCCTGTTCCACTCCCAAACAGAACGATGGAAAAATGACTGCCTATATGCCTCTGTAAGAGCCCTAATCTCTCTTACCTTATCTTTGTGCTTTTTCCGCAAAATATAAGTTGGCGGCAGTAAAATTGTAGTGCAGTCAGCCTCAAATGCTGGTTCTCTAAATTTCCTCAGTAGCGATTCACGAAAAGAACGCCTCCTTTCCTCCAGAGACTCCCAACCGAGTTCCTGAAGCATTGCCTTAACACTCGCGAGATGATAAAACCTACCAGTAACAAATCTAGCAGCCCGCCTCTGAATTGCTTCTATGTCCTCCCTCGATCAACACTTACTTTAATGCTTGATGTATTGTGTTAAACCTTTAATGTAACATTATTCTACCTCTTAATTAGTAGATCATGAGAGTATTTTTTTGTGGTGTGTGTGTGTGTGTGTGTGTGTGTGTGTGTGTGTGTGTGTGTGTGTGTGTGTGTGTGTGTGTGTGTCTCTTTGAGATGAGTCTAAGGTTGTGAATAATGGCCTGTCCAACTTAATGTCTTGTACTTCTCACAGAAATTGTGGACGGCAACCTGAAGATGACGCTGGGTATGATCTGGACCATCATCCTGCGCTTCGCCATCCAGGACATCTCGGTGGAAGAGATGACAGCCAAGGAGGGGTTGCTGCTGTGGTGCCAGCGCAAGACTGCGCCCTACAAGAACGTCAACGTGCAGAACTTCCACCTCAGGTGAGGGCTCGACACTTGACACACGTTTTCTGTAAATGTGCTACAAATGCACTCGCATACTTTGCTGGAACTGTATTGCTGGGCAGCTGACACTCACTGAGACTTGTGTGTGATTTTATTTCCTGTTTTTATGTTACATGAAAGGTAGTCATAGAAAAAAAAATTAATCATCTTGAAGAAACTAAACTGTGACACTGAAACTTGATGGGATTATACTTCTCCATATTCACCCATCAATGTGACACTCTTTTCTCACTGACATATGACTTGGTGGTGATCTCGGCTGTTCAGGAAATGCTCCTTCTCAAATGTAACATCGTTGTTGGTCTCTGCGCAACGATGTCTTCAACCAAGGAAAGAGGAATGTCACTGCGCGTCAAGTCGGGGGGGGGGGGGGGGGGGGGAGGGGAGGAATGTGATAGCCCTAATAAGTAACATGTGTGAATGAATGAATTCTGTACAGAATGAGCAGGGATGTTGTCCAGCACAACAACACCCTCTCATACAGCGTCCCATGACTTTTCGTCTTGACAGCCTCCTGTAACAGTGTCAAATTTTTCTAGTGTGCACATGTGGTGGTTGTCCCTTCGAGCATAATCTGCAAGCACCATGCCATGGCATTCCCCAAAAACTCTCTACATTGCTGTGCTTAATGTTTGTGTGATTTTTATGATTTTTGGCACTGTTGAACCCACAAGTTTCCATTGTTTACCTAATTCCTTTTTCTCAAGTTCACAGTGATACATGCAGCACTCACTCGCGGCTATTAGGTGGCTGCTGGAATCATTGGAATTAGGCTGACTCAGTTACATTTCTGCTACTGCCTCAGTTCAGTGGTCTCTTCAAATGGGTGCAAAACCCAGTAGGTGATGACATATGTCCGTTTAAAATGTTGTGCAACATATCAGGAACTGAACTGTGACTGACTGTCAGTTTCTCTGTTGTCATGTTGATCTTTGAACATTGGGGTATCCACTTTTGTTGCTATGGATTCTTCGTAGGGAGGCAGTGTGTCATTTCAGACTTCTTTGACTGCAAAGGATGTGTCTTAGTCATCTAACCGTTGTGCCATATAACGATGCATTATTTCCATACACTACTGCCAACTTGGCACGTGTCTTTCTTGCTTTATTCCCCTTCAGGGTCAAAAATGTGTTACCACAATATTCTACATTATCAGTAGTGTGCAACATTTTATTTTGTCTTTTCTAGTGGCAGATGACTGTAGTGTGCTGTGGAGATATCAGAGAGCACCGGGACTGCAGAGATGTACCTGAAAACAAAACATCAATTGCATAACCTCTTTTTTTTTTTTTTTTTTTTTTTTTTTTTTTTTTTTGAGATGATGAATAAAATTTTATTACATCTATTTGTATTACAAAATGGTTATAATTAAATGTTCACTACTTGAACCAGCATAGACAGAAAACCAACTTCGTAGGAAGGATGTTCAAACTGTGGGCTGCAGGATTTACAGTGCCGGTAGTGATAATGTCATAACTTGCAGATAAGCGTGGGTATTGGTACAGTGGCATCGTGTCGAAACATGAGCATCGGTGTGCATTACACTTGCAGACATTCGGCATGGGACTGGACAAGTTGAGCAAGGCTTTACTCGTAAAGCTGTTTTATCAAAACAGCAACAATAGTGCCACTGCTCTTCATGAATACCAGTGCATTAAAGGAATATGGAGAGATCCACTTTCTGCACCAAGGTTGAAAAGCATGATTCAGAAGTTTGAATTAACTGGCAATTTGGGAGTTGCTCCTAGGAGAGGCTGATAGCCAATTGTGCCACAAATTGTTGAAGTTACTGTTGCCATGGCTGAGAGAAATGCTTGATGCCATGTGCGGTCTTAAAGCAGTGCATGAACTATGTCGAGACAGCTGACCATTCTGTGGTCCACCGTTCAGAAAGCACTGCAAACAGTTGTGAAATGGTATGTCTAGTGGGGTTCAAGGCTGTTGTGGATACAGATGGTCATTACACTGAGCGACACTCATAACCTGGAATGTAAATATGGTACACAATTAACAAATGTTAACCTTTTTATGTGGAAATTAAAATATTTTTTACAGTTGTTTTTCATTTCTCTTCCATATGTCCTTACAAATATAAGCATGAAGAACTCTACAATAACCACCCCTATATTGAACATTACAGGCACCGAGGAGCAAAAATTGTTGTTGTGAACTCTGGAGAAGCAAAATGAAATAGTTACCATTTAGTGCTAGCATGCAGAAAATGGTGTTATTGTTCATATGAGACAGATTGTTTGGCAAGGCGATGACTGTATTAGGGAACCAATGTTCATTCTTTTAACCTAACCATAGAGTGACACACAGAAATAAGGTTTTAAAGGAAACAAGATCTACGGTCACTACAAATTGTCTGACAGCATTCTTCCTCACTGGCTGCTATTTGATAGATCTAAATATCATTTTATGTGGCTTTCATTATTGCACTATTTTGCATGTGTAGCCATTTTCAAATGATTCTCTGAAACTGGTGTAAGTTTTAAAAGAATGGGAATAAAAGTTTGTTAGGTGAAAATAATTTACAGGTTTTAAGTATTTGTGGAAACTCGTGACTTGACACAATAGCTGTGGCTCACTTTATTGAAACAACATATTTTCCTCAGGCATAAAAAGAAATGAGGCGAGGCTCTGTTGCTTGAAATCGGTAGTTTCAATTAAGTGAATTACAGATAGTGTGCCAAAACATGATTTTCAAAATACATACACAAAACAATAGATAATGATATAAGCATCACATTATGAACTGCTAAACAGCTTCCTATTTGCGGAATATATTTCCCCCAATATATGAGAGCACATTTTCATTTAGATGCACATAATTTTTTGGTGGTGGTTTTGGGATAACTGCAGCAGCAGCAGTAGTGGTGTTTGTTTGCTACCTGAAGATAGATCACAATCTTGTGACTGGTAACAAGCAATTTGTAGTTAGCCTACCTATTTCAGATGTGTTCTCTCTCTCTCTCTCTCTCTCTCTCTCTCTCTCTCTCTCTCTCTCTCTCTCTCTCTCTCTCTCTCTCTCTCTCTCTGTGTGTGTGTGTGTGTGTGTGTGTGTGTGTGTGTGTGTGTGTGTGTTTGTGTGTGTTTGTGTGTGTTTGTGTGTGTTTGTGTGTGTGTGTGTGTGTTTGTGTGTGTGTGTGTGTGTGTGTGTGTTTTTCATGCTGATAGTTACAGTATGCTAAGGTAAAGCAAATTACAATTTTATGTGTGGTGTTGTGAAACTTAGTGCCTAGACTGAAATTCAATGAAACATTTCTCCTTGCAGCTTCAAAGATGGTCTGGCCTTCTGCGCTCTGATCCACCGTCACCGCCCCGACCTTATTGACTACCACAAGCTGTCAAAGGACAACCCACTGGAGAACTTGAACACCGCGTTCGATGTTGCTGAGAAGTACCTGGACATACCTCGCATGTTGGATCCTGATGGTATGTTTATTGTACTAGTGTTACTTTCTTAGTACATTATTTAGCATTACACACATTGTAAACAAGTTTGCCAGAGCACAGTCACTCTGTGATAAACCATGTTTGACTGTCAGTTGAAGTTACATTAGAAACCTTTATTTTTTCTGAACAGACTATTGTATTCATACTTAAACACTTTACATTGTACTGATATTAACAGTGGATGAGAAAAGGACGACATGGGTTGGGCGGAGACAATACAGCAAAATTACAAAATATGTAAAGAAAATAGGAGCACTGGAAAAAGACAATACAGTTCTTTTTTTTAAATATACAGGCTGAATCATTAATAAGGGAAAATATTTCATGTGTAGTGTTGCACTTTGAGCTGCAAATGCAAAATTGTTTGTCTTCCCATGTTCCTACACCACTAAATGGCAGTGCAACAGAATCTCGTGGATTTCAGAAATACGTAGGGAACTTTTGGTTGTTACTGTTTGCCAGTACAAGCTAAGAAAAAAAGTGTGACCTGAAGGCACAAATTGGATACATAGTGATAGTCTGTTGGCAGCTCTTTGCGTTTGCAGCTGCAAATTTGTTTCGCAGAAGACAACATTCTGCCACTGTTGGTAAAGTGCAGTTAAAAGTTCTCTAGCAATTACTAGTAATCTGTAATGAGATAAGATTTTTCCCTTTATCTTCCCAGTCAACTGTTTTCCCTTTATTTTGTAAACAATAGTTGCAGGAGAGGGTGGGGGGAGGGTGAGGAAATAAATTTTTGTTAACATGTTGCACATAGGAGCAAGAGGTCCTTGGAATAATTTTACTCATTTATGACTCACTCTGTACATACCCAAATTCCCAGAAGCTACATTTTTTGACAGTTGTATCATTTCCTACAGTAAATTATAACCACTACAGTAACATTGACTGTTTTTTATTACAGGTACTTTTTTAATTGATGTTTTAGCTTGATAGCTGATGGTAAACCACACGATATTTGTGCCTTGATAGAATACAGATGTCATTGCTGATCAGATGTAAACTATGGTGGGATCTGGTGCCCTGTTTGTGTATTTATTGTTTCATAACGTACTGGTCAATATTTTTATTTATGAAGACAAAAGTTTGGAAAATGTATTTCAAATTATAGGATATTTTATTCTACAGTAAGTGTCCTTACATATGTGAATCAGAGACACCTCTTTTTCAGAGCATTTATTCCCAAGTGTATTGTTTCATTGGCTGACACTGAAATGAATGTAGCAAAATGTATGAATCTTACCCAAGATTTAATGTAGTCAATATTCAGAGGGCTGAAGCATGCTGTGAAAATTATTCTTCCAAGTAGTTCGGCATGTTAACTTCTGATCAACATGCATTCTGTACCACTCCTCTGTTGCACCTCCAGTTGATGACACAGAACTACTTTAACCTTTTTTAATGGTATGTTCAGAAAAAAGGGAAAAGTTATATTACAAATTACAGTTTTCTAAATAGTTTAAGAAATTAAAATTACAGTGGAGAAAGTGAATGGACTGACCTTCCCCATACAAAATAATAATAATAATAATAATAATAATAATAATAATTATTATTATTATTATTATTATTATTATTATTATTATTATTATTATTATTATTATTATTATTATTATTATTTTTATTTTTCTTTTTCTTTCTTTCTTTCTTTTTTTTGGGGGGGGGGGGGGGATTGAACTTGACATGGAAAAGAAGCTATCATAGTTTCTCAGATCTTCTTAGGCCCTCTGTGGAATGAATGTCCTGATGCAAGCACCATTATGCATATTGAGGAGAGTGTGATGACAGACTAGCAGTGTCTGGAGTCAGAGCGTCCTTGTTCTTGCAGACCTGATCAACACACCAAAGCCGGATGAGCGCGCCATCATGACGTACGTGTCGTGCTACTACCATGCATTCCAGGGGGCGCAGCAGGTAACTCCGCCCCACCGTGGCGCGGCCCCACCCCCGTGTGTCTGCCCAGCCTATGCCTTAGCTTTCACTCCAGCAGCATAAAATTTCTGTATTTGCCACAGTGTGTGACTGCAGTTAGGGAAATGAGGTTAACTCCTGTAGAAGCAAGTTAGAAAATTTGGTTTTATGGGAAGAAGTTTTCATCTAACCAGAAATTATTTCCTTCATTATGGAAAATTTTGTGGCGTTTTAACAAAACTTACCTTTATAGTGCTGTGTATATTTTTCTTTCTTCTTAGAACATTTGTTAGAATTTTAGAAATCCTTCGCAATTTTTGTAAGAATATTTACTGCAATTTTTCTTTCATACGGGAGACACCAGTTCAAATCAAATACGAAATTAATACAATTATTAGTGTCTGCTACTGTTGTCCCACAATGTATTTTGAGGGCTTATTCTCTCTTCAGGTGGATTACATTATCATATAGTTAGCTGAATGTAGCCAGCTTCCTGTTATAAATTTAATTTTGAAGGTCTTCCAGCAGAAAGAATGCTGAGAATTGTTGTAAATATACGTTCTCGTAATTTAACACTACAGTCATGAAACAACAATAGAAAATAGTTACAGTTTGTACAGATTTTCTTTTTTCCTTTTTTGCCCCCTCTTTTTTCCATTTCCACCTACATCTGTGCAATCTCTGGACTGTTTTTTGTTGTTGTTTCATGTTTGTGCACCATTTAATGATGAGAATGTATATTTATAACAACTCTCAGCGTTCTTTCTGCTGGAACATTTTCAAAATGAAGTATAAAACAGACAACTGGGTTCATCCAGCTAACAGTACTCTAATATAACCTACTGATCGACATGAAGATGAACATGAAGGGGTAAGCCCTCAAAACTCATCACTGAGTGAGGTAGTGCAGTGATTAGCACACTGGACTCGCATTCAAAAGAACAGTGATTGGAACATGCGTCCAGACATCCTGATTAGGTTTTCCATGGTTTCCATAAATTACCTTAGGCAAATGCCAGGATGGTCCCTTTAAAAGGGCATGGCTAATTCCTTCCACATTCTTCCCTAATCCGATGAGACTGATGACATCACTGTTTGGTCTCCTCCCCAATCTCAAGACTCCTCTTCAGAGGATATAAGACTGACTGCCACAGATGATTGTTTATGACATAAAAAATAAATTAAATTAGCTGCAGTTTCCAAACCACAGTCCAACATGGACAACAGAAGGTTAGACACCAGTTTTTATGTCAATGGGAAATAGGCTTTCAGTTTCTGAACAGGAGCTTCACAATGTGCTTAGAATACATCTCATTAGACAAACTCACCTTAGAAATAGCAAGTGGTTTGCTAATTCTAAAGTGTGAACTACTTTGAACAACTTTAGACAGGATCTCTGGAAACTGCAGAATTATGCTGCTGGAAGGAAGGTTTAATGTATATAAAATCACTGCATTGCCCTTGTGAATGCTAGGCAACCTGTTTATTTTCATTAATAATCTGTAAAAATACTGCCTTTCTGAATCTGGTATTAACAAACTAACTGCTATCTTACAGCATGGCGAGTAGAACCGGACATGAAGAGTGCTGTGTGAATTGATTTTCTGTATCTGTTTGATTATATGAATATATCTTTAAGTGACCCTTTTTTAGTGTAACCTTTATTAATGTGTGACTTTTTTGTTTGGATGTTTTGTAACCCATAACAGTGGCTGTCAGCTTGGACAAGCACAAAGTTACATATTACTACTGAAGACATTTTTTAAAGGAATCCTTCACTTACGAACTATATGCAGTAAATATGAAATTACAGCTATAGTTTAATGTGAAATAAATATTGTAATTACAATATGCCCATCCCACTGTATTTAGGCCCATAAACAGTCAGTCTAACATCTCCTGAATGTTTGAAGGTATCCAATGAAGATTTTTCGCTAAGGTTAGTTCCCCAAATGGAAAGAACTAAGCTGTATGGTCAATGGTGATAATTTTTTTATCTAGTAATATACTGCAGCAACAAGTTTGTGCTGTTGGAGTATAAAATTTCATTACAGCATTTGAGAACTCTTTGCAAGACTTGAAAAGTGATATTATACGTGTTATAGTTTGCTGTAAAGTCTTTTTGTCTAAATAGGTGTGCATTACACTAAATAGACAAGCAAAGTCTGCTGTTACAGTACAGTTATGTTTCCCTTGCCATGTAAGCATTACCCATCACTTTTGGCAAAATGTGTCCAATCAGTTTCATATAGTGCTACTCAGCTTTCCAGGGACTCCAATATATTTTTTAAAAGTGTAAGTCTGTTTAAAATGCATGTAATTGCCTTGGTAGATAAAAGAAGACACATGCTTTGACAGTATCACAAAATAAATGCTTGTTTGTATCATATCGCTTGTGAAAACTATGGTGTCTCACAATTATGGAATTATGTGAAGTTGAGAAATTAATCGATGTTTGGCAATCATAATTTCTGTGGTGCCCTTCATAATTGTCCTATCAGAATCAATTTGTGGGTCTCTTACTTGGCTGGTCACATGAGAGGATTTTACTTTGTGGTACAAACTACTAATCAGTAGGCCGGAGAGGGAGGTCGTAAAGGGTGAGGGAAACTTAAAAAAAAACTAAAAGTTTCAAATCATATCATCAGATAATCAGCTTAGAACGGTAGTTTGGGCCTGTTTCTTCTGTTATTTTGTAACTATAAATGGTGGGACCTTAACTATGAACGTAGCACTTTTTATGCACTTTAACAATGTGCTTTCAGTTTCCACAAGTAAAGATTCGATTCAGAAGAGAAGGGAAAAACAAATATAAAAAAAAAATAGTGATTTGCAAAGAGTGATATGTGCTTTCGCGTGCCAGGCTGACTGCCAAGTTTTTTCGCTCATCCTTATAGTTTGTTTCTGCAGTTGGAATGCCTGATGAGTGAAGTATTCAACTAACTGCCTGCTTTATTTGCTGCATTGCCTTGCTGTGCCACTGCAGATCTCGTCAACACCGCGATGCCAGACGAGCGTGCCGTCATGACGTATGTGTCGTCGTACTACCACTGCTTCTCCGGTGCTCAGAAGGTAAAGCCGTGCTGCCTGCCACTCTTATAACTGTTGACGATGCTTTGTCACACAGGCTGAAGCCTCCGTGGCCTAAGCTGGCTTAAATCACCATATGGCCATGTATTGACAAACTGGTCTTCACAGAATGCAGAAAATACTAGTAGCATACATAACACAACAAAATGTAAATGTGCTTGTTATTTGCTCCACATTTCAGAACTCTGTCAGTCCATCCCTTTGTGTCCCTGCAGATGTACATTCAAAGGGCCAATATGGGGAAAGACAAGTGTTTTAAATAATTGTGCCTCAGAAACTGTCGGCAACACTGCACATATTTATGTGTGATTTTTCTTATTATTTTTCCTGCTGGTTGGCCTACTGATGTAAATAAATTTTCTGCCTGAAACATAAATTTTAAAACAATAATGGCAACACACATGTAATCCTTCAGGTTTTCTCCCCGTGGTAGATGTTCCTGGCAACATGACATCCATTGTGTTGCACCACACCTGTCAACAAAGATAAAATGTCTTCTTTGTAATGTTAAAGATGACCTATCTTTTTGAAAGCTGGATGTGTATCACATTCTGTTTGAGTATACCATATCTTACAAGGTGCAGAGTATTGGCACAGTTGAGAGAAACTTTGACAACACATCCAACTAAAATTACCAATCAAGCAAATCAGCTGTCACCATGCACTGCCTCCAATGTAAACACTAAATAAAATACAGTCAACAAAGTGAGACAGTGGTTTTAATGGTGTTCGATCCTGAGGGTCAACTTAATTATGCAGAACACCTGCTTCTGGAAAATATGAGGGGCAGAAATGTGAAACATGAAGTGCAGGAATGTAAAATATGTAGTGCAATCCAAACAGTTTTACAGGTGGTCCCACAAATGTTTTTTTAATACTGTTGTGGACACCAAGTTCTCTGTCGAAAATACCGAGTAGATGGTACATTTTATTGTACAGTTAAAAGTTTCTTGCATATTTATGTCAAGAGGTGCATTGAACTGCTCTAGTTTCTATTAGTGAAGTCACAGATAGAAGTAAAATGCCTTCTCTCTAAGTCTTTCCTCCAAAGAAGAGACTTGAAGAGAATGACTTGATTACTTCTGTATTACTTGCCAAGTGGATTAAAAATGCTTTATTCAGAGATTTCTTGAGAGGATTTCCAGTGATGAGTGTACTGCAGTCGACTTTGTTTTCACAGCTTTAATGCTGGAGCACAGTTGGTTATTGAGATGGGTGACTTTAAAGTTTTTCCGAGATCACAGTGAGTATAGGCGTCCAAAGTATGAGAAAAGTTACAAACGGTATAGTCAGTGCTACTACTGCTATTAGTAGTGTACGTGATTTTTTTTTGTTGCCTGTAGGCTTGCTTGCTGCATTTTTCAAATTTGTTTTGTGTAATACTTCATTAACATTCTTATGCATTAGTCTGTGAGTGTCTGTCTGAATGACTGATAACTGTGCATTTTTCTTACTGTATGTTGTAATGATTTGTCTTCAACATGTGATAATTTTGTTAACAGTGATTATCACAAAAATGTAGTAATAGTTTGATCATATTGCACAGTATGACTCTCATTTGCTCAAGTTTCATTGTACATAGCAGTAAATGAAATTTGAATCTTTCATGTTATTTAACATGTAAACGAGTTATTTTTGACTTGACTTAAGCTGTTTCATATTTAGTGGGTATATAAAAGAGCACCAGTTTAGACTTTTAGATGAATTATTAATTTAAAACTGTACACAGAACTTACTACATTAATGTGTTTACAGGCTGAGACAGCTGCAAACCGTATCTGCAAGGTGCTGAAGGTCAACCAGGAGAATGAACGCCTCATGGAGGAGTATGAGCGGCTTGCAAGTGATGTGAGTAATAAGAGTAATTTTTGTTTTACATTACCATTATTATATCCTTAATTACAGTACTAGTATTTAAGACTGATGCCTATGAGCTACAGTCATTACATAGACATCACAATCCAGATTTCGGACACCTTTGTACACTCTTTCCAAATAAATTGAGAAATCTTCATGTGTGAGAGATCTAACCCGACCCCCCTTTCGTGCTTACACTTGTCATTCTATTATTTTTTTATTTACATATAAAATTTCGTAAGACCAAATAGGGGAGCAAATCTCCAAGGTCATGGAATGTGTCAGTACATGAAATTACAGTGCAAAAGCAATAACAGATACCAATAAAATGTTTATGAACCCTAAAAAAGTCAAGCCATAAGTTTAAGTAAACACAATCGACAATACAACATAAGAATCATCTTAGTTTTTCAAGGAACTCCTCGACATAATAGGAGGAGTAACCCATCAGGAAAGATTTTTGAATTTTTGTGGAAGCTGTTTCTGCCCAAGAGCTCAGGAAGTCCGATCCATATGCATTATTGATTTCTGCCGTGTATTAACTGGGTGCTTATTCTTGGTAATAAGCTGGTATTGTTAACAAGAAATGACAGTAAAGGATATATAGAGGCCAGTGTCAGAATACCCAGACTAGTGAACAGGGGTCGAGAAGAGGTTTGCAAACTTAGACCACTTATGGTCTGAACTGCCTGTTTCTGAGACAAAAATATTCTTTTAGAATGTGAAGAATTACCCCAAAATATAATACCATAAGACATAAGCATATGAAAATAAGCAAAGTAGTCTTTGCTAGTGAAGGGTGACGAAAATTTAATAGTCATGGGTGACTGGAATTCGGTAGTAGGAAAAGGGAGAGAAGGAAACGTAGTAGGTCAATATGGACTGGGGCAAAGAAATGAAAGAGGAAGCCGCCTGGTAGAATTTTGCACAGAACACAACTTAATCATAGGTAACACTTGGTTCAAGAATCATAAAAGAAGGCTGTATACATGGAAGAAGCCTGGAGATACTGACAGGTTTCAGATAGATTATATAATGGTACGACAGAGATTTAGGAACCAGGTTTTAAATTGTAAGACATTTCCAGGGGCAGATGTGGACTCTGACAACAATCTATTGGTTATGACCTGTAGATTAAAACTGAAGAAACTGCAAAAAGGTGGGAATTTAAGGAGATGGGACCTAGATAAACTGACTAAACCAGAGGTTGTACAGAGTTTCAGGGAGAGCATAAGGGAACATATGGCAGGAATAGCGCAAAGAAATACAGTAGAAGAAGAATGGGTAGCTTTGAGGGATGAAGTAGTGATGGCAGCAGAGGATCAAGTAGGTAAAAAGGCGAGGGCTGCTAGAAATCCTTGGGTAACAGAAGAAATATTGAATTTAATTGATGAAAGGAGAAAATATAAAAACACAGTAAACGAAGAAGGCAAAAAGGAATACAAACGTCTCAAAAATGAGATCGACAGGAAGTGCAAAATGGCTAAGCAGGGATGGCTAGAGGACAAATGTAAGGATGTAGAGGCTTATCTCACTAGAGGTAAGATAGATACTGCCTACAGGAAAATTAAAGAGACCTTTGGAGAAAAGAGGACCACTTGCATGAATATCAAGAGCTCAGATGGAAACCCAGTTCTAACCAAAGAAGGGAAAGCAGAAAGGTGGAAGGAGTATATAGAGGGTCTATACAAGGGCGATGTACTTGAGGACAATATTATGGAAATGGAAGAGGATGTAGATGAAGATGAAATAGGAGATACGATACTGCGTGAAGAGTTTGACAGAGCACTGAAAGACGTGAGTCAAAACAAGGCCCCCGGAGTCGACAACATTCCATTGGAACTACTGACGGCCTTGGGAGAGCCAGTCCTGACAAAACTCTACCATCTGGTGAGCAAGATGTATGAGACAGCCGAAATACCCTCAGACTTCAGGAAGAATGTAATAATTCCAATCCCAAAGAAAGCAGGTGTTGACAGATGTGAAAATTACCGAACTACCAGTTTAATAAGTCACAACTGTAAAATACTAACGCGAGTTCTTTACAGACGAATGGAAAAACTGGTAGAAGCCGACCTCGGGGAAGATCAGTTTGGATTCCGTAGAAATGTTGGAACACGTGAGGCAATACTGACCCTACGGCTTACCTTAGAAGCTAGATAAAGAAAAGGCAAACCTACGTTTCTAGCATTTGTGGACTTAGAGAAAGCTTTTGACAATGTTGACTGGAATACTCTCTTTCAAATTCTGAAGGTGGCAGGGGTAAAATACAGGGAGCGAAAGGCTATTTACAATTTGTACAGAAACCAGATGGCAGTTATAAGAGTCGAGGGACATGAAAGGCAAGCAGTGGTTGGGAAGGGAGTGAGACAGGGTTGTAGCCTCTCCCCGATGTTATTCAATCTGTATATTGAGCAAGCAGTGAAGGAAACAAAAGAAAAATTCGGAGTAGGTATTAAAATCTATGGAGAAGAAATAAAAACTTTGAGGTTCGCCGATGACATTGTAATTCTCTCAGAGACAGCAAAGGACTTGGAAGAGCAGTTGAATGGAATGGATAGCGTCTTGAAAGGAGGGTATAAGATGACCATTAACAAAAGCAAAATGAGGATAATGGAATGTAGTCGAATTAAGTCGGGTGATGCTGAGGGAATTAGATTAGGAAGTGAGACACTTAAAGTAGTAAAGGAGTTTTGCTATTTGGGGAGCAAAATAACTGATGATGGTCGAAGTAGAGAGGATATAAAATGTAGACTGGCAATGGCAAGAAAAGCGTTTCTGAAGAAGAGAAGTTGGTTAACATCGAATATAGATTTAAGTGTCAGGAAGTCATTTCTGAAAGTATTAGTATGGAGTGTAGCCATGTATGGAAGTGAATCATGGACGATAAATAGTTTGGAGAAGAAGAGAATAGAAGCTTTCGAAATGTGGTGCTACAGAAGAATGCTGAAGATTAGATGGGTAGATCACATAACTAATGAGGAAGTATTGAATAGGATTGGGGAGAAGAGAAGTTTGTGGTACAACTTGACTAGAAGAAGGGATCGGTTGGTAGGGCATATTCTGAGGCATCAAGGGATCACCAATTTAGTATTGGAGGGCAGCGTGGAGGGTATAAATCGTAGGAGGAGACCAAGAGATGAATTCACCAACAAGATTCAGAAAGATGTAGGTTGCAGCAGGTACTGGGAGATGAAGAAGCCTGCACAGGATAGAGTAGTATGGAGAGCTGCATCAAACCAGTCTCTGGACTGAAGACCACAATAATAATAATAATAATAGTCTAATTTTTGTGTTGAACCATTGAACGTGGGCATTCCACGACAATTGCTATGGTAGTTCATTTTCTACAAGCCTTGAATTTGTCATGAACTGCACTAATTGAAACCATACCAATTGTTGCACACAGGCTTTACCACCAAGCTAGTGTCATCAGCAAACAGAAATATTTTAGAGTTACCTGTAATAAATACTAGAGGACATATCATTTATATAAATAAGGAACATAAGTGGCTCCAACATTGATCCCTGGGGCACCCCTCATTCGACCATACCCCACTCAAATCCCACATCACAGCCATTCTCAACACTGTGACTCCCCGTATTCTGTAATGGTCCAACTTATGCAGCAATATTTTGTGATTGACACAATCAAACACCTTAGTTAAATAAAAAAAATATGCCTAGCATTCAAAACCTTTTGTTTAACCCATCCAGTACGTCACAGAGAAAATATAGTATAGCATATTTTCAGTTGTTATAAGACTTCTAAAGCCGAACTGTACATTTGATAGCAAATTGAATGATGTAAAATGATCAATTATCCTTACATACACAGCATTTTCAATAACCTTAGCAAAAACTGATGACATAGAAATAGGTCTAAAATTGTCTACATTATCCCTTTCTCCCTTTGCTACTGAGTACTTTAATTGTTCAGAAAACTGACCATTCCTACAGGAAAAATTACAAATATGGCTAAATACAAGGCTAACATATTCTGCTAGGCACTCCATCATATCCATGAGAGTCCTTAGTCTTTAGTGATTTATTAGTGACTCAATCTCCTCCTTGCCTGTATTACAGACGAGTATTTCGGACATCAATCTCAGAAAGTCATTTGTCAAGAGAGTTATGTAATTCTCCGTAGAAACTAAATTTTGATTTAATTCACCAACAATTTTCAGAAAATGATTGTGAAATACTGTTCATCAGTATTTTAAATATTGTGCATCCGCATCATCTTGGTCAGTTTCCTGCCTCTGGCCAGGTATGTATGGAACATAGGCCTCTTCACTCTCTGATCCTCTAATTTGTTAACCTATCTATCTTTGTCACTCCTTACTGTGTCTCAAGAATTTCATCTCACTAGCTTCTACTTTGCTTTTCTCTCTTCCTTTAATAACCAGGTTTCTGATGCATATGTCAGGATTGGGACATAGTATGGCCAGCATAAAATCATTTTACTGATTTGCGGTACATCCCTTGCTCCATATCAGGCTTCTGACACACTTCCAAAATGCTTCTGCTTTTGTCCCCTACTCGTTTATTTATTTGTCATTTTGCCCATCTTCCTGTATCAGGCTTCCTAGGTACTTGAAACTCTCCACTTTCCTCAATCATTCCCTACAATTGTTATTCCAATTGTTCCTCTCTCCTTCTTTCTTGTTGTGATAATCATCTCAATCTTCCTTATAATAAATTTCATCCCATATTCTTGTACTTTCCATTCCCATATGTCTAACTGCTCTCGTACTTCCTCTTCCTTATTCCCCCAAATCACCAGATTATCTGCAAACACCATAGCTTTCATCTTCCTTTTATTCTAGCTATTTTGATGTCAGAATTTTTTTTTTTCAAAACTGCAAGAGCTGTATTATATGTTAAATTAAGTGGAAAACCACAATCTTCTTTAAGGAAGAGAGATGATGCTCACATCATCAGGGTTTGTTGTTATGCAGAGATCCCCACTCTGAAGCCAACATTTAGAAAAGTGTACGTGTGGGAATTACAATTCAGTATTAAATTTTTGAGTGTGACTTATTGTATCGTGGAAAAGTATGTCATTCATCTCTCGTGTCACATGTTCCTTAGGAGATGACTTGTGTTAATTACATCTTGGTTTTTGCCCATAACGTAATTTGTTGCTGAGTTTATATTCTCATCACAAGTTTCCCACATGCTCACATCATCAAGGTTTCAGTTGTTATGCAAAGATCCCCACTCTGACGTCAACAGTCAGAAAAGTGTATTTGTGGGAATTATAATACAGTATTAATTGTTATTTGTAAAATTGTGGTGGAACATTTACAGAAGAATAGGTTAGTGTCTTCTTAAAACCCATATTACACCAGCAAATATTGCAAATTTATTTTATTGATGATCTCAGAGTGAAGTTAATTCCACACGTTGTCTTACCCAGTTGCTGGAATGGATTCGCCGAACGATGCCGTGGCTGAACAGCCGGCAGACGGACAACTCGCTGGCTGGTGTACAGAAGAAGTTGGAGGAGTACCGCACGTACCGCCGGAAGCACAAGCCACCCCGCGTTGAGCAGAAGGCGAAGCTGGAGACCAACTTTAACACCCTGCAGACCAAGCTGCGGCTGTCCAACCGTCCCGCCTACATGCCCACTGAGGGCAAGATGGTCTCTGTAAGTGTTTGAAATAATGACTGTGTTATTAATTTTCTTATTTATTTTTATTTGTTTATTGCTTTGTTTATCCTGGCAAGGTTAGACCTACAGGGTTCCTCTCACATCCAACCAGAAATGCTACACATTTTAGTTGGTAACAGGAAGTTGTGCTGGAGTGTAAATAATATAAGTGGTTGTTACGTTCACTTCTTAAAGTATTCATTGCCAGGTTGTTATAAGTTATACTCACCACATAGCTGAGAGCATTGAAGTAGCCACTTCTGGGAATTGGGGAGGTGTACCGGCTGCAGTTCAAATTGCGTCACAGATTAAAAGTGGGGTCCAGTGTGTCAGCCAACCAGTCGACCTATCTGGGCTGGTTCTCATGTTCCACCTCAGATATACGACAAGCAAACACTTCGTAACACAGTGTCACATACAAGGATTTTACCTCAAGGGAGACTAGTAGGAGCTTTAAAATGACTTTGGGAGTGGTGCTCCTACTGTAATGATAGCCTACATACAGCTATGGGTATTGATTGTCTCTTTTCAGAAGAGTAGGAATGCCGTAGCAGCATTCCATATCTGACATTGGCTGAATAAAGGGTACTGGGAAGGGAGGAATGAATAAATGAATGTTAGAAGCTACATCTAAAATAGATACAAACATTTGGAAATTACTGTGCCATAACCAGTGAAAACAGTAGTATCTGTAGCAGATAATAATGAATAAACACCTTTAAGGCTGATAAACAAACTGCATTTTTGTTCTGATAGTATTTGTTCATTTCGAACAGATTTTTTGGCTTGTTAACTAGTGTCAGAAAACGGCTGACTAGTGTGTATGTTGATAGTATCTTTGTTCATAATATTTCGTTCACTATGCACTATTGTCTCTTGTGGATGACAGTCAGTTATTTCCTGACAGTGGCCTAAGAAGCCCGAAAACTGGTACAAAGTAAACCAATATTAGTAGAACAAAAATGCAGTTTGTCATATTTAAGGTTGAAAAACAAACATTTTTCTGTCATGAAGTGATGGAAGAATTCATAAATGTAAAAGAACACACTGTTCTTATTTTTTCTTGAAAAGCAGAAGAGTAAAGGCAAATTATAGGCAGATAGATTTAAACTCGGTGTTATCAGCAGTGGACATGAGAGAAAAAGTGAGAGTGAAAGAGAACGCAAATAATAAAGGTGGGGGGAGAGGAAGTGATGTGACTGACTGAGAAAGAAGTACAACTGATTGAGAAGGGGTCGGGAATGTGTTTGCTTAATAGATATATATATATTTTTTTCCCTTTTCCATAGGATAACTGACTGTGGAATTTTGACGTAACACAATATGTATTTCTATGGGACAGCAATGTTCAGACAACTTAACCATGTCTTACATCTTTGTAAAAAATGGTGTAGCTCACTCTTATTAAGAAATTGATCTAATCATTAGTTAACAGAAGAATGTGTTGTCAGTGAGAATTTTGTTAACAGGATATTGCCAACGCATGGAAAGGTCTGGAGACAGCTGAGAAAGCATTTGAGGAATGGTTGCTGTCTGAGATGATGAGGTAAATAATAATAGTAATAGTAATAGTAATAGTAATAGTAATAGTAATAGTAATAATAGTAATAGTAATAGTAATAATAGTAATAGTAATAGTAATAATAGTAATAGTAATAGTAATAATAGTAATAGTAATAGTAATAATAATGATAGTGGTAGTGATGACGACGACGATGATGATGATGATGATGATGATGATGATAGTGTTCCATACCTATTAATGATTAATGTATTTGCACTGAATCATAGCAATCTTGCCAATTTACGCACATTGCCATGTACCCAAAAAAAAGAAAGAAAGGCAACATCATGCAATCACCTGTGAGGGAAATGCACATATTTGTTGTACATGTATTGTCCAAAAATATGTCCAAGAACTCCGTATGGTATTTAATAATCTTGAAATGCCTCAAAACTTTTTAAAGTACATGCTGCTGGCTACATGTGGTGCTTAAGATGTAAAATTTGAGATGAGAGTTGAAAGGTGACCTGATAGCCCAATTTTCCCACTCCTACCGTTGCCAATATTAATTCTTGAAAACAGGTTTCTGAATGATACTGTCATTTTATGACTTCTTATTCTCGACCCTTCACTACACTGCCACCACCTCTACCCCTGTTCTAATGATCATTTCTAAAGAAAATAAGTAAAGATTTATATTCTGAAGAGACTTTCACAATTGTATTTGTTGACCCTATCAGCATTTTATTTGCCTATAAATGAGCAGACCAGGGATGACACTTACTTCTTGCTAATAAAACTGGAAAATCTAATTATGGTAGGCTTCTAAAAGTCTTTCCTAATTACAAGCTTTGTTCATTCATCTCGTTAGAGAAAGAAATGCCTTCAAGAGATAGTGACTGTTCTCAATATATTGTTACATTTTGATTGAAATGTTATAGTGAAATAGATGTGAATATTTTGCTTTAATTGTGAAATGTTAGTGGTACCATTATATTTTTAATTAATATGCTGTTTCTCATTCCTAAATCTACAAAGTAACATGACATCAAACATAAGTGAAAGATTTTCTTTCATACTTAATTAGTAAATACTTTATTGATCCACGGGTAGTTTGTCTGAAAGCCAAATACTTCCTAAAATTATAAATGTGCTTTATTGTCTACACTGATATGAAAAGCAAGTCCATGACAGAAGAGCAGTAATCTCAAAGAGGATGACTTAAGACTAGGACCCAGAGGCCACAGCTCTGTGTGCATTTGTAATTGTTAAGCTATCAACTGACAATATTTCCATTAAATTATTTTATAGTGGAATATTTTTTTAAAAAGTTTCTCACATAGTAAATTATTTAGTATTTCAATTCATAGCCAAGAATACTGGAATCTTTTACGAATTTCTTCTGATACAAATATTATGGAAAAAATAAAATAAATTAGTGAGTAGTCACATTTCGTTTCTATATACTTCCCTTTATATTGGAATTTATATTTCTGCATATTTGTAATATATTCATGTAACAGATTTTATCTTAAAACAATTCACTGTTTCCTAATGGTAAAGTAATGGAATTGTATCACACTAAACAGTGAAGTATTCAGTACCACTGTATTATGTTTGATCATAAATTACTTGTAAAATTATGTTTTGCTTGTCAGTTAAAACATGCAGCCCATCATTTACATTGGCATATATGAGCCTTCTGTCAGCCAGAACTGTAGAACATAATATACCTTTGTTCCCGTAAAAGTAATGTTCGGGATCATGAAAATGTAGGTATTGTGTACTTTAGTTTGTCAGATATTGCACTATTTCCTGTCTAATAAGTTAAGTCTCACAAACCATTGGGAATCCAAGCCTGAATGGTTAGCAATTAGTAGCATAAAACTATAAAACACAATGTATAAAATTATTTTGCAGTTTGTCAGTCATAGGGGACTACTACTAAATTCTATTGCTCCTAACTACTTACAAGCCTTCCTGCTGAGGTGTGGGTAATTTGCCAGTTCTCTGTATATCAATAAGATGTCCTGTATTCTTGAGCTTGCTATGCTATAAATGTACATTCATGGTAATTCAATTTAAAAAACTTAAAAAAAAAAGTGATCTACATGGTTAAATCTCCAAAGTTTTGAAACTGATTTGAAAGCAGTATCTCAACTGGAGGACTCCAGTGAGTGTCAGCAGGTGTACAAAAGTGAAATTTTTTGAAGATCTCGGCTACAGGGTGACATTTCTGCCCTCACAGGCTAGAGCGACTGGAGCACCTGGCGCAGAAGTTCAAGCACAAAGCCGACATCCACGAGGACTGGACCCGTGGCAAGGAGGAGATGCTGCAGAGCCAGGACTTCCGGCAGTGCAAGCTGAACGAGCTGAAGGCCCTCAAGAAGAAGCACGAGGCGTTTGAGAGTGACCTCGCTGCACACCAGGACCGTGTGGAGCAGATCGCAGCCATCGCTCAGGAGCTCAAGTGAGTACAGCTTTTGGGCTGAGGGCTTCTGAGAGTAGTGTGCGGGCTGTAATGGCCAGTTCGAGTGTGCACTACGGCTGCCGAGTACACTTCTACGTGAGAGAGTTAGTAACAATATTGCTAATAATTTATATGAGGTATTGGAGCATTAAGTATCTTGCGCTTGAGCCCACACACGTTTGTTGCAGCACCCTGGAGTACCACGACAGCGCCTCGGTGAATGCCCGCTGCCAGAGGATCTGTGACCAGTGGGACCGCCTGGGCAGCCTGACCCAGCGCCGCCGACAGGCCCTCGACGAGGCAGAGCGCATCCTGGAGAAGATCGACATCCTGCACCTGGAGTTCGCAAAGAGGGCTGCTGTGAGTAGGCTGTACTTTCTGCTGAATGTTATTAATGTATACTGAGTGACTCAGTGTGGTAAAGTGCCAACTGCAAATGTAGAGATCTGCTGTTTGATCTCCAGACTGTCATAGGAATATTTATTTATTTTTTTCAACTTGGATCTTGCACCTCTCGTAACGTGATACACTACTGGCTATTAAAATTCAGAGCATTCACACAAGGTTGGCGTTGGTGACGACACGTACAACGTGCCGACATGAGGAAAGTTTCCAACAGATTTCTCATACACAAACAGCAGTTGACCAGCGTTGCCTGGTGAAACATTGGTGTGACGCCTCGTGTAAGGAGGAGAAATGCATACCATCATGTTTCCAACTTTGATAAAGGTCGGATTGTAGCCTATCGTGATAGCGGCTTATCGTATCGAGACATTGCTGCTTGCGTTGGTCGAGATCCAATGACTGATAGTACAATATGGAATCGGCGGGTTCAGGAGGACTGATAGTACAATATGGAATCGGCGGGTTCAGGAGGGTAATACAGAACTGTGTGCTGGATCCCAACGGCCTTGTATCACTAGCAGTTGAGATGACGGGCATATTATCCGCATGGCTGTAATGGATTGTGCAGCCACGATTCGAACCCTGAGTCAACAGATGGGGACATTTGCAATACAACAACCATCTGCACGAACAGTTCGACGACGTTTGCAGCAGCATGGACTATTAGCTTGGAGACCTTGGCTGCGGTTACCCTCGATGCTGCATCACACATAGGAGCGCCTGCGATGGTGTACTCGACGACGTACCTGGGTGCAACGAATGGCAAAACGTCATTATTTTTGTATGAATCCAGGCTCTGTTTACAGCATCATGATGGTCGCATCCGTGTTTCGCGACATCGCGGTGAACGCACATTTGAAGCGTGTATGCCATACTGGCATATCACCCGATGTGAGGGTATGGGGTGTAATTGGTTACATGTCTGTCACCTCTTGTTCACATTGACCGCACTCTGAACAGTGGACGTTACATTTTAGATGTTTTACGACCCGTGGCTCTACCCATCATTTGATCCCTGCGAAACCCTAAGTTTCAGCAGGTCTTGTACGGGCCTTTCTGGATACAGAAAATGTTCGACTGCTGCCCTGGCCAGCACATTCTCCAAATCTCTCACCGGTTGAAAACATCTGGTCAATTGTGGGCTAGCAACTGGATCGTTACAATACGACAATCACTGCTCTTGATGAACTGTGGTATCGTGTTGAAGCCGCATGGGCATCTGTATCTATACATGCCATCCAAGCTCTGTTTGACCCAATGTCCAGGCGTATCAAGGCCGTTATTACGGCCACAGGTGGTTGTTCTGGGTACTGATTTCTCAGGATCTATGCACCCAAATTGCGTGAAAATGTAATCACTTGTCAGTTCTATATAATATATTAGTCCAATGAATACCCATTTATCATCTACATTTCTTCTTGGAGTAGCAATTTTAATGGCCAGTAGTGTAGATTCTGGGTGGAATTATGGTTCAGAGTCCATATGAAACTTTAGGCCCAGTTGTAACTGACTCTGTAAGTTGGTTCATAGATTAGAGGAAAGCAAAGATGCCTATAATCCAATCAAAATTTCTTGGCAGTTGATGTCTTTCACTTGCCATTACAGTATTGCCACATTGGCTGCTGGCTACAATTCAGTTATAGGCAACGTAACAGGCACGATGGGTCACTATACAAATGCTGTTAATGTGTAACATGGATCAATGTTGGAAGCGGAATGCCGTGAGCTATGACAGAAATGTGAGATGTTTTGTTGTCAGCTGATTTTAAGTGACTAATGAGTAAACTGCCGCAGATCATTTTGTAGCCCTAAATTTAACTCTTGTCCTAACCTAACCACAACCTTGTGACGTGAAGTATATCTGAGGAAACAGTGGTCAACAATCTGCAGCAGAACTGAAATCACTGTCACTGCATTCATAGTGATTAAAGCTAACCTCTACAAGGAAACTCTAGACAGAAAAATGTCTGTTCCAGCAGTAAAAGCAAACTGTAACTTCTCGCTGTCATTGATTATGTTAAATTATACTCCCACCTTGGGATATGAGGTTTTCCCAGTGCACGAAAATCTTGAAAATTTCTCGGGTATTCAGCCGGGTGGCATTGTCCAACAGGCACAGCCTCCGGTCTTGGCATTTCCGTGCAGTCTGCGGGTGGGGAAAGCGCAGAGTTGGGTGGTGGAGGAAGCGCAGTGCTCCGCGACAGATCGTGGACTGCACACCTTCCGTTGCCAGGGCTGCATGCAGAACTCTGCCAATGTGATCACAATGCGTCTTTCTCTTCAGTTGTCCTGACGGGTGGATTTCCGTGTAGACTATCATGTTTTAATCATACTCAAGGCTGGTTCCCACCAGGCCTTCTACAACTGGAAACTGCTGTCTTTATATTAGCTCATCGTGCAGGTGGATCTCCACTGCCTCATTGAGGATACAGTCCCAGACGGTGTTGCAGCTTCACACAATGTCATGCAAAGCTTATTTAATCTAAGCCAATCTCTGAGAGTACAATAAATGTATATGCGCTGCTGTATTGCGTCTTTTGTGGAAGGTTCCAGTGATGTTTGATTAGTGCCATGTGTGTAATGTATGTTTTTTATTTCCTTCCGCGCACGCGTGTTTGTGTTTGTGTGTGTGTGTGTGAGAGAGAGAGAGAGAGAGAGAGAGAGAGAGATGAAACACACAATAAAGCGGCCAGACACGAGATTTAGGATCCAAACTCATCGAGAAACTCCACCGAAGTGAACTTCCACAATTGTTGTTGCAGTTTACCAAAAGCAGACGGTTTAGGTATGACATTGAGTGCTCAGATTGGAGGAAACCAGTTCCAAACGGTGAAGTATCAGCTATCAAGTAATTTTAATTGGCCTGTAGTAAAACACTGTAGTGTTCAAACCAACCTGGTTGATGACAGTTTTACCTTTTTTGTACCCTCAAAAGCTCCAAAACCAAAAGTTATTGTAAAGTGCACATATTTCGCTGCAACAGGAAAATGAGTGTGGCATGACATGTATCTTTGGGCGTTTATTCTACTAAATCAAACACACAGAATGTTGTATATCTTCAAAATTATGGCATTGGTCATCAGGTTGTTAAAGTGGAGACTTTTTTTCCCGTTGATGTAGTTTATTGTTGATGAGTAAGCCAAGCACTAAATCATACACTCGTGAACCCATAGAAAATGTCTAGGACTAATTTGAATAGTGGGCACGACACAGCAATCATTGTTCCCATAATCTGATAGATGTATGGGATCTAAATGTCATTGAGTGCCTTCAATTAGATGTATCATACCAGAAAATACTTGGGAACATCCTTCTTTGTGAAATTAAGGCCTTTGTGAATGCTACAGGCATTATATAACTAGTGACCTGGAAGAATGATCATCTGGGCTACAGAGTATACTTCACAACACAGGCAAAACTATCAATGAAAGCAAGCAAACCTGCTGCAGGAACATCCATAACTTAGCATTATAGTAAAAATTGAAAATACCACTTCAGTTACAAGATTTTTTATTTTTCAGTGCTGGTATAAGCATTGAAAAATAAACAAACGTTACAACTGAAGCATTATTTTCAATCTTTACTGCTGATAGAAGATACTAAATACAGGCAAAAGCATGCAAACTATATATCAACACTGGACCTGGTGGAAGTAAGAAGTGAGAAGAATAGGAAGAAAAAAATGAAAGGATGGAAATAAGGATGCTTGTATTGCAGTTTTTGTCTGGATGGTTGGTGCTGATGCATTCCTCCAATGAATTTGGTGTTCTTGTCCTTACTAATGGACGCTGTATCTGCAATCGCGTACTGTGTTGAAAAACAAATGAAAGATCTCAGACAGATGGCATAGCTGTTAGTTTTGAGTAGCCATTGTCTGAATTTAGGAAGAAGGCAAGTGACTACGTTTCTAAGCATTAGATGCTGAACTGAGAAAACCAGAAGAGATTCCTGAGGAAGAAACTTGTGACCAAACATAGGAGAGTATTGAAGCAGCCAGATGAAAATTCTAACACGCACTTCATAGAAGCAGTACACAAGTGCTAACTTCAATTCAGGCAACTGTCATTAGGCAAACAGCACAATTTGAGTGGTAATATATTTATCAGTAATTTTTGAGTAATTTATGTGACTGAAATGTCACAAACTATTCTAAAGGTGGGTCAACCACAGCTAAAAAAATTGGTTGATGGAACTAGAACTTCCATACCACAATATTAAGCAAAGTTTTGTTTGCAAATGAGAATTAAAATTAATGAATAAATGAATGAATGTCCATATGTCTACATCTACATCTACATCTACATCCATACTCCGCAAGCCACCTGACGATGTGTGGCGGAGGATACCCTGAGTACCTCTATCGGTTCTCCCTTCTGTTCCAGTCTCATATTGTACGTGGAAAGAAGGATTGTCGGTGTGCTTCTGTGTGGGCTCTAATCTCTCTGATTTTATCCTCATGGTCTCTTCGCGAGATATACGTAGGAGGGGGCAATATACTGCTTGACTCTTCGGTGAAGGTATGTTCTCGAAACTTTAACAAAAGCCCGTACCGAGCTACTGAGCGTCTCTCATGCAGAGGCTTCCACTGGAGTTTATCTATCATTTCCGTAACGCTTTCGCGATTACTAAATGATCCTGTGACGAAGCGCGCTGCTCTCCGTTGGATCTTCTCTGTCTCTTCTATCAACCCTATCTGGTGCGGATCCCACACTGCTGAGCAGTATTCAAGCAGTGGGCGAACAAGCGTACTGTAACCTACTTCCTTTGTTGTCGGATTGCATTTCCTTAGGATTCTTCCAATGAATCTCAGTCTGGCATCTGCTTTACCGACGATCAACTTTATATGATCATTCTATTTTAAATCACTCCTAATGTGTACTCCCAGATAATTTATGGAATTAACTGCTCACAGTTGCTGACTTGCTATTTTGTAGCTAAATGATAAGGGACCTATCTTTGTATGTATTCGCATCACATTACACTTGTCTACATTGAGATTCAATTGCCATTCCTTGCACCATGCGTCAATTCGCTGCAGATCCTCCTGCATTTCAGTACAATTTTCCATTGTTGCAACCTCTCGATACACCACAGCATCATCTGCAAAAAGCCTCAGTGAACTTCCAATGTCATCCACCAGGTCATTTATGTATATTGTGAATAGCAACGGTCCTACGACACTCCCCTGCGGCACACCTGAAATCACTCTTACTTCGGAAAACTTCTCTCCATTGAGAATGACATGCTGCGTTCTGTTATCTAGGAACTCCTCAATCCAATCACACAATTGATAGTCCGTATTCTCTTACTTTGTTCATTAAACGACTGTGGGGAACTGTGTCAAACGCCTTGCGGAAGTCAAGAAACACAGCATCTACCTGTGAACCCGTGTCTAAGGCCCTCTGAGTCTCGTGGACGAATAACACGAGCTGGGTTTCACACGACCGTCTTTTTCGAAACCCATGCTGATTCCTACAGAGTAGATTTCTAGTCTCCAGAAAAGACATTATACTCAAACATAATACGTGTTCCAAAATTCTACAACTGATGGACGTTAGAGATATAGTTCTATAGTTCTGCACATCTGTTCGACGTCCCTTCTTGAAAACTGGGATGACCTGTGACCTTTTCCAATCCTTTGCAATGCTTCGCTCTTCTAGAGACCTACGGTACACCGCTGCAAGAAGGGGGGGGCAAGTTCCTTCGCGTACTCTGTGTAAAATCGAACTGGTATCCCATCAGGTCCAGTGGCCTTTCCTTTTTTGAGCGATTTTAATTTTTTCTCTATCCCTCTGTCGTCTATTTCTATATCTACCATTTTGTCATCTGTACAACAATCTATAGAAGGAACTACAGTGCAGTCTTCCTCTGTTTCAGTACCATTTTGGTCACAGAGTGTCTGGACATTTTGTTTTGATCCACCTACCACTTTGACATAGGACCAAAATTTCTTAGGATTTTCTGCCAAGTCAGTACATAGAACTTTACTTTCGAATTCATTGAAAGCCTCTCGCATAGCTCTCTTCACACTACATTTCGATTCGCGTAATTTTTGTTTGTCTGCAAGGCTTTGGCTATGTTTATGTTTGCTGTGAAGTTCCCTTTGCTTCCGCAGCAGTTTTCTAACTCGGTTGTTGTACCACGGTGGCTCTTTTCCATCTCTTACGATCTTGCTTGGCACATACTCAGCTAACGCATATTGTACGATGGTTTTGAACTTTGCCCACTGATCCTCAACACTATCTGTACTTGAGACAAAACTTTTGTGTTGAGCCGTCAGGTACTCTGTAATCTGCTTTGTCACTTTTGCCAAACAGAAAAATCTTCCTACCTGTTTTAATATTTATATTTACGGCTGAAATCATCGATGCAGTAACCGCTTTATGATCGCTGATTCCCTGTTGTGCATTAACTGATTCAAATAGTTTGGGTCTGTTTGTCACCAGAAAGTCTAATATGCTATCGCCACGAGTCGGTTCTCTGTTTAACTGCTCAAGGTAGTTTTCAGATAAAGCACTTAAAAATATTTCACTGGATTCTTTGTCCCTGCCACCCGTTATGAACGTTAGAGTCTCCCAGTCTCTATCCAGCAAATTAAAATCTCCACCCAGAACTATAACATGGTGGGGAAATCTACTCGAAATATTTTCCAAATTATTCCTCAGGTGCTGAGCCACAACAGCTGCTGAGCCTGGGGGCCTATAGAGACATCCAATTACCATGTCTGAGCCTGCTTTAACCGTGACCTTCACCCAAATCATTTCACAATTCGAATCTCCGTCAATTTACTTCGATACTATTGCACTTCTTATCGCTATAAACACGCCTCCCCCTTCACTGTCCAGCCTGTCCCTGTGGTATACACTCCAATCTGAGTTTAGGATTTCATTACTGTTTACATGTGGTTTCAGCCAACTTTCTGTCCCCAGCACTATATGGGCGTTGTGACCGTTTATTAATGAGAGCAGTTCTGGGACATTTTTATAGACACTCCTTCAGTTTACTATTAGCACATTAATATTGTTATTCCCTGTTGCATTTTGCCTACTCCTGCCTTGCCGCGTCTCAGGAGGCGTCTTGTCGGGCCTAGGGAGGGAATTCTCTAACCTAAAAAAAACCCATGTGCACTCCACACGTACTCCGCTACCCTCGTAGCCGCTTCCGGCGTGTAGTGCACGCCTGACCTATTCAGGGGGACCCTACATTTCTCCACCCGATAGCGGAGGGGTCGAGAAATTTGCACCCCAGCTCTCCGCAGAATCGTCTGAGCATCTGGTTTAAGCCTTCCACTCGGCTCCAAACCATCCGCCAACTGCCTGTACGAACTGAGGATGACCTCTGAACCCAGACGGCAGGAGTCATTGGTGCCGACATGAGCAACAATTTGCAGTCGGGTGCACCCAGTGCTCTCTATCGCCGCCGGTAGGGCCTCCTCCACATCTCGGATGACACCCCCCGGCAAGCAGACAGAGTGAACACTGGCCTTCTTCCCTGACCTTTCCGCTATTTCCCTAAGGGGCTCCATCACCCGCCTAACGTTGGAGCTCCCAATAACTAATAAACCCCTCCCCCCCGTGTGCCCACTCGGACCTTGCTGAAGGAGCAGCCACATGTCCACTCACAGGCAGAGCGGGCGATGCCACATGGCTCTCGTGCGCCGCGAATGCCGCTGAACCCGCCACTCCCCTTGGGGAGAGGGTGGCCCAACCGTGCCCGGTACCCGCGAAGATGTCTCGACAGCAGGGACAGTGGGTGAAGCGTGTAACAACTGGGGTGTACCTTGCGAAGCACCAGACTCACCACTGCCGCTACACTCCGAGGCAGCAGCCTGAAGACGGCTGACCGTGGCCATCAACACGCTCAGCTGTTCGCGAAGAGTGGCTCCTCCTGCGTCTGTACACAGCAGTCACACATCCTATCCATCCTAAGGAATCAATTTACTGAAGAGACTTAATCAACCGCATTACCTGTTTGTTGTAGTCCTTTCAAAGGACTATGACTGGTTTCACATCTTAAAGGTGCATCCTCAGGTGCATTTAAGTAACCACTTCATGCCTGGTGAGAATTAAGATGTTTCCAAGGTGCAGCTGTAAATGAAAGTGAGTGATCTGTCAGTGGTCATCATCAAACTGAAAGGTTGTTAGAGACAAATGGCGGGCATTCAAAATGAAGTCCATAAGCTAAAAATATGTGGGTGAGGAAGTTTCAGTACTGTCTAACCAACCACATGTGTTGCTGTGTGAATTCCCACTTATTGGGATTTCCACTTCCACATTTTCTCAACTTACAGATTTTATTTAGGGTGCCCATCATTTATATTTAACAACCTGATGACAGCATTTGAGGGATCACTCACTTTCATTTATAACTGCACTTTGGGCCATCGTAATTCTCATCCGGCATGAAGTGATAACTTAAATATACCTGAGGATGCACGTTTATGCTGTGAAACTGGTTGTGGAACTTGAACTACAGTAAATGGCTATTGCGGTCACAAGGACTTTGATTCGTTTTAATTCTGATTTGCTAATAATGTACTGTATTATACTAAGGTATGGAAGTTCCAGTTCCACCGATCCTGACTGAAGTGTGTTGTTACTGCATGAACTGATATAGTTTTAAGCTAATAAATAGTTTTTCTTTTTTTCTTTTTTAGAGAGAGAGAGAGAGAGAGAGAGAGAGAGAGAGAGAGAGAGAGAGAGAACCACAGACTTTGAAAAATGATGCAATAGAAATTTTTACCAATGCAAATATTGCTGTTGCACTTTTAAAATGCACAGAGCCCTGGTTTTAAGTAGAATATACCCTAGCAACACCAGTGTCTGACTCACAAATTTCTTACTTTACAGCCATTCAACAACTGGCTGGACGGCACCCGGGAGGACTTGGTGGACATGTTCATCGTGCACACGATGGAGGAGATACAGGGCCTGATCGATGCTCACGGCCAGTTCAAGGCGACATTGGGCGAGGCGGACAAGGAGTATACCGCAATTGTCGGGCTGGTGCGAGAGGTTGAGGCGACAGTGCAGAAGTACCAGGTGCCGGGCGGTTTGGAGAACCCGTACACCACCCTCACTGCCAACGTGAGTACCTGCTCTGCACAGTGGAACTTCTGGCATGGCACAGTATTACCATTGTCTGTGTTGTGGGGGGACAAGCTCTGCTTGACATCACATTTACCTTGTGTCTCTGGTCAAGGAGCTAATGCACACATTGAAGACAAGCAACTTAATATTATCTATCATAAACAATTGGTCAAACAAATACAGCAACTGAACAGTTTTTATTAATTGTGTTTGTGCAAAGATGTGTTTTCAGCTTTCATCTGTCTTCAGAGCATAACATATTTATATCTTTCCTATACAGCTAAATGCAATTCATAAAAATGTTGCAATATTATGAAAAAGATAGTTGCTACTCACTATATAGTGGAGATACTAAATAATAGACTTCAAAGACTGTTACAAAATGAGCTTTCAGCTGGCAAAGCCTTTGTTGACACACACTCTCACAAATGCTTCTCACACATATGATAAGTCTCTTCAACTGAAATCAGTCTGGCTTCAGCTGCCAGATACTGTGCTTGTGCTTGTGCTTGTGCTTGTGTGTGTGTGTGTGTGTGTGTGTGTGTGTGTGTGCGCGTGTGTGTGCGTGCGCGTGTGTTTGTGCGTGCGTGCGTGTGTGTGTTTGTTTGTTTTGGCTATTTTTGATAAAGACCTTGTTGGCCGAAAGCTCATTTTGTGGCAGCCTTTTTCTTGTGCCTTTCTGCGTCTCAGCATCTCTCCTATTTGGTGAGTAACATAATATTGTCACATTCCATCCTTAATTTTCCATCGCTTGATAAAAATGTTGTATTTATGAAGGTATGTTATTCCAACTGAAGATGGGTCAAAGTCCACAATGTGTCTTGGTGTGAGTAAACCTGTAAAACACACACACACACACACACACACACACACACACACACACACACACTCCGCAGAGTGCCTTTAATGAAAAGAGAGAGAGAGAGAGAGAGAGAGAGAGAGAGAGAGAGAGAGAGAGAGAGAGAGAGAGAGAGAGATTAAAATACTGAAGTGAACTTCTAAGCAATTGGGAATAAATTCCTAAAATGTGTCATGCTGTGCATGAGAAAGTGTAACGATGATGGCTAACAAACATAGATCAGCATTTCATCCATCTACAAGAACTGTAGTTGTATTTATTGAAATAATCAGCATTAAGTTTCGCAAAACTTACGTTATTTCCTTCACTGGTTTCAGACACCTGGTTGCTCCCTTCTTCAGAGAGTTATAAATGTCACATTTTTTTGCAAGTGTCAAAAATAGATGTATGCAGCATATAGCTTTGGTTATGAGGTTTGGCATGATGTCTGCACTTGTTGTAAGGCTTCTTTATACTATTTTTGTACAGGCATTGTGAACCACATGTCCACAGCAATATGCTGCGTGAATCTTACATCTGACACTTGCAAATAATATGATAGTTATAACATGCTGAAGGAGGACACTAGGTGCCCTAAATCGGTTAGAGAAATAATATATGGTGATGGTGTTGGTGATGAGTATTGTACCCTTTCGTGGGCAGCAACTGATAACTCGTTGCTGCCAAGTGAATTGGACTTCCCTCTTGGAAGGGTACGTTAAAAAAAATTGGCAGAGCTTGTCAACTGAAAAAGGAAAACTTCTTAAAAACATTTATATATTAAAATATGGTATATGATACTACCACACACAACAGTTTCATTTTTTTTGGAAGGTCATTTATTTGTAATGCATTATTTACATACTCTTTTGGTATTCTGATCCGTTATTTTAGGAGTAACGTAATACAAAAGTCTGATAACCCCTAAAAATAATAAAAGTAATAGAGTTGCAGACACACACAACAAAAAGTTTGTTACACACTAAGCTTTTGGCCAAAGCCACTTTTGAAAAAGAACACTTACATTCACAGAAGCAAGAACACCTCTCACACACAACCACTGTCTCTGGCCACTCTGATTAGACTGAAATGCATCAAACAGGAGCAACAGTCCATAGTGGGATGGGGAAGGCGGAAGGATAGTAGGGTAAGGTGGGGGAAGAGGAATCAGTGCAGACTTGTGGAGCATGAAGAGATGGCATGTGGCACGACAAGGCCGCCAGCAGCTGTCTCGGGAGACGCAACACAAATTTAAGCTCAGGATGTTTCATTATAGTGTATACTTTGCTGTTGGGTGAGGATGTCTTTCTGATTGTGTAACTTGTTTTCTTTGGCACTGACAGCCTCCTGCACAAAATAAATTTGTTGTGGTGATATTTGCATCTTATATGAAAGGAATAATCAAAGTTTTGTTTGGAAGATCGTATAAAAATAATTATGAAGAAGTGATTGTATCAAATGCAGTAGTGTGATTTTTATTTGCATTTTTTGCTTGCAAGGAAGATATGGGCACCCAGTTCCAGGTACGGGAAAGTATCTCTAGCGGAATGCTGCTGATATTAGCGCTGCACGTGAATGCAGTTTCCACAGCCGCTTTCCACTTGCAGCTTGCTCATTGCTGTGTTTGAGATCAGACTCTCGAGCATCATAAGTGTTGTACAGACAGTGGATCCACCTCACTTTCAGAATATTGCAGCACAATAAACATCCTGGAAAGTGTTCCCTTTCTCACTCCTGTGACTTTTGTACAGTTAGTCTATGTGCTTAGAATAGTAAGTGAAGGGAAAGGCTCAATAATTGCCACTGCAGAGATGGTAGATTGGTGCACTTGTTGGTGTGTATCTTAATGTAAAATGTGATAAATATGGTGGAAATGCATGACGATACAATTTCCTGCGAGCAGTGTTTCTTTCCCCCAGAAAAAAAGTTTTCTCCAATTGTCACAGATTCTGTTTTAAATGTTTCAATTAGATAACTGTGGGGCTCTTTGTGTAGAACAAAATTGTTGTAATATAGTGTATATAAGAATTCAGCACTTTTTGTCTGTTAAAATATTTATTTTTGTAATTTTTGGATAAATTTGAAATAGTGAACATAACACCTTATCAGCAACTTACATTCTGTTTCCAATATCTTTTGGTTACCTTCTCGCAACATACAAAGGATAATAAAATGAAAACAAGACAGCTGGAAGAAAAGTAATTAAACTTTATTATTTCAAAAGTAATGGCCTTAATTGTTAATGGTAAGTACCTTCATGGAAAAATGTTTGCAGTTGACTATGGAACTGTTATTATTGTACCCAGGCATGCACCTCTCTTCATCCAAAGCAAATCGACATCTGTGAGTGTCTTTCTTGAGGGCTCCAAAAATATGGAAATAGGATGGGGAGAGACCAGGACTGAATAGAGAATGTATAAGAGTTTTCCAGCAAAACCTCTCCAGTGTAGTCGAAACACTCTTGGCAACATGTTGGCCTCTCACAGTGTTGCTCCTCCATAGAGTTCCTCTCTCCCCCCATGCAATTTCCATAGTTTGGAACTTTGAAGAGAGAAAACATTTCCTGGGTACAATAATGTTTCCATAGGCACCTGCAAACATTGTCTCATGAAGGTGTTGATAGTCTTTTCATGGTGAGATAAATATTAGCAGTTATGGAGATTACTTGTGAAATTAAAAACATTTACTCATTTTTTTCATCTGTCTTTCTTCATTTGACTGCCACTTACGCACACTCCATTATTTTTTTTTTAATTTTTTTTTTTTCAAAAATCAATGATCAATGCCAAATTTAAGAGAAAGTAATTGTGTATGTGAGAACAGATCACTACTTACCAGATAGAGAAGCAGCATAGAGAAGTATGTAAAACATCCAGCCTAACTGCTTCTTCTATTTGGCTTGTAATATCTGTCCTCATATAAAAATTGATGTACATAAAACATTCAAATGACAGCAGTTGCATGTGTTTCTGTTGTTGTTGTACATAAGGTAGTAAAATCCAATGGCTATTGCATGCTTAAGATCGTGTTGATAGGAATGGACGTGATGTTACAGCTCACATTTTGAAAACACACACACACACACACACACACACACACACACACACGTAGGAACTACCTTGGACAGAAGATAACAATTTACACACTAATCACACTAATTAGACACAAGTAATAATTTGTATTTCCTGACAAAGCAAACTGAAGACTCGGGCATGGTGGCATGACCGCCCTCCTCACACTCTAGGAATGTTGAGGGAAGGTAGTAACATCATACATTCCAGTATCCTTAAAAGAGGAATGCTGTCACATGTCTCATTTTTATATGCCAATGCTGTGCATAACACAATAATTTAACACTCTTTTTGCACCTTTACTTGACGGTACTTGTCACACGCACTATGACTGTGACAACATTTATTCAGTGTGTGATGTGTATGAATTCATGTTGCATCTGAAAAACGCCATGGTCTCCTTTCATTCTGATGCATTTTTTTTTTTTTCCAACACGGTATGCCTTTTCTGAAACTGTCCATCTTAATAGCACATCATTAATCATTCATTTTGGCTCCTTTCAAAACCACATCCCATAGACAGAAACAAAAATTTCCCATTATTTTTTGTAGCCTCGAAGTCCAGTTTTGTGCGTGACAAAAGCTATGAAGTTTTCGCATAATTTGTTTCCTTGTATTATTCATAATCTCACAAAAATTGCAGGCTAATAAGATATTCATCTGTATTCTCAATGCAATATTTATTGTGTGCACATTGCTTCTTTTTGAATTAGATACTGCAGTTTGACTCATTGCCATGTCCCTTCTGCTATAATTCGCACACTATCAACTTACTCAACCTTAACATTTTGCTTCCATGTTCAGTCACCTTTTATGTCAGCACTGTCACTGCTTTCCCATTCTCGTAACCAATAAATTTAATGAACAGCAAACTGTCTCAGCTGTTGTGGAGGCTCTGTCTTGTGGTCACTTTCTGTGCTTTCACTTTCAGTTAATAATGCACACTATTCTGGAATGGAACGTGGTTGTGGCTAGTCACATGGCTAAGTTACCTCTCAACTATGTAGGAAAAGACAGAGTGCTACTTACTGTAAAGAAGTCACATCAAGTTACAGATGGACACAATTAAGACACTGGCATAAGGTCTTCGGTGACAGCCTTTGTCAGAGAGACACACAATCAGAATCTCTTTTACTGATGAAGACTGTGGCCAAAAGCTTTACGTAAGAGTCCTTTACTTGTCTGTCTGCAGCTTGATGTGTCTTTTTTTACAGTAAGTAGTGATCTCTCTTTTTCTACATTCTCGGTATTCCTACGTGTTCTCACTACAACTGAGTCTGCTGTTTGCTTTGTCGACTAATATGGATTCAGTTATTTCTAGTTCGGTAGGTGAAACTGTGGTACAGCCTGCAGTCTAATGACAAACGGTAGGTAACTGTGGATTTGAAACAGTTTCATGAAGTGATAATTAACTTATTGCTGTAATTAGAGTTCAGAACACAGTTGCACAGTTCCAAAATTACGCACATCCAAATTAAACCTACAAATTCTTGCAACATCTGCATAGTCTAGCTGTATTCCAACTATATGTCTGCTGTGTTTCAGGATCTGACCAAGAAGTGGACAGAAGTGCGCCAACTTGTGCCCCAGCGAGACCAGACTCTGCAGAACGAGCTCCGTAAACAACAGAGTATCCTTTTCTGAAGATGTTTAGCCTAGTCATGTGTTCTTAGATCATAATAATGTTTTTTTTTTTTTAAAATACAACTGTGAAAGGTCGCACAAAAAGAGGAGAGACTGTTAGTATTGCCAAAGAATTACTGCTGTGGCATATTAGTGCGATAGTGTTTTTCGGCCGTAAACTGTATATGCTGTGGCAATTCCTGTCAAATTCTGTCACCTCAGGATGAGCAGATGAGTTTTCAATGAAAATGGCAGAGCTTCTGCAGAACCTTGAGGAAAGAGTTGTGCAGAATCATTTTGATCATTAAAAATGGACACACTTCTCTAAACTGATGTAGATCCTACTTTTGAAGGGGGCCCTCACTATATGAAAACATTTGGTAAATAAACAAAATTTACAACACCAATTTGCTTGTCAGACTGTATGTGCAACACAAATGTAAGAAACGTCTGTTACAAACTGCTCATCCATTGCCATTAAGATGACTGATTTAAGATAAACTTATTGCAGTGCAAAGACTGTTCAAGGTTGAAAAACAGTTAAATATGTCACAATAAATATGCTGTCTCCTCCCCCTTCCAACCATCAGAATGCTATCATAGGAAGTTTTAAAAAGTTTACTATGTTTGTGGTGGTTCTTTTATTCTGAGAGACTGAGTTTATTTGAAAGTACTGCCACCTTCAGTTTTCGAGAATATCATACATATCAAAAGTCTGTTAGATGAACCAGGAATGTTAGGGCCTGACCTAAACCCCTGAAATAATTATTGTTTCAGCTAAAAAATCATGTCTGTAGCCCTATAATACGAATCTGACAGGGTCACAAGTTAAGATCTGCTGCTCTGAGTGTGACTCAGTTCCAAAGACTACTCCTTGTTAAAACTACGAGTAAACAGTTCTCTTAGATTTGTGCAGCAATAACTAATACAAAAAACCTGCAAACTTTGTAATTAAGTGAAAGTGCCTCATAGATGCTCAGCTGACTTTAGCCCTGTGAGGCATGAATTGTTAACAAGTGAGAGAAAAATTTTGAAATGGGGTTTATATAGTAAAGAACAATGTCTATTATCTCAAAATACAAATTCATCTACTCTATAGTTCAATACCTTAACAGAGACTGTTAAGCCAGCTTAAGTAAAAATGTCTGTCACATTTCAGTTTTGACAGCACGTGGTCACAACAGTCAAGATTAGGTATTTTGTGTATGATAAATTTATTAATAGTGCATAACAATGTTTCGTTCTGACAGTGTATTAATTCTGTAAATATTAGCTGTTCCACTTTACCGCATTGTATTCACCTATTTCGACGATCTCCTGACAAATGATCAGGGTAGTAAGTATTGTATTCGAATGTTTTGTGTTTTTATGTTATACTTTCTGACATGGTCCACATCCACAAATCATCTCATTTTTTGGGTCTATGGAACGAAAACTGAATCTGATGTAATCCAAAGGTATATTCAAAATTGCTTTAAAAAAAGAAAAAAAAAAACAACACTACTCTCAAGTCTTCGTCTGTTAATTACTTCTTTTTATATGGAAACACTCAAAGCAATTTGGACGTAGAGGTTCCTCACATTTAGTGCAGTTGTGCTTAGTTTTTCTTCTGCACAATTGATCGTGACATCTGCGATTTTTATCTCCAAAAGTTTCGGCCAACGATTCCCTTGATGAAATCTCTCCTCATCTGCTGCTTCACAAACTGGTCTCTCTTTCTGGGATCTTGGAGTAGAAACAGGTCTTCCTTTCCTTTCTGGTGACTTTTCGTGTTCTCCCAGGTTTATGAGGGATTGCGCCACCAGCAACTTGAAATCAAGGAGATAGATGTTATTTCTTGCCTGCCCCTATAGCAACCAAGACTTCACAATAGCCACATCAATAAAATGGAAAAAGACACATAGGTACCACTGCGTGTTTCATTGATGACGTGGATATAATGCCACACACTGGTCCGTGATGTCTACACATTCCACATGACAATTGTAACATGTGATGCTGAGTGGTTGAGGTACAATGATGGTCTTGTTCTCCTTCTTGTTCCAGCACTGAACTTGTGATATGGGCTGTGCACCAGCATAGGTAGAAGCAATATGCACACACTTATTGTCAAACCATTTTGTACTGGGTGTGCCCTCTTTACACATGACAGGTGCACATTCCCCTCTTGCGTCCTTTCTAGTGTCTTTGGCTGACTGAGCACCTTGAAGCCAGTTTACTTGGCACGTCCCAAAAAGGTCCTGGAGTAGTGGCATAGTTGTAAATAAGTTGTCAAAAAATACTTTGTGGTTCTTGTACTTCATAGCATCACAAAGTTATCGAACCACATCAGCAGAAGCTCGAAACATACTAACTGGCTGCCTCCCACCAGGTCTATCTTGCTATATTTCAAAATGGTAGACCTAACCAGAAGAACCAGCTCTCGCTCAGACTTTGTCCCCATTTCTTTGGTTTGTTAGCAACATACTGTTAGATATTGCTGTGACACTTTAAAGGTATGATCTGCTCACCAATACAGTGATGCTCTTCAGCTTCTGCAGCATGAAGAAAGTTTTTTTTTGCTGACACTCCAGAACTGGACAGATTTGTATAGACAATCTGTGTTGCTTTGATCCACTGCACTATTACCCACAAAAGGAAGAAAATGCTGTATGTTATCATACCAATTGATTCATAAAGAGTTGGCTAATAATCCTTAATCCTTCATCTGATGACCTGCATGATCGGGTTCGAGGGTACTTGACGTCATTGTCATATGTTCACACCTAGAAATATATTCAGTTCGGGAACTGTCAGTCAAAGATTCAATTTGCCATTCTGAAGAGCATTCAGATTCATTTGAAACACAATGTGTTCCAACAATTTGTCAGAAATTATTTCTGTGAAGAAATCAATGCGACGCTCACCAGTTACATATGTTTTCATGCTTGTAACTTGTGGGAGCAGTACAGAATTACTGTCGATCTGCTCTGCCACTTGTAGTTTGGCAGCCATGTTCTTTTACTGGTTGGGAACTTGTAGTAGCATCACACGGAATTTCGCTTTTGCTATTCTCGGACTCGAACCATTGTCATCGGAGCTGTAACTTGTTTCTACAATTATGTTTCTTGATGACTGTGGTTCCCTGAATTAATCATCAGTTTTGCTTACCAGTGTGCCCTCTGAATCAGATGGCAACTCTTCGATTACTTCCTGAAATTCAAAACTTTGGGACTAATTATAGGATTTCATGTGCCGAAAATTATAAGATCTATGCTAAATTAAGAAACTATACTGAAAACTGGAAAATAGGAAACAAACTAAATGTTTCAGTGTGCTGTTGTAAGAGAGCTCATGACCAGTGCCACTATCGCATGATGTCCACTGCAGTGGACACACACTTTCTGCTTCTAGTAACCGTAAAAATATGTTTTGACGATCTTTTATTTTTTAGAAATGGTGCAGTATCCATCTAGATTCATTAAGAATTTCTTACCCTGCACCTTGAATGCCCACAGAAGTCTTTTGCTGAAATAGTACACGCTCTGAAGATGCCATCTTGATCACATGTGATGTTTGTACGCAAACAGATGCTCTGATAGTTCTGCTGTTGCCCTACAGATATCAGCACCAGGTGGAGTGTGTCCACTAGAGTGGACTGCATGCATTGGAGACTTAAAAACATGGATGGTGAAGGTAAAAGTGACCAATAACAGCTGTCCACTACAGTGGACACCATGCACCACAGGGCTAGCGACAGATGCTGCATTACAGTGTACTTTACTGTTAAAATTCTGTGAGTGTACTTTCCTGGAAGAGTTAACCAATATATCGTTTCCTCCTAAGTATATCTTATGAAGTGACCATGAAGATAAAACTAGAGAGATTCGAGCTCACATGGAGGCTTACAAGCAATCTTTCTTCCCATAAACCATATGTGGCTGGAACAGGAAAAGGTTTAGTAATCTACACCACACACTGTAAGATGAATTGTGGAGTATAGGTGTAGATATAATTGGAAGTAAGTAATGACACTATAACACACATGATCCAAGAATCTAACAGAAAATGACAAATTACTGGAAAAAGTAAAATCTATGTATATTCCGCAAAGACCAGTGCAGTCACTGTGCCTTGAAATACTGACACTTTAAAAATAATGTCCATGTTGCCACTTTCCTTGTGTGCAATTGCAAGTGCATGGGAATAAAAAGGCTTGCACAAAAATTTGTGGAAAAAATGCATGCACGCTTTGACATTCTCGTGTCCACACGTTGTCTCATTGTGCAAGCAGTCTGCTGTGGATCCCTTTCTTTGCTTGGGAGCTTGTGCTGCATTTATTGTGATGTAAAGGTGACAGAAAAAGAAAATGCACAAATGACTGCTGGTAGAGAAGTATCTAAATATCAGGTGTATGAGGAATAAAGTGACAATGTTTTGTTTGTAAACGTCATGTGGAGGTCACAGTGAGATTATAGATTTTCGTGTTGGAAACTGCTGTGATAAGACCGGAAATAATATTTCTTTAGCTAGTAACCTGTCACTTTTACACTGGTGTGAACTATTTGTTCTGCATTTCAAAACAAAGCATTTCCATGAGTATTCCTGAAACTGAGAAAAACAGACTCGAGGTTCTTAGCCTTTATGTAAAGATTAATGAACTTTCAATGCATCTTTTGTGTTTTATTTTATAATTTTGTTTACACGACTTAAACCGTGAAAAATTATATGCACATTAGAGTACTCAGTTTCATAGATGCCAGGATCCAACTGAATAGAGATTGTTTTTTCCAATTTTGTATTTTTTGCATCGTCAGTGTCCTAAATTTCTATTTCTAGTAGTTTATTGAGGAGTGACACACCACCCATCACTTCTTTTGTTCAGATGTCAGGCTCATCAATTGTTGTGCCTGTAAGTTGCCGTAGCATGAATGTTTGTTCAGTTTCCATGTAGACTGTTCATAAATTTCTGGCTTACTCTTCTGTTTTCTGTTTTGAACATTATGGTATCTTGCCCTGTACGTTAACAGGAAATGCAATCTTAAAACAAAGGAAGTAGGTTACAGTATGCTTGTTCACCCATTGCTCGAGTACTGCTCAGCAGTGTGGGATCCGTACCAGATAGGTTTGAGAGAAGAGAGAGAAAAGATCCAACGGAGAGCAGCGGGCTTCATTACAGGATCATTTAGTAATCGTGAAAGCCTTGTGGAGATAATAGATAAACCCCAGTGGAAGACTGTGCAGGAGAGAGACTCAGTAGCTCGGTACGGGCTTTTGTTGAAGTTTCGAGAACATACCTTCACCGAGGAGTCAAGCAGTATATTGCTCCCTTCTACGTACATCTCGCGAAGAGACCATGAGGATAAAATCAGAGATTAGAGCCCACACAGAGGCATACCGACAATCATTCTTTCCATGAACAATACGAGACTGGAATAAAAGGGAGAACCAATAGAGGTACTCAAGGTACACTGTCAGGTGGAGTATGGATGTAGATGTAGATTGAAGACTTTTTACCTAATAACTAAATGCTCAAGCAACACATTTCAAATTATTATTCATATAATCTTTTTAAGTGGCATACCGTACGTCTTTTCTTTATCAGTAATGATCTAAAAATTTAAATGTGCTTCCTTTGGAGCGCACAAATCATTTTACAGCGTAACTAACACACACACACACACACACACACACACACACACACACACACACACACACACACACACACACACGCCCCAGCTGCCTACTTCCTATTAAAAAGTGCAAAGGTTTCCATCAAAGGCAGGAAGAAATGCAATTTACCCATGACGTCTATCTTCAGAAAGTTTTGCAAGCACAGATGTGCAGGCCTAGTTGTGCTGTTGGAATTCCTTGTTATGTACAAAATTGTCCACAAAAAAGGGATCTTATGGACACATCTTAAATGTCTTCAAGCAGTATTAATAATTTTAGCAATAATAGACCCAGCTTGCCACAGGAATGAATACAGAGCAAATACTGAGGGATATGTTTTATATAAATCTTGTTTGTGGGCAGGGCAACCTCGAGCTGTGGACTGTATGCTGTGCTGTTAGTTGATTGCTCTGCACGTACACTTCTTTCACAACTATCATCGAAGCTGGGTTGCTGCTCAGAAACTCTTGGATATTGGTACAAAATAATTTCCACAGAATGATTATATAAGATTTTCTTCCCACTTGTTGGCCTTCTGTCATCTCTTGGAAGACTTCTGAAAGTCATTATCCTATCTTTGCATTTGGGACTAGTGCATTGGGGGGAGGAAATAATAATAAAAAAAAAAGGCAGCTGAAGCTGGACCATTACTTGTTCATTTTCCAGCTTGTCTCTATCTTTTTATTTTCAGCTTGTCCATATCGTAGCTTTCTTCTTAAGTGTGCTCAGCTTTAAACATGTGCATCACCAGTAGACCCATGTGTATCAAACTTTTGTTTACTACCATGGATTATTTCACTTCATTAATCCCAGCCATGTTAATTGTTGTTCATTGTCATCTGGCAGACTATGATGATTACATGCTAACTAAATGAATTGTTGTGTTGCTCAGGGCAGCAGCAGTGTTCAAAATGCATTCGACAAAATCACTGTATTGATGACAGTATAAATGTGTTAGTGTGTATATGGACTATTGGGAAATCTGAGAATTTTTTCATCTGGGAAAAACTAAGGAATTATTTAGAATTCTGGGAATTTGTCATTGTTTTTGTTTAAATGGTTGTAATTCTGACTGTTAAAAACTGATACTCAGCAAAGAATTTTACTGTATCATGCTACTGCAGAATAATACTGCAACAATAAAACATAAAATAGGGGGGGAGGGGGAGGGGAAACTGTAGTTGTGCAGGAAATGTGCCATTTATAACAATAATACACAGTGCACACACAAGTGTCTCCCAACAGCAAAAATTTAGGACAAAGACTGTGCAATACTTGATAACAACAAACTGCATCACAACGGTCTGCGTTAGGTTCATTTGAGCAGTTGTCGGCGAGCTTGTGCGCATGTGCAGTTGAGTCGTGTTACGAGCAGTATCTTTTCGCACTTCTGGCTACTTGCTCTATCAGCAATAGTAACAAGCATCCAGATGCTAACCGGCAAAATTTTTCTGGAATGCCCAAACTGCCAGTTCTTGTTCACACCTCTCATGTCAAATAGAAACAAAACTGGTTTCTGTAGCTGGGATCTATCAAGCAAATTAAAATGCATTTACATAATTACAGGAGGCTAAAATATATTGTTAGTTTCTGTTTTCTGATTTTATTTTATTTCCACATTTTTGGTAGTCAAGCATTAATCGCCTTGCAGAACCATGGCATATTTTTGAGTGTTTGCTAAGATGAATTATGTTATATGTGAGAATGTGCTTTGAATTTCTTAAATCACAGTGTGTTTGACTACCGTTTAAAGCTGAACACTTTGAGGGCCAGCCACTTAGAAGAATTTTGAGCCTGGAAGATGAGACATTTATGTTGTTATTTAAAATTTTACTGGCACTTTTGTGTGAGGCATCTTAAAGTGTAACACATGCAAAAAAGACTATTATTAAATGTGAAAGCTTAGCCTTCATTGTAGCTACACTATTTATATTAATTAAGACTATTAACTTTTCCTATTACAATCCCAATTTCAGTGCTTTGGAAATTAATATGCTGTGTTAGTTTGAATTCAAATATATACTTTCGTAATACGAATCTATGCACCGTATTGTAACATGACAATATGCAGCATACGTATTGCTGCACATCAAATATTTTTTCCAAAATGCATCCTCCTCCCCTTTCCCTTCCCTTTCCTTCCCTAGAGTTTGTTTTCTAAAGTGCTGGGAAGTTCTCAAAAACCTTAACCATTGAAGAATTGATATAAGTTTTACAGTTCTGAAGGAAAGTATAGTGTCACTTATCTCGGAAAAAGTGTATTTTTGAACGGAAAATCTGGGAATATTTTTTCCTTGTCCGCCTATACTCCCTGTGTTAACACCAATTGAATAAGAGTGAAAACTCAAAATAAGACGTGGCTTAATAAATTACAGAAAATATGACGGCATGCTGTGTACACTTTTACTTAGAGAACTACCTATAAAAATAATATGTGTACTTGTGCTTCAGTATCCCTATTACCAAGTTGAAAAGAACACAATGTACATCAGGTTGTAGGATTTGTATGATACCTTAATCTGAGATACAAAGTTAATGTTGGAATTCCCACACAAAATCAACTTGGTGCTTCCTTATGGGCTGAGTAATTGCACTAGGATAAAGCTTTACTCTGAAAGTATAATTGAGTATTCATTCTTCAACTGGTGACCAAAATGTAAGTTTTTTGTCCATAATACTGTGTCTAGGCAAAAATTTAGAATTGTTCTTCATTGTGAAATAGCTTGTTAAAATATTTGTTACCATTGTTTTGAAAGTTTTCCTTATCAGTGCTTTACAGACAACGAGATGGTTCGCAGACAGTTTGCCGAGAAAGCAAACCAGGTTGGACCTTGGATTGAGAGGCAACTTGATGCTGTGACAGCTATTGGAATGGGTCTACAGGTACTGTATACATTTGATTTTGGTTTCAGCATCTCGTTCTCCTTTGTGACTAGTGTCAGATTTGTTTATTATAACGTTCCATTTCAGAACATGTACTAAAGAATACAGAAGGGTGTAATACAGCAAATAAGCTCCTTTGTGTAACTGGTATTTGTTTCTGTGAAACATTCTGTGAACAAAGATAGTTTTCAAACTACATTTTAATCCCCCTCCCTCTCTTCTCCCCCCCCCCCCCCCTCCCCCCTTTCTGTTTTGTGACTGGTTTAACGTGAAGTGTCACCACTTCCTCTCCTGTACTTATATGTTCATCTCACTTACACTCCAAATCTTCATTTATTTGTTCTACATATTTCAGTCTCTTCCCTCTTCTACAATTTTTGCCCATCTACAAGTTCCTCAAGTGCCATGGAAATTGTGTCATGTTGTCTTGACACATGTCCTATCATTGTGCTCTATCTTCTTGTCATTGTTTTCCTCATGTTCCTTCTCTTGTCGATTCTGCAGAGAACCTTCTCATTTCTTATTTATCTAGTTGGGGCCACATTTCAAACACTTCAGTTCTCTTCTTTTCCAACTTGCTCACAGTCCATGTTTCAAGTCTATACAATGCTGTGCTGCAAACTTGCATACTCAGAAATTACCTTCTCAAATTTAGGCATGCGTTTTGTATGCGCATACTTCTTTTGGTGGTGAATAGTGCCATTGTTGGTTTCCCGATGCAGTAATGCATGCAAATGAGAAAGTCACTAACAGTAAAATAAATGCATAAACCAGAAACACGTTCAGCACACTGTCCTCGTACGTTGCCCAGTCAGTGCCACGTAGAGAACAATGATCCATGAACAGAGTGAAGTCAGTTAGTGCATGAAACATGCACTAGCTGATCTATAGTGCCTACCTGTTTTTCTGAGGATTTAAAATCACTTTGAACTGTTGAATGTTCTCAGTACTAATGACACTTTTTTGATTATTGTTGAAGCATGTGTTTATTATTGGTAAGTGTGGATAGCAAGTGGTTTTGGCAGTACCATTATAACTTCATTTCAACATACAGTAAGCTCTGAGTTAATGTGGTCTTGACACCAGATGGAATCCAGAAAAAACGGTAATCCAAAATACAACAATGTAAAATCCAGAATTGAATGTAACAATATGAGAAAGAAAGTTGCTACTTACCATATAGTGGAGATGCTGAACTGTGATAGGCACAATAAAAAGATTCACACAATCGTAGCTTACAGCCATTAAGGCCTTTGTCAGCCGTAGACACACATACACACTCGCGCAAGCACAACTTGTACACACATCTGCAGTCTCAAAGAGCTGAAACTACACTCAGTGCATTTATCAGTTTTATTAATCCAAAATACACATTGTTTGTTGGAAACTGCTATTTACTGTATTCGGAAAATGTTCTACATGTCACATGTGAAAGCTCACTGAAATACTTCCACATTACTCACCATAGACTTACTACAAAATTATCTTTAAAATATAACTTTAATACATACTGTATTTGGTATTTGCTTTCAGCTCACTTTTGAGGAACAATTGTCCAGTTTATTCCTCTTTCTGCTTTCCATTATCTTTTTTTCTGATGATGGTTCTCATTTTATGGAGAGACAAAACATTGGTATAGTCAACAAATTTTGTCTTGCGTACTCTGATAACAAGTCATTCCATTTCAATGCTCGCTGTGCTTGTTAATAGTTCCTCAGTCACTTCATTGTAGCTCTTTTCCACTACTGAACACACCTTTGGCAGTATGTCTGCATCATTTAGCTACTAAGATACCAGTTCTTAGGTATCAGTATGTAACAATGTGTGGATGCTTTCATGAATTATGCCTTCACAACGAGAAATTTGAATTCTAAATGAAAACATTCTTTCATGATTAAAATAGAATACATTAGGCTCCATTTTTTTGTTTTTTCTAAAATCACCAAACAATGCACAGATAACATGCAAGGCAGGTAATCCACACCTAGATATTTGGGAACTTTGCTGTATTTGCTATTATGTTCATTATTCTGAAGGATAACAAGTTTTGACGCAAATCTCTGTTTGTCCAGGGCTCGCTGGAAGACCAGCTGCACAGGCTGAAAGAGTACGAACAGGGCGTGTATGCATACAAGCCACACATCGAGGAGCTGGAGAAGATCCACCAGGCTGTGCAGGAAGGCATGATCTTTGAGAACCGCTACACGCAGTACACGATGGAGACGCTGCGTGTTGGCTGGGAGCAGCTGCTCACCTCCATCAACCGCAACATCAATGAGGTGGAGAACCAGATCCTCACCAGGGACTCCAAGGGCATCACCCAGGTAACTGCAATCTCTAAGGCAGTGGCTGACACTCTTGTTGAGTGCCAGAACCCTTGACCCTATGGCACTCAAAATTAGAAGTAGTCCAGAAGGCTACAATGAAATATCATTGACATCAATTTGTTGGAGAACCTTAGAGTATCTTTTGAGCTCAAACAATGCAGTATCTCTTACAGAATGGCCACTTCTGTGCCAGCCAGATTGGATTAAAAAAATTATCGTACGGAACTTGACACACACACTTCTGCCACATGACAACCTGTAAACTGTTAGTCAAGTTAATGGGATAGATGAAGTATTTCATACTTTCGAAAACTGTTAGATTCAGTACCACACCAGTGACTCATTAACAAAACTGCAAATGTAGAGGGTATCAGACATTATTTGTGACCGGATTGAGGATTTGTTTGTAGGGAGGAGGTGTTATGTTATTTTTGATGGGTAGTCATCAGTGTAACTAGAAGTAACTTCCGATGTGCCCCAGAGAAGTCTAATGAGACCATGACCTGGCAGACAATATTAGTAGGAACCACAGACATTTTGCACATTATGCAAGTACCTCTAATAACACTCGTCACAAGTACCTCTAATAACACTCGTCAGAAAAAATGTGGCCAAAGAAATTGAGAGATAGGTGAAATTTTTTGATGACATTGCTTTAAATGTTCAGAAATGTAAAGTGGCTCCCTTCTCACATTGCAACAAATCTCAGGTTGATCAACTCTTACAATTGCCAAGGGTGTAACAATTTGTGGTATATGGAATGGAACAGTCACATAGCTCAGTCATAGTTACAGCAGGCAGCAGACTTCGGTCCATTGGCACAATACTGAGAAAATAAAATCTATCTACAGAAGAGATTGTTTTGCAGAACACACTTAAAACACATCCTAGAATATTTCTCAGGTGTCAGAGACCCATACCAAGCAGGCTCAAATGACAGGTGAATCCCAATATGATGGCTATTGTTTGAGATCCACATTACACAATGTGCATGACTGCTCATGTTCGGCAGTCAACAGTTGTGGTACTTTCAGTTAGGTAAGCTCATCCACCACTGCAAGATCGTACCACATCAAGTGGGAAAAATTGGTTTTTAATTGTCCTGAGGGCAAAAATAACATAAAAAGCAAAATGGCATCGGTTTTTAATCAAGGCGACATTGGTTTTTTGTCTTGATACTGGCACAAGACATGTTCAGTAATCTGTCCACAGTTTCCTGCCACAAGTTGAAATCAAGAAACAGCATCTACATCTACATCCATACTCCGCAAGAAACCTGACTGTGTGTGGCGGAGGGTACCCTGAGTACCTCTATCAGTTCTCCCTTCTATTCCAGTCTCGTATCGTTCGTGGAAAGAAGGATTGTCGGTATGCCTCTGTGTGGGCTCTAATCTCTCTGATTTTATCCTGATGGTCTCTTCCCGAGATACACGTAGAAGTGAGCAATATACTGCTTAACTGCTCGGTGAAGGTATGTTCTCAAAACTTTAACAAAAGCCCGTATCGAGCTACTGCGCGTCTCTCCTGCAGAGACTTCCACTGGAGTTTATCTACCATCTCCATAACGCTTTCGCGATTACTAAAAGATCCTGTAACGAAGCGCTTCTCTCCATTGGATCTTCTCTCTCTCTTCTATCAACCCTATCTGGTACGGATCCTACACTGCTGAGCAGTATTCAAGCAGTGGGCGAACAAGCGTACTGTAACCTACTTCCTTTGTTTTTAGATTGTATTTCCTTAGGATTCTTCCAATGAATCTGTCTGGCATCTGCTTTACCGACGATCAACTTTATATGATCATTCTATTTTAAATCACTCCTAATGCGTACTCCCATATAATTTATGGAATTAACTGCTTACAGTTTCTGACCTGCTATTTTGTAGCTAAATGATAAAGGATCTATCTTTCTATGTATTCACAGCACATTACACTTGTCTACATTGAGATTCAATTGCCATTCCCTGCACCGTGCGTCAATTCGCTGCAGATCCTCCTGTATTTCAGTACAATTTTCCATTGTTACAACCTTTCGATACACCACAGCATCATCTGCAAGAAGCCTCAGTGAACTTCCGATGTCATCCACAAGGTCATTTATGTATATTGTGAATAGCAACGGTCCTACGACACTCCCCTGCGGCACACCTGAAATCACTCTTACTTCAGAAGGCTTCTCTCCGTTGAGAATGACATGCTGCGTTCTGTTATCTAGGAACTCTTCAAACCAATCACGAAATTGGTCTGATGGTCCATATGCTTTTACTTTGTTCATTAAACGACTGTGGGGGAACTGTATTGAACACCTTGCAGAAGTCAAGAAACACGGCATCTACCTGGGAACCCGTGTCTATGGCCCTCTGAGTCTCGTGGACGAATAGCGCGAGCTGGGTTTCACACGACTGTGTTTTTCGAAACCCATGCTGATTCCTACAGAGTAGATTTCTAGTCTCCAGAAAAGTCATTGTACTTGAACATAATATGTGTTCCAAAATTCTACAACTGATCGACGTTAGAGATATAGGTCTATAGTTCTGCACATCTGTCCGACGTCCCTTCTTGAAAACGGGGGTGACCTGTGCCCTTTTCCAATCCTTTGGAACACTACGCTCTTCTAGAGACCTACGGTACACCGCTGCAAGAAGGGGGGAAAGTTCCTTCGCGTACTCTGTGTAAAATCGAACTGGTATCCCATCAGGTCCAGCGGCCTTTCCTTTTTTGAGCGATTTTAATTTTTTCTCTATCCCTCTGTCGTTTATTTCTATATCTACCATTTTGTCATCTGTACAACAATCTATAGAAGGAACTACAGTGCAGTCTTCCTCTGTGAAACAGCTTTGGAAAAAGACATTTAGTATTTCGGCCTTTAGTCTGTCATCCTCTGTTTCAGTACCATTTTGGTCGCAGAGTGCCTGGACATTTTGTTTTGATCCACCTACTGCTTTGACATAAGACCAAAATTTCTTATGATTTTCTACCAAGTCAGTACATAGAACTTTACTTTCGAATTCATTGAACGCTTCTCGCATAGCCCTCCTCACACTACATTTCACTTCGCGTAATTTTTGTTTGTCTGCAAGGCTTGTTTCACAATGGGTCAGAGAATCTTGCGGCTTTTTGAATATGTTGCAGAATGTAAGCCTTCAATTCAGCTACATTCATAATTAGAGCACTGAACACAGCATGCTTTGGATAACTCCACAGCCAGAAGTCGCACAGATTAAGGACAGGTGATGTGGATGGTCAGGCTGTAGGGAAATGGCGGCTCTTAATTCTAGCATTTCTGAAATACCTCAACAGCAGCTGCTTCATTAGCTGTGTAATGTGTGGAGAAATGCATCTTGCATCAAAATTACCATACCCGTACATCCATGCCATTGAAGGATTGGAATGACACTGGTGCGCTAAAGACTCTCATAGCTTCACCAGTGACATTACAGGTAACAAGACCTGCAGGACTCACCTCCTCGGAAAAAAAGACCTATGGTAAATGATGGCATCAACCCACACCACCCAGTCATCTTTGCAGACTGAAGTGGTACCAATTGATGTGCATGTGGATTTTCCATTGCCCATCTTCTGCAGTTTTGAGTATTGACATGTCCTTGGAGATGGAAATGCTCCTATCTGTCCACAGAATGTTCCATGGCCATGGCCATTCATTGTCCACTTCCACGTGAGCAAGAAATTCCATAGCAATCATCTGTCTTGCTGGCAGATCAGCAGGAAACAAATTCTGGACATGAGGGATGTTGTAGGGATAGCAATGCAGGATGTTTCATAGGATTTTATGCACTGTGCTTGCAGGCATGTCCAACATTAGGACAATCCTCTGTGCACTGCATGTTTGATCACCACCACTCAACCCCTCCTGCAACGCTGTGGATACATCTGTGACAGGTGTCGGATCAAAAGCTTTCTCCCTTCCACACTGCAGTTCAAAAGAACTTTTCTTTTCAAACTTACTAAGCATTTTCTCCAGACTCTTAGCAGACATTGGAAATTGCCTTTTCTCATACTCATGAGTGTCCAGAACTTCAGCAGGCTACTGGCGCACAGTCACCTTTCTTGTAAAACTGGTTTACCAGCAGTGCGTGATCATTCATGGAGTCAGTCATGTTGTGTGTTTTGGATGCAAACTGAGGAACAGCTTTGTGTCACATGTCTGTTCATGTGCATATTCCGATGCCAGCTATTGGTCTTCACACCCCACCTCCACGACTTCCCACCGTGACGTTTCTTCCTGCATCAATAATATGCTGTTTGAATTTGGAGTCATTCTGAACAGTGCTTCTATTTCTACAGCATATTGAAACTAGAACATTAATTAAGACACCCAATTTACAAAGAAGGGCAGCACAAATGGACAAGGTTTTTCTGACCTGTGAAAGACTTGGAAATGCTGAAAAAGGTGAATGACAGATGCCCGAAGATGAATGTCAGTTATCCTGTGAAAGCCCATTTACAAAGTCTCAGCTGATGAGTATTGGAATGTCTTAGAACCCCTTATGCGTTGCTCCCATAGGATTCATGAAAACCCAGTTAGACGAACTACAGTACACCCAGGGGCATTTAAGCAGTCGTTCTTTATAATCTTGATGCATGAATCGAAAAAGATGAAATTGCAGAATGGGAATTAGACTCTGCTATGTTCTTGACAGTCATTTGCTGTGTATGGACATAATGTAAGAGGTTTCATATGAGTAGCCTGTCTAAACTAGATTGTATGGGAGTTCTGATTTCTTCATGTTTTTACTTTAGGGCCTAGATGGGTCTGGCTCTTTCCCCCTTTCTGACTAGAAGGTTAGCTGAAGATTGAGACAAATAAAAGGAGTAATTATTAAGTGCCTCAAAGAAATGACCAAGAATAATGTGACTTTGTAACCACTTGGGACTGAAAACTGATTTAATATTTTTGGAAGTGTTAGTAAACATTCTAAGTTTCAGGAACATATGAGGGTTGTAACAAAAGTAAGGTTCCCAATTAACTACAACCTCGAGGGAACGTCTTAGGCTAAATCCGACAACAATGCCACGCACAGTGGTTCCCCTGCTCTCGAGCCCCTCTGTCCTCCATTCGTTAAGTTTCTCAGTGTTGGCTGGCAGCTGTCAGAGATGGAAGTGTTGATCGCCGCTCCTGCCAAGTGCGAGATTAGAGCAGTAATCAGGTTTCTCCCTGCAAGGAAGTTACCATCCATGGTAGTTCATCGGCAACAGACTGAGGTTTGTGGTGAAGAGTGTACGTCCGTTCAACGTGTCGACAAATGGTGCAGGGCTTTTGCTGAGGGTCGCACGGAAGTTCACGATGAAGAATGGAGTGGAAGACTGCCGGTTTCGGAAGCGATTGTCCAGAGCATCAACAGTGAGCTGCTCAAAGACTGGAGAGTCCTTATCGATTTCGTGCAACCTGGGATGAAAGTAAACTGGGACAGATATTGTGAAACATTAACCAAACCCCTGCGAAAAATCCAGAATTGCCAGAGAGGATGACTGAAGGAGTGAGTAGTGCTTCTCCACGACAATGCTTGACCCCATGTCGCTCGTCAAACACAGGCGCTTATGAAGAAATTTGGGTGGACCGTTATGCCTCTTCCCTTGTACAGCCCGGACTTAGCCCCCAGCGACTATCATCTCTTCCTCAAGCTAAAGGAACACTTGGGTGGCAAACACTTCATGAGCAACGATGAAGTCTGAGCAGAGGTCACATGCTTCCTCAATGGGTTGGCAGCCGACTTCTTCGACTTACGAATACAAAAGCTGGAGCACCGTCTTTAAAAGTATGTCAAAAAAAAAAAAATGGAAACTATGTTGAAAAAATAGACAAAACTGTAAGCTTTTGAATGATGTACAAATTAATAACAATAAACAATGTTTTCTATTTGTAAAAAAATATGGGAACCCTACTTTTGATACAACCCTCGTACAGAACAGTAATTTTTGTGACTTGCCCTTCTGTAGCAGTTGTTACTTTCTACGCTTAGACAAGTACACTGCAACATAAAACAAAAGGCAAGTAAGTTTACAATAAAATAAAATAGTCCTGAATGTAAAGAAAATTATAAGAGTTACTAACTCACTGTGTACATGGTTGAACTGAACATAGGCAACTTGCTGGATAGTAACACATGTGGCAATATTGATAGATGGTGGAAACCACCACAATAGTTAAGGTAGTTCACTTCGCTGAATAAGGAAATGACAGTCTGCGTCGAAGCATAACTATCCTCTAGCAATATCATACATAGACATGGTAAACTTGCCCAACAATAACAGCAGTTTGATTCGTTATCTGGCAGGGTCCATAAGTATAGCATCATTATTTAGGGAAGATCAGAATATAGCATCAGCTGATTCCATTACGAGGGTTCCTTAAAGATAAATAGTGTTAGACCATTTTTGGGTTTGGGAATGAGGAAGTGTTTGACTTTGAGACTGACCAAAAATTTCTTGTTTTTTAACTGGATTTGGATGAAAATGCTCTGAGAAAATTATTTGATGGCTGGTTTCAGGGGATGAAGTGCCACTGAAATTGTTTTGGAAAAAAAAAAAAAAAAGTTAATTAAATGGTCTACATTGCAGAAATATTAAAGTGCTCTCATTTAGAAGAAAAATATATCTCTCTTGCTCTTAAAGTATCACTTGAGAAGCTATGATGACAAGTGACCTAACTGGCTATCCTCATTTGAATGGCTCTTTTTCTGTCATTGGCAACAGGAGCAACTCAATGAGTTCCGCAGCAGCTTCAACCACTTCGACAAGAACCGCACTGGCCGCCTGACACCTGAGGAGTTCAAGTCTTGCTTGGTCAGCCTCGGCTACAGCATTGGCAAGGACAGACAGGTACGTGTATGCACAATTTCCAGCATTGTCAGCTCACATACGATGCCATTACTCCTATCTTTCTTGTGTGCACAAATGTGAAGTATTTTTTGTAAGCAACATCACAAACATACTAGATATAAAAAACAAACGCATTATGGAAACATATGAAAAATTTAATTAATTCTGTATGTTCTTAAAAATCTTCAGTACTATGTAATAATTTGCATTACTTGTGCTCAAAATGCAGCTGATTTTATACATACAACAATGGAAAATCCAGGATGGAATGCGTGCGTGCGCACGGACGCGTGCGCGCACACTTTGTCTTTGTCTCTGGCTGTGGTCGTGTGTGATATATATATATATATATATATATATATATATATATATATTTCTGTGCTCGTAACATCTTTCTGTGTTTTTATGTGTGTGTATTAATTTATTGGGTGTCATCATGAAAATTAGCAAGTCTGAATTCAAGAAAAGGTAGTCTGTTTGCCATTGCATTATTTTATGTGGTACTGTAACTGCCACTGTTAAAGTTCTCCCTATTCTGACCAGTTAGTTATGATACAGATTCAGAAAGAAAGAACAGATTTGAGTTTGTTATTAAAGACAAACTATGAAATATTAGAAACACATTGAGCATGTCCATGGATAGAGGATGGTTCAGAGTTGTATGTTCACATAGATACTATATCATACACTCAACATAAGCACCATGCATCACTCAAGAAACATAGAAAAGGTAGGCCATTTCATTCCACACACAAATCAACATGTCCCTGTTTATTGTATCAACGTCTACAACAGTTTCTCAGATCTTGAAAAGTAGCTACCATAGGCGGGATAAAGGCTCTGTACTTTATATACCCCCTCAGAAAAAATTGTAAGTTGTGAGGTCTGGTGACCTGAGAGGCCAAAAGCAATGGACAAGATCGTGCTGTCCACTTCTTCCAAACCAACATTTCAGCTTTATCGTGACAGCACCATCCCACACTTCAGCGTGAAAGTGAGATGGAGTACTGTCGTGCATTAAAATGAAATCGTGGAAATCTTCGTGAAATTGAGAAAACAACCACTTTTGCAGCGTGTTCAGTTTTGACATTCTTGTCTCAGTTTCCTCCACACAAGAGAAAGGTCCATAAACTGTGTGAATAGAAACTGCGAAAAAAACATTCAGTTTATGGCGAGTCTCTTCCATGTTCAATGGTGACACCAAGATTTTGTGACCCTCAAATTTTTAAACTATGGTGGTTTACTTTACCAGAAAGCTAGAACACTGATTTGTCTGAAAAGATGAGTTGTTTGGAAGAAGTGTTCTGTGCCATGTTCTGAAGAATGGAAATACAAAAGTCATACCTCCTCTTAAGGTGACAGGGATACATTTGCTGCAGTAACTGCAAGTTGTAAGGGTTCTTATTCTGATGTTGTTTCAAAACATGTCCTACTATTGTTTCAGGAATTTTGAGTTCATGGTGTGTCCATCTTGTGGACTTCTGAGGGCTCTGTGTGAATACACCTCAGATATGCTCAACATTTTCATCAGACATGCATGGGTGACCAGTGCTCTTCCCTTGGCATATGCAACCAACTTCCAAGAATTTTGTGTGTAGTCGTAAATCTACTTGTTCAGAGACGGCTTCTTGCTGAATTGATGGCAGAGGGCACATCGCACTCGGCCCCTGTTCACTAGTCTAGGTATTCTGGCATTGGCATCTATAAATATTCTTTACTGTCATTTCTTGTTAACAATACCAATCTGAAATAGCCAAGTGGTATGGCAATAGTGAACAGATTAGGCAGGTGTGGCCAAACCTATTGTCTTGATAGGTGGTTGGTATAGTACCTTTCCTGTAAATGACTATCTGTTAATTACTTCATTATTCTTATCCAGGAATACTTAAGGGCTAGATAGTGGTCTCTCTCTCTCTCATTTGCAATTCTTAAATGGGCTGTTTGAGAATTACTGGTCAACGTTAAACTTTGTGATGGTTTTGCTGGTTTTTATTTTGAAAATCAGTGCCATAGGTGCATCATGCCAGAAATCTGGTTTAGCTTATGTTTCCACTTCTCTCTCATTCTGTGACATTACATTATAAGTAAAACTAAGGCATTAGCTGTTATGATGTACAGGAGTGGTGATGGGCACCATCTAAGTTGGATTCGGTTCTTATTTCAGTCTTATCTGCTGTTACGGACTCGTAACAATATTTGGTCTCCTTATGATTATCATGTCACTGTAAAGATTTTCTGATGCAGTTTCTTAACACTAACATTCTTGATGTGCAGGAGGACCTGAGAACTTAATTTTTTTCTCAGGATTTCCCATAAAGCGTTATTGTAACACGTTACTGTGACATATTCTCTTTACATGATATGTCAACAACTTTCCTGATTGTCACCTCAGACAGCAAATGCAGGTATCTAATTGACAAGTAAGACCTAAGCCACATTCTTCTTCCTCTAGTGAAGGTTCAACAGCTTTTCTTATTCTGATTTCGAAGATTAGAAAATTGACGAATCGGACTGTAGAATCTCTTATGCCTATGTACTTCACTTATTTCTTCATATCGCCCTAAGTAGTTGAATGATGCCTCCTTGTTTCTCATTGCCAGATGAAAATTTTCTTTGTACACTCTGTCAAGTACTCTAAACAAACATTCTCTGCCATTACGAACAAGAGCTTTGGTTATGTTTACACTGAAGTCATCTTATCTGGGATCCAGTTGGTTTTTCAGTTTGTATGGTGGTGGTCCCATTTCCTACCATGGCAGTCTATATCTGCAACACCAGAATTGTGTAGTCGACCCATCCAAAGAATGTAATTCCCTTTACAGTTAAACAGAGTATCAAAGTGTCTTTGAAACTTCCACATTCCAACTGGCTTGTTAAAGTTGTGGAAGTTCGGCAGTGTCATGAAGTAAATCATGATGTGAAATGTGATGACAGACTGGGCTGTGGTAGACATAGCTTGCCCAATGGGAATACAGTAACTGGTAAAATGTAGCACATTCTGAGGGAACAGTGGCAGATGAAAAAGTGTTGATCTAAATATCCTGGTGAAACAGCAGCTACTACATGAACGTAAAACTACCATCATACATTACTAATTTTGCTATGTAAAAGAGACCGTAAGAAGGCTCTTTATATCCACATGTGAGAGGTAAAGAAGTGTAAATACACTGTCTGCAGTTAAGAGGAAACTGCAGAAAGTGAACTTCAGCCATTTTTCCTGGCAAGTATGGATATAACATAAATAAGCACTCTTTTCATCTTTCCTTTTCAACTCAGACATAGCATTTGTCATTTGGAGTATGATGTGAATATTTCTGTTTTTCATTGTGCACCTCAGTAATAGAAACTAGATGTTATCCAACTTTGAGACACAAACCAGAAATATTTGCTGATACTGAAACTAACTTTATTTCACTCTTTCCAGCAATAAATGAAATTTGTGGTAATTTTCACTTGAAGGCTCTTCTGTCGGAAGGGGTAATATAGTTTTATCATCTGTATTTTCTTTTAACCTGAAGAAAACTTGTGCAGTTAAGTTGCATACTTTGTTCGTAGGTTGCTATTAATAGGTGCAGTGTGTACTTCTGTTTTTTCAGTATTATTTTGTACGTTGATTGTATAAGACTAAGTAAAGTGGCTCAACTTTCTCTTTCTTCCTCTCTCCAGTTGTGTTGAATGTATATAACTATGTAAAAATGTGTTCTTGAATTCTAGGGTGACATAGACTTCCAGCGTATCCTGGCTGTGGTGGATCCAAACAACACTGGATACGTTCACTTTGATGCTTTCTTGGACTTCATGACACGCGAAACCACAGACACAGATACCGCAGAGCAGGTCATTGACTCATTCCGCATCCTTGCGGGTGACAAGGTCAGTTTCTCTCTTCCAGTTTCATATACAATATTATTGTTATCATCGGAGGTGTAGTTCAGCAATTAAGTGCACCTTTCATTGTTTTATTGCAGAATAAGATATAAATCTTTCTCAAAGAAAGAAGGTTACCAAAAAAATTGGCCACACTGTATGAGGAAACAGACTGTGATACACTGGCACTTCGCCAGAAGATTGAAATGAGTAGTATTTCCATCGCACACACACACACACACACACACACACACACACTTTTCCTTATGTATAAACTTTTATTTTTTTGTTGCACAACCAAAGTGGGTTATTAAAGTACTTCTTTGTATCCCAGTCAGGACAAATAAATTTATAATCAAATTTCACTAAATACATACAAAATATTAGCAGATTGGATTAAAGAAGTCCCATTTAATTGAAAATGATCAAATGAATGGTATTGTTCTCTAAATATCTCATTTTAAACAGTGATATGGAAATCCAGTTTCTTAACAAAGGTGCATGTTTCATAACACCACTTAGCTTTAAGTACATCAGTAATGTGCTAACACTATTATCCCACACAAACATATTACTACATTTCAGTTCCTTTCTCATCTATTTCCAAAAAATACATTAGTGAATTTTCCTTTTCTTCAACAATATCAATTTGCCACATTGGCTGGTAATATTATGCTGAAACCATACTTTCATTTTATATTTTTCATTAGTATGTAATTTCGGCTGTGCAGCCATTCTCGGGCGTCTGCAGAACACATACATTACACTGTAGGAATGCTGCAGCCAGCTTTAAGTTTTCTTGAAATGATTTTATTATACCATTACTAGTTTTTGGGGCACAGCCCATCGTCAGATGGTAACGTTGACTTCTTACAGCTGTTCAGTTCATGGACTAGCATGGATTGTAGAAGAAAATCAAACTTCTGTCTTAAAGGAGGGCTTTTCAGGAAGACACAAGTGAAAATTGCAAAAAGTCAAAGGACTCTCTTAAAATGGGCTCAGACCCAAAACTGGGAATGGTACGATAAAATCATTTCAACAAAACTGGTGGCTGGGTGCAGTATCTCCTACAGTGTAATCTACTAAAACAGCACCAGTGTTCTCCAACCAAAATCAATAAAATAATATGTATATATGATATATCGTGTTAAAATACAAACATGAATCAACCACTGGTTGTTTAGCTGACTGAATAAATGGAGTACTTACAGAGTATAAACCATGAAACACAAATACTCAGATCATTCTATATCATAGAACCGCATACTTCGATTACAGCCAGCGATACTTGTCTGTGTCACGTATCTTTGAAACAGAGCATGGTTGACCAACCACAAGTAAACAAACATTGTTTGATTTATGCTTTGTATTTTAATTTGGTTTTGTCTGATACATATTGCAGACAACTGAGAGTGGCTATACAGCTGAAACTACATAATACTGAACAATATGATGTGTGGTTTAATCCTGACATTAATACACAAAGTGGCAAATTGATATCATTCAAGAATTTATCACGGTTGTGGACCTCATTGCAAATGAGATACTGGAATTTTCGTTAATGAAATATGTGATTTTACTGAACTGAATCTTAAAAATATACAGTATTGCAATAATGAGTTTGATCGATGTTATATAGTTTTTTAATCAGTTAGAACATTGGAGAATGATTTTGACACGTGTCCGTCCCGTTTCAGCCCTACATCCTGCCCGACGAGCTGCGGCGGGAGCTGCCCCCGGACCAGGCGGAGTACTGCATCCACCGCATGCCTCCTTACAAGGGCCCCAATGCCGTGCCCGGCGCACTCGACTACATGTCGTTTTCGACCGCACTGTACGGCGAGTCGGACCTGTAGGAGCCGTGCCCTCTCTACAGTTTCTCCCCACCCCTCGGATGTACGGGCCGACGAGGCCGAACCGGCTGACACCGACACCGACGAGCGGTCTTGTGGATGGACGCTGTCTCGCTGCTGCTTAGATTTTCTCGGGTGCTGTGTAGCCCTGTGCCTGCCGTGTGCCTGATGTCGGCACGTGCCGCGCTCTGGAGGGGAACGTCACTTTGCGTCCCGAGTTCCGTACTTTAAGTTACACTCATTTCTCGGCCCCCCCCCCCCCCCCCCCCTTTGTGTACTACTACACACGCAGGATGGCAGAATTGCTTTTGGTGCTGATAAGTAAAAGGGTGCTATATGGGAGCCTTGCTAGCTCGCCGTTTGCAGTTGCTCTGTGTGACACTGCAAACTGTGATTTTTGCAGTTTATTTTCTCCTCCGATAAGAGGTGTAACAACAGCTGGCTTGTAAAACTTGAAATTATGAACCTAAGAGTTGACACATGCACATCCCGTATTTCTGCTCCGTGCTGAGGGATAAGTAGCCCTTGCAATTCTAGTGCAGGCACTGTTGCGTTTACATTTGATATAATACCGACTTTTGTAAGATCTAATTTTGCTCCTGTTCATTTGTAAATAGATGTTTTGCCCACAGAAAAAAAAGCACAATATTTGGAAGAATGAGTGACGTACTGTGAAAGCGGAAAGGTGGTGCTTGGGTGGGGGTTTTCCTTATGCCGCGTTGTCGGAATTTCACCTGTCGATAGCAAAGTGCTTAGAAATCTCCATCCTTGTAAACTGCTTTAGCTGACACCTGTGAAGACCTCAGCAGCAAACTGTGGGGCAGTGTGAGATTGAAATTTTTACAGCGAACACTGGGTGGCCCGTGCAGCCGATTTATATAATTTTTTTTTTTTTTGTAATGTGTAATGCTAAAAGTAAATGAGCTCAGCTTTCAGAAGAGAAAGGGAAGAAGCGCGTGTGGCCGCAGCACTAACAAAAAAAGACGACATGTTTCTAGCTGGCTACATTTTTGTAAAATTTACTTTGTCTTCCCTCAGTGAGATGCAATCTTTTGTGAAATATCTATAATATATAGTTTCAAAGTAGAGCTTATTTTTGAAATTGTGTGGCAAAAGAAACAGATATATATTTAGGTAACTTTATTGTGGTTGTACTATTCTGCAGTTTACAATAAGACTTCATTGTTTTTGAATTTCTTCTCTGGAATTGGCAGTGCAAGTGAACACACGAAATTACATTCTTGAGATTTGTGTAATAATACATAAATATGACAGATACTTTGTCTGTCCAAATTGTATTTGGGCTGTAGCATACAGATGATTATTTTGGAGTTTGGGTTCTCCAGTTTTTTCTTTCAATAAGCACTATTTATTTGTTAATGTTTAATTTGTTATAAGTTCCTTCTTATAAAACTATCATTTTTCCTTGTTTTCACTGCTACTGAATGATGAAGCTCATTTGAATTCAGTACAGAAAATGTTCTGAGCAGTGCCCAGTCAGTGGGCAGAATGCCTCTGTGTGTATATAGTGTGTATTCCTAAAAATTTTATGCACAAAAATCTCTGAAATACTGTCTCCTATTAATAGAGTGGAGAATTTTAAACTATTTTAAGCCATGCAATTGTGAAGGGCGCTTGCTGCCTTTTGTAAATAATGATATTTCAGAATCTGGTCACAAAAAGCGTCTCTTGTAATTGCTTCGATAATACCTATCTGTATTCACTGTTGTCGATTGAGGTGCATAGTTTTTGTCATCCAAACAGTGACTGAAATCAAGTGTTGTACTATTGTGGTACTGCTCAGAGGTTTGTTAGTACAATGCAAGCCGGAGATTCTATTAAACATATCAGACTGATGTAATTCTGAAACTGGGACGGCCCTTCACACAATTAAGTTTTGTATTAATTTACTGTCAGGGCCCTTTTGACAAATATTCTGTGGCAAAGTTTATGTTAATGCCTCTAAACTAAGTGGAAAAGATCATTTTATTTATAAGATTGCTCTAAAAATATATGAAAGATTTATTTTATATTTATTTCTTCTTTCATTTGAACAGTAATGTTTTTCAGAAGGGTCCGGGCTCAAACAAACTTTACCATCACCAAAACTGCGTGCTAAAACAGCCTTCCACGGCATGATATTTTATATATTTATATTTATTTATTTTTTTTTTCCTTCCGTAAGGAACAACGAACGGCCATTGAGAGCAAGTTTGCGACTGCAATGGCAACGAATCGAAAGGATAACCATGGTTATTGTATAAATTTTGAACTCATTGACAACTGTCATATATGTACCTTTCACAACAAAAATATGTACATATACAAATGGAAATAAAGCAAGAAATGATTTTCAACAGTTAGCCTCATTAAGTTTACACACACCTGGTTGTTACTGTATGCTTGGAGTTTAAAGGACGGTTAATTTGGAGCTATGCTGCGTTCATATATAGCAGTACCTTCATTTTGTGAGGTAATGTGTACTGTTCCTTTCCCATCATTTTGATTATTATGACTGAACAGGGAACATGTGACAACTGTTGTATGCTTGGAGCTATAGAGGAAGTTTTCTAGTGTACTCTTTGTATCACCAGATGCCAAAGCTCCGCAACTAGTTAGGTCACCTTCATCTAATCATCAAGAGGACCAGTTATTTTTAATAAGTTTGCACTGCCATCATTGACATTTTCTTCACCACTGCCCCTAACGTGTGTCACACTACTTTGTAATATGTGTCAACTCAACTTCATCAGGTGTATGACATGAAAGGATACTTGATAAACTGTGCTTGGCTCCCACTCGTTCATTTTTAAATGAATGTCAAACTGTCCCCTCTTCCTCCAACTCTGGTGTCATATCCTAAAACTGCTTACAGGAAGCAGCACCTGTACATTTACTGGCAATCATTCATGTGGATTGTTCATAAGAATACTGTTATGAAGATCTTCATTTAAAATCAGTAAAGGGCATGGGAGATATTCCCATTCTACATTTTTGTGGAAATGTGGTAAAAGCCTCTGAATGAATTTTAAGTCCAGTGGTGGATAGGACACTAAAAGAACAGAGGAAACATTGCTATTGAGGAAATAAGTGTCAGTGTATAGCACAAATACTGAAGACTTGACCACAAATTACACTGGGACTGCATCAGTGTGTGACACATGGAGGGGAGCAGCAGCATTGTGTGTAGTGACATTCTTCTTGGTGCTATAAAATTAGTCATGTTCAACTTAAAAACATTTAATTCGTGCATCACTCATCTATGATTATTTTGTTTCTGTTACTATTTTATTCAGTGTGTGTGTCTAGTAACAGTAACTGCTGAACTACTTGTAAACAGATTGTACTGTATTTATATAAAAGCTATATTTTAAAATAAAAGCTCTTTAAATTAACATGTATCTTACATTTCAGAAGCTGGAGACAGGACATTTTATGTTTTGGTTTGGTATTGTGTATACCAGTGTTTACAGGATAAACACCAGTTAGAGCATACGATGGGGGACCCATAAATAACCGGAATTTCTTTCTAGAAAGCATATACTTTACTGTTTTCAAATACAACCTTAATATCCTGCGCCATTAGCATTAATACACTTGTCCAAACGTTCATTCCAGTGTTCGAAGCACCTTTTAAATTCGTCCTCTTTGATACCTGCTAGCACTTTCATGACATTGTGTTTTATGTCTCACACATCCGTAAAACGCTTCCCTCTCAAGTCTCTTTTCATCCTTGGGAATAGGAAGAATTCCGAGGGTGCTAAATCCATCGAATAGGGCGTGTGGGTCAAGGTAGTTGTCTTCGTTTAGGCCAAAAATGTGAATGCTGAGAGCCGTGTGTGCGGGAGCGTTGTCATGATGCAGGAACCACGTGCCAGAATCCCACAAAGCTGGACGTTTTCGCGACAAACTTCTTCACTTGTCGAGCTTTTTTTGGTTGAGGTGAGCCAGGTTTCTTCCATTGTGATGACTGTTGTTTACTTTCCGGATCATACCCATACCACCATGACTCATCACCTGTACTGATTTTGTTGAAAAAATGTGGATCATCTTTGAACACGTCCTTCATTTCGAGACAGGCTTGAACACAGCGATCCCTTTGATTTCTGGTAAGAAGCTTTGGCTCGAATTTTACTGCCATTCTTCGCATCCCCAAATCGATAGTCAAGATGCGCTGAATTGAGTTCCAGTACAACCTGGACAAGTTCTCGAGTTGGTCGATTGTCCTGCGTCGATCTTCACTGATGAGATCACAGATTTTGTCAATGTTGTCTTAGCTTTGAGCAGTTGAAGGTCAACCGGAACGGGGCTGATCTTCAACCACCATTTCTCCCTTTTTAAACCGAGAAAACCGTTCATACACTTGCGTTTTACTAAGAGCATGGTCTTTGCAGGCTGTTTGAATCGTAGCAACAGTTTCTGCTGCATTCTTGCCGAGCAAGAAACAAAACTTCACTGCCACATATTGTTAGTAAGAACTAGCCATTTCCTCGTATCACGTTTGCACTGTACGCACACTCTAAGAACTGCCAGAAAAACCACACTTCTCACTGTTGCGTGACGCCGCACGGCAGAATGACTTGGCAGAGCTCCTACTACAACCCTCTGGCGGCGCAACCTGCTACTACAAGTACACGTGCAGCATTAAGATTCCGGTTATTTTTGGGTCCCCCTCGTATGTCCAGATGAATGGGAGACAAAGCTAGAATAATGTGCAGCTGTCGGCACTCCTGACATTTCTTCCGAAGGTATATACTAGATAGCTAAATGTACTATCTGAAGAGAGAAAAAAAAAATGTGAAGGCCCAAAAGGGGAGGGATAAACAAAATCAGACTTAATGGGTTCAGAGGAAATGTGATGTTTCTTCAGTGGTCACAATGTGGTTACAAAGCACTTGACTTTTTATCAGTATTATCTTGCACTCATTTTGGCCTGGATTCATGCACACACTGATTTGGTTGGAATGGTGTCATGAAGCCATTGTCCTTTCCAGAGGAATGTTGGCCCACAACTGTTGTAAACGGTCCCCAATATCCTCGATACTGGCATTGGGGCAGAGTTGATGTTCGTGGTGGTTCCACACGCATTTTGTGGGGAGCATGCCTGCGGATCTTCTGGCTACTGATGTATCTCAACATCACGGCACTAGGACACTTTCACATGAGAACACTGGATGTCTGTCACTTACTGTTGTGCTATCAGAATTCACTCGATTGCTACCAGCTAAGACCTGAAGTATACCCAATGGTTTCCCACACCGTGATTCAAGGAGTAATGTATCATGGTGTTCATGGCTCCCTGTGCATAGGACAATAATTCCCTCTGCCAGCTGCTGCTACTCTCTGACGAATGGTGCGGAATGACAGAATGTTGCTGGGAGTACATTACTTGTGCTTGAAATCGGGCACAGGTGTAAAAGGTTTACACTGTGCTCAGTACACAATATGCTGATCCTCCCTTGTGATGGTCAACTGGAACATTGATGGTAAGTATACTTACCTTCACGCTCTCATCCAGTCAAACAGTAGTGCAGTGAAACATCCACATCCCCTATAAATCATAAATAGTGCACGATTCGACCAAGTGGCCAAATGAAGACCTACAGTGAGCCCCTTTCAACTTTGTAAGGTGGTGGTAATTGTGTCATACAAGTAGACAACATATGTGTCCTTCAGTGATCATCGAAAATCTGACAGTGTTCATGCCCCTTCTATACCCAACCAGACCTGGTGAAAACACTAATACTCTGGTGGCTGTTACGGCTGTCATAGAGAACCGTTTACATACCCGTTGATAGCGTGTCTGTCTACGAAGTTACGTTGACATCCAACCATTTCTTCTGCGTGCCTCACTTTTTTTGTCAGAAGTGTAATTTAAAGCAATAAATGTAATAACTAGTCAAATAGTTGAGTAACAGTTATTGAGAGCTAGCTTTTGGATGAATCCTTTTCAGAGCTGTAGAGCGCGTGTGCGCCGTAACCCTGTACCCGGCCCCTGCCCCACACACACACACACACACACACACACACACACACACACACACACACACACACACACACACACAAACCAGTGTGGCTGCATTATTCTGGTTGACTACATTGTGATGGCACTGCAACTTGACTGAGTGAGGGGTTGTAAGTTGGAATGGGTGAGGGGAGAAAGGAGGTTGAGGAAGGCTTCCTGACTGCTCGGAGGGATAGGCAGCAGATGCACAGGATAGGGATGTGGCAGCAGTAAGCTCGCTCTAGCAGCAGGCAAAAGGAGCCGTGCCCCAGCACACTGTGACCTGGAGAAATGAATTGGGAAGGGGACATCAGAAAAAGAGAAGGGGGTGTGATGTGGGATAAGTGAAGTTAGGATCACGGGAAGGGGTGGAGATGGGTGTGGGGGCAGGTCTGTCAGAGAAAGAGGCCAGGAAGATCGTGGGATCAAAGGATTTAATACAAAGTTCCAATCTATGTACTTCAGAGAACCTGGGTTTGGTGTAAAAAATCTGTGTGGCAAGGCTGGGAAAGCTGCCATTAAAATTGAGCATGTTGTGCTAAGCAGCGTGTTCTGCCACTAAGTGGTCACCCTTTGCTCTTGGCCATAGTTTGGCGGTGGTCTTTCATTCAGGTGGACAACTGGTTAGTGATGTGAATAAAGCAAGCTGTGTTTCACATTCGTCATTTCTCCTGAATTGATGTCAATTTGTTGAGGGAATGCTCTTTTCCTCTAGGAAGATCATAATGTTTGTGTGTACAATATGCTCTAGGAGCTGCCAATGGACATTAGTTTATTATTCTGTGAATCAAGTGTCTTCCCTTTCTGTAAACAGGACTGAATGTGCTGTTTTCTTGTCACTTGGGGCTATTGGCTGCAAAAGCAATTTTTAATAAATACGAACTAGGTAAGGGGCTAATTCTGCAGTGTATTCGATCTTAAATCAAATAAGAATTACGTCAGGACCTATTATTTGCTAGTCCTAATTGCGTTTCAGTTGTTTTCGGTTTAGTTTCCATTAATATTGTAATATGCCTGTTCTTTCATGCCGAGTATTCTTTATAAACACCACCTCATTACCAATCCACTCCCCTCTCTCCTACATAGCATTCGTAGAAAACATACAGCACAGAAGACCACAGTCAAAAACCTCATCTTTAGTGGGGGGGAGGGGGGGGGGGGGGAACCAAAGGTATAGTGTAGCGAGGACAATGTAAATACACTTTAGTAGCAGAGTATTTTGCTGTATTTTACACCAAGAAATACACTCCTGGAAATGGAAAAAAGAACAGATTGACACCGGTGTGTCAGACGCACCATACTTGCTCCGGACACTGCGAGAGGGCTGTACAAGCAATGATCACACGCACGGCACAGCGGACACACCAGGAACCGCGGTGTTGGCCGTCGAATGGCGCTAGCTGCGCAGCAATTGTGCACCGCCGCCGTCAGTGTCAGACAGTTTGCCGTGGCATACGGAGCTCCATCGCAGTCTTTAACACTGGTAGTATGCCGCGACAGCGTGGACGTGAACCGTATGTGCAGTTGACGGACTTTGAGCGAGGGCGTATAGTGGGCATGCGGGAGGCCGGGAGGACATACCGCCGAATTGCTCAACACGTGGGGCGTGACGTCTCCACATTACATCGATGTTGTCGCTAGTGGTCGGCGGAAGGTGCACGTGCCCGTCGACCTGTGACCGGACCGCAGCGACGCACGGATGCATGCCAAGACCGTAGGATCCTACGCAGTGCCGTAGGGGACCGCACCGTTACTTCCCAGAAAATTAGGGACACTGTTGCTCCTGGGGTTTCGGCGAGGACCATTCGCAACCGTCTCCATGAAGCTGGGTTACGGTCCCGCACACCGTTAGGCCGTCTTCCGCTCACGCCCCAACATCGTGCAGCCCGCCTCCAGTGGTGTCGCGACAGGCGTGAATGGAGGGACGAGTGGAGACGTGTCGTCTTCAGCGATGAGAGTCGCTTCTGCCTTGGTGCCAATGATGGTCGTATGCGTGTTTGTTTGGCGCCGTGCATGTGAGCGCCACAATCAGGACTGCATACGACCGAGGCACACAGGGCCAACACCCGGCATCATGGTGTGGGGAGCGATCTCCTACACTGGCCGTACACCTCTGGTGATCGTCGAGGGGACACTGAATAGTGCACGGTACATCCAAACCGTCATTGAACCCATCGTTCTACCATTCCTAGACCGGCTAGGGAACTTGCTGTTCCAACAGGACAATGCACGTCCGCATGTATCCCGTGCCACCCAACGTGCTCTAGGTGTAAGTCAACTACCCTGGGCAGCAAGATCTCCGGATCTATCCCCCATTGAGCATGTTTGGGACTGGATGAAGCGTCGTCTGACGCGGTCTGCACGTCCAGCACGAACGCTGGTCCAACTGAGGCGCCAGGTGGAAATGGCATGGCAAGCCGTTCCACAGGACTACATCCAGCATCTCTACGATCGTCTCCATGGGAGAATAGCAGCCTGCATTGCTGCGAAAGGTGGATATACACTGTACTGGTGCCGACATTGTGCATGCTCTGTTGCCTGCGTCTATGTGCCTGTGGTTCTGTCAGTGTGATCATGTGATGCATCTGACCCCAGGAATGTGTCAATAAAGTTTCCCCTTCCTGGGACAATGAATTCACGGTGTTCTTATTTCAATATCCAGGAGTGTATGTAGGCTCCAAGCTAAAGTGAAATTACATCAAAAACAGTATGGCCAAATTTAAATTTAAGGTGGATAATATGCAGACAGACAACAGTTCAAGATGTAAGCGGAAACCAAAAATGCTGCAAATAAAAATCGCAACTCAGTATCTTCGGAACAAATTGCTATAGGTCTAGAATCAAAGCAAATAGTAAATATGTTTCATTGCAGACTATTGACGTTTTAAATGACTAAAACAGAACTTATTTTTAAAATAAACATGCATTTTTTAGTAGATGCTAAGACAGATTTGAAACACCTTTAGTTATTGTGAAGTGACAATAGATACAACAGCCACAGAAATGAAGATTACGTCCTTCCTTGGGTCTGCCTTTGTAAACTGAAGGGTGGGCCGAACGTAGGAAGTGAGTAGGAGCAGGAAAAGGTGAAACATTTCGGTACTGCATGTAAATTGAAAGCACCTTTAATACAGGAAGAATGTGAATACATAAAATGTAACTTAACTTTGGCTGAGATGAGCATATAGGTGCGAAGCTGCACATAAATCAAATCTAACATTGGCTAGAAGTTACGAAGGCAAAATCTGTAGTGGCTCGCCCACTATGAAATAGAAACAATGTTGATTGGTCATCTACTTAGAATCAAATGGGCTGAATCTGGAGCGGCATTTGTAGATCTGCACAGTGCTGTTGTCAGTGTTAGTGTTGGTGTTGTAGTGCCAACCTAAGAACTTGTACCTATGCCATGGCATTGTAGCTATCGATACCACACTTCCCTCAAGACAGCATTTGATGACTTCTGTGAAATCATCCTATAGCCATTGGGGTGTTTCCATATCTCATAGATTATGTATGGGGGTTGGCATCCATACTTTACCCTTAACGCACAGCGAGATAAGGGCTATCAATGTATTTAACTTTCATAAGCTTTTGGGAAAAGCTGTTTCTAGGGAGAAAAAGAATACAATGTGATAGTTTTGTTATAAATACTAAAACAGTTATCAGACAGTGCCAGTGTGTTACATGGATAAGAGCCTCATTTAGGACTAGGGGCAGGAAATGTGAGAGACACTTTAGCCAGAAGCCTAGGGATGGGCAAAATGTTAAAGAGAAGAAAGTGCTGCAGCTTGGTTTTATCAGTGGATGAGACTTTTAGTTACAGGAAACCATAGGAGCATTGTACCAGTCCAATAGCATTTTTGAATCTAATTCAGGGCTAAGTCAAGTGACAGGACTTAGCGTCTTTATGTAAGAATTTTTTGAAAGAGAACTACGAGGGTTGTTAGGAAAGTTCTTGGAATCACCATGAGAGATTGATTGGTCTTTTGCCTGTAAACAAGTGCTACGTCGGTGCTCTTGGAAGAGAGCTGTGGCGGTAACATGGCTATAATGTTGTACCCGTGTAATTATTTGCGAAGATGGAAAAAAATTGAGATTCAAGCAGTGATTAAGTACTTCGTAAAGAAAGGTATGAAAGCAAAGGACATTCGGGGCAATTTTCAGAATACACTGGGGGACTCTGCTCCTTCACATTCAACCGTTGCCACGTGGGCAAATGAATTTAAATTTGATCAGGAGAGCGTAGATGATGATCTGCGCAGCGGCTGCCCAAGGTGTGTCACTACTCCAAAAATCATTGCGAAAATGCACAAAACGGTCATGGGGGATCACCGATCAAAAGTGCGTGAAATTGCTCACGCTTGCCAATTGTCATCTGAAAGGGTATATCACATTTTAACTGAAGAATTAGAAATGGAAAATTTGTCTGCAAGTTTGGTGCCATGACTCTTTGAGGCTGCATCAAAAACACACGAGAATGGAAATATCGGAACAATGTTTGGCCCATTGTAGGAGGAATGAACAAGATTTTTTCACTAGTTTGTGACCATAGATGAAACTTGGGTGCACTACAATGCCCCAGAGACGAAAGTCAGCAGTGGAAACATATTAATTCTCTGCCACCAAAGAAAGCAAAGACAATTCCTTCGGTGAGAAAGGTCATGGCATAAATGTTCTGGGATGTGAAGGGGATTCTGTTTGTAGATTATCTTCCCACTGGGCAAACAATTACTGGAGAATACTATGCTAACCTCCTGGACAAATTTCAACAAAAGATACGCAAAAAAAGCCCAGGTTTAGCAAGAAAGAAAGTCATTTTCCATCAAGACAATGCGCGCATGTTCACGTGTTGTCGCCAAGGCAAAATTACACGAACTAAGGTATGAATTGTTGCCACACCCACTTTATTCACCTGATATGGCTCTGTTCACCTGATATGGCTCCATCAGATTTCCACCTCTTCCCAAAACTGAAAATTTCTTCCCAAAACTGAAAATTTCTTCCCAAAACTGAAAATTTCTTCCCAAAACTGAAAATTTCTTCCCAAAACTGAAAATTTTCTTGGTGGATGAAGGTCAAATGAAGAATTGATAGCCGGAGTTGACAATTATTTTTCAGGCCTGAAGGCAACTCATTTTTGAGATGGGATAAAGGCACTGGAACATATTGTTGGACCAAGTGCACCAATCTACAAGGAGACAACATTGAAAAATATAAAAAAAGTTTCAGTGATGTAAGTACTTTGTTTCTATTCCATTCAGAGAACTTTTCAAACCACCCTCGTATATTGTGATAGTGGGTGGGACAAGAAACATTTTATACCAAGGTGGGGCATCTAACATGGGGAGACCTTGGCAAAATAATTTCTGTGACTCATGGCACCAATGTACACTTTTTGAGGTGTTGAGGTGTCATGATTGGTCAAGCCTCAATGGAGCTGTGAGGAACAGTAATGTGGGGTTCAAATGGCATGGAAGGCAGCCGACTTCCTGCATGTTACTGGTACCAGTTGGGAATTCTGAAATGAGGTTTCGCTAATCATGGCCTACACCTGAACAGAATTCTAAAGGGAAGATTGGTACAGCTGATTCATGAAAGTATAGGAGGGTGGACCTCAGGACCCTGCATGGTGAAATACCTGTTGTCATGGATGGGAGAAGCAGGTCTTTTTTAGGGTAAGTTCAGATAATAGGCTCCTCTGCCTAAGAGGAATTAAAATTCTACAAAAGGCACTGAAAAGATAAAATCTAACACACCAAATGGCACGTACAGTACATGCTACAGAGAAAGAGAGAGAAACCACTGCAAAAAATAACATCGGATGTTCCACAGACCTAACAATCCTTATCAAAACATGCAATCAGTGGAAAAATAAAGTACTACAAGGTGAGGTTGAGCTCCAGTATTTGAGTTGCACAGTAGTTTGCGTTACACATCATTGGTGTGGAAACACAGAAATCCAACTTTTAGTATTATTGGTCTATAAAACAACAGACTCTTATTGTAGGGCTCCTTCAACAGGTGTAAGATCATACATTTATATCGGAAGAACACAGTTTAAATCAAGACATAATCTTAGTCTATTAAATGAAGACAACCTTTTTGACACATCAGTTGCTGAATTAACATGGCTTGGAATAAAAAATAATTTAATAATTTTGTATGTATCAGTCACCAAATGGTAATGTGGACATTTTTGCAATAAATTAACAGAAGTTCTAGATAAGTGTCAACTACAAAAGTTAACGAAGTTCTGTGTAAACACAAGCACAAAACATCATAAATTAAACTGGTAGCAGACTCATAAATATCCTCCAGAGGTTTGGCTTGTCCCTGTTCGTCAATGGTGCAACGTGGGTTACTACAATTACTACATCAATAAACAACCACGTAGCCACAAATATGGACAGGAAAAGTGTGACCTAGCTAAAGATTTTGGTCTCTCAAACCATTCCTGCCAGATAATGACAGTAAAATCAAGCATGGAAAAAATAACTAAACTGCAGGCCTCGAAAGATCTTCATTGAAAATCAAAATCTTTCAAGAGAACTGGCAAATGGAAGGTTGGGTTGAAGTGTATAGAGAAACCAATGTAAATGTGAAATTATATGAATTCTCAACATTATTTAAATTGAATATTGAAGAGAGATTTCCAAAAGTATACACACAATATTAATGTCTCATAAAAACAAATGGACAACATGCATTAGCAAGTGATCCCAAACCATCAATACCTCAGTTCCATAAAAAAAATCATAAGGAGCCAGAGTTCTTAAATTTGTATCATTGGTCCAAAAAAAAAAAAAAAGTTTATATGCAGTTGCTGCAAAAGTCATTTAATGGCAAAATAATATACAGTGCTGATGTTATTAAACAGGACACTGGGAGAGGAAAAACAAGAGAATTACATACTGATAAGTGAGGGGAATAAATAAATAATTGCTCCACACCCCAAGACAAACTATGTGAATGAGTATTTTTCAAGTATTGCAAAGAAACCACAACAAAAATTAAAAAAAAAAAAAAAAACAAAACGAAACTAACACCTATAAATAATTATGCACTTAGTACAATGATATAACTGACAATGGCCTTGCCCCGGTGCTCACACTGGTTCCCGTCAGTTCAGCGAAGTTAAGCACTGTCGGGCTGGGCTAACACTTGGACGGGTGACCACCCAGTCTGCTGAGTGCTGTTGGCAACTGGAGTGCACTCAACCTTTGTGAGGGAAACTGAGGAGCTACTTGATTGAGAAGTAGCAGCTCCAATCTTGTAAACAGACATACGGCCAGGAAAGGGGTGAACCGACCACATGTCGCTCCATATCTGCATCCAGTGATGCCTGTGGGCTGAGGATGACACGGTGACCAGTCAGTACATTTGGGGTTTCATGGCCTGTTTGGGCTCAGTAAAACTGTACAAAACTTTAAAAAAGAATAATCAGTAAGCTTAGATGAACTAGCAATGTCCGTGCTAAAATAATGCATACGAGGTAGTGAACATAGCAAATGTTTATTCACAACAGGTTAATTTCCTGAGTCTCTAAAACCGGCAAGAATTATGCCTCTGCTAAAGAAAGGAAATGCAGAAAAAAATAGAAAACAAAACCACTGACCCATCTCCCTACTATCATCATTCTCAAAAATAATAGATAAGTTATGAAAGGCAAATTAATGAATTGAATAAACAACTTTCTAAGTGAAACACAGTTTGGTTTTTGAAGTGGTAGAAGTATAATATCAGTCATAATAGAAGCCCTCATGCTCTTTTTACAGCTTTTGATACAACTGACCACAGGATTGTACTAAATAAGTTGGAATTATTAGGGATAAGAGGTGTAGCTAATGACTAGTTCCAATCACACCTAGCAGACAGGGTACAAAGAGCAGAGTTAACACATACCTCAAATAAGGCAGAACTTTTTGTGAAGCCCTTAACCAGACTACATTCATATGAGTTCCAGAGGGTAGCATATTGCACTGTTTCTTAGGTACAGGGGAAAACATTCTTTTTGTTGATGACAGTAGTATTAGTCATCAAGAAAATGAGAACTCTGTGCAGAGAAGGCAAATGAAATAAACCCTCAAAGAAGTTTAGAATTGGTCAATAAGCTATAAACTGACATTGAGTTTAAAGAAAACAAATGCTATAAATTTCAGTTTGAATGGGGAAAATAACACTGTAAAATTAAATGTTGATGGCATTTCTATAGACTGTGTAACAAACAAAAAGTTTCTGGGAATGTGAACACCTGAAGATACTTGCAAACAGAAAGTCATCAGCATGTTATGTCCTTAGAGGCCTGTGAACAGTGTGTAACTGCCAGTGTCTTTTAGTAACATAACTTCATATGCACACTCAATTCTTAGCCATAGAACTTATTCTGGGGAACAAATGCAGAAAATAGGAACACGGTTCTCAAACTATAGTAAAGAGCCATCAAAGTAATAACAAAAAATAGTAATCTTGCTCACTGTAAAAGATTCGTTCCAAATATTGAGTATTTTTAAATTCACAATGTGAATACATTTACCAATCACTTATGCGCATAAAAAATAACATTGATAATTACTGCACAAACAGCTCTGTCCATGACGATCGAACAATACCAAGAAATAACTTACGTTTACGAAAAAGGAATAAACATAGAACTTGAAATTGCAATTTGTATTAAGAAATTTGTTTATATAAAAAGGCAGTTAAAAGTATCTTTTAAGCAATACATGCTATACGGTAACAGATTTCTAAGATAACAAAGAGTAGGGGTTTGGTACAAAATGTAACACAAAATAATAATAAAACAACAATCATCTAGCATAATGCATTCTCACTACCTTTCGTTCTTTCTTTTCTGGAGAACTTTACTCCCAACGCTTTCAGTGTTTCTCAGTTCAACATCTCACTCACAACAGGGGGATGCTTACTCAGTTTTTCACGCTAGCAAACTGGTAGGCGATATACACATTGTCGCTCTGTTCCTAATGTTATCTGACAATGTGTGCAGTGTTACATTATAAAAGAAAGTGTGTGTGTGGGAGGGTCCTTCAAATTTAAGTTGTTCGTAATTGTAATACCTAGGTATTTAGTTGAATTTACGGCTTTTAGATTAGACTGATTTATTGTGTAACCGAAGTTTAACGAGTTCCTTTTAGCACTCATGTGGATGACCTCACACTTTTCGTTATTTAGGGTCAACACTTTCCACACCATTCAGATATATTTTCTAAATCGTTTTGCACTTTGTTTTGACCTTCTGATGACTTTATTAGTCGATAAACGACAGCGTCATCTGCAAACAATGGAAGACGGCTGCTCAGTTTGTCTCCAAAATCGTTTATATACCTTGTGATCAAAAAGTCAGTATAAATTTGGAAACTTAATAAACCACGGAATAATGTAGATAGAGAGGTAAAAATTGACACAAATGCTTGGAATGACATGTGGTTTAACTAGAACAAAAAAAAAAAGTTAAGTTCACAAAATGTCCGACAGATGGCGCTGGATAGCAAAACGTCCGGAGAGAGAGAATCAGATGCGCCAGCATGTTGACGTTACATGAACAAGGCGCTTTTAGTGAAGCTGTATTATCAGAATGGGGAATGTGCTAGTTCAGCGTTACGATCCTATCGCCAAAGGAAGGGTATTCGAACTGGTAAAGGTCCGTTGACAAATGCAGCTGTGGCGAGAATGATTTCGAAGTTCGAAGCCATGGGTTGTTTAGACGATGGACCCCTTAGTGGCCGACCGAGCGCAAGGCGTAATGCTGCTGAGACAGTTCACGAAGAAACGGAGACTGTAGCTTGTTCGTCTATGCACGGGGAAGTCAGCGCTCGTGCAGTCGCACGTCGCACCCGCACTCCATACACTACTGTTTGGTTGGCACTTAGGCGTACCCTCCGATGCTATCCGTACAAAATCCATCGGCAACATGAACTGTTACCTGGCGATATGGTGAAGCGGAGGGCATTTGTGGTGTGGGCGTTTCAAAAGATGGCGGAAGATGACGATTGGTTGAGTAACGTGTTGTGGACCGACGAAGCTCATTTCACGCTCCGAGGGTCTGTCAACGCCCACAACTGCAGAATTTGGGCTACCAAAAATCCTAGAACTGTCGTGGAAACTCCATTGCACGACGAGAAAGTCACGGAATCTGTTGGATTTACACATCTACCGTTATCGGACCTTTTTTCTTCGAGTAAATGCGTGATTCTGGTTTTGTAACTGCTACCGTGACGGGTGAGAGGTACGCTGATGTTATAGAATCGCATCATCCCCAGCCTGGCTGATAAACACCTGCTGGAACGTACGATTTTTATGCAGGATGGCGCTCCACCCCATATTGCTAGACGCGTGAAAGATATCTTGTGCGCATCGTTTGTTGATGATCGTGTGCTCAGCCACCACTTTCGTCATGCTTGGCCTCTCAGGTCCCCAGACTTCAGTCCGTGCGATTATTGGCTTTGGGATTTCCTGAAGTCGCAAGTGTATAGTGATCGACCGACATCTCTAGGGACGCTGAAAGACAACGTCGACGCCAATGCCTCAACGTAACTCCGGACATGTTTCACAGTGCTGTTCACAACATTATTCCTCGACTACAGCTATTGTTGAGGAATGATGGTGGACATATTGAGCATTTCCTGTAAAGAACATCATCTTTGCTTTGTCTTACTTTGTTATGCTAATTATTGCTATTCTGATCAGATGAAGCGCCATCTGTCGGACATTTTTTGAAGTTTTGAATTTTTTTTTTGGTTCTAATAAAACCCCATGTAATTCCAAGGATGTGTGTCAATTTGTACCTCTCTACCTACATTATTCCGTGATTTATTCAGTTTTCAAATTTATACTGACTTTTTGATCACCCGGTAGATAAGTAATAGTAAAGGGCCTATAACACTACCTTGGGGGAACGCCAGAAATCACTTCTGTTCCCTAATGATCATTAATTCCCGTCCCAAAACTGACACCGTGCATAAGGTCATCCCTGTTTGTAGCTACAAGGACTAAAATACAGAGTTTTTTTTCTGGGTCAATTTCGGTTGAAAATATGCGAAATTTGTTGTGGGACATCGTGGAATACTCCCACTTCATCCCCTATGCTTTCATGAAGTTCGGACAGGCGGCGGTGCTAGACGAAGCCTTCAAAACGTCGTGCCGCGCGGAATGGCCGCGATGTTTGAGGCGTCATGCCACGGATTGCGCGCCCCCTCACGTCGGAGGTTCGAGTCCTCTCTCGGGCATATATATATATATATATATATATATATATATATATATATATATATATATATATATATATATATATATATAGTGTGTGTGTGTGTGTGTGTGTGGTGTTGTGTGTGCGCGTTGTTCTTAGCATGACCTCAGCAGTTTGGCAGGAATGGTTTGAGAGACTAAAATCTTTAGCTAGGTCACACTTTTCCCGTCCATATTTGTGGCTACATTTGAACAACATTCAAAACGGCGTCTATAACGGATGTGCGTCCCAAGCAGACAGCAGTTTTGGAGGAAAACCAGAGTATTGCAGATATTAATAGGCGCTTACAGAATGTCGACGGAGATCAGCAGTGAACAAAAGCACGGTGAGTCATTGTGCGAGGCGTCTGCCATCATCACAACGGGGTCGTGCACACCTGTCTGATCTCCCGCGTGCCGATCGGCCTCACACAGCTGCGACTCCTGTGATGTTGGGACGTGCGGACAGTCTCATTCGAGGCGATTGTCGGGCCACAACAACCACCTCGTCGCACAACTGTTGGTAGCGCTGACACACTGGTGCACCAGTTGTGGCACTCAGGTGTGTGCTCGCTAGGTTCCACGCGAGACTGTAAAGAGCAACGAAGGCCCATCTGTCCGGAATCACTTGCGTGTTACGAGGCTGGTCATGAGAATTTTTTTGATCAACATGTTGACAGGCGATGAAACATGGGTTCATTTCTTCGAACCAGTAACAAAAGTCCATGCAGTGGCGCCACACCACCTCTTCTCCGAAGTAAAAGTTCAAACCTGCACCCTCGGCCGGGAAATCATGGCAATGATGTGCTGGGACTCTGAAGAGGTCCTCCCTCATGGTGCCACGATCAACTCTGAAGTGTGCCGTTCTATCCTGAGGAAATCGAAGAAATGACTTCAGCGTGTTCGTTGCGGCAATGATGGAAATGAACTTCTCCACGACAATGCGATGCCTCACATAAGACCGTGCATCCCAAAGGACCTCACATACCTTTATTGGACTGTTCTTCGTCCTGACCTCTGACCTTCCAAATTCCATCTGTCTGACCCAATGAAAGATGTATTCTGTGATAAGCAGTTCAAATGGCTCTGACCACTATGGGACTTAACTGCTGTGGTCATCAATCCCCTAGAACTTGTATACTGGCCATTAAAATTGCTACACCACGAAGATGACGTGTTACACACGCGAAATTTAACCGATAGGTAGAAGATGCTGTGATATGCAAATGATTAGCTTTTCAGACATTTACACAAGGTTGGCGGCGCCGGTGGCGACACTTACAACGTGCTGACATGAGGAAAGTTTCCAACAGATTTCTCAAACACAAACAGCACTTGACCGGCGTTGCCTGGTGAAACGTTGTTGTGATGCCTCGCGTAAGGAGGAGAAATGCCTACCATCGAGTTTCCGACTTTGATAAAGGTCGGATTGTAGCCTATAGCGATTGCGGTTTATCGTATCGCAACATTGCTTCTCAAGTTGGTCGAGATCCAATGACCGTTAGCAGAATATGGAATCTGTGGGTTCAGGAGGGTAATACGGAACGCCGTGCTGGATCCCAACTGCCTCGTATCACTAGCAGTCGAGATGACAGGCATCTTATCCGCATGGCTGTAACGGATCGTGCAGCCACGTCTCAATCCCTGAGTCAATACATGGGGACGTTTGCAAGACAACAACCATGTGCACGAACAGTTCGACGACGTTTGCAGCACCATTGAATGTCAGCTCGGAGAGCGTGGCAGGGGCTACCCTCGACGCTACATCACAGACAGGAGCGCCTGCGACGCTATACTCCACGACGAACCTGGGTGCATGAACGGCAAAACGTCATTTTTTCGGATTAATCCAGGTTCTGTTTACAGCACCATGATGGTCGCATCCGTATTTGGCGACATCGCGGTGAACGCACATTGGAAGCGTGTATTCGTCATCGCCATGCTGGCGTATCACCCGACGTGATGGTATGGGGTGCCATTGGTTACACGTCTCGGTCACCTCTTGTTCGCATTGACGGCACTTTGAACAGCGGACGTTACATTTCAGATGTGTTACGACCCGTGGCTGTACTCTTCATTCGATCCCTGTGAAACCCTACATTTCAGCAGGATAATGCACGACCGCACGTTGCAGGTCCTGTATGGGCCTTTCTGGATACAGAAAATGTTCGACTGCTGACCCGGCCAGCACATTCCCCAGATCTCTCACCAATTGAAAACGTCTGGTCAATGGTGTCCGAGCAACTGGCTCGTCACAATACGCCAGTCACTGCTCTTGATGAACTGCATGGGCAGCTGTACCTGTACACACTATCCAAGCTCTGTTTGACTCAATACCCAGGCGTATCAAGGCCGTTATTACGGCCAAAGGTGGTTGTTCTGGGTACTGATTTCTCAGGATCTATGCACCCAAATTGCGTGAAAATGTAATCACATGTCAGTTCTAGTATAATATATTTGTCCAATGAATAGCCGTTTATCATCTGCATTTCTTCTTGGTGTAGAAATTTTAATGGCCAGTAGTGTAGAACTACTTAAACCTAACTAACCTAAGGACTTCAGACACAAAGCCCGAGGCAGGATTCGAACTTGCGTCCGTAGTGGTAGCACGGTTCCAGACTATAGCGCATAGAACCGATCGGCCGCTCCGGCCGGCCGTTGATAAGCAGTGCGTGGTTGATGAGGAAGTTACTGAAGCAGCGAGACGTTGGCTCCGATGTATACCAGTAGAGTGGTACCTTGCGGGCACGTGGCACTCTCAGTAAGGTGGCGTTAGGCCGTCGCACGGAACGGAGACTACGTCGAAAAATAGGGTTTCACAGCAAAAAGAAAGGGGAATAACACATGTATTGGAATCGTGACTAAAATTAACCTGTTGTCGGAAAAAAACCAGTTGAACTGCTTAGTGAATGACCCTCGTACCGCCATTGCAATTGGGCTGTAGAACTAGCTGCTTCCACCAGTTTTCAGAAAGCATGTTCCAAAGTACATTACTGGCCATTAAAATTGCCACACTAAGAAGAAATGCAGATGATAAATGGGTATTCATTGGACAAATATATTATACTAGAACTGTGATTACATTTTCATAGATTCCGAGAAATCAGTACCCAGAACAACCACCTCTGGCCTTAATAACGGCCTCGATACGCCTGAGCATTGAGTCAAACAGAGCTTGGATGGCGTGTTCAGGTACAGCTACCCATTCAGCTTCAATACGATACCACAGTTCATCAAGAGTAGTGACTGGCGTATTGTGACGAGCCAGTTGCTCGGACACCATTGACCAGACGTTTTCAGTTGGTGAGAGATCTGGGGAATGTGCTGGCCCGGTCAGCAGTCGAACATTTTCTGTATCCAGAAAGGCCCATACAGGACCTGCAACGTGCGGTCGTGCATTATCCTGCTAAAATGGAGGGTTACGCAGGGATCGAGTGAAGGGTAGAGCCACGGGTCGTAACACATCTGAAATGTAGCGTCCACTGTTCAAAGTGGCGTCAATGCGAACAATAGGTGGCCGAGACGTGTAACCAATGGCAACCCATACCATCACGCCGGGTGATACGCCAGTATGGCGATGACGAATACACGCTTCCAAAGTGCGTTCACCGCGATGTTGCCAATCACGGATGCGGCCATCATGATGCTCTAAACAGGACAAGGATTCATCCGAAAAAATGACGTATATCCATTCGTGCACCCAGGTTCGTCGTTGAGTACACCATCGCAGGCGCTCCTGTCTGTGATGCAGCGTCAAGGGTAACCGCAGCCACGCTCTCCGAGCTGATAGTCCATGCTGCTGCAAACGTCGTCGAACTGTCCGTGCAGATGGTTGTTGTCTTGCAAATGTCCGCATCTGTTGACTCAGGGATCGAGGCGTGGCTGCAAGATCCGTTACAACCATGTGGATAAGATGCCTGTCATCTCGACTGCTAGTGGTACGAGGCCGTTGGGATCCAGCACGGCGTTCCGTATTACCCTCCTGAACCACAGATTCCATATTCTGCTAACAGTCATTGGATCTCGACCAACGCGTGCAGCAATGTCGCGATACGATAAACCGCAATCGCCATAGGCCTAAATCCGACCTTTATCAAAGTCGGAAACGTGATGGTACGCATTTTTCCTCCTTACACGAGGCATCACAATAATGTTTCTCCAGGCAACGCCGGTGAACTGCTGTTTGTGTATGGGAAATCTGTTGGAAACTTTCCTCATTTCAGCACGTTGTAGGTGTCACCATCGGCGCCAACCTTGTGTGAATGCTCTGAAAAGCTAATCATTTGCATGTCACAGCATCTTCTTCCTGTCGGTTAAATTTCACGTCTGTAGCACGTCATCTTCGTGGTGTAGCAATTTTAATGGCCATTAGTCTACTTCTCAACACTACCTGTGTGTACCCCCTCCAATAAAGACATAGACGGCGCGCGGGATGGCCGCGCGGCTTGAGGCACCATGTCACCTCCCGCTGGATTTCGATCCCTCCTTCGGGCACCGGTGTGTGTTGTTCTTGGCGTAAGTTAGTTTAAGTACTGTGTAAGTCTAGGCACAGATGAACTCAGCAGTTTGGCCGGCCGCTGTGGCCGTGCGGTTCTGGCGCTGCAGTCTGGAACCGCGGGGCTGCTACGGTCGCAGGTTCGAATCCTGCCTCGGGCATGGGTGTGTGTGATATCCTTAGGTTAGTTAGGTTTAAGTAGTTCTAAGTTCTAGGGGACTTATGACCTAAGATGTTGAGTCCCATAGTGCTCAGAGCCATTTGAACCATTTTGAACTCAGCAGTTTGATCTCTTAGGAATTCACACACATTTGAATATTAAAAAAATCATCATCATCATCATCATCATTTAAGACTGATTATACCTTTCAGCGTTCAGTCTGGAGCATAGTCCACCTTATAAAATTCCTCCATGATTCCCTATTCAGTGCTAACATTGGTGCCTCTTCTGATGTTAAGCCTATTACTTCAAAATCATTCTTAACCGAATCCAGGTACCTTCTCCTTGGTCTGCCCCGACTCCTCCTACCCTCTACTGCTGAACCCATGAGTCTCTTGGGTAACCTTGCTTCTCCCATGCGTGTAACATGGGCCCACCATCTAAGCCTGTTCGCCCTGACTGCTACAACTATTGAGTTCATTCTCAGTTTTTCTTTGATTTACTCATTGTGGACACCCTCCTGCCATTGTTACCATCTACTAGTACCTGCAATCATCCTAGCTACTTTCATATCGGTAACCTCAACCTTGTTGATAAGGTAACCTGAATCCACCCAGCTTTCGCTCCCATACAACAAAGTTGGTCTAAAGATTGAACGGTGCACAGATAGCTTAGTTTTGGTACTGACCTCCTTCTTGCAGATGAGAGTAGACCGTAGCTTAGCGCTCACTGCATTAGCTTTGCTACACCTCGCTTCCAGTTCTTTCACTATGTTGCCATCCTGTGAGAATATGCATCCTAAGTGCTTGAAACTGTCCACCTGTTCTAACTTTGTTCCTCCTATTTGGCACTCAATCCGTTTATATCTCTTTCCCACTGACATTACTTTCATTTTGGAGATGCTAATCTTGATACCATAGTCCTTACATTTATGATATAGCTCTGAAATATTACTTTGCAAACCTTCAATAGAATCTGCCATCACAACTAAGTCATCCGCATATGCGAGACTGCTTATTTTGTGTTCACATATCTTAATCTCACCCAGCCAGTCTATTGTTTTGAACATATGATCCATAAATGATATGAACAACAGTTCAGACAGGCGTTCCATGTATACTCGATGTGTTAAAGTGCACCGATCTACGATTTTGCATGATTTGACCTTCAGAGCAGGTTGTGTACAGTTCTGTGACATAGGTGCGGGGACTTGCCGGAGACGCCGTAGATGCTTACGGGAGGCGGTTTCATCACGCTGTGAAGGTTTGGAGCCGTCCATTCGAGGACCGATCAACTGCGGAACAACGCGGGCGGCGCGAGAGAACGGTACCTGCCCGTCTTGGGGGCGGCTTCCCAGGAGGGGCGTGGCGGTGGGTGCCTGGCACGGCACGTCCGCGAGGCCGCGCGCCGTCAAGGTCGGCATCGTCATTGCCGGCCACAACGGACAGCGTGGCCGCAAGGTCGCTCCCCTCACTCAGTGGGTGTCGTCACAGGCCGGACGTCTCGGCCGGCGTTGGTATCTCGAACTACAGTGGTTCGTAGAAACACGTCTACATACACACTCCTCAAGCCACCGAGTGGTACAAATCGGAGGGTACTTTGTCCCGCTACTGGTTATTTCTTTTCCTGTTCCACGCGCACATGGAGAGAGGGAAAGTCATCTATATGCCTCCGTATTGGCTTTAACTTTTATTATGCTGTCTTCGCGAAATGTACTTTGCCGGTAGTAGGATCGTTCTGCAGTCAGCTGCAAATGCCGCTTCCCTAAATTTTCTCGATGGTGTTCCGCGGAAACGAAGTCATCTTCCCTCCAGGAATTCCTATTTGAGTTCATGACGTATCTCCGTAAAACTCGTGTTCGTCGGACCTACCAGTAGCATATTTAGCAGTTCGCAACTACAGTGTGTCCGAAAAGTCTTTCCCTGATCACATAAATTCATAATCCAGGCTAGAAGTAAGATAGAAATATGAAACTGGTGTCTAATTGTTAACAAACTATCAAAGTTTTCTTCACACATCAGTAAACTTCCACATGAGCACCCTTGGTAGCACGTATCACATCTAGGCGATATTCAGTTTCCGTCCACACATTAGCCAACATCACTGGATGGATCGATTCAACGACTGTGGTTACCCGTTGCCGCATGGTCTCAAGATCTGGTACACCTCCTCCTTGACATAACCCCATAAAAATAAGTCTAATGGGACTATGTCAGGAGAGCGTGGAGGCCAAACCGTTGGCCCGTCACGACATTTCCATCGCCCAGGAAAGGTCATATCGAGATAGGTACGGATGTCTAAACCCAAATGAGGCGGTGCACCATCTTGCTGAAACAAGACATCGGGGTGATACTGAAGCGGCTGAGGAACAGCATACAGTTGCAACGTGTACAGATACACTGCAGATGTGATGGTAGCCTCAGCGAAGAAGAATGGCCCGATAATTCGATCGTGCAATAGCGCGCACCAAACATTCACCTTTGGACTGCCTCTGGTGCACTCCATGACTTCGTCAGGGGGTTGTGAACCCCAAATGCGCACATTATGGCGATTCACTACTCCACTGACAAAAAAGGTCGCTTCGTTGGAAAAGGCAATTCGTCTGAGGTAACCATTATCGTCCTCAATACGTGATAGCATTTCGACCGCAAAGTCATATCGACGTGCACTGTCATTGGGCAATAAGGCCTGAACGATTTGCACTTTGTATGCACGAAACAATAAACGTTTGAGTAAAATGTCATGGAGAGAGCTTTTTGGCATCTGTTCAAATGGTTCAAATGGCTCTGAGCACTATGGGACTTAACAGCTGTGGTCATCAGTCCCCTAGAACTTAGAACTACTTAAACCTAACTAACCTAAGGACATCACACACATCCATGCCCGAGGCAGGATTCGAACCTGCGACCGCAGCAGTCGCACGGTTCCGGACTACGCGCCTAGAACCGCGAGACCACCGCGGCCGGCTTTGGCTTCTGTAATTCGCGTGAGGTCCTGCGCACCGATTTCTTCGGACTTGGCAGAAAAGACTGCCTTACAGCTTCCACCCTGTCTGTTGAGGTTCTTGGTCGACCAGACCTCGGAAAGCAAGCAACCGATCCTGTGTTCTTGAACTTCTCATACCAGGCTATAATGCTCTTGACATCAGGTGGATTCCTTCCAAATGTCGTCTGGAAGTGTCTGTGCACTGTGGTTGGTGATCGTGTCTCATGGTACCACGGGACACACTGTGCCTTCTCCTGATTGGTTAACATGGCTTCTTGGGCACTGCACCTCCTCCACTACTTACGTACTGCAAACCTAAAACAGAAAAATAACTTTGATAGTTGTAAACAATTCTACACAAGTTTCATATTTGTATCTTACTCCTAGCCTGAGTTATCAATATATGTAATCAGGGAAAGTCTTTTCGGACACGCTGTAGATTACTTCGATGTCGCCCTTTAATCCGACCTTGGGGGATCCCAAACACTCGAGCGGTGCCCAACAGTGAATCGCAACAGTGTTTTATACATGGTTTGGTTTGCACACGAGCCACGCTATCCTAAAATTCTCCCAGTATTCGCTTTCGCTCTATTTCATATCGCTTTACAACATTACTCCTAAATAGGAGGGCGTGCTGGAAAGTAACGCATACGGTCTTTTTATGTGACAAATATTTAAGTTTTTTTTAATGAAATAAACTTTATTAGCATTCTACGTCTTTATTCTTCATGTCTTCGTGTTTACTGCACAACACAGTTACGCAGGCGACGAACATATTTCTCCCAACGCGAGACCGCCATGTTAACAGCATTTGTTTTATCTAAGAAAGGTAAAGGCACCAGACAGTCGTGGTGCAAAATGTTCGAAATTCTGAGGTTGGTTCAAATGGCTCTGAGCACTATGGGACTTAGCTTCTAAGGTCATCAGTCCCCTAGAACTTAGAACTACTTAAACCTAACTAATCTAAGGGCAGCACACATATCCATGCCCGAGGCAGGATTCGAACCTGCGACCGTAGCGGTCGCGCGGTTCCAGACTGTAGCGCCTAGAACCGCTCGGCCAGAAATTCTGAGGAATTTAGGGGTAAGCAGCAGGGGAGACGGTGGTATACAACATGTACAAGGGCTAAGGGGCAATAATAAGACCAAGAACGAAGGGCTAGGATTAAAAAGGGTGTAAGACAGGGCTGTTAGTATTTTGCACCTGCCGCTGAATCTGTACATCGAAGAAGCAATGATGGAAACAAAAGAAGGATTTGAAAGGTTGAACAGCGGAATTAAAATTCAAGGCGAAAGGATATCAGTCATGCGATTCACTGATGATATTGCTATCCTCAGTGAAAGTGAAGTAGAACTACACGATCTGCTGAATGGAATGGGCAGTCTAATGAGTACAGGATGTGGATTGAGAGTAAATCGAAGAAAGGCGAAAGTAATGAGAAGTAGCAGAAATGAGAGGAGCAAGAAACTTAACATCAGGAATGATGGTCACGAAATAGATGAAGTTGAGGAATTCTGCTACTTATGCAGCAACGTAATCCATGAGAGACGGAGCAAGGAGGTTATCAATAGCAGACTAGCCCAGCAAAAGGGGGAATTTATGTCCACGAAAAGTCTACTAGTGGGCCTTAATTTGAGGAAGGAATTTCTGAGAATGTAAATTTGGAGCAGAGCATTGTATGATAGTGAAACATGGACTATGGGAAAACCGGAACAGAAGACGATCTAAAGACTTGAGTTATGGAGCTACAGGCGAATCTTGAAAATTAGATGGACTGGATAGGGTAAGCAATGAGGAAGAATCGGAGAGGGAAGGAATATGTGGAAAACACGGACAAGGAGAAGGGACAGGATAGTAGGATATCTGTTAAAGCTTCACGGAATGACTACCGTGCTACTAGGAAAAAACTGTAGAGCAAAACTGAGAGTGGAATACATCCAACTATAAATGAGAAAGAAAAACCTACGTCTTCGTATTTAATCGACTGGACTGTGTCAACGAGCATACAACCAACACTGTATTCGCACATTGAAGGATTGTGTTTGCCACTCATCTGCATTACCTTACATTTTTTCGTTAAGAGCAAGCTGACGTTCATAGCACCAAACATAACTTCTGTACATGTCATCCTGTATCCTCCTACACTCACTCAGTGACAACACTTGCCCGTGCACTAGAGCGTCATCAGGAAACAGTCGCAAATTGCTGCTTACCCTACCCGTCAGATCCATTTTGTAAATACGGTCTTCTAGGAGGGATGGTCAGTATTCAGGGATATGGCAAACACGATCATTCGAATCAAAAAAGTGCAGTAAATATGGGGTTTACATGACCTGTCTCAAACGCTTTCTGGAAAACTAGGGACATGGAATATGCCTGGTGGCCCTTCATGGTCTGCAAGTCAGGTTATCTCGTGGGAGAAATGAAAGTTGAGTTTCGTACGAGCGATGCTTTCTAAACTCGTTATGATTTGAGCACAGAAACTGTCCTGTCTCGAGGAAGTTAACACTTAACAGCCAGAGCATTGTGACAACCGAACTGTATAAACCGGTCCCGGCGATAGCAGCGTCACCTAGCGAGTAATGCCTGCTGGTCAGTCACACGCACGATGCATGTAGTATCATTGAGCGTCCCGTCCGTGTGTAGAACGAGGTTGTTGTTGTCTTCAGTCCTGAGACTGGTTTGATGCAGCTCTCCATGCTACTCTATCCTGTGCAAGCTTCTTCATCTACCAGTACCTACTGCAACCTACATCCTTCTGAATCTGCTTAGTGTATTCATCTCTTGGTCTCCCTCTACGATTCTTACCCTCCACGTTGGCCTCCAATTCTAAATTGGTGATCCCTTGATGCCTCTGGACATGTCCTACCAATCGATCCCTTCTTCTAGTCAAGTTGTGCCACAAACTTCTCCCCAATCCTATTCAATACTTCCTCATTACTTATGTGATCTACCCATCTAATCTTCAGCATTCTTCTGTAGCACCACATTTCGAAAGGCTCTATTTTCTTCTTGTCCAAACTATTTATCGTCCATGTCGCCAACTGCCCAACACTACAATGGCGAATATTACTCCAACAATGCAAACCAACCACAGACTTCACACAGCACAGTCAGTGATTTTCATATAAAGAGCTACAGGGCGTTACCAACATAAAAACCTAAACAGCCTACTTACATCGTGATGGCCAAGGAGTGTCGTACACTGGTTGCAGACTACGCACACCCCTTCATGACATCATGTTTCCCAACGTCAGTGGCATTTTTCAACAAGGTAATGCGCCACCTCACAAGGCTATGAGTGTGATGGAGTAGTCCGAGGAACACAATGGCGAGTTCCAATTGATGTAATGCGCCCCCCCCCCCCTCCAACTCGCCAGAACACATCTGCTATTTGAGTGAACGTGGCTTCACAGCTCAGCGCTCCCACCGTCGGCATTTACGGGAATTAGGTGACCTTATATGTGCAGATGTGGTGGCAACTCCCAGCAGGACCTACCATGGCCTCAGTGCTTCCATTCCACGACGCGTCACCGCTGTTACCCGTGCCATAGATGAAATACTGGTTGTTAGGTAGGTGGACATAATGTTCTGTCTGATCAGTGTATAACGTTCGAACTTACACTGAAACTTCCTGGCAGATTAAAACTGTGTGCCCGACCGAGACTCAAGCTCGGGACCTTTGCAATTCACGGGCAAGTGCTCTACCATCTGAGCTACCGAAGCACGACTCACGCCCGGTACTCACAGCTTTACTTCTGCCAGTATCTCGTCTCCTACCTTCCAAACTTTACAGAAGCTCTCCTGCGAACCTTGCAGAACTAGCACTGCTGAAATAAAGGATATTGCAGAGACACGGCTTAGCCACAGCCTGGGGGATTTTTCCAGAATGAGATTTTCACTCTGCTGCGGAGTGTGCGCTAGTATGAAACTTCCTGGCAGATCCTTTCAGGAGTGCTAGTTCTGCAAGTTTCGCAGGAGAGCTTCTGTAAAGTTTGGACGGTATGAGACGAGATACTGGCAGAAGTAAAGCTGTGACTACCGGGCGTGAGTCGTGCTGCGGTAGCTCAGATGGTAGAGTACTTGCTCGTGAAAGGCAAAGGTCCGGAGTTCGAGTCTCGGTCGGGCACACAGTTTTAATCTGCCAGGAAGTTTCATACCAGCGCACACTCCGCTGCAGAGTGAAAATCTCATTCTGGAAACATCCCCCAGGCTGTAACTAAGCCATGTCTCCGCAGTATCCTTTCTTGCAGGAGTGCTAGTTCTGCAAGGTTCACAGGAGAGCTTCTGTAAAGTTTGGAAGGTAGGAGACGAGCTACTGGCAGAAGTAAAGCTGTGAGGACGGGGCGTGAGTCGTGCTTCAGTTGCTCAGATGGTAGAGCACTTGCCCGTGAAAGACAAAGGTCCCGAGTTCGAGTCTCGGTAGGGCATACAGTTTTAATCTGCCAGGAAGTTTCATATCAGCGCACACACTGCTGCAGAGTGAAAATCTCATTCTGCGAACTTACACTGTTGGTCCTTAAAATTGCAGTACCACGAACGTGGCATACTACAAAGCTCGGACTGGCATGAGGTACGGGGGTAAGTCAAATGAAAACCTTAAATGATCTTTTTTTTTTAAAAAAAAAGGTTTAAATTGCTCTGAGCACTATGGGACTTAACTTCTGAGGTCATCAGTCCTCTAGAACTACTTAAACCTAACTAACCTAAGGACAGCACACAACACCCAGTCATCACGAGGCAGAGAAAATCCCTGACCTCGCCGGGAATCGAACCCGGGAACCCGGGCGTGGGAAGCGAGAACGCTACCGCAACTAACCTTAGGACATCACACACATCCATGCCCAAGGCAGGATTCGAACCTGCGCGTATAACGGTCGCGCGGTTCCAGACTGTAGCGCCTAGAACCGCTTGGCTACTCCGGCCCGCCAGTTTTTTTAAAAATGTTATTTATTGTGCAGAAGTGGTACAAAGCTGTATCACTTTTCAATATAATCTCCCCCACGCTCAATGCAAGTCCTCCAGCGTTCACAAAGTACACAAATTCCTTTAGAAAAAATTCTTTTGGTAGTCCGCGCAACCACTCATGCATCGCGTGGCGTTCTTCTTCATCAGAGCCGAACTTCTTTCCTCCCATTGCGTCTTTGAGTGATCCAAACATGTGGAAATCACTTGGGGCAAGGTCTGGTGAGTACGGTGGATGAGGAAGACACTGAAAATGCAGGTCTGTGAGTGTGTCAACTGTTCTACGGGCAGTGTGGGGCCTTGCATTGTCATGTTGCAAAATGACACCTGCTGACAGCAGTCCACGTCACTTTGATTTGATTGCAGGCCGCAGATGATTTTTTAGATCTGTGTACGATGCACAGGTGACAGTGGTCCCTCTAGGCATGTTATTCTCGAAAATGACTCCTTTTTCGTCCCAAAAGAGAGTCAGCATAACCTTCCCTGCTGATGGTTCTGTTCGAAACTTCTTTGGTTTTGGTGATGAGGAATGGTGGCATTCGTTGCTCACTCTCTTCGTTTCCGGTTGGTGGAAGTGAACCCTGGTTTGTCCCCAGTAACGATTCTTGCAAGGAAGCCATCACCTTCTAGTTCAAAGTGCCGAAGAAGTTCTTCACAAGCATCCACACATCGTTCTCTCATTTCAGGAGTCAGCTGCCGTGGCACCCATCTTGCAGACACTTTGTGAAACTGGAGCACATCGTGCACAATGTGGTGTGCTGACCCATGACTAACCTGTAAACATGCTGTAATGTAATTCAGTGTCACTCGGTGGTTTTCCTTCACTATGACTTCAACTACTGCAATGTTCTGTGGAGTCACAACTCGCTGTGCCTGACCTGGACGAGGAGCATCTTCCACTGAAGTCACCCCATTTGCGAACTTCCTACTCCATTCGTAGACTTGCTGTTGTCACAAACATGCATCACCGTACTGAACCTTCATTTGTCGATGAATTTCAATATGTTTCACACCTTCACTACGCAAAAACCGAATAACGGAACCCTGTTCTTGCCTGGTGGAAGTCGCAAGTGGGGCGGCCATCTTTATACTGATACTGCGACGGTATGTGTGCATCTGCACTATGCTGCCACCTACAGGCCATTCTGCACGCTGTTTCTAACACGCTTACCAACTTACAGGATAACGGCGCGAAATTTCGATTTGTTATTACAAATTTAACGTTTCCATTTGACTGACGCTCGTATATAACACAAATGAAAATGATTAGCTGCTGAAAGTAGGTACAAGAAACGGCGGTTGGACAAATAAACTGAAGTACCAGAATAAATGGTATAGGCATACGTAATCAAATACAGAGATATGTAAACAGGCAGAATAGGGCGCTGCGGTCGGCAACGCCTACATAAGACAAGACCTGTCTGGCGCGGTTGTTGGATCGGTTGCTGCTGCTGCAATGGCACATTATCGTGATTTAAGTGAGTCTGAACGTGGTGCTATAGTCGGCGCACGAGCGATGGAACACAGCACATCCACGATAGCGATGAAGTGGGGATTTTCCCGGACGACCATTTCGCGAGTGTAGTGTGATTATCAATAATACGGTAAAACATCAAATCTCCGCCATCGATGCGGCCGGAAAAAAGAATGGCACTAACGACGACTGAAGAGAATCGCTCATCGTGACAGAAGTGCAGCCCTTACGCAAATTGCAGCAGACTTCAGTGCTGGGCCATCAACAGGTGGTAGCGTGCGAACCATTCAACGAAAAGATCATCGATAAGGGCTTCCGCAGCCGAAGTCTCACTCGTGTACCCTTGATGACTGCACGACACAAGGCTGCACACCTCACCTGGGCCCGTCGTCACCGACATTGGACTGATGATGACTACAAAGATGTTGCCTGGAGCGAAAACCGGACAATTAAAAAAATAGTATTATTATTATTATTATTATTTTATAACTGTCGTCATTATTATTATTATTTACAACGCATTAGACAATACATACAGTATCAGTGCTACAACACGGAGTATGCATTATTTAACATGATATTCACTGTTAATACAGCGAATACAACCCTTTCTGTTAGCTTCCAGTTTCTTTGGTAGTTATACAGGGTTATTCTAAATGATGGACCCATTTTCAAAACTTCGTATGTATTCAAGTAAAAATCCAAAATGAACAAGCTTTATACCAAAGAAAAGAGGAAGTTTCAAAGCTTTTGGCGGGCGGGCGGTGATGATTCAGAAGCGGCTGGTAGAGTTCGCGCGACAGTAGGGCCGTCATTCCGTTTCACTGTCAGTTGTAAGAGGCGACTGCGTTCCTGAGTTCACGAAAAGTGAGTCGCAAATTGCAGTGCACTGGGCATTTCTTACCAAATTCGGTATTCAAGCACTAAATCGCAAAAGCATTAACGGTTGGTCTAAGCAATTTAAACACACTGGGAGTGTGTTCAAAGGAAAAAGCACAGGGTCACCGCGTGTGTCAGCGGATGGTGTCTGACGGATTCGAGAAAGTTCTGTATGCATTCCAAGTAAGTCTACCAACAGAGCCAGTCGAGAACTTGGACTACCCCAGCCAAGTGTATGGAAAGTTCTGATACGGCGTTTGCTGTACAAGCCCTTCCGATTACAACGTGTGCAGGCTCTCAACCCCAATGACAAAGAGAAGCACCTTGCATTTTGAGGTCGTGTGCTAGAAAAGATGGAGAGTGACGCATTTCTACAGTGTGTAATTTTTATCGATGAAGCGAAGTTCCACCTTGGTTGAAAAGTCAACAGACACAGTGTTCGAATATGGGGTTTGAAAAATCCACAGTCACTATTCTAACACGAAATAAATTCACCGAAGGTCAGCGTGTGCTGTGGCGCATCCTGCACAAAAATTTATGGATCATTTTTCTTTGCTGAAAGAACTGAAAAACGGTAATGGAAATCAAGTATCTGGACATGCCGGAACAATGGCATTTCGCTCAAGTTATGGAAGATTCCCATGAGTTCATTTTCCAGCCTGACGGAGCTCCGCCTCATTGGCACCGTGATGTACGAGGCTTTCTGAATGACTCCCTTCCTCAGCGCTGGATCGGTCGCAGGGGACTTGAGGACCTGGCTCTGTACTTCTGGCCACCGAGATCTTCTGCGACAATTTCTTATGGTGTTCTGTGAAGGAAACTGTTGACGTTCCACCTCTAACCAATCACTCTGAACAATCTGCGGAACCGGGTCACTGTTGCCGCGCACTCAGTAGCAGCAGGCACACTTTTGCATGTGTGGAACTAGTTTGGCTACAGCTTTGATGTTTGCCGCGTAGCCCACGGTGGTCAAATCGAACATTTATAAAATTTATCACTTGAACATTTATAAAATTTATCACGTTCCTAATTAGTTAATAATTATTAAAAACGAATTAATTACAGATTATTAAATTTATATAAAACATTATGAAAAAACTTTGAAACTTCCTATTTTCATTGGTATAAAGCTTATTCAATTTGGATTTGTACTTGAATAAATACGATGTTTTAAAAACGGATCCATCATTTATAATAACCCTGTATTTTTAAGTTACATTTCTCGATTCACAGCTTTAACAAGTACTTGTCCGTTGTCGGATCTGACAAATATAGCACATTTTATACAGTAGTTAAAATTCACAAGTAGTTCAGCTTTCACCATTTCCACTTTGTCTGTTCCTGTCATTGCTCTAGATATTTAGCATCAAACCGAAAATACGCTCCACAAACGCATAAGGCGGTGGCACTGCCAGCACAGGTTGCACACACTTGTAGCAAATTACGTGCTTTGCATCTCTTAAAAAAATTACCCATTCCTTTGAAATGTTTGAGTCTGGTAAGTCCTTAATGAATGGCAAGACGTCATTCAGTGCACATGTTTCAGAAAATAGTTCGTAATAACTTATATTTATGTTGAAATAATCTGTAACTTTCATTACATTATCCATTGTAATGGGCTGTCCGAGATTTAACTGAGAGTTAAGCTTGAAAATTGAGTCTTCACTGAAGTCAAGCAATTTTTCTAGATATTCCAAAATCCTAGCGCAAACTTGCTGAGCTTCTCTGTCAAATTATTCTTGTTCATATTGTGGACATTTTTCCAACTCTTGAATCCGCAGAAATTATTTCTTACTCTATTAACAATTTCTGAACGCAAGTTCAGGAATACAGAATATGTTTCAGTTATCTGTATATAATCACTTTCCATGATTTTTTATGGTTGTGTTAAATAAATGCATAACATTGCAGTCAAAATAAATGTAAATCTCTGGGAGTGTTCCCGTCTCCGGCCATCCTGATTTAGGTTTTCCGTGATTTCCCTAAATCGTTTCAGGCAAATGCCGGGATGGTTCCTTTGAAAGGGCACGGCCGATTTCCTTCCCCATCCTTCCCTCGCCCGAGCTTGCGCTCCGTCTCTAATGACCTCGTTGTCGAAGGGACGTTAAACACTAACCACCACCACCACCATCTCTGGGAGTGTTGCTTCGTCGTCCACTTCGCTGTCGTTTACGTGTACTAAGAATATCCAAGTACGTTTGGCAGTATTGTCTTCACTCTGGCTTAGGAAATAAGACTTCAGCAATGGCCAATTCTGGAGGAATCTGTCTACATTAGAAAAAAAAAAGAGTCAAAAAGCTTGTAGGAACACGGCGTAGTAGTGTGGAGTTTGCTGACTACAGGAACTCGCCCGCAGCTCGTGGTCGTGCGGTAGCGTTCTCGCTTCCCACGCCCGGGTTCCCGGGTTCGACTCCCGGCGGGGTCAGGGATTTTCTCTGCCTCGTGATGGCTGGGTGTTGTGTGATGTCCTTAGGTTAGTTAGGTTTAAGTAGTTCTGAGTTCTAGGGGACTGATGACCTCAGATGTTAAGTCCCATTGTGCTCAGAGTCATTTGAACCACTTTGAACAGGAGCTCAAAAAAGTTCATCAACTCATCTTCTCTGCACTTGAAGAAAACTCATTAAATACCTTAACCACTAACGATTCGACATTGTATGAGAGTAGTTTTAGTCCAGATTACGGAGTATTGTGCAGTATATACATGTGACAATGTCCTGCAATAAGATGTGGTGCTTCAAACATTTTTTTTCATCTCCACGAAAACAGATATGTTTTTCCCGTAACTGACGGAACAGTTGTCAGCATTAAGAGGAGCAAATTGCGGTTGATCAATCTTAGTGATGCTCTCTTTACGCTTATTGACTGTAGAGTTGAGGTGTCGTCAGCATCTTTGTAAAAATCTGTAACACATGAAGTCGTTCCCATTTCTTGGTCAAAGGACTGTACAGGAACTGGAAACAATTTCATAGTTCCTTTATTTGAAGCATTACATGCAACTGAAAAATGGAGCTGTACCAACTTTTTACAGAATTTGTGGCAGAGAATGCGGAGCAAATACATTGTCTGAAAGGTAACTGTGATGATGGCCCACACTGTGGTATGTTAATATTAGTTCCATTGCTGACCTTCCTCTCCCTGAATAGTTCCCTTTGAACATTGAAGTTTCTTAACACATGCCACGCCTTGTCAGTACCAGTATTGGTACTGGTATGATGCATTACCGCTTTCACTGAGTCTTAATTCACTGTAAAACTTACACGTCATGTTTTAATATCTCTAGTATATTCATTGGGGTTTCGAAAGCCACCCCAAACAGTCTGTTTCTTGTAGCCATTTGTCACTGAAACAACACTAATGGCGCAGTTTTTTCTGCCTTGTGCATTTACAATGTTATATACGTGCACGAATAACTAAGTGACTACAATGCCTTTCTCAAACATTTCAATGCATGCTGTGTGCGGTTCACCTAATACAGCCATGACAAGATACTTCACTACATCAGTCAGTCGCGTGCAACAGTAGGTATACTTGCGTTCATGTGTTCAACACCGGTATTCCATTTAAAATTAACAGTTAACTGACAGAACCAGAGGTTGTAGAGAGTTTCAGGGAGAGTATTAGGGAGAGAATGAGGGAGAGAAATACAGTATAAGAAGAATGGGTAACTTTGAGAGATGAAATAGTGAAGGCAGCAGAGGATCAAGTATGTAAAAAGACGAGGGCTAGTAGAAACCCTTGGGTAATAGAAGAAATATTGAATTTAATTGATGAAAGGAGAAAATATAAAAATGCAGTAAATGAAGCAGGCAAAAAGGAATACAAACGTCTCAAAAATGAGATCGACAGGAAGTGTAACATGGCTAAGCAGGGATCCCTAGAGGACAAATGTAAGGATGTAGAGGCTTATCTCACTAGGGGTAAGATAGATACTGCCTACAGGAAAATTAAAGGGACCTTTGGAGAAAGGAGAACCACTTGCATGAATATCAAGAGCTTTGATGGAAACCCAGTTCTAAGCACAGAAGGCAAAGCAGAAAGGTGGAAGGAGTATATAGAGAGTCTATACAAGGGCGATGTACTTGAGAACAATATTATGGAAAGAGAAGAGGATGTAGATGAAGATGAAATGGGAGATATGATACGGCGTAAAGAATTTCACAGAGCACTTAAAGACCTGAGTCGAAACAACGCCCCCGGAGTAGACAACATTCCATTAGAACTACTGACAGCCTTCGGAGACCCACTCCTGACAAAACTCTACCATCTGGTGAGCAAGATGTATGAGACAGGCGAAATACCCTCATACTTCAAGAAGAATATAATAATTCCAATCCCAAAGAAAGCAGGTGTTGACAGATGTGAAAATTATCGAACTATCAGTTTAATAAGTCACAGTTGTATTCTGTAAAAAACCATAGGTTTCTTTTCCTGCACCAAAACAATCAGGTACCTTAGTTTCTTTCTTTGTGAAGATAGTTTTGATATTCGACATGAGCTTAGTAGAAAGATACATATGGCAAGAATTAAAGAACTCCTCCGAATAACACAGGACTTTCTTGTGTAGCAACACGTACTCGCCTTCACTTGTACGATTTGTAATAATTCGACAAATTCCACCATTTTCCTGATTGTGAACAATAAATAGCGGTATTGCAGCCAAATATTTAAGTCCAGAAAACAGTTCATTTTGCAAAGTGTGTCTTGTACGCTGGTTGCAACACACGTACGGAAGCCAAAGATTTTTGTTCCAAGTGTGACATCCAGTTTTTACTTTGATGCAATTTCATCTGTCACGATTTTAAACGTTTCAAGCGTTTCAAGCGTTTCATCAGGGTTGTCAACTGTCCAGTTTTAAAATTAAAACGGCTGTCCGATCAAACGTCCGGACCGAACGTAAAAATTCCGGTTTTGAGGTCGCCTTAAATAAGGCTAAATTCGTATTTACTAAATTCATAAATTTTTTTTTTTTTACAGAAGTCAAATAATGAAAATGGAGTCATTTAAACTTTTCAATTTGATTATTCTTTGGTTTCAAATTTTTTGTATTAGGTTATGTAACAAGTTCAGAGCATTGTGAATTTGTTGCAACGAATTCCAAAGTATTTTAAAATAAGTTGGCGCGTTCCTTTGCTCGACAACCCATGTCTAAAGAGGTCAAAGAGGCTTTTTATTTTTATTACACCAAGATGTCCACTGTAGTCAAGAAATTTGAGGACTGCTCCAATAAGAACGAACAATTAAAGACGGGCCAACAGTAGCTTGTATTTTCTTATGACAGCTGCATGTCACTTTCACGTGGATAATAAAGCAGAGTAACAATGTCAGTTTGTGTCTATTTATTCTTCTGCACACTTATATTACATAGCGGCAAAAAAAGCCGTGACAAAGTTGCATTTTCAATTTGTTATCGGAGTTTGCAATAAAGAACTGTTGTTGTTGTTGTTGTTGTTGTTGTGGTCTTCAGTCCAGAGACTGGTTTGATGTAGCTCTCCATGCTGTTCTATCCTGAGCAAGCTTCTTCATCTCCCAGTACCTACTGCAACCTACATCCTTCTGAATCTGCTTAGTGGATTCATCTCTTGGTCTCCTCCTACGATTTTTACCCTCCACGCTGCTCTCCAATTCTAAATTGGTGACCCCTTGATGCTTCATAACATGTCCTGCCAAGCGATCCCTTCTTCTAGTCAAGTTGTGCCACAAATTTCTCCTCTCCCCAATTCTATTCAATGCCTCCTTATTAGTTATGTCATCTATCCATCTAATCTTCAGCATTCATCTGTAGAACCACATTTCGAAAGCTTCTATTCTCTTCTTAACTAAACTATTTATAGTCCATGTTTCACATCCATACATGGCCACATTTCATATACCTGCTGTTAGAAACGACTTCCTAGCACTTAAATCTATACTCGATGTTAACAAATATACACTCCTGGAAATTGAAATAAGAACACCGTGAATTCATTGTCCCAGGAAGGGGAAACTTTATTGACACATTCCTGGGGTCAGATACATCACATGATCACACTGACAGAACCACAGGCACATAGACACAGGCAACAGAGCATGCACAATGTCGGCACTAGTACAGTGTATATCCACCTTTCGCAGCAATGCAGGCTGCTATTCTCCCATGGAAACGATCGTAGAGATGCTGGATGTAGTCCTGTGGAACGGCTTGCCATGCCATTCCCACCTGGCGCCTCAGTTGGACCAGCGTTCGTGCTGGACGTGCAGACCGCGTGAGACTACGCTTCATCCAGTCCCAAACATGCTCAATGGGGGACAGATCCGGAGATCTTGCTGGCCAGGGTAGTTGACTTACACCTTCTAGAGCACATTGGGTGGCACGGGACACATGCGGACGTGCATTGTCCTGTTGGAACAGCAAGTTCCCTTGCCGGTCTAGGAATGGTAGAACGATGAGTTCGATGACGGTTTGGATGTACCGTGCACTATTCAGTGTCCCCTCGACGATCACCAGAGGTGTACGGCCAGTGTAGGAGATCGCTCCCCACACTATGATGCCGGGTGTTGGCCCTGTGTGCCTCGGTCGTATGCAGTCCTGATTGTGACGCTCACCTGCACGGCGCCAAACATACATACGACCATCATTGGCACCAAGGCAGAAGCGACTCTCATCGCTGAAGACGACACGTCTCCATTCGTCCCTCCATTCACGCCTGCCGCGACACCACTGGAGGCGGGCTGCACGATGTTGGGGCGTGAGCGGAAGACGGCCTAACGGTGTGCGGGACCGTAGCCCAGCTTCATGGAGACGGTTGCGAATGGTCCTCGCCGATACCCCAGGAGCAACAGTGTCCCTAATTTGCTGGGAAGTGGCGGTTCGGTCCCCTACGGCACTGCGTAGGATCCTACGGTCTTGGCGTGCATCCGTGCGTCGCTGCGGTCCGGTCCCAGGTTGACGGGCACGTGCACCTTCCGCCGACCACTGGCGACAACATCGATGTACTGTGGAGACCTCACGCCCCACGTGTTGAGCAATTCGGCGGTACGTCCACCCGGCCTCCCGCATGCCCACTATACGCCCTCGCTCAAAGACCGTCAACTGCACATACGGTTCACGTCCACGCTGTCGCGGCATGCTACCAGTGTTAAAGACTGCGATGGAGCTCCGTATGCCACGGCAAACTGGCTGACACTGACGGCGGCGGTGCACAAATGCTGCGCAGCTAGCGCCATTCGACGGCCAACACCGCGGTTCCTGGTGTGTCCGCTGTGCCATGCGTGTGATCATTGCTTGTACAGCCCTCTCGCAGTATCCGGAGCAAGTATGGTGGGTCTGACACACCGGTGTCAATGTGTTCTTTTTTCCATTTCCAGGAGTGTATCTTCTTCAGAAACGCTTTCCTTGCTATTGCCAGTATAGATTGTATATCCTCTCTACGTGTACCATCATTTGTTATTTTGCACCCCAAATAGCAAAACTCCTTTACTACTTTAAGTGTCCTAATCTAATTCCCTCAGCATCACACGATTTAATTCGGCTACATTCCATTATCTTCGTTTTGCTTTTGTTGATGTTCATCTTATATCCTCCTTTCAAGACACTGTCCATTCCGTTCAACTGCTCTTCCAAGTCCTTTGCTGTCTCTGACAGAATTACAATGTCATCGGCGAACCTCAAAGTTTTTTTTCTCCATTGATTTTAATAGCTACTCCGAAATTTTCTTTTGTTTCCTTCACTGCTTGCTCAATATACAGATTGAATAACATCGGGGAGAGACAACAACCGTGTCTCACTCCCTTCCCAACCACTGCTTCCCTTTCATACCCCTCGACTCTTATAACTGCCCTTTGGTTTCTATACAAATTGGAAATAGCCTTTCACTCCTTGTATTTTATCCCTGCCACCTTCAGAATTCGAAAGAGAGTATTCCAGTCAACATTGTCAAAAGCTTTCTCTAAGTGTACAAATGCTAGAAACGTAGGTTTGCCTTTCCTTAATCCAGCTTCTAAGATAAGTCGTTGGGTGAGTATTGCCTCACGTGTTCCAATATTTCTACGGAATTCAAACTGATCTTCCCCGAGGTCGGCTTCTCCTAGTTTTTCCATTCGTCTGTAAAGAATTCGTGTTAGTATTTTGCAGCCATGACTTATTAAACTGGTAGTTCGGTAATTTTCACATCTGTCAACACCTGCTTTCTTTGGGATTGAAGTATGAGGGTATTTCGCCTGTCTCATACATCATGCTCACCAGATGGTAGAGTTTTGTCAGGACTGTCTCTCCCAAGGCTGTCAGTAGTTCTAATGGAATGTTGTCTACTCCCGGGGCCTTGTTTCGACTTAGGTCTTTCAGTGCTCCCTCAAACTCTTCACGCAGTATCGTGTCTCCCATTTCATTTTCATCTACATCCTCTTCCCTTTCCATAATATTGTACTTAAGTACGTCACCCTTGTATAGACCCTCTATATACTCCTTCCAGCTTTCTGCTTTCCCTTCTTTGCTTAGAACTGGGTTTCCATCTGAGCTCTTAATATTCATACAAGTGGTTCTATTTTCTCCAAAGGTCTCTTTAATTTTCCTGTAGGCAGTATCTATCTTACCCCTAGTGAGATAAGCCTCTACATCCTTACATTTATCCTCTAGCCATCCCTGCTTAGTCATTTTGCACTTCCTGTCGTTCTCATTTTTGAGACGTTTGTATTCCTTTTTGCCTGCTTCATTTACAGCATTTTTATATTTTCTCCTTTCATCAATTAAATTCAATAATTCTTCTGTTACCCAAGGGATTCTACTAGCCCTCGTCTTTTTACCTATTTGATCCTCTGCTGCCTTCACTACTTCATCCCTCAAAGCTACCAATTCTTCTTCTACTGTATTTCTTTCCCCTATTCCTGTCAATTGTCCCCTTATGCTCTCCCTGAAACTCTGTACAACTTCTGGTTTAGTCAGTTTATCCAGGTCCCATCTCCTTAAATTCCCACCTCTTTTCAGTTTCTTCAGTTTTAATCTACAGTTCATAACCAATAGATTGTGGTCAGAGTCCACATCTGCCCCTGGAAATGTCTTACATTTAAAATCTGCTTCCTAAATCTCTGTCTTACCATTATATAATCTATCTGAAACCATTTAGTATCTCCAGGGTTCTTCCATGTATATCAATATAAATATGACTCTGATAGGTAGCTGAAATAAAGACCGGCCGCGGTGGTCTCGCGGTTCTAGGCGCGCAGTCCGGAACCGTGCGACTGCTGCGGTCGCAGGTTCGAATCCTGCCTCGGGCATGGATGTGTGTGATGTCCTTAGGTTAGTTAGGTTTAAGTAGTTCTAAGTTCTAGGGGACTGATAACCACAGCAGTTGAGTCCCATAGTGCTCAGAGCCATTTGAACCATTTGAAATAAAGGAGATACAGATGGTAGTAAATATTTTATTGCACTGTCGGGTTTTGGACAAAGCACACGATCAGGACGGCTAGTAAAATATACAAAACAAAAAAAATACAAATAATAGTATATACAGTGACATAGCATTTCAGCTCATTCTTTTTACGAAAGAATCTTATGGTTCCGAGAAAAGTTATATTATCACTAATACGCAGCAAGTTGGGATTAATGAAACTGTCTGTGACAACCCTACCCGAAGGTGGAGGATGTTCCAAGTACCTCTGCACAACGTTTATTAGTCTATAATAAGTGAAATTAAAAAAAAGAGGAAGAAGTATGATGGAAGTCTATTACTGTTGTACCTCTGACGTTACTTTGCGAAAAAGTTAGTTACCATTCTCTTTGCTGTTTGAAGTTCTGGAATCCACAATTTAAAGTGCAATTATTTTGATTGTGAGTAATGCATAAAATAACCACTTTCTCCCTATAGTGCAGAAGAAACTGAACCAACGTCTGTATTCATTGATTGGAAAAATGGAGCAAAGAAAGAACGGAGGAACTGGTTGGTTCTGAGCACTGTGGGACTTAACATCTGTGGTCATCAGTCCCCTAGAACTTAGAACTACTTAAACCTAACTAACCTAAGGACATCACACACATCCATGCCCGAGGCAGGATTCGAACCTGCGACCGTAGCGGTCACGCGGTTCCAGAATGAAGCGCCTAGAACCGCACGGCCACACCGGCCGGCGAAAGGAGGACCTGCTACCATGACATTCAGTACCACACCACCATTTTAAGTGCTTAAAAGTGTAGGTAAAATTGTTTTATTAACATTAATTTACGTGGAACGAGTGCTAAATTTAACGTTTTGTGTTCATAGGCACTAGAGATACAGTTCACGTTACATCTTGCGAGATCATAATTACTTTGGAACATCTAAACCGCACAAAACTTTGGTAACTGACAGACAGAGCAATGATGATGCCGTCTGTTGGCGCAGTGGTGAACAGCAATACCACTGCGAATACTGAGCGACTTAATTTATACGTTTAATACAGAAGAGTCAGAAAAGATGGCATAGAATTAAAGTGCCGCGAGCAGCAATAGAAAACCCGCAATAACTTAATATCACAAGACGAAAGCACCTCATATAAGTAAATCTAAAGGACAGCAGTCCAGAAGCCCTGCTACTGAGTTGAAGTAAAATAGATTTATTATTGTACGATGTAAACGGGAAAACCGGTCAACAAATCGATGTTGATTGGACATGGAAGAGAAACACAGAGACAGGAAGTGTCGATGACAGGCCTCGCTCAGGCCGCCCAAGGGCTACTACTGCAATGGATGACCATTAGGTACGGATTATGGCTTGGGGGAACCCTGACACTAACGCCACTACGTCGAATAATGCTTTCCGTGCCACCACAGGACGTCGTGTTACGATTAAAACTGCGCAGTAGGCTGCATGATGCGCAACTTCACTGCCGACATCCATGGCGAGGTCCATCTTTGAAACCGCGACACCATGCAGCACGGTACAGATGGGCCCAACAACATGCCGAATGGACCGCCCAGGATTAGCATCACGTTTTCTTCACCGATGAGTGTCGCATATGCCTTCAACCAGACAATCGTCGGAGGCGTGTTTGAAGGCAACCTGGTCAGACTGAATGCCTTAGACACACTGCCCAGCGAGTGCAGCAAGGTGGAGGTTCCCTGCTGTTTTGGGGTGGCATGATGTGGGGCCAACGTACGCTGCTGCTGGTCATGGAAGGCGCCGTAACGACTGTACGATACCGAATGGCATCCTCCGACTGATAGTGCAACCATATCGGCAGCATATTGGCGAGACATTCGCGCCCCTATCGTGCACATCTTGTGAATTTCCTTCAGGATAATGACATCGCTCGACTAGAGTGGTCAGCATGTTCTCCAGACATGAACCCTATTGAAAATGCGTGACACAGATTGGAAAGGGCTATTTATGGACGACGTGACCCACCAACCACTGTGAGGGATCTAAGCCGAATCACCGTTTGGAGTGGGACAATCTGGACCCACAGTGCCTTGATGAACTTGTGGATAATATGCCACAACGAATACAGGACTGCATCAATGCAAGAGGACGTGTTACTGGGTATTGTAGGTACCGGTGTGCACAGCAATATGGACCACCACTTCAGTAGTTCTCACTGTGTGGTGGTACAACATGCGATGTATGGTTTCCACGAGCAATAGAATGGGCGGAAATGATGATTATGTTGATCTCTATTCCAGTTTTCGGTACAGGTTCCGGAACTCTCCAAACCGAGGTGATGCAAAACTTTTTTGATGTGTGTAGACAGTTAATAGATGCTGGGAATTGAGAATGTCGACGATTTTTGCCTATTATCAACAATGACACTGGCAAGATATCAGTCCCAAAAATTCCAAGACTTTCGAGAAAGTTTTAAGTCGGATAACAAAAGCCAAAGAAAATATCTTTTTATCTTACATAATTACAAAATAACAATTTTTTCAGTTTTTCGTTTACTTGTACTGTGAAACAGTTCTTCGTCCAAATATCATGTTTGTAGGTAAACGTGGAGTACCCATTTATTTATATTCACACATCAAAAAATGAACGAGTTTGCAAGTGTCAAATATGTGACATAAATAGCCCTATCTTTTTAGTTCGTTGACACTACCAAGCCACCGTAGACCTTGGTACGAGAAGTACATCTACATCTACACCTACGTGATAACTCTGCTATTCACAATAAAGTGCCTGGCAGAGGGTTCAATCAACCATCTTCTAGCTGTCTCTCTACCGTTACACTCTCGAACGGCACGCGCGAAAAACGAGCACTTAAATTTTTCTGTGCGAGCCCTGATTTCTCTTATTTTATCGTGATGATCATTTCTCCCTATGTAGGTGTTTGCCAACAGAATGTTTTCGCAATCGGAGGAGAAAACTGGTGATTGAAATTTCATGAGAAGGTACCGTTGCAACAAAAACGTCTTTGTTTTAATGATTGCCACTACAATTTACGTATCATGCCTGTGACACCATCTCCCCTATTTCGTGATAATACAAAACGAGCTGCCCTTCTTTGTACTTTCTCGATGTCATCCGCCAGTCCCATCTGATGCGGATCCCGCACCTTTTAAGTGTTCTGCCAATGAATCGCAGTCTTTGGTTTGCTCTACCCACAATGTTAGCTATGTGATCGTTCCAATTTAGGTTATTTGTAAATGCAATCCCTAAGTATTTAGTTGAATTTACAGCCTTCAGATTTGTGTGACTTATCGCTTAATCGAAATTTAGCGGATTTATTTTAGTACTCATGTGAATGACTTCACAATTTTCTTTATTCAGGGTCAATTGCCACTTTTCGCACTATACAGATATCTTATCTAAATAATTTTGCAAATAGTTTTGATAATCTGATGACTTTACAAAACGGTACATGACAGAATCATGTGCAAACAATCTAAGATGGCTACTCAGATTGTCTCCTATGTCGTTAATATAGACTAGGAACAATAGAGGGCCTATAACACTTTCTTGGGGAACTCCGGATATTACTTCTGTTATTCTCGATGACTTCTGTTACTACGAACTGTGACCTTTCTGACAGGAAATCACGAATCTAGTCGCACAGCTGAGGCGATACTCCGTAGGCACACTGTTTGGTTAGAAGACGCTTGTGAGGAACGGTGTCGAAAGCCATCTGGAAATCTAAAAATATGGAATCTATCTGATATCCCCTGTCGATAGTACTTATTACTTCACGAGTATAAAGAGCTAGTTGTGTTTCACAAGAACGGTATTTTCTGAAACCGTGCTGACTGTATGTCAATAAATCGTTTTCTTCGAGGTACTTCATAATGTTCGAATACAGTATATGTTCCAAAAACCATACTGCAAATCGACGTTAATGATATAGGCCTGTAATTCAGAGGATTACTCCTACTTCTCTTTTTGGATATTGGTGTGACTTGAGCAACTTTCCAGTTTTTTGGTACGGATGTTTCTGCGAGCGAGTGGTTGTATATAATAGCTAAATATGGAGCTATTTTATCGGCATACTCTGAGAGGAACCTGACTGGTATACAATCAGGACCGGAGGCCTTGCCTTTATTAAGTGATTTAAGCTGCTTCGTTACTCATCCTGGCAGTTGTTCTTGATTGGAATTCAGGAATATTTACATCGTCTTCATTGGTGAAGGAGTTTCGGAAAACCGTGTTTAATAACTCTGCTTTAGTGGCACTGTCATCAGTGACTTCACCGTTGTTATCGCTTAGTTGAAGGTATTGATTGCGTCTTACCACGTGTATCCGTGCTTGAGAAAAACGGATTTTAACAGTTGAACAATGTGGCGTTCGCTGTGTTATTCGGTGGTTTGGTATTTTATTAATTTGTAAATGAAAATGATAATCTTATTTTATTACACTGAGTAATTACTAAATAATTTTTCTCCCGGCTAAAGATTTGGTCAGTTGCTAAAGAACTGCAAGTTAACGTCGTGTTAAAGTGTTGTCTGTAAGTTGTGTAAGTGTCACTAAATCACAGTTCATACAACAGATTCTATACAACTATTGATTATGATGGAAACAGTTATCTTCAGCAAAATGATCATTAAAACCACCGAATATCAGCCGCGCACAACACTGACGTATGTTACCTGAAACAATATTCTTCGCAACTCGTGTTAATTAATTTCGGCTCCATACATTAGCTAGAAAAGTTTGTTATAACGATCGTGCTATGAGCACCGTTTTTAAAGAACCAATCTGATTCGAATTATTTTCATTAAAATGAGTTCGGGACCACCGGTGCACATTTATTTTTACACATTTGTATTACTTTCGGCATTTATGTCTGCAGAGTTGCGTAATTTGAATTTTACCGCTGAGATAATTGTTAAGATGGCGGCAGACAATTGATAGAGACTTTCTATTTTTAGAGCAAATAGGATAAGTATTTGAAATGCTTATTAAAGTTTACTTTCGTAGTGTCCACTATTTAGACTTCGTCAAGCAAACATCTGATTTTTTTCTAAGGAAAACATAGACAAAAAAACGCGATACAAATCGCTATCATCAATAGCTGCGCTCCTTGCAGCGGAAAGAAATAATTAACACAGATAATGCTTACTGAGAGAGGAATTAAAGTTACAAATAATTATTCACTCATATTTATAATAATAATGAACTCTATTCTCAAGTAATAATTAACAAATAATTATAATTTCTTAACAGACCTCAGTTTGATATGCGTCTTGCGTCCTGAACCTACAAAAGCCAACGAACAAAAGGTAAAAACAAAGGAAGACAAACGCAGATCATGAAAGGAATTTACAATTATCATTGTCTTTTTATTATACGCATCGATATGTCCAATTACATCATAAAATATTATATAAATAATTAATATTTATGATCGTTTTCATTGTTTTTTTATATGTCGAATAGATATTACTTATAACTGTTAGAGGCGTAATTTCCTCTCGTCGCACTGTAGCTAAAATTTATCTCGTGGATGTTACAACACATAGACAGACTGGCCGACCATGATGATCCTTTTCTTACCCTAGAAACTAAATAAAAAAGCGGTAGCTCATGTTTGAGGCAGAGCTGGCGTTATACGTAAACCCAGAATGTTGTATACAAGACTGTTGTCTCGAGAAACTTCGATCTGATGTCTAATCTAATCTAGTCTAGTCCAGCGCCCTCTGGCGCAGAGTGACTCACGGCGCAGATCACCTGCGAGGCTCGCCCGCCTATTGGCCCGCTGCTCACATCCGCGTTGTGCAAAAAGCGCGCCACGGCAGGTGAGTGGCGTCGCGCTCCCCAAGGTCCGGCCGGCCTCGAACCCGGGACCCCGAGGCGGTCGCGTGACGCTTTCACGTGGGCCGCGCAAGGGCGTGGCTGAGGCCGTCCGCAGCAGAAGAGAAGGGAGCGGAAGGGAAGGCGAGGAAAAGGAAAAGGGACAGCCGGAGCCGCTTATCGCTCGGCTCCACAGGCCGGGCCCGGTGCGAGCACGGCTTGTGCAACGGGTATTGCTCGCCGTGGTGATTACGTCTCAGAAACGTTGCAGTCACGATGTTACGGGACAGAAATTGCGATTGCTTTCCATGATTTTTTTTTTTTTGTGACTTGTTGTGTTGTGGTCTTCAGTCCTGAGATTGGTTTGATGCAGATCTCCATGCTGCTCTGTCCTGTGCGAGCTTCTTCATCTCCCAGTATCCACTGCAGCCTACATCCTTCTGAATCTGTTTTGTGTATTCATCTCTTGGTCTCCCTCTACGATTTTTACCCTTCACGCTGCCCTCCAAAACTAAATTCGTGATCCCTTGATGCCTCAGAACATGTCCTACCAACCGATCCCTTCTTCTAGTCAAGTTGTGTCACAAACTTCTCTTCCCCCCTCCCCCCCCCCCCCCCCCCCCCATCCTATTCATATACCTCTTCATTAGTTAGGTGATCTACCCATCTAATCTTCAGCATTTTTCTGTAGCACCACATTTCGAAAGCTTCTATTCTCTTCTTGTCTAAACTTCCATACATGGCTACACTCCATACAAATACTTTCAGAAACGGCTTCCTGACATTTAAATCTATACTCGATGTTAACAAATTTTTCTTCTTTAGAAACGCTTTCTACATTTTATATCATCTCTACTTCGACCATCATAAGTTATTTTGCTCCCCAAATATCAATACACCTTTATTACTTTAAGTGTCTCATTTCCTAATCTATTTCTCTCAGCATCACCTGACTTAATTCGACTACATTCCATTATCCTTGTTTTGCTTTTGTTGATGTTCATCTTATACCCTCCTTTCAAAACACTGTCCATTCCGTTCAACGGCTCTTCCAAGTCCTTTGCTGTCTCTGACAGAATTACGATGTCATCGGCGAACCTCAAAGTTTTTATTTCTTCTCCATGGATTTAAATGCATACTCCGAACTTTTCTTTTGTTTCCTATGCTGCTTGCTCAATATACAGATTGAATAGCATCGGTGAGAGACTACAACCCTGTCTCACTCCCTTCCAAACCACTGCTTTCCTTTCATGTCCCTCGACTCTTATAACTGCCATTTGGTTTCTGTACAAATTGTAAATAGCCTTTCGCTCCCTGTATTTTACCCCTGCCACCTTCAGAATTTGAAAGAGAATATTCCAGTCAAAATTGTCAAAAGCTTTCTCTAAGTCTACAAATGCTAGAAACGTAGGTTTGCCTTCTCTTAATCTTTCTTCTAAGATAAGTCGTAGTTTCAGTACTGCGTCACGTGTTCCAATATTTCTACGGAATTCAAACTGATATTCCCCGAGGTCGGCTTCTACTAGTTTTTCCATTCGTCTGTAAAGAATTCGCGTTAGTATTTTGCAGCCATGACTTATTAAACTGATAGTTCGGTAATTTTCACATCTGTCATCACCTGCTTTCTTTGGAATTGGAATTATTATATTCTTCTTGAAGTCTGAGGGAATTGCGCCTGTCTCATACAACTTGCTCACCAGATGGTAGAGTTTTGTCAGGACTGGCTCTCCCGAGGCTGTCAGTAGTTCTAATGGAATGTTGTCTACTCCCGGGGCCTTGTTTCCACTTAGGTCTTTCAGTGCTCTGTCAAACTCTTCACGCAGTATCGTATCTCCCATTTCATCTACATCTACATCCTCTTCCATTTCCATAATATTGTTCTCAAGAACATCACCCCTGTATAGACGCTCTATATACTCCTGCCACCTTTCTGCTTTCCCTTCTTTGCTTAGAACTGGGTTTCCATCTGAGCGCTTGATATTCATGCAAGTGGTTCTCTTATCTCCAAAGGTCTCTTTAATTTTCCTGTAGGCAGCATCTATCTTACTCATCGTGAGATAATCCTCTACGTCCTTACATTTGTCCTCTGGCCATGCCTGCTTAGCCATTTTGCACTTCCTGCCGATCTCATTTTTGAGACGTTTGTATTCCTTTTTGCCTGCTTCACTTACTGCATTTTTGTATCTTCTTCTTTCATCAATTAAATTCAATATCTCTTCTGTTACCCAAGGATTTCTACTAGCCCTCATCTTTTTACCTACTTGATCCTCCGCTGCCTTCACTACTTCGTCCCTCAAAGCTACCCATTCTTCTTCTACTGTATTTCTTTCCCCCATTCCTGTCAATTGTTTTTGACTTGCAGACATCTATTCGCCTGTCGGTGAAACTTTCTCGTGTGACAAAACACCACCAGATTTTTATTCATAGCAACTACGTGACTAATAATGCGTAAACAATAGTATATCCTACAACCGATAGACATGCGTCTACGTGTTTGTCGGGCAGTCTTAACTCTCGCCTGTGACGTCACTGTACCACTCGAGGCTCATGCGCATTATAGTTACAAATTACTTTTTTGTGAAGGTGAAGAGTGGAGTCAAGTGGGCTCTCGAAAATATGGCCAAAAACAAAACTTCTGGTGAAACGTCCCCTTTGAAAAATTATGAATTACTGTGTTGATGAACCTCTTATGTTATTTGATTTTCAAACAGCTGAGCAAAACTGTACGTACTCAGACATTTCTCAAAAATGGTTCAAATGGGTCTGAGCACTGTGGGACTCAACTTCTGAGGTCATCAGTCTCCCACAACTTAGAACTACTTGAACCTAACTAACCTAAGGACATCACATACATCCATGCCCGGGGCAGGATTCGAACCTGCGACCGTAGCGGCAGCGCGGTTTCCGACTGTAGCGCCTAGAACCGTTCGGTCACCTCGGCCGGCCAGACATTCCTCTCTTTACTTATTCTGATCATCACTGAACTGACACACAATTTTTTTTTAGCGCGACACAATCTGACTTTCAATAATCCCTACTAAAGAATGGCCCTAACGTACAATAATCTACAGCACACACGTCCAGATCGTCCCGCTCTCAAAACTCTGGCATCTCTCTCCCCACATCCACCGCAGCTGGCGGCTCACCTCCAACTGCCCAACGCTACGCGCTGTTCACACCCAACCGCCCAACACTACACAAGCGAATATTCCAACAATGAGTCCAACCAGTCACAGATTGCACACAGCACTGTCAGTGATTTCCATGCAGAGCACTACGTGGCGTTACCAACATATCAACCTAAATAGCCTACTTACACTGGACATGATGGAATTCCAGAAGAAATGTTCAAAGTTACTGGAAAGAACGCAGTGAAAGTGTCAGAAAATATGGAGCTCCAGTGGTTCAAATGGCTCTAAGCACTATGGGACTTCACATCTGAGGTCATCAGTCCCCCAGACGTAGAACTACTTAAACCTAACTAACCTAAGGACATCACACACATCCATGCCCGAGGCAGGATTCCAACCTGCGACTGTAGCAGCAGCTCGGTTCCGGACTGAAGCGCCTAGAACCGCTCGGTCACAGCGGGCGGCAAATATGGAGCACGCAACAGTTCCCAGAAGACTGGAAAAGATCGGTATTTATCGGATCCCAAAGAAGGGAATTTCTAAAGAAAGCTCAGATTACCGAACAGTCGCACATGTCTCACATGCTAGCAAAGTCAATGTGAAAATCTTACAAAACAGACTTCGCCAGTATCTAGAGCGAGAACTACCGGAAGGACCAAGGTGGATTTCGTAAAGGAAGAGGAACCAGAGATCAAATTGCCAACATTCGGTAGATTATGAAAAAGGCAAGAGAATTCCAGAAGCCTTTCACAGTGTCGATCATAGTAAATTATGGGAAGTACTGAAAACTATCGGAGTACCAGGTCACAGCATTCATCTCATTCGGAGTTTACACTATGACCAAGAAGCCAATGTAAGAACTATGTATGGAACAACTAAATGGATCAAGATTCAGAAAGGGGTATGGCAAGGTTGCATATCATTAAAAAAATGACTCTGAGCACTATGGGACTCAACTTCTGAGGTCATCAGTCCTCCAGCACTTTTTTTTTTTTTTTTTTTTAAAAAAAAAAAAAAAAAAAAAACTTTATTAATAATACAACAACATTAATTTTAATTATACAACCTCTTAATATATAACTAAGTATGATACAAAAAGTCAAATACAAGAAACTATTCCCATACTATTAACCCACCACCTCAAATAATTAGTGGGTCCTTATTACAAACTACTAATTGGCAGTGTATTACTTGTGTGGCACTAACTACGGGCATGATTAATAAGTTACTTGTTAGACTACCTTACATGACTATTCTAGTGTGATCTGCAGTGTTACAGTATGTGCCAGAAGTTATGCATACAAACCTACTGTTATTTAGCCTGCCCACCGAGCTAACCCCAGTGGGCGTGCCCCTGGCACTGGGCTGGCTACGACTTTAACTTCACTGCAGTCCCTACCTGTTAGTATGTTAGTATTTCTAGTTCTTACTTAAACTACTTTCTACTCAAAAAATAGTTGTGCGATAATTCCAATTCCGGGTAGTGCACCTGCCATCCTTGTCCGAAGACGCGGCGGATTCCAGCCATGAAATGGCTGGCCAGATCCGCGCCTGGCGGTAGTGCAGGTGCAGCTTGGTCAAGTTCGGTTTGGTACTTGATTAGTTCCTTGCCCTAATAAAGTCCCTCATGACTTTCATCGAGATCTCATTTGCCAGACTGTTGAGGACTCTGAAAGTGTCGGCACGCCGCAGCAAGGTATATGTATCTTGGCTAGGAAGTTGCGCTCTAAGTTCACTTGCCACTCCATCATACAACGTGCAGTTGTAGATGACGTGTTCGGGAGTTCCTTCCGGAGCACCACAGTCACACGCTGGTGTCGCCTGTTTACCAAATCGGCAAAGGTATGCCGGATATGGCCCATGTCCTGTCAGGAAGTGCAGCAGACCCCTACTTGGCTGAAAGTATCCCATTTTTAATCTTTCTGCAACATCTGGAAGTAGCTCAAAAACTCGTCTCCCAGTTCCTTCCCCTTCCCACTGACTCTGCCATAGTTCCTCCCCCCTTCTCTTGATTGCGTATTTGTCCCCTACTTGCACACCCATGATTTCCCTAGTCTTTTCAACTTTCCCCTTTGTTACCCAATACCACGCTGCCTGCTCCCTAATTTTTATATCAAGGGGACATAATCCCATAATAACTAGCAACGCCCCCCCAGGAGTAGTTCTGTATGCCCCAGCAGATCTTAGTAGCATACTTCGCTGCACCCTCCTCACGGCCATGGCAGGCGCCACCCTCGTGAGCCTGTGTGCCCAGACCCCGCTGGCATACCCTACTAAGGAAGTCAGAATACTATTATGATATAATTTTATTAGGTGGGGGGGTAAGTGAAATCTTTTATGTCCTATGTTTATTAAGTTATTAAGGATTTCTATCGCGCGCTGTGCAATCATTTCTATGTGCGTCGCGTAATTCCATTTTTCGTCTATTATTACTCCAAGATACCTAGCTTCGCGTCGCCGGAGAACTGGGGCTCCCGCAATCCTGACAGTTGGATTTCTTATCAGACTGCCTTTTAGTAGAAGATATGTTGATTTGTGTGGTGCAATTCTCATTTTTGCCTCTCGGCACCATTCCTGGAGAATTTGCATTGACCTTTCCACTTTTGGCTCTAAGTCTTCTCGGCTACGGCCACCTACCAGCAGGAGGAGGTCGTCAGCGTAGGCTATCACGTCTAGCACATCTCTACATTGTTGTAACCTGACTAACAGGGGCTCTATGTTTACGTCCCAAAAGAGTGGCCCCAGGACCGATCCCTGGGGGCACCCCTTCGTACAGGTCTTACTTACTCTCTCGCTAGGCGATGATAGCCAGACCTCCCTGTCCATGCAATAGCTCCTCAGACAGCCATACAGGGGCCCTGGACACTCCATCTCACGCAAACGTGAGAAGAGCGAGGGCCACCAGAGGTTGTCAAAGGCGCCACTGATGTCCACCATGATGCCTACGACATACTTGTGCGTGGATGAGCCACAGACCTCAGCCGCCAGGGCGATTGCGTCAGACGCTGATCGCCCCGGCCTAAAGCCGAACTGCCTGTCACTCATTCCACGCAGCATCCTATGTGCGGTCAGTCTGTCCGCCAGCAGCCTCTCCAGCAGCTTCCCCATGGTGTCTAACAGGCATATAGGTCTATAGGATTTGGGATCCATAGGGTCCTTGTCCTTTCCTTTTTGTATGATTACTACATTTGCAGTCTTCCATACTCTCGGAAATTTCCCAGCTGTGAGACACTCATTGAAGATCCGCGTTAGAGGAGCCACCAGCTGTGGGGCGAGGAACTGTACCACCTCTGCTACAATGCCGTCCGGTCCTGGCGCCTTCCCCTTCTTTAATGATTTGATATGTGCTGCGACTTCTGCTTCAGAGAAAGGGTACACTCTAGTATTATTGGTATATTCTAGAGAATCCTCCCTGCGGATTTGCCTTTGAGAGTCATCATCATCATGTTCATCATCGTCCGGTAGCAGAGTGCGCAGGAGAACTTCAGCAGTTTCCTTCCACGACTCTGTCACTCGGTCTCCATCTCGGATGGTCGAGAGAACCGCGGGGGATTTAACCTTTTCCCTTACGAGTTTGTAGGGTATTCCCCAGGGATCGGTATCGAGCTGATTTAGCACATACTTCTCCCAACTCCTTGTTCTTACTTCCTTTAATTCCCTTTGAAAATTTTCTTTCTCATCTCTGTAGCGCTGCAGCCAGTATTGCTTCTCTTGCCAGACGGCACTTCGCTGGTAGTACCTCCTCGCCCGTCTAACAGACCGACGCATACCTTCCAGTTCGGCAGTCCATGGTGATGGTGAGGCCGCCACGGCCCTCCTCCTGGTTGGCACGGCGACCTTTACCGCCCTAACGATGGAGCCTACCAGTTCTTCGGCGTACCTGTCGACATCCAGGCCACCCTCAGGCAACGGAGGAACGTCACACTCCTGAGCCAGGCATTCCCAATTTGTCTTGTGATAGTTATATTGAATCTCCCACCCCAGGTCCCAGCGGCACTCTTCATCTCCTATGCAAAAAGTAATCAGGTTGTGATCGCTTGTGGTAGCGTGCTCTATCACATTCCAGCTGTGGATGAGGTTTATAGCATTCGGTGATGCTAACGTCACATCGATGTTGGTGCCTTGTCCCCCTCCTCCTGCATAGGTGGGGGGGTTCCCTGCTTTATTTACTACCACCAGCTGTGACGCCATTATTGCTTCCTCTGCCCTTTCACCATTTTCGTCCCTAGTGCCGCTGTGCCATAGGGGGGATTTCGCGTTCATGTCTGCTGTGACTATTACCTTACGCCCACGTAACGCCATCATTACCCTGGAGAGATGTTCTATGAAATGCACTTAGAACTACTTTATCCTGACGAACCTAAGGACATCAAACACATCCAGGCCCGAGGCAGGATCCGAACCTGTGACCTTAGCGGTCTCGCGGTTCCAGACTTTAGTGCCTAGAAACGCTCGGCCACCCCGGCCGGCGCGCATTATCACCTTACTTATTCAATCTGTATGCAGAGCACGTTACGAGGAATGCTGGGCTAGATGAAGAAGGAACCTGAACTAAAGTTGCTGGAATAAATATAAACAATCTTAGATATGCAGATATTACTATACTGTTGGCTGAAAGTGAAGAGGAATTGAAGATTGTTGCTGAAGGTGAAAGAAGAAAGTGAAAAAGGTGGTCTTAGGCTGAATGTTAAGAAAACGCAAATTATGGCAACTACACTTATCATTTCGTGACGTAGAGGAGGACAAACAATGGAGGTAGCGTCTACGTTCAATTACCTAGGTTCCCTGATTTCTGCTGATCGTGGCTGCAGCCACGAAATCAGGAGACGCTCGCTGCTTGGTAGAAAGTCAATGTCAAACCTGGACATAGTTTTAAGTATTAGAGGTATAACTTTAGCAACAAAGATTTGTATTGTAAGGGCTATGGTCTTTCCAGTTGAGGTGTATGAGACATGGACCACTAGAAAGACGGAACGGTGGAGAATTGACTCCTTTGAATTGTGGTGGTAGAGGAAAATTCTTAGAGTCACATGGACGAATAGGTCAGTAGTAGAGCAAATAAAACCAGAGTGCTCCCTGGAAGGTCTGATAGTAAAACACATCATGAGAAGACATGGTTCACTGGGGGAAACACTAATGTTTGGGAAGATGGAAGGCACTAGAAGAAGAGGACGTCAGAGGATGAGATGGGTCGATGGCAACGCAGAAGTAATGCTTTCCAATGCGGAAAGCCTGCGGGAGAAAGTGCAGGCTAGAAGAAATCTGCGTGCTTTGGTGCATGGGGCCACGAAGAGTCGGAACCGACTGAACGTCTAGAGAGATAAGGGTATAAAGTAGGCGTGGCTGTTACCGCTGAAACAACCGGTTTCCGGGTATACCCATTTTTCCCGAGCCAGTGTAACCTAACTTTTAAAACCGCTCTGTTTTCTGAAATAACCGATTTTTCAGTTCTTTTTTCGTATTATTTCCTGTAATGAACGTAAATATCGAACAAAGACTAAAAAAATTTGAGCCCCTCTTTTTCAAGATACATTGAATGTAAATATTAAATAGGCAAATAAAAGTTAATCCATCCGTGGGTTTTCTGTTCACAGGATTCCCAGACCCATCCTTCTTCCGGGGTACTAGTACGTCTAAAAGGGGTCAAGTCCCATCTTTCTCTATCTCAACCGTAAACTTGGTTTTTTTCATCCCACAGGGAATTAGAGCACTCGGAAAAGGTTTTTAAAGAGAATGGTTTCACCTCACACCAAATGAGGAAGGCCAAGCGGAGCTACACTACTGGCCATTAAAATTGCTACACCAAGAACAAATGCAGATGATAAATGGGTATTCATTGGACAAATATACTAGAACTGACATATGATTATATTTTCACGCAATTTGGGTGCATAGGTCCTCAGAAATCTATACAAAGAACAACCACCTCTGGCCGTAATAACGGCCTTGACACACCTGGGCACTGAGTCAAACAGAGCTTGGATGGCGTCTACAGGTACAGCTGCCCATACCGCTTCAACACGATACCATAGTTCATCAAGAATAGTGACTGGCGTATTGTGAAGAGCCAGTTGCTCGGCCACCATTGACCATACGTTTTCAATTGGTGAGAGATATGGAAAATGTGCTGGCCAGGGCAGCAGTCGAACATTTTCAGTATGCAGAAAGGCCCATACGCGACCTGCAACATGCAGGTTTGTCGTTGAGTACACCATCGCAGGCGCTCCTGTCTGTGATGAAGCGTCCAGGCTAACCGCAGCCACAGTCTCCGAGCTGATAGTCCATGCTGCTGCAAACATCGTCGAACTGTTCGTGCAGATGGTTGTTGTTTTGGAAACGTCGCCATCTGTTGACTCAGGGATCGAGGCCATTAAAATTGCTACACCACGAAGATGACGTGCTACAGACGCGAAATTTAAAAAACAGGAAGTAGATGCTGTGATATGCAAATGATTAGCTTTTCAGGTCATTCACACAAGGTTGGCGCCGGTGGCGACACCTACAACGTCCTGACATAAGGAAAGTTTCCAACAGATTTCTCATACACAAACAGCAGTTGACCGACGTTGCCTCGTGAAGGAGAAATGCGTACCATCACGTTTTCGACTTTGATAAAGGTCGGATTGTAGCCTATAGCGATTGAGGTTTATCGTATCGCGACATTGCTGCTCGCGTTGGTCGAGATCCAATGCATAATAGCAGAATGCGGACTCGATGTGTTTAGGAGGGTAATATGGAACGCCGTGCTGGATCACAACGGCCTCGTATCACTAGCAGTGGAGATGACAGGCATCTTATCCGCATGGCTGTAACGGATCGTGCAGCCACGTCTCGATCCCTGAGTCAACACATGGGGACGTTTGCAAGACAACAAACATCTGCACGAACAGTTCGACGACGTTTGCAGCAACATGGACTATCAGCTAGGAGACCATTGCTGCGGTTACCCTTGACGCTGCATCACAGTCAGGAGCGCCTGCGATGGTGTACTCAACGACGAACCTGGGTGCACGAATGGCAAAACATCTTTTTTTCGGATGAATCCAGGTTCTTTTTACAGCATCATGATGGTCGCATTCGTGTTTGGCGACATTGCGGTGAACGCACATTGGAAGTGAATATTTGTCGTCGCCATACTGGCGTATCACCCGGCGTGATGGTTGGGGTGCCATTGATTACACGTCTCGGTCACCTCTTGTTCGCGTTGACGGTACTTTGAACAGTGGACGTTACATATCAGATGTGTTACGACCCGTGGCTCTACCCTTCATTCGATCCCTGCGAAACCCTACATTTCAGCAGGATAATACACGACCGCATGTTGCAGGTCCTGTACGGGCCCTTCTGGATACAGAAAATGTCGATTGCTGTCCTGGCTCTCCTGGCTCGTCACAATACGCCAGTCGCTACTCTTTATGAACTGTGGTATCGTGTTGAAGCTGCATGGGCAGCTGTACCTGTACACGCCATCCAAGCTCTGTTTGACTCAATGCCTAGCCCTAGACCTACCAAGGCCGTTATTACGGCCAGGGGTGGCTGTTCTGGGTACTGATTTCTCAGGATCTATGCACGCAAATTGCGTGAAAATGTAATCACATGTCAGTTGTAGTATAATATATTTGTCCAATGATACCGTTTATCATATGCATTACTTCTTGGTATACCAATTTTAATGGCCAGTAGTGTAAGTTCATTAGACCTTTTCTCTTACGCGTCCTCTCATCGATCAGTCCCTAGAGTTTGTACACGGTGGAAAAATTCACCCATTATGTTGGTCCATTGTTCTTGTGAAAGAAGTAAACAACAGCGTGGTGAATCATTAACGCGGCCGCCTGGGGGGCATTTAATTGTTCCGCTGGCAGCCAGCCAGTACATTTCCTCTCTGCTGCAAGGCCCTTGCTTGTGTAGAACTGTTGTGCAGGTTGCGTAAGTTCGTTACGCGATGGAAGACAATGCATTCAAGTGAAATGGAGGTATACAAGTATATTATTCGCTGAAGAGCATTTACAACCCACACATGCGTGCACAATCATTGCATGTCATAAGGAGATTATTTCAGGAGAAATTACCTGATGTTAAAGTTTCTAATCCAAGTACGACTCATCGACTGGTAAATAAATTTCATGAAACAAGAAGTGTGCTTGACAGGAAACATATAGACTAAAGCGCAAAACAAACCGGTGTAAGCATGCTTATTCAAATACAGAGATACATACACTACTGGCCATTGAAATTTCTACACCAAGAAGAAATGCAGATGATAAACGGGTATTCATTGAACAAATACATTATACTAGAAATAACCTGTGATTACATTTTCACGCAATTTGGGAGCATAGGTCCCGAGAAATCAGTACCCAGAACAACCACCTCTGGCCGTTATAGCGGCCTTGATACGACTGGGCATTGAGTCAAACAGAGCTTGGATGCAGCTTCAACACGATACCACAATTCATCAACAGTAGTGACTGGCGTATTGTCACGAGCCAGTTGCTCGGCCACCATTGACCAGACGTTCTCAATTGGCGAGAGATCTGGAGAATGTGCTGGCCAGGGCAGCAGTCGAACATTTTCTGTATCCAGAAAGGGCCGTACAGGACATCAACATGCTGTCTTGCATTATCTTGCTGAAATGTGGGGTTTCGCAGGGATGGAATGAAAGGTCGTAACACATCTGAAATGTAACGTTCACTGTTCAAAGTGCCGTCAATGCGAACAATAGGTGGCCGAGTCGTGTAACCAATGGCATCCCATACCATCACGTCGGGTGATACGCCAGTACAGCGATGACGAATACACGCCTCCAAAGTGTGTTCACCGAGATGTCGCCAAACACGGATGCGACCATCATGGTGCTCTAAACAGAACTTGGATTCACCCGAAAAAATGACGTTTTGCCACTTGTGCAACCAGATTCGTAGTTGAGTACAAAATCGCAGACGCTCCTGTCTGTGATGCAGCGTCAAGGGTAACCGCAGCCATGGTCTCCGAGCTGATAGCCCATATGTTGACTCAGGGATCGAGACGTGGCTGCACGATCCGTTACAGCCATGCGGATAAGATGCCTTTTATCTCGACTACTAGTGATACGAGGCCGTTGGGATCCAGAGCGTCGTTCCGTATTACCCTCCTGAACCCACCTATTCCATATTCTGCTAACAGTCATTGGATCTCGACCAACGCGAGCAACAATGTCGCGATACGATAAACCGCAATCTCGATAGGCTACAATCGACCTCTATGTTTGTGTATGAGAAATCAGTTGGAAACTTTCCTCATGTCAGCACGTTGTAGGTGTCACCACCGGCGCCAACCTTGTGTGAATGCTCTAAAAAAGCTAATCATTTGCATATCGCAGCATGTTCTTCCTGTCGGTTAAATTTCGCATCTGTAGCACGTCATCTTCGTGGTTTAGCAATTTTAATGGCCAGTATAGTAAACAGGCAGAACACGGCTCCGCGGTCGGCAATGCCTGTATAAGACAACAAGTGTCTGGCGTAGTTATAAGTGAGTGTGAACGTGGTGCTATAGTAGTCGTACGAGCGATGGCACACAGTTTTTTTCGAGGTAGCGATGAAGTGGTCATTTTACCGTACAACCATTTCACGAGTGTACCAAGGATATCTGGAAAAAGATCGTGCAAGAACGGGACCAACGACGACTGAAAAGGATCGTTTAACGTACAGAAGGGCAACCCTTCTGGAAATAGCTCCAAATTTCAGTGCTGGGTCATCAATAATAGTCAGTGTGCAAACTATTCAACGAAACATCATCGATAAGGGCTTTTGGAGCCGAAGGCGCACTCGTGTACTCTTGATGACTGGACGACACAAAGTTTTACGCCTCGCCTGGGACCGTCAACAGCGATATTGGACTGTTGATGACTGAAAACGTGTTGCTTGGTCGGAGGAGCCTCGTTTCAAATTGTAACGAGCGTATAGACGTGTATGGGTATGGAGACAACTTAATGAATCCATAAACCCTACATGTCAGCAGGGGGCCAACCAGGATGGCCGATCGGTTCTAGGCGCTACAGTCCGGAATCGCGCGACCACTACGGTCGCAGGTTCGTATCCTGCCTCGGGCATGGATGTGTGTGATGTCTTTAGGTTAGTTAGGTTTAAGTAGTTCTAAGTTCTAGGGGACTGATGACCTCAGAAGTTAAGTCCCATAGTGCTCAGAGCCATTTGAACCATTTTATTTTGTCAGCAGGGGACTGTTCAAGGTGGTGGAGGCTCTGTAATGGTGTGGGATGTGCGCAGTTGGAGTGATACAGTATCTCTGATACGTACAAATATGATTCTGCCAATTGACACGTACGCAAGCATCCTGTCTGATCACCTGCATCCATTCATGTCCATTGCGCATTCCGACGGACTTGGGCGATTCCAGCAGGACAATGCGGCACCGCACACGTCCAGAATTGCTACAGAGTGGCTGCAGGAACACTGTTTTGAGTTTAAACACTTCCGCTGGCCACAAAACATAATGGAACATAATGGAAGATATCTGAGCTGCCTTGCACGCACTGTTCAGGAGAAATCTTCACCCCCTCGTACTCTTACGGATATATGGACAGCCCTCCAGGATTCATAGTGTTCCCTCCAGCACTACTTCAGACATTAGTCGAGTCCATGCCACATCGTGTTGCGGCACTTCTGCGTGCTGGCAGGGGCCCTGCACGATATTAGGCAGTTGTACGAGTTTCTTTGGCTCTTCATTGTATAAACGCGTTCAGTACTCGCAGAAGAAAGTCTCGATAACATTGGGCATGCTCTGGAAACAATGGCCATGGAGCCAGTATTTGAAACTGTGTGCTCCGACAATAAAAGAACACCCGACACCGTCATTGGTCTTAGAGCTATCTGTGTAAATGAAGATCATATTAATGAACCTCGAACGAAGTGCGACAAAACAGGAGCGATATACCAAAGCTGGGGTAACATCCTTTGGGAGCGAGATGAGGTCAAGATGAACGCGAACCTGAGCCAGGAGCCAAGGTGGCGTTTGGCTCTCGCCCACTCGAAAGGTTGCAGGGAGTGAAAAATCAAGGTGCTGAAGGAGGCGACGAAAGCGAACTCCAGGGGGTAGCAGGGCAGAGACATACAACCCGTATCGACAATCGAAAGAGTCGTCAAAAAAGGAGCGATAAGACGGGTGGTCGGACATTGACAATAGCCGACAGACATACCGACAAAGCAGTATATCGCGCAGGTAGGTTAGTGCCAATTCACCGGCTTCAGCATGAAGACTTTCGACGGGACTAATATAGAACGCTCCGATCGCAAGACGTAAACCCGGATGTTGTATAGAGTTGAGGCGGCGTAAGATGTGTGTCATGTCCTTCGGTTAGTTACGTTTAAGTAGTTCTAAATTCTAGCGGACTGATGACCTCAGATGTTAAGTCCCATAGTGCTCAGAGCTAGCCGATTTCTCATACACGAACAACAGTTGATCGGCGTTGCCTGGTGAAACTTTACTGTGATGCGTCGTGTAAGGAGGAGAAATGCGTACCATCACGTTTCCGACTTTGATAAAGGTCGGAATGTAGCCTATCGCGATTGCGGTTTATCGCATCGCGACATTGTTGCTCGCGTTGGTCGAGATCCAATGACTGTAAGCAGAATATGGAATCGGTGGGTTCAGGAGGGTAATACAGGACGTGCTGTATCACAATGGCCTCGTATCACTGGCAGTCGAGATGACAGGCATCTTATCCGCATGGCTGTAACGGATCGTGTGGCCACGTCTCGATCCCTGAATCAACAGATGGGGGCGTTTGCAAGACAACAACCATCTGCACGAACAGTTCGACGACGTTTGCAGCAGCATGGACTATCAGCTCGGAGACAATGGCTGCGGTTACCCTTGACGTTGCATCACAGACAGGAGCGCCTGCGATGGTGTACTCAACAACGAACTTGGGTGCACGAATGGCAAAATGTCATTTTTTCGGATGAATCCAAGTTCTGTATACAGCACCATGATGGTCGCACCCGTGTTTGCCGATATCGTGATGAACGCACATTGGAAGCGTGTACTCGTCAGCGCCATACTGGCGTATCACCCGGCGTGATGGTATGGGGTGCCATTGGTTACACGTCTCGGGCACCTCTTGTACGCATTGACGGCACTTTGAACAGTGGACGTTACATATCAGATGTGTTACGACCCGTGGCTGTACCCTTCATTCGATCCCTGCGAAACCCTACATTTCAGCAGGATAATGCACGACCGCATGTTGCAGGTCCTGTACGGGCCTTTCTGGATGCAGAAAATGTTCGGCTTCTGCCCTGGCCGTTATTACGGCCAGAGGTGGTTGTTCTGGGTACTGATTTCTCAGGATCTATACACCCAAATTGCGTGAAAATGTAATCACGTGTCAGTTCTAGTATAATCTATTTGTCCAATTAATACCCGTTTGTCATCTGCATTTCCAACATGAGTAGGGTTCCGAAATATCTGTGTTTCATGGGTAAATTATTGAGAATGACAACTCATTCGTGAGAAAGCATTCATATATGTATATAACATCAAACTGTACAGAACATACTTCTTTTAAACCAATGTGGAAGTCCCAGAATCTCTAGAAATGGGCAACGATGGGGGAAAAAAAGGAAAGGGGGACGGTTGGACGCGGGTCCACTACTTTGGACCTCGTTACTTTCATAACTTCAGACTCATAACCGGTACACAACAATGTTGTAGCGAAGCATCTGACTTTATGCTAAGACTTCGATGACTCATCAAAGCTTTAACTACTGATGTGTCATTACGTGACGTAATTGTACAAATCGCTATACGGATGGTTTTTATAAATCTTCCATGTGCCGTCGCCTTGAAACGCATACTTTCATAACATGCAAGATATGATATGAAGTCCATTATGGAGACCACAGAACACGAAACACCAGAAAAGTGAAGCGTGTTGCGATACGGACTTTTGGATTGTATGGGGAAAGAGACCAAACGGTGAGGTCATCGGTCTCATCGGATTAGGGAAGGTTGGGGAAGGAAGTCGGTGGTGCCCTTTCAAAGGAACCATCCCGGCATATAGGGAAATCACGGAAAACCTAAATCAGGATGGCCGGACGTGGTATTGAACCGTCGTCCTCCCGAATGCGAGTCCAGTGTGCTACCACTGCGCCACCTCGCTCGGTTACGATACAGAAACAGGGACCGACAGTAGCGCTCATAGTGTCCCGGCTGTGAACTTCGAATTCGGAAAAATATGGCGAAATTATCTGTATTTTTGCTTTGCGAAATTCGAGTACTGCAGCTTGTATGGCGAGAGAAGTGCTCTGGCAGTTGATGCGATCTTGGCGCAGGGGCTTCGCGAATCCTCGACGGCCAATCAGATCGTGAGCTTTTGTTTACATTACCATGGCAACGCCCCAGTGTTGCCTTAATGTTGGCGACCGCTGCTGTCTCGATGCTCGTCCGTGTCGAATACTGCCAACTGCGCTGCCAGCTGTCAGAGCTCTTCTCTCGGCGTACGGAATATAGACGATAAATTTTTTTCATTTATACATTATGCTAATTTATACTTTAGTCTGATCGTAAACTGTATTTGTTTGTAAAAGTCAATATTCCAATAATGAGGTGCTGCATCTATAAAGCATCGCCATCAACAGTTGCTCGTTCCAGTGGAATCTGAGCAGCGTGTACCTGTCTGGCCTTTGGATCAGGTAGAGATCGAAAGCGTCCCTGGTAAATGCATTCTTTTACAGCAGATATCCCCCAAGCCAAAAGTCACATGGATTCACATCAGGTGGTCTTGCAAGCCATTATTCTGGAAAACCAGTTCCTCAAAGACATCAGGTTTATTTGTTACCATCAGATGTGTTCTAGGTAGTTTTCTGAGAAGGCATTTAGTAATGTTTCAGTGGATGTCTTGACACACCCACCACTAACAAAACTCTAAATTTCTCAGTAGGCTGTTGGATTATTAAAGTCTCCACCGATTGTTAGGCCTACAGTAAGACTGTGGAACTTACGCACAAGTAAACTATGGTTTTCTCTAAAGTTCTCAGTTATGTCAGAGGCTTGTCTGGTGATTAGAAGATAAGTATAGGTTCTGGCTCAGTTTTCGTAAATAAGCTCACTCGCTTGTTTAATAACTCACAAAAACCTACACAGAACCTACACTTATCTTCCATTATAGTTCGATTGAAATTTCAGGAAAATTAATATTATTTTGTATCATGTTCACTTATTATAAATAAATAATTTTTTCTCACAAACGGTAAACTTAAGAAAATAAATTTAATATTTTTTTATATAAAAGGTGCAGACAAAAAAGATTTAATTCATTCTCACAAAGTTTTTCCAAAAAAATCTTTTGACATCAAGAGGAGTCAATGCTGTTTTGTTTATGTAAACTGTGTAGATTTCATATTTTTCATTTCAAATCATATTAATTTTTCTGCATTGTTCTCTGATGTTAAGCTAATAATCTTTATAATCTTCTAAGCTTATTGTATTTTTAATAATACATTTATTAATTTTTTCACTATTTTTATCACCATCTTTATAAGCATACAAACCTCAAATTTCTTCCACTGTTTTCTTCAATTATTTTTCCTTTACATTCACCTTTCATTTTTTCTGAAACTCTCTTGTTTACTTGTAGAATTCCATAAATAATATCTTTTGGATAATCACTTGTATCAAAGCAATCAATCGACGATTTCACGTTTTCTTAAAAATTCTCCTTTTTTATTGTAGATATAACTGTCTTTATCTTGACAGGATACTTCCCAGGGCTGGGTCAGACTCTGAATGTGACTCTCCAGCAGGGATACGACTTCCTAAAATCCTGCCCCGAAATGAGATCCATCCTTCATGAAATCCTCCCCACTCCACAAAGAGTGTCTTTCCGTCGTCCACCTAACCTTTGTAACGTCTTGGTTCATCCCTATGTAATCCCCAAATCACCTTCCCTACTCTCTGGCTCCTATCCTTGTAACCACCCCCGGTATAAAACCTGTCCTATGCACCCTCCCACCACCACCTACTCCGGTCCTGTAACCCGGAAGGCGTACATGATCAAAGGCAGAGCCACGTGTGAAACCACCCACATGATTTACCAACTGACCTGTCTACACTGTGACGCTTTCTATGTGGGAATGACCAGTAACAGACTGTCCATACGCATGAATGAGCACAGGCAGACAGTGTTTGTTGGCAATGAGGATCACCCTGTGGCTAAACATGCCTTGGTGCACGGCCAGCACATCTTGGCACAGTGTTACACCGACCGAGTTATCTGGATACTTCCCACCAACACCAACCTATCAGAACTCCGGAGATGGGAACTTGCCCTTCAATATATCCTCTCTTCTCATTATCCACCAGGCCTCAATCTCCGCTAATTTCAAGTTGCCGCCACTCATACCTCACCTGTCATTCAACATCATCTTTGCCTCTGCACTTCCGCCCCGACTGACATCTCAGCCCAAACTCTTTGCCTTTAAATATGTCTGCTTGTGTCTGTGTATGTATTCATGGGTATGTGTGTGTGTGTGTGTGTGTGTGTGTGTGTGTGTGTGTGTGAGAGTGTGAGAATATACCTATCCCTTTTTTACCCCTAAGGTAAGTCTTTCCGCTTCCAGGACTGGAATGACTCCTTACCCTCTCCCTTAAAACCCACATCCTTTCATCTTTCCTTCTCCTTCCCTCTTTCCTGACGAAGAAACCGCCGGTTGCGAAAGCTCGAAATTTTGTGTGTGTGTTTGTGTGTTATTTTATTGTGCCTGTCTACCGGCGCTTTCCCGCTTAGTAAGTCTTGGAATCTTTGTTTTTAATATATTTAAATCTATATTCTTCTTCAACCAATATGATTCTTTAAATTTTAAAACTGTATGTATTTTTGTTAATTTCAGTACTAATGATGGATACTGTTTCAGATTTCTATAGTGAACTACATAATATCTTGTAAAGTAGTAAAAAATTTACTTTCTTCAGTTCCTGGCATGATTTTACTTTCAGGAACTAATGATAAATCTTTGTGTAACAGTCATGTAATTCTTTAGGATATTCTAAATCTACTTCAAAAATGTATCCAATTTTAGCAGTAATTGATATTTCACTTATTTCTGTAGAATCAAAATTATTTGGCTCAATCCATCCACCATATGGTCAATATTGAATCATAGCATAGCCATATAAATTATTTGCATCTAAACATGCTCAAAAATTTGATATCTTCTTAACATCATAATCTCTGATTTATTTATTTTTACTTTAATGTATCTTTTACAACACTGTGGTATTCCACCTCTTATTCCCTGTTCAACCACTGTAGTCATATCATAATAATGCAATAAATCAAATGGTTTTTTAGCTATTCTCAACATTGACTCCCAAGATAAACCTGATGCTGTTAAATACCAAGATGGATAAAAATCATATGCTTCTATACAAGTTTTTCTAAAATTTACGATGCATTAGGCACTAACAACACATCAGTTTTAAGACATAGATCATGATATTCACCAGGGTTTTTAATATTAAATTTTTCCCAAACTAAATTTCCTTGGTTAAAAATCTTCATCACTTATTTCACAGTCTGTCAGTTTATTATAAAATTCTACTTTCTCTAGTAATTGTGTCTCCCCAAAGTTTTACCCAATAATCCATGTAATCATATGGATATACACCTTTTCTGATCACTAGATTACGTAACTGTTCTCAGAAAACTGTATAATATTTTTCGTTTTATCCTTTTTCAAATTTTTTAAAGTCTGTCAAGTAAAAGAGTCATAGATTTAAAAGTGTCAGTAAATCTCATTTTCAAACTTTCTGTCTTCTTACCAAAACTAATGTATTGATCTTCATTATTTGGTATTAAATCTATTTCTATCATAACCAAGTTCTTTCACAAACAAATGTGAATCATATGCTGATAAATTATGAAAATGAATTGGTGCAAAGCTAGGATGTTTTAACTGTAAATTACAATTATTACATAATGGATTTATAAATTTTCCAATTAATTGCTCAGAATGACAAATCTATTTTTTGTTGAGTAATGACAGGTACACAATGCATATTTCTCGAGATTGCTAATCTCACTTGTTCTTCAGGTGTTAATTGTCTCATTTTTGTGTATGTTGATGATTTTTGAAACAGACATATGAACATTCCTTTTGCGTTTCTATTTTTAACTGTTTGTTATCTAAATATTTTTTTATGTGTGATTTGTTGCTCGAACAGTCCATGGGTATACTGCCAGTTCATAGTGTCCAACGGGCACAATATTTCGGCAATCAGACATGTCGCCATCGTCAGCTAGGATGTTTTAACTGTAAATTACAATTATTACATAATGTATTTATAAATTTTCCAATTAATTGCTCACAATGAAAAATCTTTCTATTTTTTGTTGAGTAATGGCAGGTACACAATGCATATTTTTTGAGCTTGCTAATGTCGATTGTTCTTCAGGTGTTAATTGTCTCATTTTCTCAATTTCAGAATAAAGTCTTCCAATTTCGTCAACCTCTTTTTTAATACATTCAATAAATTTCTTATGATAATTTGGTCCTCTACAAACAGCAGGAGCCTTAGAATGTCTATTTATGCATTTAATATAACAGCAGAATACACTTCTATTACATTTTTGGTATTTCATTGTATATGAATTTTCTGGATTGCCCTAACAGTTACCCATCTTTAATAACAAACATTCAAAATCAGCATAAATAAAAAATGGAAATTTTTGTGTATGTTGATGAGTTTTGAAACAGACATATGAACATTCCTTTTGCATTTCTACTTTTAACAGTTTGTTATCTAAACAATTTTTTATGTGTGATTTGTTGCTCGAACAGTCCACGGGTATACTGCCGGTTCATAGTGTCCAACGGGCACAATATTTCGGCGATCAGACATGTCGCCATCGTCAGATGCGCTGACGAACTGAGCTCCTGAGGGCGGCTGGCCGATTTGAATCCCCTCCCCCCGCGGGCCGCTCTCTTCGCCGTCCGCGCCCGCGCGCCGGCTGTCGCGAACACGTGGGCGTCGGAATCTGTCGTAGCGTCGATGTGCTAGCTACGTCAGCCTTTTGTCGCCAGTTCGTACTTCTTGCTGAGGGTCGTCTTAATTACATTCAATGCTGGGTCCCAAGCCTTGCTGAGATCTCGTTTGATAAGATCTTCCCTTGTGCGAATTTCGGTAGCCTCCCTTATAACGCTGTCCCAATATTTAGAGGTCTGAGCCAGGATCTTGGTACGCTGATAATCCATCTCGTGTTTCTCGGACAAACAGTGCTCTGCTACCACCGACTTATTTGGATATTTCAGACGAGTGTGTCTTTGATGTTCTCGGCAACGATCTTTGATGGCGCGTACTGTCTGTCCGATATAAGTCTTCTCACACTCACAGGGAATTTGGTATCTCCCGGCCTTCCTCAAACCGAGGTCATTTTTCACACTTCCCAGTAATGCCCGTGTTTTATTGGGCGGGCAAAAGATGGTTTTAACTCGGTGTTTCTTTAATATACGGCCGATTTTCCCCGATAGTGCGCCATTGTACGGAATAAAGGCAGTGGCTACCTCTTCTTCCGTGACTTCATCCGTCCCACAGGTTGTGCTTTGGTGGTGGGACGGAGAGTGCATCTAATCTGCCATTCCGAGTACCTGTTTTTTCGGAACACGGTTTTGAGGTGTTCCAATTCCTGAGGCAGATTCTCTGCGTTTGAGATGCTGCGCTCCCTGTGTACTAGTGTTTTTAGTACTCCATTCCTCTGAGAAGGCTACAGCGGCCGCCCTCGATTCTGTCATTGGCGACTAGCCAAGAGGTGGAAAACACTTGCAGGTATCCCCTTCAGAACAAGCGAATGAACTCCTGGCCATTGCGCATCGGCCACTGTATCCTGCATGTACTCTACAGTCTTAGTTAAAGCGTAGAAGGTGATGGATGTATTGAGTAGTGCTGTGTTGACTTGTGACTGCATCTGTTAGATGAAGGAAGATTTATTGTAAAAGGACAGCAGAGATGAATATGACGTCTATACTGCAAGGTGAGAAGAATATAAATTTTGCATAATGATATATATTTTTTTTGAGAGAGAAGAAGTTTGAGGTATGAAGGGAAGAATATAAATTTTGCAGAATATTATTATTTATTTATTTTTTTTTTTTGAAAGAGAAAAAGTTTGTGGTAAGATTGCAGAACTGCGCAGCTAGTTTGTGGAAATGATTACTGTCAGCTAGTTAACTTTGTTCATTTGCTCACAGCTGAGAGAAAGAACACCCTACTACCCCGTTTCATGCATTAACCATCAACTGATTAAGCTGTTTGGTTTTTACAGAAATTCTCTGTTAACACTGAATCCTTTTTAAATCATTGTTCACTTTGCTAAACATGATATTGTCCAGAGTGATGTTATATCTGAAGATCACGTGAAGTTTTACTCTATCTTTTTGAATACATACTTTATTGTAAAATCGTTGCCTTGGAACATCATTTCATAAGAATAGTTAAATCCCCTATTCCGCTGTTTAAAGAAGTCCCATCATTATGCCTTATTAGATTGAACCATATGGTATGAAACAGTTCGAATATTGTTTGAAAATTTTATTTAAAAATAGAGATGGAGCTTAGCCGCTGCCTGCTTGTTGTTTGCTGTTGGGCTTTCCGGAAATCTGGAACGATTTTGTCAAGACGTGAGGTAAGTGGAAATTTTGATTAGGCCCAGATAATTGTTTAACTTCAGTTGCGCATTTAATGTAAAGACAAGATGTATTTAGTTAAGTTCAGTTCAAATTAGGTTACGTTTAGTCAAAGGTCAGCATAGAAGTTTAATTTGAGTAACAGTTGGTGGCTACATAATTTTGGTAATAAGTAGACTTTTTATAGAGTGGAAGGTAAATTTGGGCTAGATTTCATACAAAAACACATAGTGGGGAACTTAACACTAGTAGTGACAATACGACAATACTCGCCATCAGACAGTCTCCTTCTTTCCAATAACCCATTTAGAGGTACCATGAATCAACTTTGGCTTCTCTTCATTGTATTAGATTTCCTTTGTTTCCAAATTTCCTTCATCGCTTTAGAGTGTTGTTCCCTTTCTTCTTAAGTCCACTTTCGTCTAGTTGTTTTCTTTCTCTCTTGAAATTCTGCCTTTTGAACAGCCTTTCTGAAGTGTGTCCTGTTTTCTATTGTGTCTATTGTAATTCCAGCGTTTTCCATGTCCTTTTCAGTCTCTATGAACCATGCGGGCTTGGATTTGTAGCTGTTGAGTAATGTGAATATCCGCTTGGTTAGTCTGTTGTTATCCATTATGAATATATGTCCAAAAAACTGTAGCCTCCTCTTCCTCATTACATCAGTTAGTTTTTCAGTTTTAAAGTATAGCTCTCTGTTTGGTCTTAACCTGTATTCAGCATTATCGTTTCTTTTAGCTCCCTGGATTTTCCTTAAAATTCTTCTTTCGATCTTCTCTAGTTTCTCAAGATCTCCATTTCTTCTTAGTTCAAGTGTTTCTGCCGCATACAGAGCTTCAGGTCTAGCCAATGTTTGGTGGTGTCTTAATTTCGTGTTCCAGGACAAGGAGTTTCTGTTATAAACGTTTTTGGTCATATGAATCACTCTTTCCATTTTGTGCACTCTACTTTCTATAGCTATGTTTTCTGTTGCATTGTATGTAATCCACTCTCCTACGTATTTAAAGGAATCTGTTTTTTATGTTGTATTGTTGCCAACTGCAATATTTTGAGTAGCATCACAGACGTTTGTCATGAACTTTGTTTTTTCAAAGAATATTTGTAGTCCTACTTTGGCTGCTTGTTTTTGCAGTGCTCTTATTTGTTCTTAGGTGTTATCTATTGAATCTGTAATCAATGCCATGTTATCTGCGAAGGCTAAACAGTCGACACTGATCTTGTTTGGATTTCTTCCTAGTTGAATCCATTTAGTATTGATGGCCATTTTCTAACTACCTTCGCTAACATACAATTGAGAAGCAGAGATGACACACCATCTCCCTGTCGAACACCTGACTTTATTCCAAACAATTTTGAGAGCTCTCCCCTAAATTTTACTTTCGATTTTGTATTTGTCAACGTAATTATTTCATTTGTTTTGGTATCAATTCTTTTAAGATATCAAGCAGTGTATTTCTGTCAATTGAATCATAGGCTTTTTTAAAATCTACAAAAGTAATTACATATTTTAAGTTCCTGATTTTTCCTCATTGCTGTTATGTTATTTAAGTTTAATATTTGTTATGCGCATGACCTTCCCTTCCGAAATCCAGTCTGATTTCTTCTGGATCTTATAGGTCACTGGTGAGAGGGAGATAACCCCATATTTGCTAGGATCTGTTTTCTTCCTTTTTTTTGTAGTGGATGTATCAGTGCAGATTGCCAGTCTGGTGGAAAGCTGTGTGTTGTCCAGATTTCATTATACTGATAACAATGTTGAACGACTGGGGGGCCCTTAATGTGCCCGCCCTCCCACTAATTTCTTCTGCGGGCCGGACTGAAACCATTTGTGAGTCGCGTCCACACCGCAGGCCGCTGTTTGTCTATCGGTAAACTGGGGCATCAAGATGCCTAGCAAATATGCATAGAAATCAGAACAACAAATGTGGGATCCTTGGGTAGGGAAAAGTGGTCACTCTGGAAGCCTTTAGAACACGTATATAACTCCCTAAAAGTAAAGATTTTTCTTCACGTTCTGTACAATGGTTCCACTCATACCTGCCATATCACCAACGGTGTATAATGGTTAGAAAAGAAGGGTCACAATGGAGGAATGTAGGATCAGGGGTCTCACAAGGTTCAGTATTGGGCCAGTTTCCCTTTTCATTATATGTCAACCATCCTCTCCCACTGAAAATGTCACCTATGCGGTAACGACATCTAAGTGCAAGTACAACAAATCTGTGCACAGCCATCCAGCGTCCAGTTTTACTTGTTCTATAAGAGTGGACCTAGAACATAGGTTTGAAATGTAATGCGTCTAAAATGCAAGCAGTCTCAATCGCTCCCAAAAGATTTGTTACTCCTCAGTTGAGAGAAACTCTTACGCCATTAATCGAAACCGGTAATTAAATAACCTTTTCTTCTTCTACAAAGAAATTGCGGGTAATTCTGGACCATCACTTACACTGGACTGAACACACAACTGTAGTCTGTAAGGTGTCAGCGTCACTTCATTCACCACAGAAATAGAATTAAGTTTTTCATTTCGAGCTTAAGAAAAAGCTCATAGATGGACTAACATTCCCCATATTTGAATATGGTGATGCCATTCTTCAAGGACTTTCGTACAAAAGCTCACACACGGCCGGATCTGGCGATGAATGTTTCGGTACGATACATTTATGACGTACTTAATTCCGATCGTAGAATACAAACCTACGAACACTTGTAGCGGCTACGTGCCGATAAGAGTACAGATCATCATACTCTACATTTCCTCTATCGTCTCCTCTTGTTTGCCTTCAACTTTTATGCTACTATTTGAACAGCGAAAGTGCTCGTTCTCAACAAAATAAAATTATCTCTGATCATCACATAGCAGTTCAACGTTTTCCAAATCATTTTCTGCATCAGGAACCCGACTTTAGAACAATCTTCCTCAGAATACCAGGAAAATTAAATGCCTTCCATACTTCAAAAGACTTCTAATGGTCCACTTTGTGCCGCAACAGCCATCTCCCCTACTTTCTGCGTAGCTCATTCTCGCCGGTCCCCCTTACCCCACAACTTTTCGCCACTCCTTGCCGGCAGAGGTTTCTGTTTGTATTCTGTTCTTTCCTAGCAGACACTGTCATTGTCGTTTCAGTCTCCTCCTCTTCCTTTACCCATTACGCTTCTGATTGTACTAAACTTGACTTAAAACGCGCTAAGCTGATCTACATCGTTCTAAATGCTCCTAACTATTATTGTTAATGTCAGTTATTATTGTTGTCATTATTACATTGTCATTATTACTGTACCTGAGAAGATTTTGTAATGTGTTTCGTATGTATTGCTCTTGGTCAGATGTAAGAGAGGGCCGTAAGGCCGTAATCTGCTGAGACTAAATAGATAAGCAATAAACAAATAAGTAAACTGCTTTATTTTTCACTTAAACCTTTCAGGCCCTCTACCTACAATTGTGTACATTTACTTTTACTCTGTCTTAACTGCAAAAAAATGGTTCAAATGGCTCTGAGCACTATGGGACTTAACATCTGAGGTCATCAGTCCCCTAGAACTTAACTACTAAAACCTAACCAACCTAAGAACATCACACACATCCATCCCCGAAGCAGGATTCGAACCTGCGACCGTAGTGCCTAGAACCGTTCGGCCACAACGGCCGGGCTTAACTGCAACAGGAGTCTTTTTTCCCAGTGGAAATCTTAGATACAGATTTGCGAATGTTCGAGCTTTTGATCACGTTCAAATGCTGCCAACTGTTGGGCATGACTATGAAAATATCAGCAAGTCAATGTAGCAGTACATAGAAGCCCGTGATCACGAGAATACACAGATGTGGTTGATTTGCTGTGTTCCACTTGATAATTGAATTTTGTTATTGTTATTTTGCATGGTAATTACTGAGTGATTAGTCACTTTTGCCTATAAAATGAAGTCAAGTGTACAAAGTACGGCCGCGCGGGGTAGCCGTGCGGCCTGGGGCGTCTTTTCACGGTTCGTCGTGCGCCCCCCCCCCCCCCCCCCCCCCGCCCCGCCCCCGTCGTCGGAGGTGCGAGTTCTCCAATCCTCCATCGGCCATCATGGGTGTGTGTGTGTGTGTGTGTTGTACTTAGCGTAAGTTAGTTTAAGTTCTGCAAGCTTCGCAGCAGCAGAGCTTCTGTAAAGTTTGGAAGGTAGGAGACGAGGTACTGGCAGAAGTAAAGCTGTGAGGACGGGGCGTGGGGCGTGAGTCGTGCTTGGGGAGCTCAGATGTTACAGCACTTGCGCTCGAAAGGCAAAGGTCCCGAGTTCGAGTCTCGGTCCGGCACACAGTTTTAATCTGCTAAGATGTTTCATATCAGAGCACACTCCGCTGCAGAGTGAAAAGTTCATTGTAGTTTAAGTTAGTTTACTTACTGAGTAAGTCTGGAGATCGATGACCCTAGCAGTTAAGCAGTTTGGTCCCATAGTCCTTACCACAAATTTAGGATCTTTTTACAAAGTATGTTTTGAAAATGTGTACATTTTTTTGTATAAATCATACATCTAAAATCGTTGAAGATCATTACCACATAAAGAAAAATTTTCCTTTCTCCAGAAAAAATTCAAGTCTGGAAGGATTGAAATACTCCTGCAAATTGAAATAAGAATACCGTGAATTCATTGTCCCAGGAAGGGGAAACTTTATTGACACATTCCTGGGGTTAGATACATCACATGATCACACTGACAGAACCACAGGCACATAGACACAGGCAACAGATCATGCACAATGTCGGCACTAGTACAGTGTATATCCACCTTTCGCAACAATGCAGGCTGCTATTCTCCCATGGAGACGATCGTAGAGATGCTGGATGTAGTCCTGTGGAACGGCTTGCCATGCCATTTCCACCTGGCGCCTCAGTTGGACCAGCGTTCGTGCTGGACGTGCAGACCGCGTGAGACGACGCTTCATCCAGTCCCAAACATGCTCAATGGGGGACAGATCCGGAGATCTTGCTGGCCAGGGTAGTTGACTTACACCTTATAGAGCACGTTGGGTGGCACGGGATACATGCGGACGTGCATTGTGCTGTTGGAACAGCAAGTTCCCTTGCCGGTCTAGGAATGGTAGAACGATGGGTTCGATGACGGTTTGGATGTACCGTGCACTATTCAGTGTCCCCTCGACGATCACCAGAGGTGTACGGCCAGTGTAAGAGATCGCTCCCCACACCATGATGCCGGGTGTTGGCCCTGTGTGCCTCGGTCGTATGCAGTCCTGATTGTGGCGCTCACCTGCACGTTGCCAAACACGCATACGACCATCATTGGCACCAAGGCAGAAGCGACTCTCATCGCTGAAGACGACACGTCTCCACTCGTCCCTCCATTCACGCCTGTCGCGACACCACTGGAGGCGGGCTGCACGATGTTGGGGCGTGAGCGGAAGACGGCCTAACGGTGTGCGGGACCGTAGCCCAGCTTCATGGACACGGTTGCGAATGGTCCTCGCCGAAACCCCAGGAGCAAGAGTGTCCCTAATTTGCTGGGAAGTGGCGGTGCGGTCCCCTACGGCACTGCGTAGGATCCTACGGTCTTGGCGTGCATCCGTGCGTCGCTGCGGTCCGGTCCCAGGTCGACGGGCACGTGCACCTTCCGCCGACCACTGGCGACAACATCGATGTACTGTGGAGACCTCACGCCCTACGTGTTGAGCAATTCGGCGGTACGTCCACCCGGCCTCCCGCATGCCCACTATACGCCCTCGCTCAAAGTCCGTCAACTGCACATATGGTTTACGTCTACGCTGTCACGGCATGCTACCAGTGTTAAAGACTGCGATGGAGCTCCGTATGCCACGGCAAACTGGCTGATACTGACGGCGGCGGTGCACAAATGCTGCGCAGCTAGCGCCATTCGACGGCCAACATCGCGGTTCCTGGTGTGTCCGCTGTGCCGTGCGTGTGATCATTGCTTGTACAGCCCTCTCGCAGTGTCCGGAGCAAGTATGGTGGGTCTGACACACCGGTGTCAATGTGTTCTTTTTTCCATTTCCAGGAGTGTACGTCATGTGATACATTATAACACGTAGTTTTAAAGTGTGTAAACGGGAAGCTTTTATCAGTAACCGTGGTCTACTGAAAATTGAGCTTCCCTCAGAGTGGCCACTTTACTCCACTTTCTCTTACATGTGGGGAAAGACCTAACAAAAATATTTCGTAAGTTATTGCCGTTTCACACGTCGCCGCTGAGCGTTTGTAACGCGTGTTTACGCTCGCCCTTTCCGGCGCGAGGCGCATGTTTTTGCGAGAGTGCGGTCTCGGGTCTGGGAAGTGAAGACCGGCGGGTGAAAGCGGTTATTACGACACCGCGGCAAGCACCACGGCCAAGGGCCGGCGAAAGCGAGCGCCGCGGCCATCTGCCCGTGACGTCAGCACGGCACGTAACGGCGCGCCGCTCTTCTACCCAGCAGGCCAAGGTGAGCGGGCGGGGCTGCTCAAGACGTTCTGCGGCGGTCACTGGCCCGCAGCACGGCGCCGTGTTTACAACACGTCGGCAGACCAGAGACGGAAAATTACGATCATCAAAAAAAGTTTTGCATCACCCCAATTGCCAGACCTCCTGAAGATAGACGTTGACTGTGTCACTAACCGAGCCCAAAGATGTAAACAAACATGCATGATTAGCGCCTGTTAGACGGAGGGGGTCCGACAGCCGATTCGTTCCAATCGCTCCACCAGGAAGAAGGTGCACGGCTCGTGTTGTCTGTAGTTCAACCGTGCCTACACAGTCAATACTGCGGTTCGGTCGTATCCATGGTGTTATTTTGCTCGTGGAAGGGTTCTGAAATAAAAACATTAAGGTTCGCCGATGACATCGTAATTCTGTCAGAGGGAGCAATGGACTTGGAAGAGCTGCAGAACGGAATGGACAGCGTCTTGAAAGGAGGGTATAAGATGAACATCAACAAAAGCAAAACGAGGATAATGGAATGTAGTCGAATTAAGTCGGGTGATGCTGAGGTAATTAGATTAGGAAATAAGACAAAGTAGTAAATGAGTTTTGCTATTTGGGGAGCAAAATAACTGATGATGGTCGAAGTAGAGAGGACATAAAATGTAGACTGGCAATGGGAAGGAAAGCGTTTCTGAAGAAGAGAAATTCGATAACATCGAGTATAGATTTAAGTGTCAGGAAATCGTTCTTGAAAGTATTTGTATGGGGTGTAGCCATGTATGGGTGTGAAACATTGACGATAAATAGTTTAGACAAGAAGAGAATAGAGGCTTTCGAAATGTGGTGCTGCAGAAGAATGCTGAAGACTAGATGGGTAGATCACATAACTAATGAGTAGGTACTGAATAGAATTGGAGAGAAGAGGAGTTTGACTAGGAAGAAGGGATCGGTTGGTAGGAGATGTTCTGAGGCATCAAGGGATCACCAATTTAGTATTGGAGGGCAGCGTGGAGGGTAAAAATCGTAGAGGGAGACCAAGAGATGACTACAATAAGCAGATTAGAAGGATGTAGGCTGCAGTAGGTACTGGGAGATGAAGAAGCTTGCACAGGATAGAGCAGCATGGAGAGCTGCATCAAACCAGTCTCAGGACTGAAGACTACAGCAACAACAAGGGCTCTCAACAAGGGAAGTGTCCAGGTGTCTCGGAGTAAACCAAAGACATGGAGCAGATACACAGAGACAGGAATTGTCGACGACATGCCTCGCTCAGGCCGCCAAAGACCTACTACTGCAGTGGATGACCATTACCTACGGATTATGGCTCGGAAGAACCCTGACGGCAACGCCACCATGTTGAATAATGCTTTTCGTGTAGCCACAGGATGTCGTGTCACGACTCAAACTGCGCGCAATAGACTGCATGATGCGCACCTTCGCTTCCGACGTCCATGGCCAGGTCCATCTTTGCAACCACGACACCATGCAGCGCGGTACAGATGGGTCCAACAACATGCCGAATGGACCGCTCAGGATTGTCATCACTTCTCTTTACCGATGAGTGTCGCATATGCTTTTAACCAGACAATCGTCGGAGACGTGCTTGGAGGCAACCCGGTCAGGCTGAACGCCTTAGAGACACTGTCCAGCGCGTGAAGCAAGGTGGAGGTTCCTTCCCGTTTTGGGGTAGCGTCTGTATACTACAGCATCATCCGGGAAAAGCCGCATGGAACTTCCGACACTATCTACTAGGTCATTTATATATATTGTGAAAAGCAATGCCCCCTGTGGCACGCCAGAGGTTACTTTAACGTCTGTAGGCGTCTCTCCATTGAGAACAACATGCTGTGTTCTGTTTGCTAAGAACTATTCAATCCAGCCACTTAGCTGGTCTGATATTCCGTAAGCTCTTACTTTGTTTATCAGGCGATTGTGCGGAACTGTATCGAACGCTTTCCGGAAGACAAGGAAATTAGCATCTACCTGGGAGCCTGTAACTAATGTTTTCTGGGTTTCATGAACAAATAAAGCGAGTTGGGTGTCACACGATCGCTGTTTCCGGAATCCATGTTGATTCCTACAGAGTAGATTCTGGGTTTCCAGAAATGATGTGATACGCGAGCAAAAAACATGTTCTAAAATTCTACAACAGATCGATGTCACAGATATCGGCCTATAGTTTTGCGCTTCTGCTCGACGACCCTTCTTGAAGACTGGGACTACCTGTGCTCTAGAGACTTGCGGTACACGGCTGTTAGAAGGGGGACAAACGCACGAGCGATAGGACACAGTATCACCAAGGTAGCGATAAAGTTCTGGTTTTCCTGTACGACTGTTTCACGAGTGTACCGTGAATATCTGGAGTACGGTAAAACATCAAATCTCCGACAACGCTGGGGCCGGAAAAAGATCCTGCGAGAATGGGACCAACGACGACTGAAGAGGATCGTTCAGCGTGACAGAAGAGCAATCCTTCCGCAAATAGCTGCAGATTTCAACGCTGAGGTATCAACAAGTGTCAGCGTGTGAACCATTCAACGAAACATCATCGGCATGGGCTTCGGAGCCGAATGCCTACTCGTGTTACCCTTGATGACTGCACGAAACAATGCTGTATGCCTTGCCTGGGTCCGTCAACACCGACATTGGACTGTTTACGGCTGCAACATGTTGCCTGGTAGGACAAGTCTCGTTTCAAATTGTATCCAGCGGATGGACGTGTAAAGGTATGGAGACAACCTCATGAATCCATGGACCCTGCTTCTCAGCAGGGGATTGTTCAAGCTTGTGGAGGCTCTGTAATGGCGTGTGGCATGTGGGGTTGGAGTGACATGGGACCCCTGACACGTCTATATACGATTCTGACAGGTGACACATACGTAGGCATTCTGTCTGATCACCTACAACAATTCATGTCCATTGTGCATTCCGAAGGACTTGTACAATTTCTTGCGACACCATACACGTCCAGAATTCCATGAGGCTTTCGTGGATGATACTGTAGCATACAGAGAAGTTGCAGCATTAGAAAATTGCAGCGAAATGCAGGAAGATCTGCAGCGGATAGGCACTTGGTGCAGGGAGTGGCAACTGACACTTAACATAGACAAATGTAATGTATTGCGAGTACATAGAAAGAAGGATCCTTTATTGTATGATTATATGATAGCCGAAGAAACACTGGTAGCAGTTACTTCTGTAAAATATCTGGGAGTATACGAGAGGATCGATTTGAAGTGGAATGATCATATAAAATTAACTGTTCGTAAGGTGGATACCAGGTTGAGATTCATCGGGAGAGTCCTTAGAAAATGTAGTTCATCAACAAAGGAGGTGGCTTACAAAACACGCGTTCGATCTATACTTGAGTATTGCTCATCAGTGTGGGATCCGTACCAGGTCGGGTTGACGGAGGAGATAGAGAAGATCCAAAGAAGAGCGGCGCGTTACGTCACAGGGTTATTTGGTAAGCGTGATAGCGTTACAGAGATGTTTAGCAAACTCAAGTGGCAGACTCTGCAAGAGAGGCGCTCTGCGTCGCGGTGTAACTTGCTGTCCAGGTTTGGAGAGGGTGCGTTTCTGGATGAGGTATCGAATATATTGCTTCCCCCTACTTACACCTTCTGAGGAGACGACGAATGTAAAATTAGAGAGATTAGAGCGCGCACGGAGGCTTTCAGACAGTCGTTCTTCCCGTGAACCATACGCGACTGGAACAGGAAAGGGAAGTAATGACAGTGACACGTAAAGTGCCCTCCGCCACACACCGTTGGGTGGCTTGCGGAGTATAAATGTAGATGTAGAATTGCTACAGAGTGGCTGCAGGAACAATCCTCTGACTTTAAACATTTCCTCTGGCCACCAAACTCCTCAGACACGAACATTACTGAGCATATCTGGGATGCCTTGCAACATGCTGCTCAGAAGAGATCTCCACCTCACCGTACTCTTACGGATTTTTGGACGACCCTGCAAAATTCATGGTGTTAATTTCCTCTAGCATTAGTTCAGACGTTAGTCGAGTCCATGCCACGTCGTGTTGCGGCACTTCTGCGTGCTCGCGGGGGCCCTACACGATATTAGGCAAGTGTACCAGTTTCTTTGACTTTTCAGTGTACCTTCCTCTGGCAGTGCTGATACATGCCGTCTGTGGGCTGTCATTGCACGTTGACGTCGAACATAGTCTGTGGTCACATTAATGTGAGTGGACCGCATATACTGTGTACAGTAGATAAAGTTGAAGGTTTGATGAGGCATTTAGCAGATGATACTCTTGTATAAAGAGAAGTCACAAAGCTAAGGAATCTTAGAGAAATATAGGAAGACCTGTAGAGAGGCGACGTTTGGTGCAATAATTGTCTGCTGACTTTCAACATAAATAAGTGTGACATGTTGCACATAAATAGGCAGGAAGCATTTTACTTTGTTATCTTACGACTGCAGAACAATCACAGCCAGCACCTACACCCATTAATTATCAGAGTGTATACGGTCGGAGCGATTTAAAATAGAATGACCACATAAAACTAAATTCAGGTGTGGCAGATACCATACAGACTGCTCGCGAGAATACGCAGGAAATATAGGTCAACCACTGAGGTGGTAAGAGTTTCGGCGAATAATTGAATATTGTTCGTCATTCTGGGATCCGTACGAGATAGGGCTGCCAGAGCAAAAGAGGGAATCCAAAGAAGTGCAATGCGTTTCGTTACAGGCTTGTTTAGCGCGAAATTGTTACTAAGATAGGTAATCTCCTGTGTCGGACGCTGCTGGAGGCATTCTGCATCACGATATGATTTAGTGCTGAAATTTCGAGAGCTTTCGTTCCCTGAAGAGTCAGCCAACGTACTGCTTCCTTTTACGTGTATCTAACGAAAACACCGTGAAGGCAAAACTAGAGCCGACCGTTTTGGCCGAGCGGCTCTATGCGCTTCAGTCCGGAACCGCGTTGCTACTACGGTCGCAAGTTCGAATCCTGTCTCGGGCATGGATATGTGTGATGTCCTTAGGTTAGTTAGGTTTAAGTCTTTCTACGTTCTAGGGCACTGATGACCTCAGATGTTAGGTCCCATAGTGCTCAGAACCATTTGAATTTGGTAAAACTAGAGAACCTCGAGCTCACAGGGAGGCTTACCAACGTCCCGTTCTCCCCATGGACCATTCGTGACTACAACAGGAAATGTGGAGGCGATAAATTTACACATGGTACCCTCCGCTCCAAACACCGTAAATCCGGTTGCAGAGTACAGATGTAGGTGTTAGTAGACTAAAACACATTTGTGGAAGGTGAAGTTAAACAATGTAAATGGTAAATTGTCTCTCTATTTTTAAGATTCACTGTTATATCTTACCCATCCGCCGATGCCAGGAACCTACTTTCTTTTAAAATGTGCTCCCCTGCACGGAAATTAGATCATGTGTAGGAGTGCAGGTTATTACACATGGACGATGAGATGTGGAAATTTGTGTGTGGTCGCAAGTCGTGCACGAATAGCCAAAGTGATTAAGGCGACCGCGCGCTTAAGGCAGGAAAAGCAAGTTCGAGTTCCTATTGAGCACAAATTTTCATTCTTGTCATTCTATTATACAGCTGATGGTTGTCCCTGTTCGCAACTGCGAATACATTTCATGTATTCCCTATTTGTCTCTATATAATACCTCCACGCTTCATTTAGCACTGTTAATCAGCATTTACTGACACACTCATGTACACTACTGGCCATTAAAATTGCTACACCACGAACATGCCGTGTAAAAGGCGCGAAATTTAACCAACAGGAAGAAGATACTGTGGTATGCAAATGATTAGCGAGCATTCACACAAGGTTGGCGGCGGAGGCGACACCTACAACGTGCTCACATGAGGAAAGTTTCCAACCGATTTCTCATACACAAACAGCAGTTGACGGGCGTTGCCCGGTGAAAAGTTGTTGTGATGCCTCGTGTTAGGAGGAGAAATGCGCACCATCACGTTTCTAACTTTTTAAAAGGTCGGATTGTAGCCTATAGCCAATACGGTTTATCGTATCGCGACATTGCTGCTCGCGTTGGTCGAGATCCAATGACTGTTAGCAGAATATGGAATCGGTGGGTTCACGAGGGTAATACGGAACAACGGCCTCGTATCACTAGCAGTCGAGATGACAGGCATCTTATCCGCATAGCTGTAACGTATCGTGCAGCCACGTCTCGATGCCTGAGTCAACAGATGGGGACGTTTGCAAGACAACAAACATCTCCACGAACAGTCCGACGACGTTTGCAGCAACATGGACTATCAGCTCGGAGACCACGGCTGCGGTTACCCTTGACGCGGCATCACCAACAGGAGCGCCTGCGATGGTGTACTCAACGACGAACCTGGGTGCACGAATGGCAAAACGTCATTTTTTCGGATGAATCCAGGTTCTGTTTACAGCATCATGGTGGTCGCATCCGTGTTTGGCGACATCGCGGTGGACGCACATTCGCCATCGCCGTACTGGCGTATAACCCGGCGTGATGGTTTAGGGTGCCATTGGTTACACGTCTCGGTCACCCCTTGTTCGCGTGGACGGCACTTTGAACAGTGGACTCTTGATGAACTGTGGGATGGTGTTGAAGCTGCATGGGGAGCTGTACCTGTACACACCATCCCAGCTCTGTTTGACTCAATGCCCAGGCGTATCGAGGCCGTTATTACGACCAGAGGTGGTTGTTCTGGGTACTGATTTCGCAGGATCTATGCACGCAAACTGCGTGAAAATGTAATCACATGTCAGTTCTAGTATAATATATTTCTCCAATGAATACCCGTTTACCATTTGCATTTCTTCCTGGTTTAGCAATTTTAATGGCCAGTAGTGTAACTGAAGTAACAGTATTCATGTTTTTATGTCTGTCGTCAAACGTTTCACGTTAACATAACTTTGATCCCGGCCGTGGTGGCCGAACGGTTCTAGGCGCTACAGTCTGGAAGGGCGCGACAACTACTGTCGCAGGTTCGAATCCTGCCTCGGGCATGGATCTGTGTGATGTCCTTGGGTTAGTTACATTTAAATAGTTCTACGTTCTAGGGGACTGATGACCTTAGAAGTTGAGTGCCATAGTGCTCAGAGCCATTTGAACCATAATTTTGCTTTAAGATGAAAGTAATTATCACATGTTGCGTCACTGCCAAGTAATACAGGGTGTTACAAAAAGGTACGGCCGAACTTTTTTTTTAGCTGTTCAAAACAGATACCGTCTGACGCCGTTATCGGACTAAGCGTTGAATGACACTATTTGTCGGCACTTTGACATCATTAAACTTCTCAGGGAACAACTGAACACTCCGTTTCCACGAATCTGTTGTTACCTAAATTTGTACAAAGAACACCCGCTGCTCCAATGTGTGTACCATCGTCTCCTTTGCACTGCTCCACTCACACTGACACAGCCTACACTATGCTCTGAACCGGTGCAGACCACGTGGCCTGCGTACACATTGTGTGCGCGTCACGGAGTGTGGTTATATGCATAGTCACGTCTAATAGTATCCACTCGTCGGGTCACTTTTGTTTACTACACCCTGCATTAACAAATACTAGCACTATTAAATATGTGTTTCATTGGGACAACATAAACTTTTAAAATTACAGAAAAAACTGCGGTTGTTAAACTCTGTTCATTCAACATGTTTTCAGAAGATTTTATTTTGTGTAAAATTATTTGTAATTGTTCTAGTAGATGAAGCTTTTACCGTGGTTTTCTGTGTGGAGTACAGTTAGGTTGTTGTGAATATCATGTAGTCTGTGTCTGTTAAGGTGCTTGTTGTTGGCTACTCTGGATTTGTCAGAGTGGTTAAGTCTAAAAGTAAGAGTATTTTCTTTCTATCGTGTGTAGAAAGTCCTTGTTATAAAAAATGCATGGCAGGGCTTACATTGTAATTTGTATAGTACTATGTCCCGTTATTGGGGGGTTTTGTTTATGGTGTGAAGTCAGTGGTCTCCATCTTTGCGGCTTGTGGAGAATGCTACTTTAATATTGGTATTTCTAAATAACTAGGCAATGTTTTGTGCTGCTGTGCCTAAATAGGGAACGCTTGCGAAAAAATGTGTTGTGGCAGTTGTTACTCTTTTAGTTCTTCTGTTACTGAGATTTGCTTGTATTTTGTTGGACAGTTTGTCTATTGACTTTACTGAATACACTGAATACCCATTTTTACTGCAGTTGTTTTTATCATATCAATATCTCGTGTTAATTTTTTGGGATTCAAAGGTGACGTGTGTGCCCTAGATCTAAAAGGAGCATCCTTGTGTGTGTTTCGATGTGTGATGATTCATGTATTGTGACAGCAGTGTAAGTTGGTTTCCTGTAAATATAAAAATTATGTTCTTGTTGTTCATTAACAATTGTGAGGTCTAAGAAATTTATGGACTGATTTTTTTCATTAACAATTGTGAGGTCTAAGAAATTTATGAACTGATTTTTTTCATTAACAATTGTGAGGTCTAAGAAATTTATGGACTGATTTGTTTCCTGTTCAGTTATCAACTTTATTCTATTGTGGAGTGAACTGAATCATGCATCGTGTGTACAGGTATGCAGATAACCTCGTGAGCATGTGAGCAAGGGACTGTTGAATCTGGTGGAGACTCTGCAATGCTGTGGGGCAGGTGAAGTTGGAGTGATATGGGATCCCTGATACGCCTACATGCGACTCTGACATGTGACACGTACTTAAGCATCCTGTCTGATCACTTGCATCCATTCATGTCCATTGTGGGCTCCAGCGAAGTTGGAGGATTCCAGCAGGATCATGCGACACCCCACACGTCCAGAATTGCTACAGAGTGGTTGCAGGAACACTCTTCTGAGTTGAAACACTTCCGCTGTCCACCAAACTCCCCAGACATGACCATTACTGAGCACACCTGGGATGTCTTGCAACGTGGTATTCAGAAGAGATCTCCACCCCGTCGTACTATTACGGATTTATAGACAGCCCTGCGGAATTCATTGTGTCAGTTGCCTCCAGCACTACTTCAGAGTCCATACCACTCGTGATGCGGCACTTCTGTGTGCTCGCGGAGGGTCTACACGACTTCTTTTGCGTCCTTTACTGCTTGCTCAGTATACAGATTGAATAACGTGGGGGATACGCTTCAATTGAAAATTCTTATTTTCTAAGTGGTTGATGAATATTTTAGCCAGAAGGCTTGACATGTTGTTACCAATAGCTAAGACTAACTCCCAGAGTTTGTCGGTTTGAATACACACATCAAAAAAAGTTTTGCATCACCTCGATTCGGAGAGTTCCGGAACCTGTACAGAAAATTGGAATAGAGATCAACATAAACATCATTTCCGCCCTTTTTATTGCTCATGAAAACCACACATTGAATGTTGTAACACCACACAGCGAGACCTTCAGAGATGGTGGTCCAGATCGCTGTACACACTGGTACTTTTAATACCCAGTAGCACGTCCTCTTGCATTGATGCATGCCTGTATTCCTCGTGGCATACTATACACAAATTCATCAAGGCACTGCTGGTACATACTGTCCCACTCCTCAACGGCGATTCGGCGTAGATGCCTCAGAGTGGTTGGTGAATCACGTGGTCCATAAACAGCCCTTTTCAATCTATCCCAGGCATGTTCGATAGGATTCATGTCTGTATAACATGCTGGCCACTCCAGTCGCTTGATGTCATTATCTGGATGGAGGTCATTCATAAGATGTGCACGATGGGGACGCGAATTGTCGTGGATGAAGACGAATGCCTCGCCACTATGCTGCCGATATGGTTGCACTATCGGTCGGAGGATGCCATTCACGTATCGTACAGCCGTTACGGCGCCTTCCATGACCAACAGCGGCGTACGTCGTCCCGGCATAATGCTACCCCAAAACAGGAAGGAACCTCCACCTTGCTTCACGCGCTGGACAGTGTCTCTAAAGCGTTCAGCCTGACCGGGTTGCCTCCAAGCACGTCTCCGACGATTGTCTGGTTAAAAGCATATGCGACACTCATCGGTAAAGAGAAGTGATGACAATCCTGAGCGGCATTAGATAATTGCAGCGAAATTCAGGAAGATCTGCAGCGGATAGGCACTTGGTACAGGGAGTGGCAACTGAACCCTAACATAGACAAATGTAATATATTGTGAGTACATAGAAAGAAGGACCCTTTATTGTATGATTATATGATAGCGGAACAAACACCGGTAGCAGTTACTTCTGTAAAATATCTGGGGGTATGCGTGCGTAACGATATGAAGTGGAATGATCATATAAAATTAATTGTTGGTGAGGCGGGTACCAGGTTGAGATTCATTGGGAGAGTCCTTAGAAAATGTAGTCGATCAACAACGAGGTGGCTTACAAAACACTCGTTCGACCTATACTTGAGTATTGCTCATCAGTGTGGGATCCGTACCAGGCCGGGTTGACGGAGGAGATAGAGAAGATCCTAAGAAGAGCGGCGCGTTTCGTCACAGGGTTATTTGGTAAGCGTGATAGCGTTACAGAGATGTTTAGCAAACTCAAGTGGCAGACTCTGCAAGATACGCGCTCTGAATCGCGGTGTAGCTTGCTGTCCAGGTTTCGAGAGGCTGCGTTTCTGGATGAGGTATCGAATATATTGCTTCCCCCTACTTACTCCTCCCGAGGAGACGACGAATGTAAAATTAGAGAGATTCGAGAGCGCACGGAGGCTTTCAGACAGTCGTTCTTCCCGCGACCCATACGCGACTGGAACAGGAAAGGGAGATAATGACAGTGGCACATAAAGTGCCCTCCGGCACACACCGTTGGGTGGCTTGCGGAGTATAAATGTAGATGTAGAACTCACTTAAATCGTGAAGTCCTGCCATTGCAGCAGCACTAAGCAACCTAACAACTGCGCCAGACACTTGTTATCTCATATAGGCGTTGCCGACCGCAGCGCCGTATTCTCTCCGTTTACATATCATTTGAATACGCATGCCCAAACCAGTTTCTTTGGCGCTACAGTGTATATAATGCTGTCAGGGGGACACGGATATTAGTGCACCACAGTCGCTTTGCGGAAACGGCTCGATTCATCTTACGTCGGCAGGGGCATGACCATTGGTTTTCTCATCAAGAGTGGAAGGATATCCGTATCGGCTAAGTGTGTAAACAATTCGTGTGCCGCTGTGGTTAAGTTGTACCGTGCAAGGCAAAATGGCGCTATCCAAAACTGTGGCCGAGAGAACTGTGGCGCACCGGGGGCCATAGATGGCAGGTGTGAACGACTGCTACAGAAAGTAGAAGAGACGTGCAGCTGTTGAGCAACTGACCAACCAGGTGAACCAAGGGCTACTAACAGTTTCTTCTGAACGACCGTTTCGTGAATACTGCGACACATGGGCCCCTGCAACTGGCGCCTGGTGCAGCATCCATGCTCGCAGCTCTTCATGGACGACGGAGGCTGGAAGTTACACTCCAGAGCCGCAACTGGAGGTCAGCTGAGTGGCGTCAGTTGGCCTGTTCAGGTGACTCACGTTTTACCATCCGTCGGACAGATGGTCTTTGGTGTGCACAGTGTGAAACGCCTGGAAGCAAATACCCTACATGCTTTATGACCTGGGTTATGTTTTCGTGGGATTCCCTGAGTGAGCTCTTCATTCTGGAAGGCACAATGGATTAGCACACGTATAGGTTTATCCTTTGGATCCATCGCCACTGTTACATGCAGTTTGTATATCTTGTCAGAATGACATGTATCACAGGACAGTGCAACACGTCACGTGGCTCAAAATGTATGTGTGTTGTTGGAAGAGCACCAGGCTCTGTGAGGCCACAAAACTCCTCGGGTTTAAACCAAACTGACAATCTGTGGACCATCTTGATCAGGCTCTTCGCGGCATGGACCCTCAACCGGGAAACCTAGTGCAGCCGACCAGGCACTGGAGTCAGCATAGCTCCACATCCCCGGTAGTACCTCCCAGTACATCGCTCTCTTCCTGTGGTCTGTGCTGTAAAAGGTGGTTATACAGTCTTTTGACAGGTGGTCACACTAATCTGTCTAGGCAGCGTGTATATTCTGAAAAGTAATGGTCCTATGGCACTTCCTTTTGGTATGCCCGAAGTTACTTTTCCATCTGAAGATTTCACTCGTTTAGGAATGACGTACTGTCTTCTGTTTCTCACGAACTCAAAAATGTTCAAATGTGTGTGAAATCTTATGGGACTTAACTGCTAACGTCATCTGTCCCTAAGCTTACACACTACTTCACGTAAATTATCCCAAGGACAAACACACACACCCATGCCCGAGGGAGGACTCGAACCTCTGCCGGGACCAGCCGCACAATCCATGACTGCAGCGCCTGGACCGCTCGGCTAATCCCGCGCGGCGCTCACGAACTCTTCAACCCAGTCACATCGCTGGTCTGATATGTGTGCGCCCGTATTTTCTTTATAAGGCGGCGTTACAGAACTGTGCCGAACGCATTCAGGGTGTCAAACTGGGCGTTGGTAACTGCTGCTTTGGTGGGTCTCGTGGACGAACAGAGCGAATTGTTTACGGAATGCATGTTCATTCCTGTCTGTAATATAGATATCTTCTTATACCTGCAAGTATATAGGGTGAGTAAAACACAAAATATGAGTAAACCAAAATACCAGAAACACAAAGTGTGGTGTGCGGAATGGCGAAGTGGTGATTTTTCAATGGTGGTGCATGCTTCTGTGGATTAGATTTGGTTAACTAATTAAACTTCCATATCCCTAGATTTCCAGAAGGCTTTAGATACCGTTCCTCACAAGCGTCTTTTAACCAAATTGCGTGCACATGGTATATCGTCTCAGTTGTATGACTGGATTCGTGATTTCCTTTCAGAGAGGTCACAGCTCGTAGTGATCGATGGTTAATCATCGAGTAGAACAGAAGTGATACCTGGTGTTCCGCAAAGTAGTGTCATAGGCCCTCTGCTGTTCTTAATTTACATAAATGATTTAGGTGATAATCTGAGCAGCCCCCTAGATTGTTTGCAGATGACGCTGTAATTTTACGTCCAGTAAAATTATCAGACGATCAATTCCAATTACAAAATGAGCTAGAGAGAATTTCTCTATCGTGCGAAAAGTGGCAATTGGCACTAAACAAAGAAAAGTGCGAGGTCATCCACATGGGTACTAAAAGAAATCCGATAAATTTTCGGTATACGATAAATCGCAAAAATATAAGGGCTGTCAGTTCGACTAAATACCTAGGAATTGCAATTACAAGCAACTTAAATTGGAAATACCACATAGATAACATTGTGGGGAATGCGAAACAAAGACAGCCTACATTACACTTGTCCTTCCTGTGCTGGAATATTGCAGTACGGTGTGGGATCCGTACCAGGTAGGATTGACGGAGGATATCGAAGAAGTGCAAAGAAGGGCAGCTCGTTTCGTGTTCTGGCGTAGAATGGGTGAGATTGTCGCTGATACGATACGCGAGTTGGCGTGGCAATCACTGGAACAAACGCGGTTTTCCTTAAGGCGAGATCTATTTACGAAATATCAATCACCAATTTTCTCTTCTGTATGCGAAAATATTTTGTTGACACTCACCTACATAGGGAGATATGATCGTCATAATAAAATAAGAGAAATCAGAGTTCGAAGGGGAAGATTTAAGTGTTCCTTTTTCCAATGCCCCATTATAGAGTGGAATGGCAGGGAAGTAGTATGAAAATGGTTCGAAGAACCCTCTGCAGGCACTTAAGTGTGAATTGCAGAGTAACCATGCAGATGTAGTAAAATGAAACACCCTCAAGGACAGTCATTTTGTTGATATGTGACTTGGCAGGTAGTTCAACATTGCTTGAGTATGTGATCACAAATTCAGATCCGATAAAACACTCACGTCCCAGTAAAGGGTGCCCAAACAGTTGCATGAATACATTATGTACCGTCCTCTGACAGCAACGCAGGTGTGCATTCTCGCACGAAAACGATCGTGAAAGTGTGGAATGGCGTCCTGCCATAGAGTGCCCCAAATACCTTGCGTCTTTTGTTTCAACTCGCAATGGCTCTTACAGGCTCTGGAGAACGAGTGAGTTCGCACTTCACCGTGTCCCATATGTGTTCAGCTGGAGAGATGATCAGTTGTTGTACACCATTAAGAGCACGCAACAGCAGTATGCGGAATCGCGATGTCATCATGAAAAAGCACATCTCCTTCACAGCAAAAAGTGCTCAAACTGTCGCATTAATATTCTGTGTACCTCACTCTGGCGGCAATGCGGTTACCTTATTGCCGAAGAAATGGCAGCAGCGTGGGGATAACATCCTATGCAGCGTAGTGGGCACTGGACGGTTCACCTTGGAGAAACACCACACATGACTGTAAATTGTAAGTGATGGCTGCCCCACACCATAAGGTCTCGTGTGGAACTCGTGCATCGTGGTCGAATGCACTCTGGAATGGGCTGCTCACGAATCCACGCCATACACCTGTGTGTCCATGTAGTCACAACCTACTTACATTGTCGAAGGCAGCAGAGTGCCATTGCACACTCCTGTGTATTATTCCACGAGACCAGAGTAGCCATGGTTGATGGTGTCATGGCACACGTGATCTTAACCCTGCTGAAAGATGATGATAGTTCCCAATAGTCCTTTGAGATGCATTGCATGTAACATGTGCCCATACTTCTTCTCTGGATGACGATTGGTGGGCCACTGCTGATCTCACAATGCATTGATCCTGAGGCGCGTGTCTACTGGAGAGACGTCCAGACCTTGGTCTACATAGGTAGGAATGTTCCACAGACCACTGATGAAGGCAGCGACGCACCACTGATACACTGTGCCCAACATGTGCAGAAACCAATCGACACTTCCATCGAGCTTCTTGTAGGCCAACATTGCGAGCCTGTCCAGACGGGTTGCCATAGAATGGATGTTGCATACACTGTTCATCTGTAAGCCCAGCATAGTTACTGCTTGCTAGGTCAAAACATAGGGGGCACAGACAGACCTCTTCAGTGCAATCTGATCGCTGATGACAGTGACAAATGAATCACTTACACTACAACCATTGCATATGTGTGTATTTTATCCTGGAGCCACTGACGGTGACACATTTTTTTTTCAACCTGTTAGCCTGCACTGTAAAGCATACGAACGTACTGTGCATATAGAATGCTAAGTGTGTGATGCATTCTGCCATCACATAGTCAAAAGGTGAGGTGCAAATGCCTACACTGCGACAGCGCGTGACTAACGAGAAAGCTGGTAACCCCCCTCCCCTGTCCCCACCAGCTGGAATGACAAATGAGTTCCCACGGCGTCAGCGCCACTGGCAGCTTTCCAGAGGGTGGGGGGGGGGGGGCGCTGCCTGGAGCTGGAGCAACAGGTCACAGCCTCGCAAGGTCACGGTCGCACTGGCTTCAGTAGCCCTCTAACCTCTGAACACGCTAGCATACCTGCTCTGGTGTCCAGAAACAGATGTGGTGATACCAGTCCAGCTCGAGTCTACCGCCGAATTCTTAATTAGCCATTGTGAAGTTAGCATTACTTACACGTCCCCCACACCACGGATCTATGCTCTATGTTAACAAATTTCTCTTCTTCATAAACGCTTTCCTTGCCACTGCCAGTCAACATTTTATAATCTTTCTACTTCGACCATCATGAGTTATTTTGCTCCCCAAATAGCAAAACTCCTTTACACTTTAAGAGTGTCATTTCCTAATCTAATTCTCTCAGCATCACCCGATTTGATTCGACTACATCCCATTATCATCGTTTTGCTTTCGTTGATGTTCATCTTATATCCTCCTTTCAAGACACTGTCCATTCCGTTCAGCTGCTCTTCCAGCCTCTTTGCTGTCTCTGACAGAATTACAATATGATCGGCGAACCTCAAAGTTTTTATTTCTTCTCCATGGATTTTAATACCCACTCCAAATTTTTATTTTGTTTCCTTTACTGCTTCCTCAATATACAGATTGAATAACATCGGGGAGAGACTACAACCCTGTCTCACTCCCTTCCCAACCACTGATTCCCTTTCATGTCCCTCGACTCTTATAACTGCCATCTGGTTTCTGTACAAACTGTAAATAGCCTTTCGCTCTCTGTCTTTTACCCCTGCCACCTTCAGAATTTGAAAGAGAGTATTCCAGTCAACTTTGTCAAAAGCTTTTTCCAAGTCTACAAATGCTAGAAACGTAGGTTTGCCTTTCCTTAATCTATTTTCTAAGACAACTCGTAGGGTCAGTATTGCCTCACCTGTTCCAATATTTCTACGGAATCCAAACTGATCTTCCCCGAGGTCAGCTTCTACCAGTTTTTCCATTCGTCTGTAAAGAGTTCGTGTTAGTATTTTGCAGCCGTGGCTTATTTAACTGATAGTTAGGTAATTTTCACATCTGTCAACACCTGCTTTCTTTGGGATTGGAATTATTATATTCTTCTTGAAATCTGAGGATATTTCGCCTGTCTCATACATCTTGCTTGCCAGATGGTAGAGTTTTGTCATGACTGGCTCTCACAAAGCTTTTAGTAGTTCTAATGGAATGTTTTCTACTCCAGTGGCCTTGTTTCCACTTAGGTCTTTCAGTGCTCTGTCAAACTCTTCACACAGTATCGTATCTCCCATTTCATCTTCATCTACATCCTCTTCCCTTTCCATAATATTGTCCTAAAGAACATCGCCCTTGTATTGACCCTCTATATACTCCTTCCACCTTTCTGCTTTCCCTTCTTTGCTTAGAACTGGATTTCCATCTCAGTCCTTGATATTCATGCAAGCGGTTCTCTTTCCTCCAACGGTCTTTTTAATTTTCCTGTAGGCAGTATCTATCTTACCCCTAGTCATATACGCCTCTACATCCTTACATTTGTCCTCTAGCCATCCCTGCTTAGTACAGAAAATGGCCCAAGGATCACCTGTGTGTGTGTGTGTGTGTGTGTGTGTGTGTGTGTGTGTGTGTGTGTGTGTGTGTATGTAGTGAGTGAAGTGTTATGAAACAATGTGTGTATAGTGTGTGCAGTGACTGATAGTGAAATATGAGTGAATAGTGTGGCATTACATTATTTAATGAGTTATTTGTAAATAAATTATTGTATACCAGGAGTAAAATCTAATGATTGTCTGTAAATATATGTGTATACGAATTAGCTTATTGTAAATTGATCTAAGCTTGTAAATACTTTGACATGTCCTATATCCTTGTAAAAAGAGATCTATGGATGAATAAAACTACTACTACTACTACTACTACATTTTGCACTTCCTGTCGATCTCATTTTTGAGACGTCTGTATTCCTTTTCGCCTGCTTCATTTACTGCATTTTTATATTTTCTCCTTTCATCAATTAAATTCAATATTTCTTCTGTTACCCAAGGATTTCTAGCAGCCCTCGTCTTTTTACCTACTTTATCCTCTGCTGCCTTCACTACTTCATCCCTCAGAGCTACCCATTCTTCTTCTACTGTATTTCTTTCCCCTATTCCTGTCAATTGTCCCCTTATGCTCTCCCTGAAACTCTGTACAACCTCTGGTTCTTTCAGTTTATCCAGGTCCCATCTCCTTAAATTCCCACTTTTTGCAGTTTCTTCAGTTTTAATCTACAGTTCATAACCAATAGATAGTGGTCAGGGTCCACATCTGCCCCTGGAAATGTCTTACAGCTTAAAACCTGGTTTCTAAATCTATGTCTTACCATTATATAATCTATCTGATACCTTTTAGTATCTCCAGGATTCTTCCATGTATACAAACTTCTTTCATGATTCTTGAACCAAGTGTTAGCTATGATTAAATTATGCTCTGTGCAAAATTACCAGGCGGCTTCCTCTTTCATACCTTGCCCCCATTTCATATTCACCTACTACGTTTCCTTCTCTTGCTTTTCCTACTGTCGAATTCGAGTCACCTATGACCATTGAATTTTCGTCTCCCTTCACTGTCTGAATAATGTCTTTTATCTCATCATGCATTTCATCAATTTCTTCATCATCTGCAGAGCTAGTTGGCATATAAACTTGTACTACTGTAGTAGGCATGGGCTTTGTGTCTATCTTGGCCACAATAATGCGTTCACTATGCTGCTTGTAGTAGCTTATCCACATTCCTATTTTTTATTCATTATTAAACCTACTCCTGCATTACCGCTATTTGATTTTGTATTTTTAATCCTGTATTGACCAGACCAGATGTCTTGTTCCTCCTGCCACCGAACTTCACTAATTCCCACTATATCTAACTTTAACCTATCCATTTCCCTATTTAAATTTTCTAGCCTCCCTGCCCGATGAAGCGATCTGACATTCACCGCTCCGACCCATAGAACGCGTTTTCTTTCTCCCGATAACGACGTCCTCCTGAGTAGTGCCCGTCCGTAGATCCGAATGGGGGACTATTTTACCTCCGGAATATTTTACCCAAGAGGACGCTATCATCATTTAACCATACAGTAAAGCTGCATACCCTCGGGAGAAATTACGGCTGTAGTTTCCCCTTGCTTTCAGCCGTTCGTAGTACCACAACAACAAGGCCGTTTTGGTTAATGTTACAAGGCCAGATCAGTCAATCATCCAGACTGTTGCCCCTGCAACTACTGAATAGGCTGCTGCCCCTCTTCAGGAACCACACGTTTGTCTGGCCTCTCAACAGATACCCCTCCATTGTGGTTGTACCTACGGTACGGCTATCTGTATCGCTGAGGCACGTAAGCTTCCTCACGAGCGGAAATTTCCATGGTTCATGGGGGGGGGTTTAAATCTAACCTAAATTAATTTTTTGTGGAGAAGCTCTTTCTGTTACGTTGATGAACTTTTTTTTAATCTGGTAGTTGGTAAAACAATCCTTGGTTTTAACTGTTGCTGCGTGAATAGAACGGAAAAATAATGTCTTCAGTAACGTTTACGCTAATCATATGTACATGTCCATTCCATATCATTTCGACAGAAGAATCGTTCATATGATCTATGGAACATATAACTAACGAAGTGGCCATGTATAGCAACTATTGAAACGCGAAACGACTACTAACGTAAATGTCTGTTGTTGGTAATAACCAGAGTGAGGTTATCTTGGTTGTCGTTAATTAGTGATCTGCTTTTAAATTTGTCCCTCAGTTGCAATGACAAGCCAGCGATTGCGAGCTGCTGGCGTGAAAGTGGGCAGATACAGGCGGCTGGTGTAGCCGAGCGGTTCTAGGCGCTTCAGTCTGGAACCGCGCGACCGCTACGGTCGCAGGTTCGAATCCTGCCTCTGGCATGGATGTGTGTCATGTCCTTAGGTTAGTTAGGTTTAAGTAGTTTTAAGTTCTACGGGATTGATGTCCTCAGAGGTTACGTCCCATAGTGCTCAGAGCCATTTGAACCATTTTTTGGACAGCTACTGCATGTGTGTGTACTCGCAACTTTTCAGTAGCAATGTCTCGTGCGATAGTGTCGAAAAATACGTGACTCATCACAGTCAATACCGTAATAAAAGGGGTCATATAACTATTTTGCGCTGAGGTACTTCGAGCTAAAAGAAAAAGAAGAAAAAGCATTAGGAAATAACGTTTTAAGTCCGGAATAGAATGTATAGGATAAGGGCAACGCATATGATATTTAAAGAACTATATAATGGACATCCCCAAGAATATAAAGCAGTAATGCGAGTGAGATTTACACAAGAGGAAATACTCGCAAATTTAATTGCTCCAAAAGTTCTGCGTGGAGATACACATATGAGAGATGCTATACCTACAAGAGTGATCAAAAGTATCCGTACACCCCCAAAACATACGTTTTTCATATTAGGTGAATTGTGCTGCCACCTACTGCCAGGTCAGCGACCTCAGCAGTCACTAGACATTGTGAGAGAGCAGAATGGGGCGCTCCGCGGAATTCAAGGACTTCGAACGTGGTCAGATGATTGGGTGTCACTTGAGTCATACGTCTGTACTCGAGATTTACACACTCCTAAACATCCCTAGCTCCACTGTTTCCTATGTGATAGTGAAGTGGAAACGTAAAGTGAGACGTACAGCACAAAAGCATACAGGCCGGGGTCTGTTGACTGACAGAGACCGCCGACTGTTGAAGAGGGTCGTAATGTGTAATAGGCAGACATCTATCCAGGCCATCACACAGGAATTCCAAACTGCATCAGGATCCGCTGCAAGTATTATGACAGTTAGGCGGGATGTGAGAAAACTTGGATTTCATGGTCGAGCGGCTGCTCATAAGCCACACATCGTGCCGTTAAATGCCAAACGACGCCTCGCTTGGTGTAAGTACCGTAAACAATGGACGATTGAGCAGTGGCGAAAAGTCTTGTGTTGACTGACGAGTCACGGTACACAATGTGGCCATCCGATGGCAGGGTGTGGGTATGGCGAATGCCCGCTGAACGTCATCTGCCAGAGTGTGTAGTGCCAACAGTAAAATTCGGAGGCGGTGGTGTTATGGTGAGGTCGTGTTTTTCATGGAGGGAGCTTGCACCCCTTATTGTTTTGCGTGCCATTATCACAGTACAGGCCTACATTGATGTTTTAAGCACCTTCTTTCTTCCCACTGTTGAAGAGCAATTCGGAGATGGCGATGCATCTTTCAATACGATCGAGCACCTGTTCATAATGCACGGCCTGTGCCGGAGTGGTCAGGTTCGAATCCTGCCTCGGGCATGGATGTGTGTGATGTCCTTAGGTTTAAGTAGTTCTATGTTCTAGGGGACTAATGACCACAGCAGTTGAGTCCCATAGTGCTCAGAGCCATTTGAACCATTTTTTTTGCCGGACTGGTCACACGACAATAACGTCCGTGTAATGGACTGGCCTGCACAGAGTCCTGACCTGAATCCTATGGAGCACCTTTCGGATGTTTTGGAACGCCGACTTCGTGCCAGGCCTCACCGACCGACATCTATACCTCTCCTCAATGCAGCACTCCGTGAAGGATGGGCTGCCATTCCCAAAGAAACCCGCCAGCACCTGCGAGAGTGGAAGCTGTCATCAAGGCTAAGGGTGGGCCAACATCTTATTGTTGGAGGGCGCCATGCACTTGTAAGTCATTTACAGCCAGGTGTACGGATATTTTTGATTACATGGTATAGTAAAACTAACGCCGAAGTTTTAAATCTAACGTTCAAGAATTCGTTCCCACAGGAGAATAGTACAAACAGGCCGTCATTTGACCGCAGGACCGACTCCCGTAAGGACGACGTAGTAATAAGCATCCCTGGCGTAGAGAAAACATTGAAAGATTTCAAAGCAAATAAATCACCACGGCCGTATTGAGTCCCAATTCAGTCTCATAAAAAGTAAATCTGCATGTACAGTGAATCCCTTAAGCGCAAAGTCCCAAGCGACTAGAAAAAAAGAGCAGCTGACGGATCCACAAAATTACAGACCAATATCTCTAACATTGGTTTACCGCAGAATCCTTAAACAGAATCCATAAACATATTCTCAGTTCGAATATATTTAACTTTCTTGAGATTGAGACGCTTATGTCCACGAATCAGCACGGTTTTGGAAAGCATCGATCGCGCTAAACTCAGCTTGCCCTTTTCTCACATGATATACTGCGAACTATGGATGAAGGGCAACAGGCAAATTCCACATTTCTACATTTCCGGAGATCATTTGATACGGTGCTCCACTGCAGGCTGTTAACGGAAGCACGATCATATGGAATAAGTTCGAGGTATGTGAATGGCACGAAGACTTCTTGAGTAATAGAACCCAGTACGTTGTCCACAATGTCGAGTGTGCATCAGAGACAAGATTATCGTCAGGAGTGTGATGGGACCGCTAATGTCCTCTGTATACATAAACGGTTTGGCGAGCAGGGTGGGGAGCAATCTGCGATTGTTTACTGTTGATGCTGTGATGTACGGTAACGTGTCGAAGTTGAGTGACTCTACGAAGACACAAGACGACTTAGACAAATTTTCTAGTAGATGTAATGAATAGCAGCTAGCTCTAAGTGTGCAAAAATGTAAGTTGAGGTGGATGGGTAGGAAAAACAAATGGATACAGTATCACTTGTGTCCTGCTTAACGCAATAAAGTCGTGTAAATATCTGGGATGAACGTTGCTAAGCGACGTGAAATGGAACGAGCATGGGAGAACTGTGGTAGGGAAGGCGAATAGCCGACTTCCGTTTATTGGATGAATTTTAGGAAAGAGTGGTTCACCTGTAAAGGAGACCGCAAATAGGACGTTGGCGCGACCTACTCTTGAGTACTGCTCGGGTGTTTGGGAACCGTAACAGGTTGGACTGAAGGAAGAGGTCGAAGGAATTCGGGAGAGGGTTGCTAGATTTGTTACCGGTAGGTTGGAACAACTCTTAAGTGTTATGGGCCCGCCCAGTTAGCCGTGCGATCTAACACACTGCTTTCCGGGCTGGAAAACATCGGCGAATGAGGGCTGATTCCCCTAATTCCGCCTGAGTTACACTATGTCGGCGATTGATGCGCAGACACTGTCTTCAAAAAAGAAAAAAAATGGTTCAAATGGCTCTGAGCACTATGGGACTTAACATCTCTGGTCATCAGTCCCCTAGAACTTAGAACTACTTAAACCTTACTAACCTAAGGACATCCTACACATCCATGCCCGAAGCAGGATTCGAACCTGCGACCGTAGCAGTTGCGCGGTTCCGGACTGAGCGACTAGAACCGCTAGACCACCGCGGCCGGCCACTGTCTTCATGAACGCGTACACCATAATTTCTCTACCACGCAAACATTTGAGGTGTTTCACTCGTCTGATGTGAGACGTTCCCGGGGAGGTCTCCCGGGGGCCGAACCGCACATAATACGCACAAGAGCCCTGGGTTCGGTGTGGGGCGGCGGTGGGGTGAGTGGACTGCTGTAGCATGTTGTGGGGTTGTGAAACACTGAGGGCTACGCGGGGGACGAAGCCTCTCCGTCGTTTCTAGGTCCCCAGTTCCATACAGCACAAGTATTACGGAGATTCTTCGGGAACTCAAATGGGAATGCATGGATGGAAGGTTCAAATGGCTCTGAGCATTATTGGACTTAATTTCTGAGGTCATCAGTCCCCTATACTTAAACCTAACTAACATAAGGACACCACACACATCCATGTTCGAGGCAGTATTCGAATCTACGACCGTAGCGGTCACGCGGTTCCAGACTGAAGAGCCTAGAACCGCTCGGCCACTACGGCCGGCTATGGATGGAAGGTTACATTTTTCGAGAAACACTATTGAGAAAATTTAGAGAATCAGCTGGGTGCTAAGCGATTCTACTACCGGGAACGTACATTGCGCGTAAGGTCGACGAAGATAATATATGAGAAATTAGGGCTAATACTGAGGAATGTAGACAGTCGAGTTTACCTCGCTCTATTTGCGAGTGAACAGGAAAGGAAATAATTATTACTGGTACAGGGTACCCTCTTCCACTCACCACACTGTGGCCTGCGAGTATCTATGAAGATGTAGATACGCAAATCTCTATTCTTATAGTTAGGATCCAAATAATTCTATAAGGTAGTTTGTATAACTCAAAAACCCTTACACTTTTTGCAGATATCTATCTATCAGCAATTTTTTAAATTTTAATCGCTACTCGAACACAAAAACTGTTGCAGCAACGAAGAATGAACCCGGCGTGATCCCGTGCCTACGAGATAATCTCATTTCACGATACTATGGGAGATGACGTCCAAGTCACAAGCAAGCTGCTGCTTGTGGTATGGCGGGGGAAGGCGAGAGGCGACCAAAAAGAGAATTCGGGATACTGACAGACTCGCACATGACCGTAACTCGTATGACGCAGTCACACGGTGTGAGTAGTTGGACAGCGGTAACTGTTTGGGCCAGCACGGAAGCTGACCCGCGCTGCACAACTAGGTCCGAACTTTCGATCTGGGCCGTGCCGTGGGCTCCTGTTAACATCCTGTTAGCGAGGCGTCGATGTAGCGCTGCCTCTACCGCGGCCCCAGTCTTTGCCAAGGCCTGTATTACACTATCTGAGCCGTGGTAAAAATTGTTGTTTTGAAGAGCGCTCCGCAGTGCGTAGTGTGAAGCAGTCGCCCTCCGTTTCTCCGTGTCTTCCTCTGGTGTGAAAGAGGAAAAGTTGCCTGTTCACGTGCATTTAAGGGGCGCTACGAGCTCGCCAGGGGTGAGTCTATCAGTCTGGACGACTCTGGTCAGTTGGTCAGCCGGGTCAGCGTGGGGCAGTCAGTGTCTGTTGTCCGGAGTGCTAGTACGTGTTAGGCCGCCAGTCTGCTAGAGTTTGCTCAGGCAATGGTCATTGGCGGTTGGATCGATCGGTTGGTCGGTCGCTCACTGGGACACAAGATGACTTGTCCGTCTTGAGCATCGTCGCATGTGAGGTCGCCACGCGAGTCCAGTGGGCCGCGCCGTATAGCGAGGGGTAGTGGCTTCGCGGTCGGCACGAGAGCAACAGGAGTCAACCCACGACATCGGTCTGGCCGGTGCGAGCTGCGACGCCGTGAGACGGGAGATCGGCGCGCCTTCCTGCGTCCGTTGAAGCGGCTGGCAGTGGACGGTTCGGGAGAGCGTTTTGGGGATGCTGCGCCAGGTCTTCGCCACACATCGCAGTTTTTTAGAAGTTAAGCGATTCATGATATGTTATTTCATTTACTTGTTAAATTCTACTTGTTTCCTTGGTCAGTCTCTCGTCCCCAGCTTCCTCGTGTGTCTCCCGTACGCGTTTGTTAGGCAGCTAGTGTCTGTCTGTCTGTCTGTCGGTCTGCCATACGTTAACAGCTGCCTCTGTCTTGTTTGTCGGATTCGGTGTTAACGAATTTATTGCTTCAAGTGTAACTGCCGAATTCCTGAAATATGTTTTTAACTTGCCTATCATCTTAATAGGCGGTATATGTGTAATTTGTGTAATGTGTATATTTTATGTAAGACTGCATTTCATGGGGTTCTATTTAAATTGTCATTTTAGTATATGAAGTTGCCACCCTTCCACAGTAAGAGGTTTTTTTAATTTTTTTATCAAGTTGCACCTTCGGTGGCAAGTTAAATTTTTTAATGTTGGTGTTTTGTACCATTTCCATCCTTCCTAAGGGTGCAAAGTTTTGTGTGAGTTGTTAAAATTTTTAGTTTAAAGTAATCTGGTGTGTTGCAGATTTGCATCAGTGTAGTCTTTCAGAGGTTGTTCTGAGTGGTCGTGACTACGGCCGTGTCAAAAGGCAGCGGCAAAATTCTCAGCGCGAAAGCTCATACTGTCAATATTTGTTCTTTCTGCCTCTAAATAAAATTGTAACTTGATATTTTGAAGGTGCTGTCTGATTATAATTTTAAATCCGTTTTTTAAAAAAAGGGCTTTTAGGAATAAAATTTCCATTTGTCGAAAGAAGTTTAATTTGTTTTCGTCAGTTACCCACTGGCAACTACTTACACTCTGGAACCGCGCAACCGCTACGGTCGCAGGTTCGATTCCTGCCTCGGGCATGGATGTGTGTGATGTCCTTAGGTTAGTTAGCTTTAAGTAGTTCTGAGTTCTAGGGGACTGATGACCTTGGAAGTTAAGTCTCATAGTGCTCAGAGCCAACTACTTCCATGCTCACATACTGTGATTAAATGTGTTAATGTTCTTGATGAATCGTTAGTAAATAAAGTAAATTCTTAAGAAAAGGTTTGAAAGTAAATTCACACTTCATTATCACATTTCTTTGACAAAGAAATCAAGTATTCTTCAAATTTGTTTGACAGAGATATCTAACGTGGCGCTTAAAGGGATATTCCACTGTCGTCATATTTTTTCGTCAAATTTCAAGATGGCGGACAACATTGACGTGTTATTAGGCGATGCAGTTGCTTGGGCCACAATTACATAGTGTGTGAATTCGTAAGAAAAGCGGCGGGTGAAACCATGTGTATTATGTGTAGATGGTAAAATTATTCGCCAAAATTTGTTACGAGAGCTGCAAGTGGAGTACGTTAAGTCTTATATAAATTACTTACGAGTGGATGAGAGTGCATTTTCTCAGTAGAGTTGCTTCTGACATTCCAAAACAGGATACTCCCTTGAGAAATGCTGTACCTGCAGAAGGCAGGCAAACTGTAGGATTTCTTCGTACAAGAGAGAGAGCTACTCTACTTTATACTGCAGCACTTCAATACCACAGTGTACCTTAACCAAAATAACTCAAAAAACTTGTGAAGCGATTTATAAAGCGCTGAAGGGGCAGTATCTGAAGGTAAATAAGTGTTTAGTACACTATGTGGGCAATAAGAACTAGTTTTATTTTAGGACAATTTAATTAACAGAATTAGTGCTCCAGCAACTACAAAATTAATAAAAAGTACGAAATAAATGACAAGCTTTTTAACTTGTGGCATACGGAGTTCAAAAATAGACAAAGTATAATGGCAAGCTAAGAACGTTTTTCTTTTTAATTTCATAGTGTGACCACATCCTCTATTCACGGTTGCTGAAAAGCTGCCTGGATGTTTCAAGATGTAGAGGTGGATGGCTGTAGCTGTGAATGTCGGCAGCATATTTCACCTGCCCGTCAGCACACGATTAATAAAATGCATTGAGCCCCTTGCTCAGCACCCACCTCAGTTTCAGCATGGTTAAAAAAATAATAAGAGTCGAACAAACACACGAACGTTGAAGCCATGTTTACAAACACACTACAGAGCTGCAGCGATGCCGGCGCTCAAAGCGGTTAAGTTTTACATTGCAGTGAACAGAACACGAACGACTTTTATGATAAAACCTATGGCGAGGTTCTAGATTTGATCATGTTTCTTTGACGAAAGGCGAGATTTGAGAAAGTTTCCTATTCCACTCTCAAATTTCTTTGACATTCGTATTTGACACATCAATTTTAACAAAGAAATATGTGAGTGTAACAACCGCCAAATCGAAAGCAGACCGGCTCACGGTGCACGTTCGAAGTCACGCGCTCCTGACCGGTCAGTTCTGCTGTTACTGTTTCTATACTGACAACACAGAATATCGCAGCTCCTTTACAATGTAGTGTCCGACTCGTCACAATTAATGGTCAGTTCCTCACCACATAGAGGTCAGCGGCCTTAAGGAAAGGTTCCCATTCACATGGCAAAAAAAAAAGGCGAAGTTTTTGTTTAGGGCAATGAAAACACATTCGAAGGACCTGTTTGGTGATTATAATTGCTCATAGTTTGAACTTTATTTTAGATTCTCAATAAAAAATAATTATGGTTTGATCAAGGGCTTGCGAGCTTGAAGTACACACACCGCGTGTGCACTGTAGTCCTCTGAGGAGTCATCTGAAATCAAAAATTGATTCCATCAGTCGATATCACATTACATTTATGAGAGCTTATACCTAACTGCAATGAAATAACCTTGAATTAAACAATATTGCGCTAACTTTGCTTTGAGTTTGATTTTTTGGGGGATTTTTTCGCTCTTTATGCTCATACAAAAAACAGTTCATATTAACAAATTTCGTAAATTATGGGTATAAAAGTGTACTTTTCCGGGATCAGACGTAGTGTTAATAGGTTGAATCCTTTCCTACTTTATGTCGTACATAGTGTTGACAAATCGTTTTTCAAGAGAAACCTGTTTAGAGTTTTGGGGTAAAATTTTATATGTGTATTATTAGTTCAATTTGAATGAAAACTACATGTTGTTATATATTTTTGATGGAGCTGAACAGAGATATTAAGCTAGATTTTCAAAATTCAAAACGGCTAATTGAATACGGTGGATCAACAATTATGTTTCGACCACTTTTGACCAAAATTTGACAAAAAAATTGTTTTCGTTACTTACGTTTAGTCAGCAATTCCAGGACCGTATATTAACCCTTCCTCAAATTCGAATTGTTCCTGGAGACAATTCCATCTTTCTCTTTGGCGAGAAAAGCCGAGTTGTCTGAGCTGGATATGCAGTGTTCGGCTGCCTGCACATGCTGTTCGTTAACCTTTTCGCCGACCAAGCTAGCATGCATACTGCAGTATAAATTGTTTTGTGAACGTGCGTCACGCTACAACACGTTTTCTACCTGAGGCGGGCGTCTCCGACCGAGAGGGTCCCACGGCTGACGTGACACTGCTTCGAACAATAGGCTGCAGAAACTTTTGTAACACACGGATTGAAAAACCTATTCGTTCCAACATTCTAGACACAGTCTTTTAAAAAAATGCAATGAAAAAGAAGTCGAATTTTCGACCATTTTGGATGAATACCTGGTCGTAAATGGAATGACCACGCAAGACAAATAGCAGGGAAAGCAGACGCGAGACTGAGATCCTTTGGAGGAATCTTATGGAAATGTAAGTCTCCCACAAACGAAGTATTTCACAAGTTGCTCATTCGACCAATTCTTTAGCAGTGTTCTTCAGTCTGCGACACTAACCAGGCAGGACTGGCACATGAGGTAGAGAACATCCAACGAAGAGTGGAGCGTTTCTTCACAGGATCGTTCAGTCGGCTTGGGACTAAAACTCCAGTGGCAAACGCTGCAATAGAGGCGTTGTGCATCACCGTATACTACTGAAATTTCGAGAGAGTACCTTCTGGGCAGAGTCCGCCGACATACAGGGAGCAATGTGTATAAGTGCAGATATTTCTATTACCTTTGTGGATTTAGAGAAAGCTTTTGACAATGCTGACTGCAATACTCTCCATCAAATTCTTAATGTGGCAGGTGTCAAATACAGGGAACGAAAGACTATTTACAATTTTTACAGAAACCAGATGGCGGTAACAAGAGTCGAGGGGCATGAGAGGGGAGCAGTGGTTTGGATGAGAGTAAGACACGATTGTAGCCCATCCCCGATGTTATTCAATCTGTATATTGAGCAAGAAGTAAAGGAAACAAAAGAAGAATTTGGAGCAGGAATTAAAATCCATGGAGAAGAAACAAAAACTTTGAGGTTCGCCGATGACACTGCAATTCTGTTCCAGACAGCGAAAGATCTGGAAGAGCAGTTGAACGGAATTGACAGTGCCTTGAAAGAAGGCTATAAGATGAAAATCGACAAAAGCAAAACGAGGATAATGGAATGTAGTCGAATTAAATCGGGTGATGCTGAGGGAATTAGATTAGGAAATGAGATACTTAAAGTAGTAAAGGAGTTTGGGGGTGCAAAATAACTGATGATGGTCGAAGCAGAGAGGATATAAAATGTAAACTAGCAATGGCATGGAAAGTATTTCTGAAAAAGAGAAATTTGTTAACATCTGGTATTGATTTAAGTGTCAGTGAGTCTTTTTTAACAAGGTTTTATATGCAGTGTAGCCGTATATGGAAGTGAAACATGGACGATAAATAGTTTAGACAAGAAGAGAATACAACCTTTTGAAATGCGGTGCTACAGAAAAATGCTGAAGATTAGAAGGGTAGATCACGTAACTAATGAGGTACAGAATAGAATTGGGAAAAGAGGAATTTCTGGCACAACTTGACCAGAAGAAGGGATCGGTTGGTCGGACATGTTCTGAGGCATCAAGGGATCACAAATTTATCATTGGAGGGCAGCGTGGAGGGTAAAAATCGTAGAGGGAAACCAAGAGATGAATACACTAAGCTGATTCAGAATGATGTAGGCTGTAGTAGGTACTGAGAGATGAAGAAGCTTGAACAGGATAGAGTAGCATGGAGAGCTGCATCAAACCAGTCTCAGGACTGAAGACAACAACAACAACAACAACAACAACAACAACCCCCATTTGCCTGGCGAAGTGCAGCAACTCGTTAAAAGTCCCTTGGAGAAATACTGAAGCATCAAGGGATCACCAGTTTAGTTCTGGAGGGGAGAGTGGAGGGTGAAAATCGTATAGGGAGACTAAGATGAATACACTAAACAGATTCAGAAGAATGTAGGTTGTGGTAGCTACACTCCTGGAAATTGAAATAAGAACACCGTGAATTCATTGTCCCAGGAAGGGGAAACTTTACTGACACATTCCTGGGGTCAGATACATCACATGATCACACTGACAGAACCACAGGCACAAAGACACAGGCAACAGAGCATGCACAATGTCGGCACTAGCACAGTGTATATCCACCTTTCGCAGCAATGCAGGCTGCTATTCTCCCATGGAGACGATCGTAGAGATGCTGGATGTAGTCCTGTGGAACGGCTTGCCATGCCATTTCCACCTGGCGCCTCAGTTGGACCAGCGTTCGTGCTGGATGTGCAGACCGCGTGAGACGACGCTTCATCCAGTCCCAAACATGCTCAATGGGGGACAGATCCGGAGATCTTGCTGGCCAGGGTAGTTGACTTACACCTTCTAGAGCACGTTGGGTGGCACGGGATACATGCGGACGTGCATTGTCCTGTTGGAACAGCAAGTTCCCTTGCCGGTCTAGGAATGGTAGAACGATGGGTTCGATGACGGTTTGGAGACGGTTGCAAATGGTCCTCGCCGATACCCCAGGAGCAACAGTGTCCCTAATTTGCTGGGAAGTGGCGGTGCGGTCCCCTACGGCACTGCGTAGGTTCCTACGGTCTTGGGGTGAATCCGTGCGTCGCTGCGGTCCGGTGCCAGATCGACGTTCACGTGCACCTTCCGCCGACCACTTTCGACAACATCGATGTACTGTGGAGACCTCACGCCCCACGTGTTCATCAATTCGGCGGTACGTCCACCCGGCCTCCCGCATGCCCACTATACGCCCTCGCTCAAAGTCCGTCAACTGCACATACGGTTCACGTCCACGCTGTCGCGGCATGCTACCAGTGTTAAAGACTGCGACGGAGCTCCGTATTCCACGGCAAACTGGCTGACACTGACGGCGGCGGTGCACAAATGCTGCGCAGCTAGCGCCATTCGACGGCCAACACCGCGGTTCCTGGTGTGTCCGCTGTGCCGTGCGTGTGATCATTGCTTGTACAGCCCTCTCGCTGTGTCCGGAGCAAGTATGGTGGGTCTGACACACCAGTGTCAATGTGTTCTTTTTTCCTTTTCCAGGAGTGTACATGGAGATGAAGAAGTTTGCACAGAATAGAGTTGCAGCAAGAACTGCATCAAACCAGTCTCTGACCTGAAGACCACAAGAACAACATTTTTGATGGCTGAGAACTATACGCAAAGAAGCATTTCGTAAGTATTTCCATCATTAGCAGATTAATAATTATAAGTAATACAATGGTTACATTTTTAAGATGGTCAGTAGCTCCAATTACATGTGGCAAGAGCAAATCCCTTAATGTTGAAGTGTGTTCGCTTGGGTTCAAAATGCTTCAAATGGCTCTAAGCACTATGGGACCTAATATCGGAGGTCATCAGTTCCCTAGACTTAGAACTAATTTAACCTAAGTAACCTAAGAACATCACATACATCGGTACCCGAGGCAGGGTTCGAACCTGCGACCGTAGCAGCAGAGCGGTTCCGGACTGAAACGCCTAGAACCGCTCGGCCATAGTGGCCGGCGGTTGCTTGGACACACATCGGTTTTCTTTATTGAGAGATGTAGTCGTCTTAGTGGTGGAGTTATGGCTGTGCAAAAAGCATCAAGTCCTAAAGTTTGTGTCATGTTCGTAGAGAAATAACAACCAAAACACTAATGTGTGTACATATTAAGGTACAACATATGAAAATATCTGCATTTATACTCGGCGCACCCTATATTACTTCCTGCCACGTACGTTTCGCGAAATGACCACAAGGAGAAAATTCGGCCAATCAGAAATAACACAGTGGGACACCGCCGACAATTATTTTATCTGCGAGGCATTCGGGAAAGGAAAAGGGAAAGCGTTGGGATGGGGGTTGGGTAGGGGGAGGACGGAATCTCTTAGTGGATCAGAAGTAACCTACGCCACACACCGTCAGGGGTGGCTGACAGAGTACAGATATAGGTGTAGATGTCTGGATCAAACAGTGTATGTTATAATTCCTCAGAAAGAGAACCGTTTCGTATGTTTACCTGTCTAAATAATGGTTCAAATGGCTCTGAGCACTATGGGACTTAACTTCTGAGGTTATCAGTTCCCTAGAACTTAGAACTACTTAAACCTAACTAACCTAAGGACATCACACACATTCGTGCCCGAGGCAGGATTCGAACCTGCGATCGTAGCGGCCGCGCGGTTCCAGACTGAAGCGCCTAGAACCGCTCGGCCACATCAGCCGGCTGTCTAAATAAATATTCCTCCCAGTTATTCTTCTGGAAGTTACAGAGAAAATCACGTTGTCGGAAAGAGGCTAGAGCTGTAGATGTGTAGGGTGGACATTTTTTTAAAAGTAAAACAGTGCGTTCGAAGTGCATCCCATTCAGTCTGCATTGCGAACCTTACCTTGCAGCAATTTCCGCCGTTACTTTGCCGTTAGCCTCGTTACGTACAGTGAGTCAAAAATGAGGCATTTCTTAACTCGATATTATGTGCGGTCGGTGAAAGCTTATGTAGGGACATTAAAGCGCAGAAATTGCCGCCTCGGTGGTTGCGGGGGCGTATTTAAGACCTGGCGAAAGATAATCGCCTCTAGAGGCTGCCCACTCGATGTAAACATTAGCGGCGGGAAATTGCTCCACTCCACATGAGCTGTCGTTGCGCCTAGAGGCCCGTGTTCCCACACTGTGCCGACAGCGGAGCTTCCTGCAGCAGTTAGCCGGAGTGTTAAAAGTTTTCGTCCTGCCGCTGCCAACTGCACCGTATAATGTTAGTTAATAGGCGTAGGTCTGCATAGGCGCTTTTCATGAATGACGTAATCCCCCTTACCTCCAAGTGCTGTGCACCTTTCTCGAGGAAATACGGGGTAATTCAACGCGTAGGGAACGGGTTCGAATCCTCGGTCGCGATGTGAAGCACAGATCTAGAGCGACTTTCCATACTTGAGGTGTGTACGTCGTGGCATTTGGCACTGCCGTGTTCGGCACAGAGACGCAAAAGGCTGGCGACCTCTTGGGACTGGTTCGTGGGCAACCAAAATGCATTCCGAAAACATTGTGAGCGTGTGGGTGCTATTCTGCCATTGTGCGCAACGGATTAATCTGAGATGTACCCTTTACCCTGTGAGCCACAGATGCAGATGCAGTTTCCACCCCCACACTACTACAAGATGCAGTTCTCACCCCCACACTACTACAGAAGTCAGACCGACGCTCCTAACGTTCTAAAGAGAAATGCCTGAAAAACTTGCAGCAATAAATATTTTCTGGAGTCATCCGCTGTAAGGAAATGACACAAAAATTCTCAAAATTTCTTATGTAACTGGTGGGATACTTGGGCACTGGAGTAGTGCTAGTTAGTGTAAGAAAAACATGAAAATAACGAAAATTATTATTTATTTTGCAAAAATTCTGACAAAACACAATGGCACTTTTAGTTATGAACTGAACAAGTTATTTCCGGGTTCTTTTCGGAATGCGAAGCTACCTCTTAAGGAAGGGATCCGATAAAGAAATTTCTATGCAAAGTTTAAGATTGTTATTGACTTGGCAGAATGGCTGAGAGCCGCGCCTACTCAACTTGAATAATTATCTGTTAGAATGTTGCTAGGTATGGTCGAGGCTGTCGCGTGTGAAATGCAGTGAAGTGTACTGTTGTGGAGGAAATATTGGGCTCGCAAGAGCTGTAGCGCACAATTCCGTAAGCTGCGATGACTGCTGTCTGCGCCGCTCGCTGCTGGCAAATAAGATACCTCTCGTTCTATTTTGACTTTCGCCAATCAAACTCTCCCTGCGGCTTGATGAAATCAAGGACTCCTACTCGCCCCTAGTCTAACTATTGGCGTGGTACACCGGTCAGATAACAAAGTCCACCGCGATGCCACTCAAAACTTTGCTTGCAGGCGTTTAACTATAAGTGAACAATGATTAATTGCAAGGACTCATATAGAGTCGCACCTCGTTTCACTCTTGACAGTGGTGCTCTCCCAGTGAAGTACTGAGGAGAGACTTCTTCCTCGGTCTTTGAGTACATGTACGAGCGCACGCACTCTCGTTACGTGTTCTCGCTCCAAGAGCGATAACGGAATGGCTCCTCTCCACGCCAGACATGAAGGGGTATACCTTTTGGTCTCTTCCATTACCCCTTCAGCTCAAGGCGTCAGAAATATCGTCTGCCAATCAGCATTGCTCTTCTAAAATGGGAGAATGATGTATCGTTTAAGGCTACCAATCTGGAAATCTGTAGCATCAGCGTTAGGCGTTGGCTGTCTCCCTGTGGAAACCTCTGAAACTGTGTGCTATGTTTGTAAAGAATGCGCAGGCTGGGCGCTCCCACACAAAGTAGTGGAATTTGCTTTTAAGCCGAACACGGGGTCGTTCTTTCTTTCACTCGGGCAAACGCTGTCTGCTCTACAGGCGATCGAGGTTGACTCGTCCTCTGAAGGGACCAGCCTCCTGCCATGCGGTCTGCTTCTTCCGAACTAAAAGCTCCTGTGACCGTCATGTCTGGAATGTATGTGTGTATGCCAGCCTCGAGTATTTCAATCTCGGTGCGCATTTGCGATTTACTAGTTATATGCATATCGTTTACATGAATTCATACAACATTGACTTTATCTTATCGTGTTTGGGTTAGAATGAAGCGTCTTGATGGGCGGAATATGACTGTGAGGGCGGAATATGTAAGCAATGAAGGTCAGGAGACCACGACGTCTTACAACATCGATCATGTGAAACCCGACACGCATTTTTCTCACATTACAACACGAAAGCCACGGATCAGTGCTGTCTTGACTTTCCGAAATGCATGTGGCTCAGAACCACAAATGCACTGGTTATTATCGAAAAGCGATGGTAGCAAGCGAAATTTGTGACTAGAGTGAGAATTTGTTGGTCTAGTGGATGCAGCATGTTATCTTGGACGGATAGTCCTACACGGGTGTAGGACTTTTCAAATCTTGCTTTCAGCTGTTACAATTTTTCTTTATTTTATTTTACGATGGCAATTCCGGCGTTAAACCATTTTCAATCATCTACAAAATTAAGGGTAGAGAGAGGCAGATTAAAAGACGCTCTAGAAGAAATTTAAATTTATAGCTCATTAAGAATAAGGAAAATGCATACTCGGTGAACAACCAGACCTCAGAAATAAAATTTTTTTGTATTGTTTTAAACGTGTACTCTAATGTACTGTAAGCGTACTCTTGTAGATGCGTGATGTATACAATCCACTTAAAATCTCAATACATAAAATGGATTGTTAGCTGTTACGGCACACTACTTGTTCTCTGACGTACATATTACGTTGGTATGTCTGCCTAGCCTAAAGCTATATGTCAAAATGCTGTTACGTATGATATATAAATGTCAAACTACAAAACTGGTTGTACCTACTGTTAATCTCACTTTAAATTGTTCTCACTATGTTGTATACCTCCCCCCATGAACCATGGATCTTGCCGTTGGTGGGGAGGCTTGCGTGCCTCAGCGATACAGATGGCCGTACCGTAGGTGCAACCACAACGGAGGGGTATCTGTTGAGAGGCCAGACAAACGTGTGGTTCCTGAAGAGGGGCAGCAGCCTTTTCAGTAGTTGCAGGGGCAACAGTCTGGATGATTGACTGATCTGGCCTTGCAACATTAACCAAAACGGCCTTGCTGTGCTGGTACTGCGAACTGCTGAAAGCAAGGGGAAACTACAGCCGTAATTTTTCCCGAGGACATGCAGCTTTACTGTATGATTAAATGATGATGGCATCCTCTTGGGTAAAATATTCCGGAGGTAAAATAGTCCCCCATTCGGATCTCCGGGCGGGGACTACTCAGGAGGATGTCGTTATCAGGAGAAAGAAAACTGGCATTCTACGGATCGGAGCGTGGAATGTCAGATCCCTTAATCGGGAAGGTAGGTTAGAAAATTTAAAAAGGGAAATGGATAGGTTAAAGTTAGATATAGTGGGAATTAGTGAGGTTCGGTGGCAGGAGGAACAAGACTTCTGGTCAGGTGACTACAGGGTTATAAACACAAAATCAAATGGGGTAATGCAGGAGTAGGTTTAATAATGAATAGGAAAATAGGAATGCGGGTAAGCTACTACAAACAGCATAGTGAACGCATTATTGTGGCCAAGATAGATACGAAGCCCACACCTACTACAGTAGTACAAGTTTATATGCCAACTAGCTCTGCAGATGATGAAGAAATTGAAGAAATGTACGATGAAATAAAAGAAATTATTCAGATAGTGAAGGGAGACGAAAATTTAATAGTAATGGGTGACTGGAATTCGAGTGTAGGAAAAGGGAGAGAAGGAAACATAGTAGGTGAATATGGATTGGGGCTAAGAAATGAAAGAGGAAGCCGCCTAGTAGAATTTTGCACAGAGCACAACTTAATCATAGCTAACACTTGGTTTAAGAATCATAAAAGAAGGTTGTATACGTGGAAGAACCCTGGAGATACTAAAAGGTATCAGATAGATTATATAATGGTAAGACAGAGATTTGGGAACCAGGTTTTAAGTTGTAAGACATTTCCAGGGGCAGATGTGGACTCTGACCACAATCTATTGGTTTTGACCTGTAGATTAAAACTGAAGAAACTGCAAAAATGTGAGAAATTAAGGAGATGGCACCTGGATAAACTGAAAGAACCAGAGGTTGTACAGAGTTTCAGAGAGAGCATAAGGGAACAATTGACAGGAATAGGGGAAAGAAATACAGTAGAAGAAGAATGGGTAGCTCTGAGGGATGTAGTAGTGAAGGCAGCAGAGGATAAAGTAGGTACAAAGACGAGGGCTGCTAGAAATCCTTGGGTAACAGAAGAAATATTGAATTTAATTGATGAAAGGAGAAAATATAAAAATGCAGTAAATGAAGCAGGCAAAAAGGAATACAAACGTCTCAAAAATGAGATCGACAGGAAGTGCAAAATGGCTAAACAGGGATGGCTAGAGGACAAATGTAAGGATGTAGAAGCTTATCTCACTAAGGGGAAGATAGATACTGCCTACAGGAAAATTAAAGAGACCTTTGGAGAGAAGAGAACCACGTGTATGAATATCAAGAGCTCAGATGGCAGCCCAGTTCTAAGCAAAGAAGGGAAGGCAGAAAGGTGGAATGAGTATATAGAAGGCTTATACAAGGGCGATGTACTTGAGGACAATATTATGGAAATAGAAGAGGATGTAGATGAAGACGAAATGGGAGATACGATACTGCGTGAAGAGTTTGACAGAGCACTGAAAGACCTGAGTCGAAACAAGGCCCCCGGAGCAGACAACATTCCATTAGAACTACTGACGGCCTTGTGAGAGCCAGTCATGACAAAACTCTACCATCTGGTGAGCAAGATGTATGAGACAGGCGAAATACCCTCAGACTTCAAGAAGAATATAATAATTCCAATCCCAAAGAAAGCAGGTGTTGACAGATGTGAAAATTACCGAACTATCAGTTTAATAAGCCACGGCTGCAAAATACTAACGCGAATTCTTTACAGACGAATGGAAAAACTGGTAGATGCAGACCTCGGGGGGGATCAGTTTGGATTCCGTCGAAATGTTGGAACACGTGAGGCAATACTGACCTTACGACTTATCTTAGAAGAAAGATTAAGAAAAGGCAAACCTACGTTTCTAGCATTTGTAGACTTAGAGAAAGCTTTTGACAATGTTGACTGGAATACTCTTTTTCAAATTCTAAAGGTGGCAGGGGTAAAATACAGGGAGCGAAAGGCTATTTATAATTTGTACAGAAACCAGATGGCAGTAATAAGAGTCGAGGGGCATGAAAGGGAAGCAGTGGTTGGGAAAGGAGTGAGACAGGGTTGTAGCCTCTCCCCGATGTTATTCAATCTGTATATTGAGCAAGCAGTAAAGGAAACAAAAGAAAAATTTGGAGTAGGTATTAAAATTCATGGAGACGAAGTAAAAACTTTGAGGTTCGCCGATGACATTGTAATTCTGTCAGAGACAGCAAAGGACTTGGAAGAGCAGTTGGATGGAATGGACAGTGTCTTGAAAGGAGGATATAAGATGAACATTAACAAAAGCAAAACGAGGATAATGGAATGTAGTCAAATTAAATCGGGTGATGCTGAGGGAATTAGATTAGGAAATGAGACACTTCAAGTAGTAAAGGAGTTTTGCTATTTAGGAAGTAAAATAACTGATGATGGTCTAAGTAGAGAGGATATAAAATGTAGACTGGCAATGGCAAGGAAAGCGTTTCTGAAGAAGAGAAATTTGTTAACATCGAATATAGATTTATGTATCAGGAAGTTGTTTCTGAAAGTATTTGTTTGGAGTGTAGCCATGTATGGAAGTGAAACATGGATGATAACTAGTTTGGACAAGAAGAGAATAGAAGCTTTCGAAATGTGGTGCTACAGAAGAATACTGAAGATAAGGTGGATAGATCACGTAACTAATGAGGAGGTATTGAATAGGATTGGGGAGAAGAGAAGTTTGTGGCACAACTTGACTAGAAGAAGGGATCGGTTGGTAGGACATGTTTTGAGGCATCAAGGGATCACAAATTTAGCATTGGAGGGCAGCGTGGAGGGTAAAAATCGCAGAGGGAGACCGAGAGATGAGTACACTAAGCAGATTCAGAAGGATGTAGGTTGCAGTAGTTACTGGGAGATGAAGCAGCTTGCACAGGATAGAGTAGCATGGAGAGCTGCATCAAACCAGTCTCAGGACTGAAGACAACAACAACAACAACATGTTGTATTATGATTTTTAGATGCTTGAAAATGGCTTAATTCCGTAACTGCAATCGTAAAATAAAGTTCCAACAGCTGATATCTCTTAAGCGCTTAAAAATATAGAAGGTGTGCAGACATATTACAAGAAAATAAGTGAATGACTTCTTCCTATAAACGAGTAAAATAAGCTCTCCGTGGTGGGAAATAAAAAAATCTCGTTTTGGAAAACTAATAAACACTCTAGGTCAGAAATCAAACCCACATATACTCAGAGGCATTTATTTAGCAGGTTTGTAGTCGGTAGTAACAACCCTAAACTAAAACAAAGAATGAACACTCAACTCTGAAAATCAGTTGCTCTTTTAAGGAGTAAATAATGCGCTTCACTGTTCAGTCTCTTATTCCCACAACACCATGTGAGGCGAAAATGTTATAACAAAGTTCTCTTTGGTATAACAAATTTGTCTTCGGCAACACAATAGGAAAGGGATAAAACTCTTCTGGAGAGGAAGAACAACAAAAACAACTGTTCCTGAAAAAGCAACTAAAACATATTTACACTATTGGCCATTAAAATTGCTACAGCAAGAAGAAATGCAGATGATAAACGGATATTCATTGGACAAATATATTATACTAGAACTGACATGTGAGTACATTTTCACGCAATTTGGGTTAATAGATCCTGAGAAATCAGTACCCACAACAACCACCTCTGGCCGTAATAACGGCCTTGATACGCCTGGGCATTGAGTCAAACAGAGCTTGGATGGCGTGTACAGGTAGAGCTGCCCATGCAGCATCAACACGATACCACAGTTCATCAAGAGTAGTGACTGACGTATTGTGACGAGCCAGTTGCTCGGCCACCATTGACCACACGTTTAGAATTGGTGAGTGACCGGGAGAAGGTATCTAGAAAGGCCCGTACAGGACCTGCAACATGCGGTCGTGCATTATCCTACTGAAATGTAGGGTATCGCAGGTATCGAATGAAAGGTAGAGCCACGGGTCGTAACACATCTGAAACGTCCACTGTTAAAACTGCCGTCAGTGCGAACAAGAGGTGACCGAGACACCCCATACCATCACGCCGGGTGATACGCCAGTATGGCGATGACGAATACACTCTTCCACTGTGCGTTCACCACGATGACGCCAAACACAGATGCTGTAAACAGAACTTGGATTCATCTGTAAAAATGACGTTTTGCCATTCGTGCACCCAGGTTCGTCGTTGAGTACACCATCGCAGGCGCTCCTGACTGTGATGCAGCGTCCAGGGTAACCGCAGCGTCTCCGAGCTGATAGTCCATGCAGCTGAAAACGTCGTCGAACTGTTCGTGCAGATGATTGTTGTCTTGCAAACGTCCCCATCTGTTGACTCAGGGATCGAGACGTGGCTGCATGATCCGTTACAGCCATGCGGATAAGATGCCTGTCATCTCGACTGCTAGTGATACGAGGCCGTTGGGATCCAGCACGGCGTTCCGTATTACTCTTCTGAACCCACCGATTCCATATTCTGCTAAAAGACATTGAATCTCGGCCAACGCGAGCAGCAATGTCGCGATACGATAAACCGCAATCGCGATAGGCTGCAATCCGACCTTTATCAAAATCGGAAAGATGATGGTAGGCATTTCTGCTCCTTACTCGAGGCATCACAACAACGTTTCACCTGGCGACGCCGGTCAACTGCTGTTTGTGTATGAGAAATCGATTGGAAACTTTCCTCATGCAGGTGTCGCCACCGGCGCCGACCTTGAGTGAATGCTCTGAAAAGCTAATCATTAGCATATCACAGCATCTCCTTCCTGTCGGTTAAATATCGCGTCTGTAGCACGTCATCTTCGTGGTGTAGCAATTTTAATGGCCAGCAGTGTAAAAAACACAACTGAAAAATCTGTTCCTAAGATGTAGTAAATATTTCCTTTAGGAAAGATCTTTTCGAAGAACAGTAAAAACTACTTGTATTAGAACTGCAGTCTTCTTAAACAGATTCACAGGAAATCACATAAAACTTCTGTAGCCGCGCGGTCTAGGGCGCCTTGCCACGGATCGCGCTGCACCACTCGTCAGAGGTTCGAGTTCTCCCTGGGGTATGGTTGTATTTGTTATCCTCAGCGTATGTTAGTTTAAGTTACATTAAACAGTGTGTAAGCCTAGGGACCGATGACAGTTTGTGAGCCTAGGGACCGATGACGTCAGCACTTTGGTTCCATAGGAACTTACCACAAATTTCCAATTTCCAAAAAATTCTTTTATTCTGTTTCTTCAACAGATGGGGTACGTAAATTTAATTGAAAACGGCTTGCTTTTTCGCACACGAATTGTTTAATATACAGGCTACCCTGGATTAATTTCGATATCGAAATTAAGTTTTATTGTCACTTGTGAACATGAGTTGAAATATACAGGTTGGTCCATTGATCGTGACCTGGCCAAATATCTCACGAAATAAGCGTCAAACGAAAAAACAACAAAGAACGAAACTCGTCTAGCTTGAAATGGGAAACCAGATGGCGCTATGGTTGGCCCGCTAGATGGCCCTGCCATACGTCAAACGGATATCAAGTGCGTTTTTTTTTAAAATAGGAACCCCCATTTTTTATTACATATTCGTGTAGTACGTAATGAATCTTTTAGTTGGACCACTTTTTTCGCTTTGCCATAGATGGTGCTGTAATAGTCACAAACGTCTAAGTACGTGGTATCACGTAACATTTCGCCAGTGCGGACAGTATTTGCTTCGTGATACATTACCCGTATTAAAATGGGGGAATGGTCGATATTGTGTTGATGTATGGCTATTGTGATCAAAATTCCCAACGGGCGTGTGCTCTGTATGCTGCTCGGTATCGTGGACGACATATTCCAAGTGTCCGGACCGTTCGCCGGGTAGTTACGTTATTTAAGGAAACAGGAAGTGTTCAGCCACATGTGAAACGTCAACCACGACCTACAACAAATAATAATGCCCAGGTAGGTGTTTTAGCTGCTGACGCAGCTAATCCGCACATCAGTAGCAGACAAATTGTGCGAGAATCGGGAATCTCAAAAACATAGATTGCACGCGTACCATATATCGATGCAACAGCAACTGAATGGCGACGACTTTGAACGTCGTGTACAGTTCTGCCACTGGGCACAAGAGAAATTACGGTACGGTTTTTTGCACGCGTTCTATGTAGCGACGAAGCGTCATTCACCAACAGCGGTAACGTAAACCGGCATAATATGCACTATTGGGCAACGGAAAATTCACGATGGCTGCGACAAGTGAAATATCAGCGACCTTGGCGGGTTAATGTTTGGTGCTGCATTATGGGAGGAAGGATAATTAGCGCTTATTTTATCGATGACAATCTAAATGGTGCAATGTCTGCTGATTTCCTACGTAATGTTCTACCGATGTTAAAACAAGATGTTTCACTGCCTGACAGAATGGCGATGTACTTCCAACATGATGGATGTCCGGCATATAGCTCACGTGCCCTTGAAGCGGTATTGAATAGCATATTTCATGACAGGTGGATTGGTCGTCTAAGCACCATACCATGGCCCGCACGTTTACCGGATCTGGCGTCCCTGGATTTCTTTCTGTGGGGAAAGTTGAAGGATATTTGCTATCGTGATCCACTGACGACGCCTGACAACAAGTGTCAGCGAATTGTCAATGCATGTGCGAACATTACGGAAGGCGAACTACTCGCTGTTGAGAGGAATGTCGTTACAAGTATTGCGAAATGCATTGAGGTTGACGGACATCAGTTTGAGCATTTATTGCATTAATATGGTATATACAGGTAATCACCCAGTAACAGCATGCGTTCCCAGAAATGATAAGTTCACAAAGGAACATGTATCACATTGGAACAACCGAGATAAAATGTTCAAAAGTACCTTCGTTCTGTATTTTAATTTAAAAAACCTACCTGTTACCAACTATTCGTCTAAAATTGTGAGACACATGTTTGTGACTATTACCACGCCATCTATCACAAAGCGAAAAAAGTGGTCCAACTAAAACATTCATATTTTTTTACGTACTACACGAATATGTAATAAAAATGGGGGTCCCTATTTTAAAAAAACAAAAAACAACGCAGTTGATATCCGTTTGACCAATGGCAGCGCCATCTAGCGGGTCAATCATAGTGCCATCTGGTTTCCTCCTTCAAGCTACACGAGTTTCGTTCTTCGTAGGTTTTTCGTTCGACGCTTATTTCGTGAGATATTTGGCCCTGTCACGATCAATGGACCACCCTGTATAAGAAACTTTCAAGTGTACACCCGCAGAGAGAAAGAGAACTTGCAAGCGTACATCCACGAAGAGAGGACAGAAATGCTACCCATCTATGGAGCTGCACTTGCAGTAATGTTTTTGAACTTACATTACTGGTGGATTCAGCACACTGCTGTAGAACTCTGAAACCTTTCTGCACCGATATCTTGCATTTCTTACGCTGCTCCGGACACCTGCACTATGTTATAGTGGAGGGGAGCGAAATTATGTTGTTTTTGGTTTTAATAGCGTCTTTTTCACATGAATGAAGCACTGTGGCACGCTAATGAATAATTCTTGAGGGCAGAAAGTGGAATAGCTAATAAACAGTATGGGGTGCTATTTAAAAAAGACACACTGCAGTTCGTGTCTTCGTTGCGAACAAAGCTACAAGAAAGGCAATAATGCTGGTTAATGTCCAACAGGTAGCTAAACAAAATTTTCTTGATACATTTTTTATGTTTCAATCTCTAAATAATGGAGAAACTAACAATTTTTTTGTACTCTGCTGGCTATTAAAAGTGGTACACCAAGAAGAAATGCAGATGGTAAACGGCTATTCATTGGACAAATATATTATACTAGAACTGACATGTGATTACATTTTCACGCAATTTGGGTGCATAGATCCTGAGAAATTAGAACCCAGAACAACTACCTCTGGCCATAATAACGGCCTTCACACACCTGAGCATTGCGTCAAACATAGCTTGGATGGCGTGTACAGGTACAGCTGCCAGTGCAGGTTCAACACGACACCACAGTTCATCAAGAGTAGTGACTGGCGTACTGCGACGAGCCAATTGCTCGGCCACCATTGACCAGACGTTTTCAATTGGTGAGAGATCTGGAGAATGTGCTGTATCCAGAAAGGCCCGTACAGGACGTGCAATATGCGATCGTGCATTATCCTGCTGAAATGTAGGGTTTCGCAGGGATCGAATGAAGTGTAGAGCCACGGGTCGTAACACATCTGAAATGTAACGTCCACTGTTCAAAGTGCCTTCAATGCGAAAAAGAGGTGACCGAGAAGTGTAACTAATGGCACCTCACACTATCACACCGGGTGATACGTCAGTATGGCGATGACGAATACACGCTTCCAATGTGCGTTCACCGCGATGTCGCCAAACACGGATGCGACCATCATGATGCTGTAAACAGAACCTGGATTCATCCGAAAACTGACGTTTTGCCATTCGTGCACCCAGGTTTGTCATTGAGTACACCATCGCAGGCGCTCCTGTCGGTGATACAGCGTCCAGGGTAACCGCAGCGTCTCCGAGCTGATAGTTCATGCTGCTGCAAACGTCGTCGAACTGTTCGTCCAGATGGTTGTTGTCTTGCAAACGTCCCCATCTGTTGACTCAGGGATCGAGACGTGGCTGCACGATCCGTTACAGCCATGCGGATAAGATGGCTGTCATCTCGACTGCTAGTGATACGAGGCCGTTGGGATCCAACACAGAGTTCCGTATTACCCTCCTGAACCCACCGATTCCATATTCTGCTAACAGTCATTGGATCTCGACCAACGCGACCAGCAATGTCGCGATACCATAAACCACAATCGCCATAGGCTACAGTCCGACCTTTATCAGTCGGAAACGTGATGGTACGCATTTCTCCTCCTCACACGAGGCATCACAACAACGTTCCACCAGGCGACGCCGGTCAACTGTTGTTTTTGTATGAGAAATCGGGTGTAAACTTTCGTCATGTCAGCACGTTGTAGGTGTCGCCATCGGCGCCAACCTTGTGTGAATGCTCTGAAAAGCTAATCATTTGCATATCATAACAACTTCTTCCTGTCGGTTAAATTTCGCGTCTGTAGTACGTCATCTTCGCGGTGTAGCAATTTTAGTGGCCAGTTGATCTACGCTTCTCATTTTGGGCAGAAAGGTGACCAATGTCGACACATTTTCCGACTTTCCTTGTTTTACCTGTATGTTGGCGTGTTTGGGCATTGCCATGTCGTCGTTCTCTGCATCGCTTGATACGTCACACACGTGAGTTCAATATGCTGACAGTTCCCGGAGCATTGACCGCTGATGTGCGAACACTGCTGGTCGTTGTTCTCCTTGCAAGCATTGCCGATGCTGACAGCTGCTGTGCGAATTCCGCTGGTCGTTGTTCTCCTTGCAAGCATTGCCCATGTGCTCGGTCGTTGGTCTGTCTAAGTGCTGACAGCTGCTGCGCGAATTCCGCTGGTCTTCGGCCTCCTTGTTCGACTGATGCTTTGATTCGATTTGATTTGATTTGATTTTGTATCGGTCCAGTATATCATACAACACAAATTGTACAATCGATATTGGACAGGTCAAAGATAAGTTACAATGATGCATAGTATCAGCAAAATAGTAGGCAAATTAAAAATAGTTACCTATAAAATTAATTTTGTAACGTATTCAGAAGTTCTCTGACAGAATAAAAACAGTGCTTTATTAGAAATGCCTTTGGTTGAGCTTTAAATATTGGATGAGTTGCATTTTTTATTTCATCTGGTATCTTATTGTGTAGCATTACACCAATGTTAATTATGCTCCTCTGACAAGTGGTTGTTTTGTGATATTTTTGATGTAGGGGAAGGCGGGGCAAGACGGTGAGGTGGGGTAAGACGGGGAAGCGCTATAAGCTACAGTTAAGAGTGCTGACATCTGTGGATAGCTACGTCAACATCATCAATACACAGGTCCCAGTGTGTTGACATTGCGGAACCTTAGTTTCGCGGCGGTTTCTGTATGCTTTGCAAGGTATGTACAATTGTTACACTGATTTGCAATCTTTTACACCTTTCGAGGTCCTAAAACATGTGTTTCGTGAACATTTGTCAAAAATGCTTCAAATGGCTCTGAGCATTATGGGACGTAACATCTATGGTCATCAGTCCCCTAGAATTTAGAACTACTTAAACCTAACTAACCTAAGGACATCACACAACACCCAGTCATCCCAAGGCAGAGAAAATCCCTGACCCCCCCCCCCCCCCCCCCGGGAGAACATTTGTCCAGACTGTATATATAGCACTGCATAGTACGTATTATTAACAGTAAACTGCTGTGTCAGTAGTCAATGTTCACTACATATTGTTCATGTAGGCGTAATACAACCTAACAGCATAACAGGGGGCAAAACGGGTAGGGAAAGATGGGGAGCTTCTCCGTCTTGCCCCTACTATTTGTCCAACCATTACGTTCTTATCGTCTCGCTGCGGGTTTTGAACACGTACATTATATCTTGAATACAATTGTAAGTAGAATGGTATTCTTTATTCCAACTACGAAGTATGCCTTAGGCTATATGGTGAATACAAATACACAAAACGTGCCAAGTCAGTATTCTTGCTATTCTTGCTATGCTTTAACGACTGACTATTGGAAATATGGTATTTACTATATAATATATATTACCAGGAATGATCTGACTCAATAGTACGTTCCACATATTTTATTTCAGATGATCCGCAAGTATCGGCAACAAACGTCTAGGCAAGATTGGTCATTGGAGTCAATCGAAGGCGCTGTAAATGCTGTTATGGAAGGTCATATAAGTTCTTTCATGGCTGCTCGACAGTTCAACGTGCCACAGAAATCTTTGTTTCAGCTTCGGGGTGCCCACGACACTTGTGCAGGGACAGAAAGTGATGATACGAGGCTGTCCACACTTGTGTACCATGTCAATGTAAGAGGTCTAAATAAAAAGTAATACCTGATTCTACAATTCGCAGAACCATGCTTCGAAACCTTATCGACACATGATTTCGTTTCTCCAGTCCTTCTTTAAGCTTTAGAGATGAATTCATGCTAGTTCCTCATGTTACCCCACATAGGGGGCAAGACGGGGAATTGGTAGTTTATGTTTCAAATCGAGATATTTCTAACTAAATGTGACAAGTTTTCAGGTTTCTTTGCATGCTATTGTAATTCAATGGTTAAGTAAACAATTGATAGACAAACCTACTTTAATTTGTTTATTTTTGTCGGGTTTGTAAGGGTTTAAAGTTAGCTTTCCCATCTTGGCCCACCTTCCCCTATATTTGATTTCCTTCTGGTACTATAGTTGTGTTCCTTTTTTTGTTCTGTAGCAGTCTGCCTGTTTTCAGGACGTAGTCCCTAGTGAAGAAGATAGTTTCATCAGTGAATAAACTTGGAACATTTAGAACGCCAATTTAAGTAAAATGGGATTTAAAGGACCCCATCTTTTTAAGGCTACAAATTATTCTTAAAGCTCTTTTTTGCATTCTAAAAATCTTTACACACTGTGAGTTGAGTATCCCCAGAAAACGATCCCATATCGGACTAGTGAGTGGAACTGTGCGTAGTATGCCTGCTGTAGTGTTGTTTTGCTTGTTGTAGCCTTTAGAATTCTTAGGCCATAGCACACAGATGATAGTTTTCTAGACAAGTTATTTGTATGTGTTTCCCACTTTGAATCTTGCTGAACCCATAGTCCCAAAAATTTTGTGACACATGTTCTAGGGGATCATATTTTAATTGTGCTTGAATAAACATTTGATTAGTTGGAGGAATTAAATTAAATTCAACATACACAGTTTTTTCAGTATTTATAATGAGTTGGTTTTTGTGAAGCACTCACAAAGTCTTTTCATAGAACTCTCTGCTGTGGACTGCAAAGTTTCTTGACTGGTTCTAGTGAGTAATATGCTGGTGTAATCCGCAAACAGGATAGTTTTTGTGGGACTCATATATTCAACTAAGTCGTCCACATAAATTAAGAAGAGTAGTGGATCTAAGATTGAGCCCTGTGGTACACCATATTTGATTGGTAATTTGCTAGAAAGAAAGGAGTTGTTTCTTGTTTTATTCATTTTGTTGAATTCGTACTGAAGTGATACTTTCTGACTGCGTTTTTTTAGGTATGAACAACAACCAGCTATGTGCTACACCTCTTTCTAATTTTTCGAGCAGAATGTTATGGTCCAGCACGTCAAAGGCTTTTGACAGATCGAGAAAAATACCTGCAACTAATTTTTTGATCAATGGATTTTAAAATGCAGTCTAAGAATTCTAAAATTGCTGTCTGTGTGGGTTTAGACTTTCTAAAACCACGTTGTTGTACTGTAAGAGGCGCATATTTATTTATGAAACTTAAAAGCCTGTCATAGAAGAGATTTTCTAGAATTTTTGAGAAGGAACTTAACTGTGACACGGGTCGGTAGTTGGAGTTTTTTTCAGAAGAACCTTTTTTTAGCAGTGGTGAAACTTTTGCTATTTTAAAAATATCTGGAAATACACCAGTTTTTAAAGAGAGGTTGAAAATTGCTTCCGAATGTTGTGGCTTAACGTGTCAAAGTCTCTAAAATGTTCACTCAACCTACAACAAGTCTTTACATGCTTTTCTACCACGTAATTATTATACACAACCATAAATAACGCATAATTATTACACATAATTACTATAAACCCTACACATCAGCGTCATCTACATCGTTTCATTGATTTTTAAACTTCAATAATAATAAACCTGCGTATTTTTTTAAAAAAAAGTAGCCTGTGTCCACCCGACTGTTTACCAGAGTATCGTAAAAAAATATGAATTAAATCATTCGAGTAGATTTCGAAATTTCTGGCAACAACATGAAACAATGACTAGTTGGTATACAGTAGAATAGACCACCCGCCTTTCCCTGAAGCTTGCAAGAAGCCCCTTAGTTCTAAACCTCCAGAAATAGTTAACCTGGTGAGTCTGTAGATGGTGGTATAAGGGGTGTACAGTATAACTGGCCAAGTTTTGTCACCTGAGCTTTATGATGATTAAGCCAGTCCGTCCTCAAGCTCACTTAGTGAGGCGCCGTGCAGGAATTCGTTCTACCTGTTACGTGGAGATGCTCTCGCAGTTTTATGTTCCCTTGTCAGAGCAGTAGCAGCACCGTCGGATTCTGAGAGTGGAATACTACTGTCTGTATTATACCAGGTAATCAAGTAGTCAGTATAAATTTGAAAACTGAATAAATCGCGGAATAATGTAGATAGAGAGGTACAAATTGGCACACAGGCTTGGAATGACATGGGGTTTTATTAGCACAAAAAAATATAAAAGTTCAAAAAAATGTCCGACAGATGGCGCTTCATCTGATCGGAATAGCAATAATTAGCATAACAAACTAACACAAAGCAAATATGATGTTCAATATGTCCACCATCATTACTCAACAACGGCTGTAGACGAGGAATAATGTTGTGAACAGCACTGAAAAGCATGTCCGGATTTATGGTGAGGCATTGGCGTCGGATGTCTTTCAGCATCCCTAGAAATGTCGGTCGATCTCGATACACTAGCGACTTCAGGTAACCCCAAAGCAAATAATCACACGAACTGAGGTCTGGGGACCTGGGAGGCCAAGCATGATGAAAGTGGTGGCTGAGCACACGATCATCACCAAACGATGAGCGCAAAAGGTCTTTCACGCGTCTAGCAATGTGGGGTGGAGCGCCATCCTGCATAAACATCGTACGTTCCAGCTGGTGTTTATCAGCCAGGCTGGGGATGATGCGATTCTATAACATATCGGCGTACCTCTCACCCGTCACGGTAGTAGTTACAAAACCAGAATCATGCATTTGCTCGAAGAACACAGGCCCGATAACGGTAGATGTGATACGTTGTTGTTGTTGTGGTCTGGTTTGATGCAGCTCTCCACGCTACCCTATCCTGTGCAAGTTTCTTCATCTCCCAGTACCTACTGTAATCAACATCCTTCTGAATCTGCTTAGTGTATTCATCTCTTGGTCTCCCTCTACGATTTTTACCCTCCACGCTCCGCTCCAATGCTAAATTTGTGATCCCTTGATGCCTCAGAACATGTCCTACTAACCGGTCCCTTCTTCTCGTCAAGTTGTGCCACAAATTCCTCTTCCCCACAATTCTATTCAATACCTCCTCATTAGTTATGTGATCTACCCATCTAATCTTCAGCATTCTTCTGTAGCACCACATTTAGAAAGCTTCTATTCTCTTCTTGTCCAAACTATTTATCTTCCATGTTTCACTTCCATACATGGCTACACTCCATACAAATACTTTCAGAAACGACTTCCTGACACTTAAATCTATACTCGATGTTAACAAATTTCTCTTCTTCAGAAACGCTTTCCTTGCTATTGCCAATCTACATTTTATATCTTCTCTACTTCGACCATCACAGCTATTTTGCTCCCCAAATAGCAAAACTCTTTTACTTCTTTAAGTATCTCATTTCCTAATCTAATTCCCTCAGCATCACCCAACTTAATTCGACTACATTCCATAATCCTCGTTTTGCTTTTGTTGATGTTCATCTCATATCCTCTTTTCAAGACATTGTCCATTGCATTCAACTGCTCTTCCAAGTCCTTTGCTGTCTCTGACAGGATTACAATGTAATCGGCGAACCTCAAAATTTTTATTTCTTCTCCATGGATTTTAATACCTACTCCGAATGATTATAGACATACCGCAAGTGCCCTCCGCTGCACTAAATCACCAGGTAACAGTTCATGATGCTGATGGATTTTGTACGGATAGCATCAGAGGGTACGCCTCAGTGCCAACCAAACAGTAGTGTATGGAATGCCGGTGCTATGTGCGACTGCACGAGCGCTGAACTCCTCGTGCATAGACGAACCCGCTAGAATCCCCATTTCTTCCTGAAATGTCTCAGCAGCATTACGCCTTGTGCTCGGTCGGCCACTACTGGGTCTATCGTTTAAAAAACCCGTGGATTCGAACTTCGAAGTCATTCTCGCCACAGCTGCATTTGCCAACGGTTCTTTACCCGTTCGAATCCCCTTCCTATGGCGATAGGATCGTAGCGCTGAACTAACACATTCCCCATTCTGATAATACAGCTTCACTAAAAGCGCCTTTTCAGGTACTGTCAACATGCTGTGATTGCTGGCGCATCTGATTCTCTCTTTCTTTTTTTTCTTTATTGTGACTCTAATACCGGTACAACAACAGGTAGGCTGGCCTCAGCACATTACGCTGCTCTTCAGCCAAAGATAGTACAATGATAAAATAGAGAAGACACATGAGTTGGAACAAAACGGCAGGGAGAAACAGTAGATACATGAACATAAAAAACATGAAGCCGTTCACACTCGATGACAATCCACAGTACAAAATGTTGACACAGAGCACAAACACTGAAGATGTCGATGCCACTGGTGAATGATGGAGTGTGACTGTGAAGACTGAACACTAAACACGACGACACACGCGAGACACTGATGGCGATGATCTCTGGCGCTCGAATGTCCACGTAGCGTGGGTGAGTCTGGGGACCTGCCATGTGGGGAAGAGGGGTGAGGGGGGTGGAGGGGAGAACTAAGATGCCAATGGCTGAGGAGATGGAAGGAAGAGTTTAGGGACAGGGGAGGGGAAGCCCGGGGGAGGAGTGGGGAGAAATGGAGAAGGGAGGGAGGGCGCCCAAAGAAGCAAACACAGGAAGAGGGAGTGAGGATCAAAGTTAGTAGGAGGGGTAGATGGAGGGGAAGAGGACATCATCAGGGAGGGGGAGCTGGCGGAAGCCACCTTGGGAGAGGGTAAGGAGGGTGGAGAGATGGAGACCAGGTGGGACGTGGAAATACAGATGTGGCAGTGGGGGGGGGGGGGGGGAGGGGATGGGCGAGACAAGAAGCGGGTGAGGAGGATCGAGTTTGCGGGAGGTGTACAGGATCTGTATCTGTTCAAGGAAAAGGATGAGGTGGGGAACGGAATGCGATCATACAGGATCCGTGTGGGGGTGGGGAGACATGCGATAGGTGAGGGGAAGGGCATGGTGTTCAAGGATTTGAAGGGATTTATAAAAGGTAGGGGGGATGGAGATCTAGGCCGGATGGGCATAACAAAGGACAGGGCGGATGAGGGATGGCATGGCAAGCCGTTCCACAGGACTACATCCTGCATCTCTACGATCGTCTCCATGGGAGAATAGCAGCCTGCATTGCTGCGAAAGGTGGATATACACTGTACTAGTGCCGACATTGTGCATGCTCTGTTGCCTGTGTCTATGTGCCTGTGGTTCTGTCAGTGTGATCATGTGATGTATCTGACCCCAGGAATGTGTCAATAAAGTTTCCCCTTCCTGGGACAATGAATTCACGGTGTTCTTATTTCAATTTCCAGGAATGTATTAATGGTACGAGAGTATGGTCTACCACGTGACTAGAGCGAAAGGCATCCTATAGACGATGGCGACGTGGCGGAACCGGTTTATAGTATTTCGTGACTTTAATTACTTATAAATGATATTTCAGGTAGATCAAAATATATATATATATTAATCCAGTTACCTATTGTCAGCGCACAATTCGTTTGACTCAAAAACGATTATCCCGCCTAATTTTTAACTCTTCTAACGTAATCTCCCCCCCATGAACCATGGACCTTGCCGTTGGTGGGGAGGCTTGCGTGCCTCAGCGATACAGATGGCCGTACCGTAGGTGCAACCACAACGGAGGGGTATCTGTTGAGAGGCCATACAAACGTGTGGTTCCTGAAGAGGGGCAGCAGCCTTTTCAGTAGTTTCAGGGGCAACAGTCTGGATGATTGACTGATCTGGCCTTGCAACATCAACCAAAACGGCCTTGCTGTGCTGGTACTGCGAACGGCTGAAAGCAAGGGGAAACTACAGCCGTAATTTTTCCCGAGGACATGCAGCTTTACTGTCTGATTAAATGATGATGGCATCCTCTTGGGTAAAATATTCCGGAGGTAAAATAGTCCCCCATTCGGATCTCCGGGCGGGGACTACTCAGTAGGATGTCGTTATCAGGAGGAAGAAAACTAGCGTTCTACGGAACGGAGCGTGGAATGTCAGATCCCTTAATCTGGCAGGTAGGTTAGAAAATTTAAAAAGGGAAATGGATAGGTTAAAGTTAGATATAGTGGGAATTAGTGAAGTTCGTTGGCAGGAGGAACAAGACTTCTGGTCAGGTGACTACAGGGTTATAAACACAAAATCAAATAGGGGTAACGCAGGAGTAGGTTTAATAATGAATAGGAAAATAGGAATGCGGGTAAGCTACTACAAACAGCATAGTGAACGCATTATTGTGGCCAAGATAGATACGAAGCCCACAGCTACTACAGTAGTACAAGTTTATATGCCAACTAGCTCTGCAGATGATGAAGAAATTGAAGAAATGTACGATGAAATAAAAGAAATTATTCAGATAGTGAAGGGAGACGAAAATTTAATAGTAATGGGTGACTGGAATTCGAGTGTAGGAAAAGGGAGAGAAGGAAACATAGTAGGTGAATATGGATTGGGGCTAAGAAATGAAGAGGAAGTCGCCTAGTAGAATTTTGCACAGAGCACAACTTAATCATAGCTAACACTTGGTTTAAGAATCATGAAAGAAGGTTGTATACGTGGAAGAACCCTGGAGATACTAAAAGGTATCAAATAGATTATATAATGGTAAGACAGAGATTTAGGAACCAGGTTTTAAGTTGTAAGACATTTCCAGGGGCAGATGTGGACTCTGACCACAATCTATTGGTTATGACCTGTAGATTAAAACTGAAGAAACTGCAAAAATGTGGGAAATTAAGGAGATGGGACCTGGATAAACTGAAAGAACCAGAGGTTGTACAGAGTTTCAGGGAGAGCATAAGGGGACAATTGACAGGAATATGGGAAAGAAATACAGTAGAAGAAAAATGGGTAGCTCTGAGGGATGTAGTAGTGAAGGCAGCAGAGGATAAAGTAGGTACAAAGACGAGGGCTGCTAGAAATCCTTGGGTAACAGAAGAAATATTGAATTTAATTGATGAAAGGAGAAAATATAAAAATGCAGTAAATGAAGCAGGCAAAAAGGAATACAAACGTCTCAAAAATGAGATCGACAGGAAGTGCAAAATGGCTAAACAGGGATGGCTAGAGGACAAATGTAAGGATGTAGCAGCTTATCTCACTAGGGGTAAGATAGATACTGCCTACAGGAAAATTAAAGAGACCTTTGGAGAGAAGAGAACCACGTGTATGAATATCAAGAGCTCAGATGGCAACCCAGTTCTAAGCAAAGAAGGGAAGGCAGAAAGGTGGAAGGAGTATATAGAAGGTTTATACAAGGGTGATGTACTTGAGGACAATATTATGGAAATGGAAGAGGATGTAGATGAAGACGAAATGGGAGATACGATACTGCGTGAAGAATTTGACAGAGCACTGAAAGACCTGAGTCGAAACAAGGCCCCCGGAGTTGACAACATTCCATTAGAACTACTGACAGCCTTGGGAGAGCCAGTCATGACAAAACTCTACCATCTGGTGAGCAAGATATATGAGACAGGCGAAATACCCTCAGACTTCAAGAAGAATATAATAATTCCAATCCCAAAGAAAGCAGGTGCTGACAGATGTGAAAATTACCGAACTATCAGTTTAATAAGTCACAGCTGCAAAATACTAACGCGAATTCTTTACAGACGAATGGAAAAACTGGTAGATGCGGACCTCGGGGAGGATCAGTTTGTATTCCGTCGAAATGTTGGAACACGTGAGGCAATACTGACCTTACGACTTATCTTAGAAGAAAGATTAAGAAAAGGCAAACCTATGTTTCTAGCATTTGTAGACTTAGAGAAAGCTTTTGACAATGTTGACTGGAATACTCTTTTTCAAATTCTAAAGGTGGCAGGGGTAAAATACAGGGAGCGAAAGGCTATTTACAATTTGTACAGAAACCAGATGGCAGTTGTAAGAGTCGAGAGAAATGAAAGGGAAGCAGTGGTTGGGAAAGGAGTGAGACAGGGTTGTAGCCTCTCCCCGATGTTATTCAATCTATATATTGAGCAAGCAGTAAAGGAAACAAAAGAAAAATTTGGAGTAGGTATTAAAATTCATGGACACGAAGTAAAAACTTTGAGGTTCGCCGATGACATTGTAATTCTGTCAGAGACGGCAAAGGACTTGGAAGAGCAGTTGAACGGAATGGACAGTGTCTTGAAAGGAGGATATAAGATGAACATCAACAAAAGCAAAACGAGGATAATGGAATGTAGTCAAATTAAATCGGGTGATGCTGAGGGAATTAGATTAGGAAATGAGACACTTCAAGTAGTAAAGGAGTTTTGCTATTTAGGAAGTAAAATAACTGATGATGGTCGAAGTAGAGAGGATATAAAATGTAGACTGGCAATGGCAAGGAAAGCGTTTCTGAAGACGAGAAATTTGTTAACATCGAATATAGATTTATGTATCAGGAAGTCTTTTCTGAAAGTATTTGTTTGGAGTGTAGCCATGTATGGAAGTGAAACATGGACGATAACTAGTTTGGACAAGAAGAGAATAGAAGCTTTCGAAATGTGGTGCTACAGAAGAATACTGAAGATAAGGTGGATAGATCACGTAACTAATGAGGAGGTATTGAATAGGATTGGGGAGAAGAGAAGTTTGTGGCACAACTTGACTAGAAGAAGGGATCGGTTGGTAGGACATGTTTTGAGGCATCAAGGGATCACAAATTTAGCGTTGGAGGGCAGCGTGGAGGGTAAAAATCGTAGAGGGAGACCGAGAGATGAGTACACTAAGCAGATTCAGAAGGATGTAGGTTGCAGTAGGTACTGGGCGATGAAGCAGCTTGCACAGGATAGAGTAGCATGGAGAGCTGCATCAAACCAGTCTCAGGACTGAAGACAACAACGTAATCTCCGCTTGACGTTGTGTAGAAATGTCTGTAAAGTCATGTGAGTGGCCCTAAATTGCATATCATTTATCAGATTTTACACGACTGTTTCTTAAGATGGGAGCACATTTCTGTAGTAAAAGGAACATTTAGTCTCAAAATACTACTCTCGCACAACACTGACGTATGTCTCCTATTAAAATATTTCAAGTAAATTGTCCGAAATAATTAGGCTTCTTACATCAGCAAATAAGGAAGTGATATTACGTAACGAATTGTGAGCACTATTTTTAAAGTTTCAATCTGAGTTGAAGTCTGTCTTTTAAAGTAGATTCGGGACCACCAGTGCACATTTATTTCCATTCATTCGTATCTAACAACATTTATATTTGTTAAAATTATCGTTTCAAAACTGCCGCGGATGGTGCTAAGATGGTGGCAGCCAGACGATAGTTAATTTGTCTATTGTTACTCTTGATTCCTTTTATATCAAGTTAATATATTTAGATAAAAGTTTTAAGCCTTTTTCTCTCTATTCTTTAGCATTTAAAATTATTCTCAATGAAAAATATTTTTTACACCAGCTTATGGTAAACTCTGGTCTAAGTTACTAGCGCTAATGGCTGCGCTCCTAATTGCGGAGCTGAAAATTAACACTTAAAAACATTAATTAGATTGGATTACAATTCAAACAAATACAAATCCACGTCTAGACAATAGCGACTCTATTTTTCAAATAATAATTAACAATATAGTTACAGGCTCTCTCTTTACAGACCTCATACACCTCATGTCCGAACAGTTCATCCGTTAGCACAGGAAGAACAACAGATAACAAAAAAAAGATTATAATTGTCGTAGTCTATGAATGTAGTTCTCTGATAGTAGTTTTAATTTACACAGAAATTAAATTATTACAGAGAAAATGAAATAATTATAGTCATTTTTACACGATACAGTCTTTTTTTATACGTAGTATCGATAATATTTGTTGAAGTTTGTACACTTAGTTCATTTTAACATCTTGTGGCTAGAACATAGTGTAGTGGATATTACAGCGGACACTCTGTAACTTGAGCATACAATCGGTACAGTTCGTATAACATCGTACACCTCTGGCTATGCCAAAGTTATTCCTGACTTTGTAAAATTACTGAAAGATTGTAATTTATGAGCTGCAGACTGGTCCTAATGTCTGAGTGGCAAAGAGTAACTTTTATTAGCAAGTATTTATTAATAACTACTTGATTCGCGCCACAGTAAATCTACTTTCACTACGTACCTTTTTGCTGACGTCACGAGCGGTTTCTGCATCGGCACCTCAGCCCATTGGCTCTGAAAACGCCAAATGACCAACCTCACTGCTAGCCAGCGTGGGAACCTACCGCTCGCTACGCTCCTTACTTTGTACGCAGCGCTGATATTTTGTTTTCAAGTAGGTGAGATATCAAAACAGGAAATAAATTAAAATTCTCTCTTGCGTGTAACTAAGGGATACCTTACAAACTTATTATTTTTCTTAGTATTTCGAACTCCTTGCTCTGTTTGACTTGCCCAACGCTTGTTTCTAGGTCGATAAATTCTATGAAATTCTTCTTTATATTTCTGAAGATTTGCGTTATCCTTTCCCAGCTGTGTGTGTGTGTGGTTTTGTGTGTGTGTGTGTGTGTGGTTGTGTGTGTGTGTGTGTGTGTGTGTGTGTGTGTGTGTGGTTGTGTGTGTGTGTGTGTGGTTGTGTTTGTCATGGTGTGTGTCCAGTTGGAGTTATGTCCACTCACGACTATTTAGATGTTGTCGGCATTCTGCGGCGAGTCGGTCGGTTACTGCGGACGAGGGAAGTTATCTCCGCGCGGTGCAGTCGGCTGGGTCCGCTGGCGGTCCCTGCGCAGTGTCGGAGCGTGTGTGGAGCTGTCCGATCGTTATCAGCTTCGTGGTTTAAAGTTGAGTAGAGGTTTCAACTACCCAAGGCACGTCCATTCATGTTGTGTGGTGTGTTTCGGTGGTTCGCTGTCGAGGTTTTCCTGTGAGCAATACCGAGTGTTTCTACTGCCGAAATTTAGTTGCCATGCGGTGCCATTAACTATACTGGTTGACTACAATTCGAGTGCACCAACGGAATTTTCTGACTTGTGGCCGTTAGTGTTCCGGTTACCTGCCCTGGCCACTAATGTAATTTCAGGCAGCGTCCTTCCCTCACCTGTTGTCGCTGTCCAACAAGGTGTGTAGTTTTGACAGCTAATACATATTTCATTGTGGATAATCACGTTCGTAACCTTTTGTGTTTGAGTTCTCATGTACCGATTGGTGGCGAGCAAGAAGTTGTGTCGGTGGGTCCGTGGCTGTCCCTTGGTTGGGTACCGACAGATCAAGTGTAGTTGGGCTCACCTCCTGTCTCGCCTAAGTGAACGAGGGCAGGCCGACCTCCCTGGAGGCTTCTGAGTGCCGTTTTCTTTATTGTCCTTCTCATCGGTGTTTAATTGCCTGTTTATAATGTATCATAACCAATGATTTAAAAAATTCGTGTTTTTACTGGACTTTATGTATTTTTTGAATTTTGGAAAATCAGTTGTGGGCCTTCAGCCGCTTAAAACCTTATTCTTGAAATTACCATTTAAGCAAAAACATTGCGGCCGTCTGCCTTAAAAGATTATGGTAATATATTTTAAAATTTTCAGATTTAATTGTGGCCGTCAGCCGCTTGTATTGCATCTTGCATATGTTTGTTCTATCTACATCTACATGCATACTCCGCAAGCCACCTGACGGTGTGTGGCGGATGGTACCTTGAGTACCTCCATCGGTTCTCCCTTCTACTCCAGTCTCGTATTGTTCGTCGAAAGAAGGGTTGTCGGTATGTTTCTGTGTGGGTTATAATCTCTCTGATTTTATCCTCATGGTCTCTTCGCGAGATATACGTAGGAGGGAGCAATATAGTGCTTGACTCCTCGGTGGAGGTATGTTCTCGAAACTTCAACAAAAGCCCGTACCGAGCTACTGAGCGCCTCTCCTGCAGAGTCTTCCACTGGAATTTATCCATCGTCTCCGTAACGCTTTCGCGATTACTAAATGATCCTGTAACGAAGCGCACTGCTCTCCGTTGGATCTTCTCTATCTCTTCTATTAACCCCATCTGGCACGGATCCCACACTGCTGAGCAGTATTCAAGCAGTGGGCGAACAAGCGTACTATAACCTACTTCCTTTGTTACCAGATTATATTTCCTTAGGATTCTTCCTATGAATCTCAGTCTGGCATCTGCTTTACCGACGATTAATTTTATATGAGCATTCCATTTTAAATCACTCCTAATGCGTACTCCCAGAGAATTTGTGGAATTAACTTCTTGTAGTTGCTGACCTGCTATATTGTAGCTAAATGATCAGGTATCTTTCTTTCTATGTATTCGCAGCACATTACACTCGTCTACATTGAGATTCAATTGCCATTCGCTGCATCATGCGTCAATTCGCTGCAGATCCTCCTGCATTTCAGTACAATTTTCAGTTGTTACAACCTCTGGATATACCACAGCATCATCTGCAAAAAGCCTCAGTGAACTTCCGATGTCATCCACAAGGTCATTTATGTATATTGTGAATAGCAACGGTACTACGACACTCCCCTGCGGCACACCTGAAATCACTCTTACTTCGGAAGACTTCTCTCCACTGACAATGACATGCTGCGTTCTGTTATCTAGGAACTCTTCAATCCAATCACACAATTGGTCTGATAGTCCAACTGCTTTTGCCCTGAGGCTTTCCAGCCTAGTTTTGATACCACATATTTTGAATTTTAATTGCTACTTTAACTGCATTTTTATTTTTTTGATTTTTAAGATATCTTGTTTGGAGGCCTTCAGCCGTGAAGTAATTGCCATTTGGAAACTCGTAGTTCTAAAGGTTCTGCTACGTGCCGTTTTAGTTTAAAGAGGTTGTAATTTTTCCTCCTATCTATGTAGTTCTCAATTCGTTCGAGCAATCAATCATTCATGATAGGAAACACAGTCATAGCTCAGTTATTCAAAATGATTCAGAAATTTTACTTGTTAGAATGAAATCAAGCGATGATTCTTCTTCTCTGCAGGCTCGTGCTTTGCGGCAGTCTGCTAATCTGTACAAATAAAATGCCTCGTAATTTTGGGAGCGTTGTATAATCAGTCGGGAAACCTCAGATCAAGCGAATATTGGCTTTGATGAAGTTTAACCTTCCGAAGAAGTAATGGAGCTCTTGGATTATTAAATGCAGGTTCGTATCCAGTCTTTCGGAAGTTCTCTTCTGATTAACAACTACGCAATATATCGATGAATATCATTAATTCTCAAATGTTAAATACACACCTTTTGTGTGAAGGAGCAATATATATATATCCCTTTTAATCGTACAATTTCGTATCAGTTATCTTCCGTCATAAATCTCAATAATCAGATTACAGTTCTTCCAACAAAGCTGAGACTAATCGGCACGAAGACAATCTCGGAAGCTTTTTTCTTCTAACAACCACCAGAGAGAGTACTACAAAGAAAAATTATGCGCTCATGGCATAACTATTGTATGAAACTATTTTGCGCATGGATTCTGCGAGTATGAAGACAGAAATTTTGTAAACGTCATTCAAGGGTAGAATTGTATCAGAATAATTCATCGAATATAAAGAGATATTACAAGGTTATTAAACTACAATAAACTACAATTTTGAGGGATCCTGACCGACACGTTATTTGGCCCTTTTCACAATCCTAATCACCTGTTCTGGCCAGTGGGTTTAGCGGGCGTTTCAATTTACTTGGATTATGCTTTCCTACAGACAAACTGGTCGTCACCTAACAGACACCCGGTTTTGTTTCCATTCTTCTGTATTTAGTTATTGGATTAGCCGAGCGGTCTGAGGCGCTGCAGTCGTCGACTGTGCGGCGGAGGTTCGAGTCCTCCCTCGGGCATGGCTGTGTGTGTTTGTCTCTAGGATAATTTAGGTAAAGTAGTGTGTAAGCTTAGGGTTCAAAATGGCTGTGAGCACTATGGAACTTAACTTCTGAGGTCATCAGTCCCCTAGAACTTAGAACTACTTAAACCTAGCTAACCTAAGGACATCACACACACCCGTGACCGAGGCAGGATTCGAAGCTGCGACTATAACGGTCTCGCGGTTCCAGACTGTAGCGCCTAGAACCGCTCGGCCACCACGGCCGGATAAGCTTAGGGACTGATAACCTTAGCAGTTAAGTCAAATAGGATTTCACACACATTTGAACATTTAATTATTGTCAGCAACTCTTATGGATAAGCTTATCGTACGAAAGTTTTCCCAGATGTCCGCCCTTGCTGTCCTGCTTGGAGCCACGGAAAAGCCCCGTAAACTTTGGCCAGAGTGGTGTGGTAACCTCTATGCGACGTAATAGTGCTCCCTCCTGGGACAGGGGCGCGCTGGAGGAAGTGTTCTCGGACAATCAAGGGACCGCGTAAGGAGCGAAACGGCGACCTGGCAGTCGTCTGGATCTTTAAGGGAAAGCGGTCCCCCCAGTGCTCTGGTCTGGCGTGTACAGGTATACGGCGGTCCCCGCCGTGTACAGCGGTAATCGTAGCCCGGACTGTGCGGTCGGCTTGCCGGAGTCTGTGCCTTTCTCCAGGGCTACAGTTTCTGACTCTCACACGAGACCAGCACCGCCTCGAAACTGAAATGTCCCGCCGTTGCGCCAACGGCTTCGAGGCGGCCTGACGTTGCGCAAAATAATGGAGGCGAGGCGTGAAGAATATCGAGAAACATTGAGCACTTCTTCGTACTGTTGTTGTTGTGATCTTCAGTCCTGAGACTGGCTAGATGCAGCTCTCCATGCTAGTCTATCCTGTGCAAGCTTCTTCATCTCCCAGTACCTGCTGCAACCTACATCCTTCTAAATCTGCTTCGTGTATTCATCTCTTGGTCTCCCTCTACGATTTTTACCCTCCACGCTGCCCTCCAATACTAAATTGGTGATCCCTTGATGCCTCAGAACATATCCTACGAACCGGTCCCTTCTTCTTGTGAAGTTGTGCCACAAACTTCTCTTCTCCCCAATTCTCTTCAATAGCTCCTCATTAGTTATGTGATCTTCCCATCTAATGTTCAGGATTCTTCTGTGGCACCACATTTCGAAAGCTTCTATTCTCTTCCTGTCCAAACTATTTGCCGTCCATGTTTCACTTCCATACATGGCTACACTCCATACAAATACTTTTAGAAACAACTTCCTGACACTTAAATCTACACTCGATGTTAACAAATTTCTCTTGTTCAGAAACGCTTTCCTTGCTATTGCCAATCTACATTTTATATCCTCTCTACTTCGACCATCATCAGTTATTTTGCTCCCCAAATAGCAAAACTCCTTTACTACTTTAAGTGTCTCATTTCCTAATCTAATTCCTCAGCATGTTGTTGTTGTTGTCTTCAGTCCTGAGACTGGTTTGATGCAGCTCTCCATGCTACTCTATCCTGTGCAAGCTGATTCATCTCCCAGTACCTACTGCAACCTACATCCTTCTGAATCTGCTTAGTGTACTCATCTCTCGGTCTCCCTCTACGATTTTTACCCTCCACGCTGCCCTCCAATGCTAAATTTGTGATCCCTTGATGCCTCAAAACATGTCCTACCAACCGATCCCTTCTTCTAGTCAAGTTGTGCCACAAACTTCTCTTCTCCCCAATCCTATTCAATACCTCCTCATTAGTTACGTGATCTATCCACCTTATCTTCAGTATTCTTCTGTAGCACCACATTTCGAAAGCTTCTATTCTCTTCTTGTCCAAACTAGTTATCGTCCATGTTTCACTTCCATACATGGCTACACTCCAAACAAATACTTTCAGAAAGGACTTCCTGATACATAAATCTATATTCGATGTTAACAAATTTCTCTTCTTCAGAAACGCTTTCCTTGCCATTGCCAGTCTACATTTTATATCCTCTCTACTTCGACCATCATCAGTTATTTTACTTCCTAAATAGCAAAACTCCTTTACTACTTGAAGTGTCTCATTTCCTAATCTAATTCCCTCAGCATCACCCGATTTAATTTGACTACATTCCATTATCCTCGTTTTGCTTTTGTTAATGTTCATCTTATATCCTCCTTTCAAGACACTGTCCATTCCGTTCAACTGCTCTTCCAAGTCCTTTGCCGTCTCTGACAGAATTACAATGTCATCGGCGAACCTCAAAGTTTTTACTTCGTGTCCATGAATTTTAATACCTACTCCAAATTTTTCTTTTGTTTCCTTTACTGCTTGCTCAATATACAGATTGAATAACATCGGGGAGAGGCTACAACCCTGTCTCACTCCTTTCCCAACCACTGCTTCCCTTTCATGCCCCTCGACTCTTATTACTGCCATCTGGTTTCTGTACAAATTGTAAATAGCCTTTCGCTCCCTGTATTTTACCCCTGCCACCTTTAGAATTTGAAAAAGAGTATTCCAGTCAACATTGTCAAAAGCTTTCTCTAAGTCTACAAATGCTAGAAACGTAGGTTTGCCTTTTCTTAATCTTTCTTCTAAGATAAGTCGTAAGGTCAGTATTGCCTCACGTGTTCCAACATTTCTACGGAATCCAAACTGATCTTCCCCGAGGTCTGCATCTACCAGTTTTTCCATTCGTCTGTAAAGAATTCGCGTTAGTATTTTGCAGCTGTGGCTTATTACACTGATAGTTCGGTAATTTTCACATCTGTCAGCACCTGCTTTCTTTGGGATTGGAATTATTATATTCTTCTTGAAGTCTGAGGGTATTTCGCCTGTCTCATACATCTTGCTCACCAGCTGGTAGAGTTTTGTCATTACTGGCTCTCCCAAGGCCGTCAGTAGTTCTAATGGAATGTTGTCTACTCCGGGGGCCTTGTTTCGACTCAGGTCTTTCAGTGCTCTGTCAAACTCTTCACGCAGTATCGTATCTCCCATTTCGTCTTCATCTACATCCTCTTCTATTTCCATAATATTGTCCTCAAGTACATCGCCCATGTATAAACCTTCTATATACTCCTTCCACCTTTCTGCCTTCCGTTCTTTGCTTAGAACTGGGCTGCCATCTGAGCTCTTGATATTCATACACGTGGTTCTCTTCTCTCCAAAGGTCTCTTTAATTTTCCTGTAGGCAGTATCTATCTTACCCCTAGTGAGATAAGCTTCTACATCCTTACATTTGTCCTCTAGCCATCCCTGTTTAGCCATTTTGCACTTCCTGTCGATCTCATTTTTGAGACGTTTGTATTCCTTTTTGCCTGCTTCATTTACTGCATTTTTATATTTTCTCCTTTCATCAATTAAATTCAATATTTCTTCTGTTACCCAAGGATTTCTAGCAGCCCTCGTCTTTGTACCTACTTTATCCTCTGCTGCCTTCACTACTACATCCCTCAGAGCTACCCATTTTTCTTCTACTGTATTTCTTTCCCCTATTCCTGTCAATTGTTCCCTTATGCTCTCTCTGAAACTCTGTACAACCTCTGGTTCTTTCAGTTTATCCAGGTCCCATCTCCTTAATTTCCCACATTTTTGCAGTTTCTTCAGTTTTAATCTACAGGTCATAACCAATAGATTGTGGTCAGAGTCCACATCTGCCCCTGGAAATGTCTTACAACTTAAAACCTGGTTCCTAAATCTCTGTCTTACCATTATATAATCTATTTGATACCTTTTAGTATCTCCAGGGTTCTTCCACGTATACAACCTTCTTTCGTGATTCTTAAACCAAGTGTTAGCTATGATTAAGTTGTGCTCTGTGCAAAATTCTACTAGGCGGCTTCCTCTTTCATTTCTTAGCCCCAATCCATATTCACCTACTATGTTTCCTTCTCTCCCTTTTCCTACACTCGAATTCCAGTCACCCATTACTATTAAATTTTCGTCTCCCTTCACTATCTGAATAATTTCTTTTATTTCATCGTACATTTCTTCAATTTCTTCATCATCTGCAGAGCTAGTTGGCATATAAACTTGTACTACTGTAGTAGGTGTGGGCTTCGTATCTATCTTGGCCACAATAATGCGTTCACTATGCTGTTTGTAGTAGCTTACCCGCATTCCTATTTTCCTATTCATTATTAAACCTACTCCTGCGTTACCCCTATTTGATTTTGTGTTTATAACCCTGTAGTCACCTGACCAGAAGTCTTGTTCCTCCTGCCACCGAACTTCACTAATTCCCACTATATCTAACTTTAACCTATCCATTTCCCTTTTTAAATTTTCTAACCTACCTGCCCGATTAAGGGATCTGACATTCCACGCTCCGATCCGTAGAACGCCAGTTTTCTTTCTCCTGATAACGACATCCTCCTGAGTAGTCCCCGCCCGGAGATCCGAATGGGGGACTATTTTACCTCCGGAATATTTTACCCAAGAGGATGCCATCATCATTTAATCATACAGTAAAGCTGCATGTCCTCGGGAAAAATTACGGCTGTAGTTTCCCCTTGCTTTCAGCCGTTCGCAGTACCAGCACAGCAAAGCCGTTTTGGTTAATGTTGCAAGGCCAGATCAGTCAATCATCCAGACTGTTGCCCCTGCAACTACTGAAAAGGCTGCTGCCCCTCTTCAGGAACCACACGTTTGTCTGGCCTCTCAACAGATACCCCTCCGTTGTGGTTGCACCTACGGTACAGCCATCTGTATCGCTGAGGCACGCAAGCCTCCCCACCAACGGCAAGGTCCATGGTTCATGGACCTTCATACCTCGACTTAATTCGACAACATTCCATTATCCTCGTTTTGCTTTTGTTGATGTTCGTCTTATATCCAACTTTCAAGACACTGTCCATTGCATTCAACTGCTCTTCCAAGTCCTTTGCTGTCTCTGAAGTTGTCAATATCTAGTACATAACTGGATGAAATGAGTCCCAATGGCCCACCTTTTCAATTTGTTTTTCCTTGGGCCAGTTGTATGGAGTATACTGAACGTATTTTATTTAACTGTTGATAAAATTTAAAACATACTTTAAAAACATTTGATTCCCCATACAACTCATTCAGTTCAGTTCATTCCGTTTTGCTACGGTCGCAGGTTCGAGTCCTGCCTCGGGCATGGATGTGTGTGATGTCCTTAGGTTAGTTAGGTTTAAGTAGTTCTAAGTTCTAGCGGACTGATGACCTCAGAAGTGAAGTCCCATAGTGCTCAGAGCCATTTGAACCATCATTCTGTTTCTGTAACAGAAATACACACACCTAACATAGAAGCGTGGCTACATCACTATCGTGTGTGTACACGGAAGAGCCAAAGAAACTGGTACACCTGTCTGGGGTCGTGTAGGTCCCCCGCGAGCGGGCAGAAGTGCCACAACACGACATGGCATGGATTCGACTAATGTCTCAAGTACTGCTGGAGGGAAGCGACACCATGAACCCGTAAGAATACGAGATGATGGAGATCTCTTCTGAATAGGACGTTGCAAGGCATTCCAGATATGCTCAATAATGGTCATGTCTGGGGAGTTTGGTGGCCAGCGGTAGTGTTTAAACTCAGAAGAGTGCACCTGGAGCCACTCTGTAGCAATTCTGGACGCGTGGGATGTCGCATTGTCCTGCTGGAACTGACCAAGTCCGTCGGCCGTGGAATGAATGGATGCAGGTGATCAGACAGGATCCTTACGTGGGAGTGACCTGTCAGAGTCGTATCTAGACGCATCAGGGGTCCCATATCATTCCAGATGCACACACCCCACACCGTTATAAAGCCTCCACCAGCTTGAACAGTCACCTGCTGACATGCAGGGTCCATGGATTCCTGAAGTTGTCTCCATACCCGTACACGTCCATCCACTCGATACAATTTGAAACGAGACTCGTCCGACCAGACAACATGTTTCCACTCATCAACAGCCCAATGTCGGTGTCGAGGCCGGCCTTTGTGTCGTGCAGTCACCAAGAGTACACGAGTGGGCCTTCGCCTCCGAAAGCCCATATCGATGATGTTTCGTTCAATGCTTCGCACGCTGACACTTGTTGGTGCCCCATCGTTGAAATCTGCAGCAATTTGGGGAAGGATTGCACTTCTCTCACGTTCAACGCTTTTCTTCAGTCGTCGTTTATCCCGTTTTTTGCAGGATCTATTTCCTGCCTCAGCGCTGTCGCAGATCTGATGTCTCAACAGACTCCTGATATTCTCGCTACGATCGTGAAACGTTCGTATGGGAAAATTCACAGTTCATCACCATCTCTGTCTCATCGGTCGTGCGCCACCTGTGATGCCACATTCAAACACACTTAAATGTTGGTAATCTGCCACTGCAGCAACGGAAATCTTTCTAAAAACTGCGTCTGAGACTAGTTGTCTTATGAAGGGTGTTTGGGGAGCAAAGGTCAATATTTTACACAGTGATAGTATAAGTAGTTCTGAACAAAAAATGTTATGTTGACATAGGTCCGCAAATGCTTCGTTACGAATGTATGGGTATGGAAGGAACATTAATTCTGCAAAATTGATGTTCACAACGTGAACATATACGCAATACAACTGGACTGTAACGTGGTTTTCTTGAAAACAATGTTACAGATAAGTACAGTTATGTTACACATTTTTAGATAATGTTTATTTACTTTGAATTTAGTACATAACATATCACAACATGCATGTTACATGCATTCAGTTAAAAATTACGTACCACATCTTTTACAAACGGCTTTAACTCTTATCGTACAGATGTTGCACAGTTCACAGAACAGGTTCGAATATCCCTCCATGAACATCATGCACTTTTGCGCTTTACCGATAACATGTTGTGTTGCTTGTTCAGTTGCCTGCGGTTGGTTCCTAATCAATTCAGCAGCGTCCATGATGCGACGAAGCATTTCATCTCGCGTATTTACCTTCACTTTGTCTGATTTCATCCAACCCCATAAACAGAAATCTAAAGGTGTAAGGTCAGGTGATCTTGGAGGCCAGTTAATAGCACCGCCACGGCCAATCCAGAGATTAGGGTAGGTGCAGTTGAGATGGTCTCTCACAAGTAACATATGGAGGATTCTTCCAATGAATCTCAGTCTGGCATCTGCTTTACCGACGATCAACTTTATTTGATCATTCCATTTTAAATCACTCCTAATGCGTACTCCCAGATAATTTATGGAATTAACTGCTTCCAGTTGCCGACCTGCTATTTTGTAGCTAAATGATAAGGGATCTTTCTTTCTATGTATTCGCAGCGCATTACACTTGTCTACATTGAGATTCAATTGCCATTCCCTGCACCATGCGTCAATTCGCTGCAGATCCTCCTGCATTTCAGTACAATTTTTCATTGTTGCAACCTCTCGATATACCACAGCATCATTTGCAAGAAGCCTCAGTGAACTTCCGATGTCATCCACCAGGTCATTTATGTATATTGTGAATAGCAACGGTCATATGACACTCCCCTGGGGCACGCCTGAAATCACTCTTACTTCGGAAGACTTCTCTCCATTGAGAATAACACGCTGCGTCCTGTTATCTAGGAACTCCTCAATCCAATCACACAATTGATCTGATAGTCCGTATGCTCTTACTTTGTACATTAAACGACTGTGGGGAACTGTGTCAAACGCCTTGCGGAAGTCAAGAAACACGGGGTCTACCTGTGAACCCGTGCCTATGGCCCTCTGAGTCTCGTGCACGAATAGCGCGAGCTGGGTTTCACACGACCGTCTTTTTCGAAACCCATGCTGATTCCTACAGACTAGATTTCTAGTCTCCAGAAAAGTCATTATACTCGAACATAATACGTGTACTTGTCCATCAGATATCGTTGAAACAGTGTCTTCTTGTATAAATCATGCTCTGACTGAGATTGTGGTGGTTATTTGATGTAAAGATCGAGTGCGTACATGTTACAACACATCAATTGAGTAAAACTACTACGGTGGAAAATCAGTAAAAAAATTATTGTGATAATGCGTCGCATGTCATACTTGATATTGTCGTATTTGGTAGAGATGTTATTTGACCAATTAACGTACATTGTGTAAGTATCTGATGCTTCAAAAGTTTTTACACCTTCATTCTTGTTGTACGACTGCAGGAAACGAAGAGATTGAAAAATCAGACAACCAGTTGTAAACAAAGGTGTATTAGCCCTTGACCTAGGTTTCGATATATGTAAAATTATATTCTTCAGAACCAATGATCCTTGTTACATCAAATGATGGTAGATTAGATAACATGAATCAGAATTGGCACGGAATACTGCACGAAATCACACACTGATATTATACTTTTTTTGTCTATTGTAGTATCTCCCGTAAATATGGTTGCCAGTACCAAAACCGGTAGAAAATAATTAAAATTGTACAGCTGTTGGCGCGAATAATTATTTTTTTCCACAGATTTAACTACTGTAGGTAACCTTTGCAGAAAGCTTTATTAAATATGCAGCCATTAAAATTACAGAACAATTGGAGAATTACATAGAAACTGTTGTGTGGAAAGCCAACCAAAGGTTGTGTTTTATTAGCAGAACACTCCTACTAAAGAGACTGCCTGTCCTTTGCTGTGAGGTGTGGGATCCTTACCAGAAGGACCGACGGATGACATCCGAAAAGTCCAAAGAAGGGCGGCTCGTTTTGTATGATAACGAAATATGGTGATTTGCAGAGTAGCCATGTAGCTGTGGAATAGCTAGTCACCAGCAGATGGACGCTTTAAAAAGAAAGGAAAAGAGTAGCAACGAAATTGTAGGATGGTAAATTACATGTAATTTACAAAGTACGGCAAATGTTTTTATGTCTCGTCTGGAGACGATCGAGATTGCTAAATTAGTTCAAATGGGTTTTTAAAAAAGTTTGGCGACTGAACGCTATAAGCACGCGTATCTCGACTCCATGATTCACCTTCTTCTACGTTTCACAGAGAGACTGAAATGTTGTAGGAGACGGCAAAAGCTTTGGTCATCTACAATCATTGCAGGTGGGAGACAGTCCTACAAGAGAGTGCATGAATATAAACACCTAAGGGAACTTTTCACTGAGAACTCGTCATGTGAAGCACAGATCAATGCAGGAAACCGATCTTACCACGGCCTAGCACAACTGCTTCGGCCCAGATATCTCTCCAGACAGTTCAAGATTCGACTGTACAAAACCCTAATCCAGCCTGTTGTTCTATATGGCTGTGAGACATGGAGTATCCGGAAACAGGACCTCCATAACCACCTGGTTTTTGAGAGAAAAGTGCTTCGGAAGATCTTCGGTCCCGTTCTGGATGCAGACACAGGGGAATGGAGGACCAGATACAACCAAGAGCTTAAGGAACTATACGAGCAGCCCAACATAGCAGGAACTGTCAAAGCCAAACGAATGCAGTGGGCCGGCCATGTGGTTCGGATGGAGGATCACAAATGGCCTCGGAAGCTCCTGGATTTCACACCTACAGGAAAGAGACCCCCAGGGAGACCCAAGAAGCGTTGGAGGGATGGCCTCCATGAAGATTTAAACCAGGCATCAATAGATGAGGACGGATGGCGGATAGCAGCAATGGACAGAATACAGTGGAGGAGGAAACTTGCAACAGAGAGCATTGAGTCTGATCACCTAGAAGAAGAAGACGCTACAGGTGGTGGATGACTTTTGCTATTTCGGCAGCACAATAACTAATGGTGACTGAAATAGAGAGGAAAGAAAGCACATCCGAAAACGAGGAATTTATTAACATCTAATAATAATTTAAGTGTTAGGAAGGATTGAGTGTAGCCTAGTATGGCAGTGAAAAATGGGCTGTAAGGAGGGATCAGAAGCTTTTCAGCTGTGGTGCTACCGAAGAATGATGAAGATTGATATTCAGCATGACAAATGAAGTGGTACTGAATCGAATTGAGGAAGAAAGATATTTATGGGACAACTTGACTAAAAGGGGGGATTCTGAGACGTTAGTTACTGGAAGCAAGTGTGGGGGTAAAATCTGTAGAGGGAGAGGAAGCCTTTGGTACAGTAAACAGGTTCAAATCGATTTGGTTCGTAGTAGTTAGGCAGAGATGGTTCTTGCACAGGATAGACCAGTACGGGTAGCTGCATCCTACCAGACTTAAGACTAAAGATGACGACAAGAACAACATGGTATGCCCAATAGCAAGAGGTGGCTGAACCGTGGTACTACCAAATTATTAAGAAAATCAAAATTACAATCTCGCCACAGTTATTTAAAGAAAATAGGAAGCCCGGATCACTGGTGAAGGACAACCTTGTTATCGTTTTACAATTTTAATTTAACTCAAAACAGACTTAATTGTAAACTTCAATTCGGACATTTGCCCTCTTACTTATGCAATATACAAATTTTCACTTTAATTGAATTACATAAACACGAATAAGAATCATATTTTGCATCCGCAACCAGAAACATAGATAGTAGACATGGTGAATAATCAATCATAAAAAATCGTTCTTGATTAACCATATCTCATACGGCTAGTAACACTATAAACTTCCAACCCAAAGTTACACAGCCACATAATACCACAACTTCATTAAAAAAAACAAAGAGCTTAAAACTTAATAAAACTGAACTGCCCACGTAAAGGTCCACAGTGAAACATGCTTATACTAAAAATACAAAGTGGGCCAAACAAGATCGCAAAACTGGCACACAGGAAAAATAACAAGTTGCACATTCATTAACATATGTGTTGAATGAGAATGGCTAGTAATAACTTAACCAGTAAAATTACTTATAGAACGCTAATATTAACAAAGTGGCCTCACTTAACTTTAGAGAACAGCGTTAAGGCCTACAGTACTATTTGGAAGCAATGGCGCTACGGCCGGCAGGCAATACGAGCGTTCACTCCCCACGGCTTGTGCACAGGCTCACAAACAGGCGATATATATTTATATATGGTCAGACCGGCCTCCCAATGCGCGTTCGTCACAAGAATCCATAACCGCACCGACGCCAGGGAACGAGCAGACTTAACAAATGGCCCGCAGCACAAATTGACTGCAATGAAAACAGGGTCAAATCACAGCCGCACTGGAATATACAATAAGCATGACCCCAAATTCTTACGGAGCAATACTCTAACACTACCCGTCTCCCAGTAAATTAACAGAAAACTTAGAGATCACTTGCAGTTGCCTTAAGGCACTTTCAACATTAAATAAACATACCAAATCCTGCCGTGGCAAATGATTAAACCATTAACTTTACGGCTGCCGGGAGCGTATACAACGGCAACCAGTCCCCAAGCGGTCAATATGTCCTGAAACAAGTTAAAACTTGCATGAAAACCACTTAAAACACGCACTCTACAAATGATGAGAAACGAAATGAGGAACATCAGCCTCCTTAAAAAAGCCACTGTGGAAGCAAGTTCTGAACTATCTCCGGCAGTTACCCATGCCACAGTAAGTTTCAACCATCAGTTAAACACAGAATAAAAGTCATACGTAACTTGGAGCTTGCAAATTACGAGCTGGGAAGCTGTTCAGCGTGAGACGACGAACCCACCGCAGTTTTGCACTCCAAGGCGTCCAATGATCGGCACCGTACATCCGGCGCGACAAAAGACAAGGGCGGCGAGCACGGCGAGGCCCGTGCACCACGGTTAGGGACGCGGGCTTGTTTTCAACACAAGCTGACTCATTGAACGCCGACCGGAGAATCACTCGTGACATGTTCACCCAGAAAACCCGCCGGGGGAGGAGTCAGAGATGGCAGGACAGCCGAACATCGATATCAGCGATGCAAGTCGAACACCCTAGCGCCAGCCGCCAGGGCTCAATGGGTTTCTGGTGGCCGTTAGTGGCCGTGCGGTTCTAGGCGCTTCAGTTTGGAACCCTGAGTTCTAGGGGACTGATGACCTCAGATGTTTAGTCCCATGGTGCTCAGAGCCATTTGAACCAATGGGTTTCTGAGAAAGATGAATATTTTGACACTGAATATTTTAGGAAGCCTTTTCTGAAAGTATTTGGTTGCAAATGTAGTTGTATATCGATAATATTTAATTAGATACTATCGGGAAAAAGGTGCAAAAATATTCGGTCAATTCTTGGTAAGTTTTCAAAGTGGTGCAAAATTGGCAACCTACCTTAAATGGTCATGAACGTAAAATTGTGCACTTAACAAAAACCAGAAATGTCTGTAATGTCAGTGAAGCAGAATTGGGATTAGTCAACCCATATAAATACACAGGTGTAGCTGTTTGTTGGAATATGAAATGCAGTGATCGTACACTCCTGGAAATGGAAAAAAAGAACACATTGACACCGGTGTGTCAGACCCACCATACTTGCTGCGGACACTGCGAGAGGGCTGTACAAGCAATGATCACACGCACGGCACAGCGGACACACCAGGAACCGCGGTGTTGGCCGTCGAATGGCGCTAGCTGCGCAGCGAGGGCGTATAGTGGGCATGCGGGAGGCCGGGTGGACGTACCGCCGAATTGCTCAACACGTGGGGCGTGAGGTCTCCACAGTACATCGATGTTGTCGCCAGTGGTCGGCGGAAGGTGCACGTGCCCGTCGACCTGGGACCGGACCGCAGCGACGCACGGATGCACGCCAAGACCGTAGGATCCTACGCAGTGCCGTAGGGGACCGCACCGCCACTTCCCAGAAAATTAGGGACACTGTTGCTCCTGGGGTATCGGTGAGGACCATTCGCAACCGTCTCCATGAAGCTGGGCTACGGTCCCGCACACCGTTAGGCCGTCTTCCGCTCACGTCCCAACATCGCGCAGCCCTCCTCCAGTGGTGTCGCGACAGGCGTGAATGGAGGGACTAATGGAGACGTGTCGTCTTCAGCGATGAGAGTCGCTTCTGCCTTGGTGCCAATGATGGTCGTATGCGTGTTTGGCGCCGTGCAGGTGAGCGCCACAATCAGGACTCCATACGACCGAGGCACACAGGGCCAACACCCGGCATCATGGTGTGGGGAGCGATCTCCTACACTGGCCGTACACCTCTGGTGATCGTCGAGGGGACACTGAATAGTGCACGGTACATCCAAACCGTCATCGAACCCATCGTTCTACCATTCCTAGACCGGCAAGGGAACTTGCTGTTCCAACAGGACAATGCACATCCGCATGTATCCCGTGCCACCCAACGTGCTCTAGAAGGTGTAAGTCAGCTACCGTGGCCAGCAAGATCTCCGGATCTGTCCCCCATTGAGCATGTTTGGGACTGGACGAAGCGACGTCTCACGCAGTCTGCACGTCCAGCACGAACGCTGGTCCAACTGAGGCGCCAGGTGGAAATGGCATGGCAAGCCGTTCCACAGGACTACATCCAGCATCTCTACGATCGTCTCCATGGGAGAATAGCAGCCTGCATTGCTGCGAAAGGTGGATATACACTGTACTAGTGCCGACATTGTGCATGCTCTGTTGCCTGTGTCTATGTGCCTGTGGTTCTGTCATTGTGATCATGTGATGCATCTGACCCCAGGAATGTGTCAATAAAGTTTCCCCTTCCTGGGACAATGAATTCACGGTGTTCTTATTTAAATTTCCAGGAGTGTATAAGCTCAGCCATAGTCGGTTCATTGGTAGAGCACCAGTGAAATACGACCGCTCTGCTGTCTACATCAGAACTGGCCAAGGTGCACCAAACTCCACGCGAGCCGAGTGTGTGAGCCACGAGTGGCCCCATGTCCAGCCTGCTTCGTTTTTGTCCAGGGAAGTAGCTGGTACGACGCTATATTTAATTTAGTATTGTGGCGTGGCATTTTGCAACTGGCATAACTCTCTTCAATTCGGCAGAATCGTGGTGACAGCGCTGTTTCCTCTTCGATCTTTATTTGTGGTAGGTAGGACGTTCACAGACCCACCGGCTGTTTCCACAAAACTAGACAGTCAAGCCATCTGTCATCACAAGCGTTTAAACATGAATGGGAATGACGGAAGAGAGAGACGAGAATTCTGAGTTCTATTATGCATTTGCATAAGTGACATGTACTGCACATTTGCTATGAATCGACATCACAATATCATGGCTAAAGAATTTATAGACCTTTTTGCCAATGAAAAAATTACAATGATCGACAGGTGAGATTCATTCTTCTGTTCATCAAGGAGCATTTTTTGCTAAATTCGCAGGCACGCAGCATGTGAAGAATTTGATGGTAGGGGTAAATAGTACTATTTCTGAAGTCGCACACATTATTCCACTCTCAGACGCAGCAGTTTCTTATAGAATTAAACTAAGTATGTGGAGAGTTTATACACTGAAGAGCCGAAGAAACTGGCACACCTGCCTAATATCGTTTAGGCCGCAGTGAGCACGCAGAAGTGCCGCAACGCGACGTGGCAGAGACTCGACTAATGTCTGAAGTAGTGCTGGAGGGAACTGACGCTATGAATACTGCGGGGCTGCCAAACATACGTAACAGTACGAGGAGTCGGAGATCTCTTCTGAACAGCACGTTGCAAGTCATTCCAGATATGCTCAATAATGTTCATGTCTGGGGAGTTTGGTGGCCACCGGAAGTGTTCCTGGAGCCACTGTGTAGCAACTCTGGACGTATGGGGTGTCGCATTGTCCTGCTGGAACTGCCTAAGTCAGTCGGAATGCACAATGGACGTAAACTGTTGCAGGTGATCAGACAGGATGCTTACGTACGTACGTGTCACATGTCAGAGACGTGTAGTCAGGCAGAATGTAAGACAGGACAGCAAGTGTCTGACACAGCTGTTAGATTGGTTACTGCTACTACAATGGTAGTCCACCCCCTGCCCCCCACCCACCCCCCGTTAGCTGAATGGTCAGCGTGACAGAATGTCAATCCTAAGGCCCGTGCTCGATTCCCGGCTGTGTCGGAGATTTTCTCCGCTCAGAGACTGGGTGTTGTGTTGTCCTTATCGTCATCATTTCTTCCCCATCGACGTGGAAGTCACCGAAGTGTCGTCAAATCGAAAGACTTGCACCCGGCGAACGGTCTACTCGACGGGAGGCTCTAGTTACACGACATAGTAATAATTAACTACAATGTGAGATTATCAAGATTTAAGTGAGTTTGATGTGTTATAGCCGCTGCACGAGCGATGGGATGCAGCGACTTCGAGGTAGCAATGAAGTGGGGATTTTCCTGTACGATCATTTAACGAATGTACCGTGAATATTAGGAATCCGGTAAGACATCAAATCTCCGATTCGCTGGGGCCGGAAAAAGATTCTGCGAGAACGCAACCAATCAACGACTGAAGACAATCGTTCAACGTGACAGGAGTGCAGCCCATCCACAAATTGCTGCAGATTTCAATGCTGAGGCGTCAAGCAAGTGTAATCGATATAGGCTTTCGGTACTGAAAGCCCACTCGTATGCCATTGATCACTCCACAACACAAAGCTTTGCGCCTCGCCTGTGTCCGTCAACACCGCTATTGGTCTGTTGATGATCAGAAACATCTTACCTGGTCGGACGAGTCTCGTTTCAAATGGTATCGATTAGATGGACATGTATGGATATGGAAGCAACCTCACTAATTCATGGACACTGCATGTCAGCAGGGGACTGTTCAAGCTCGTGGAGGCTCTGTAATGGTGTGGGGTATGCGCAGTTGGAGTGGTGTGCGAATCCTGATACGTCTAGATATGACTCTGACAGGTGACATGTATGTAAGCATACAGTCTGATGACCTGCATCCATTCATGTCCAATGTGAATTCCGGCGGACTCTGGAAATTCCAGCAGGACAATGCGACCCCTCACACGTCCAGAATTGGTATGGCTGAAGTACAGAAACAAATGGAATAAGATTTAGTGCTTCGCTAAGGTACAGCCACGATGCAGGATGTCTGATCTGGTATTTTAATTGAGGAATGTCGACAGATATATGATATGTGAGGAAAGGTATTGAGAACCTCAGTGAGTGAAAAACAGATGAGGTAAACAGAGAGTGTGGAAATCACCCTACATATCCGGTCCTATCTAACCCCAGTAACGAATGACTGACTTAATGAAACAATTAAATGTCACACACATGTCTTCCACAAGGATTCACAGCTAGATTTAGTCGTATGGAAATTTCTAAGGGGATGTTTCAAGGTGACAAAAGTCATGGGCTAGAGATAATCACATATAGACAGCGGTAATATACCTTACGCAAGGTAAAAAAGCGCAGTGCATTGACGGAGCTGTCCTTTGTACTCAGGTGATTCATGTGAAAAGGTTTCCTACGTCTTTATGGCTCCACGACTGGAATTAACATACTCTGAATGCGGAATGGTAGTTGGCGCATGGGACAACCCATTTCGGAAAAGGGAATACAAAATTCCGAGATCCACAGTGCTAGGAGTGTACCAACAATACCAGGTTTAAGTTTCACCGCCGACAACGCAGTGGCCGACGGCCTTCACTTAACGACCGAGAGCAGCGGTGTTCGCGTAGAGTTGTCAGTGCTAACAAACTAGCAACACTGCGTGGAGAACCGCAGAAATGAATGTCGGACGTAAAGCGAACGTAACCCTTATTGCAGTGTGGAGAAATATGGTGTTTTTGGGTCATGGCAGCAGATGACCATCGCCTCTCCTGTGTCGTGACAACGTCTGTTGGACCCTACACGACTGGAAAACAATGTTCTTGTCAGATGAGGACCAGTTGGTAGGAGCTGATGGTTGGGTTCGAGTGTGGCGCAGACTCCAAGTTTTCAACAAGGCACTGTGCAAGTTCGGGGAGGCTTCATAATGGTTTGAACTGTGTTTCCGTGGAATGGGCTGGATCGTCTGGTCCAACTTAAGCGATAATTGGCTGGAAATGGTTATTCATGGCCTTCATGCTGCAAAACAACAATGGAATCTTTACAAATGACAGTGCGCCATGTCCCCAGACCACAACTGTTCGCAACTAGTTTGAAGAACATTCGTGACAATTTGAGTGAATTGTTTGGCTACCCTGATCACCTGGTATGAATCCAGTCGAACATCTATGGCACATAATCGAGGGGTCAGTTCGTGCACAAAATCCTGCGCAGGCCAACACTTTCTGAAGTATGGACAGTTACAGAGGCAGCGTGGCGCACTGTCTCTGCAGGGACTTCCAACGAATAGTTGAGTGCATGCCGCGTCGACTTGCGGCACTACGGCGGTCAAAAGGAGGTCCTACACGATATTAGGAGGTATTATACGATTTTTGTTACCTCAGTGTGGGTAGACAGGGGAGAGATTACCTGCTTGCTGCAACAGCTTCTTCTCCATAACAGATTCTCATCCAGTATTAAGGCAAGACCTTCCACTGTTTTTTGAAATGGATACCGTTATGAAGTGCTGTTTAACGAAAATGTGCTGACTAAGTTTGGGTGTGATGTGAACATAACATATGACTTCTTAGGGCATAAATAAAAATTTCGTGTCCATCGTGATACTAAACAGAGCCGGCTGTTGTGTCCTAGCGGCTTTAGGCTCTTCAGCCGGAACCGCACTGTTGCTACAGATGCAGTTTCGAATCCTGCCTCGGGCATGCCTGTGTGTGATGTCCTTAGTTAGGTTTCAGTAGTTCTAAGCCTAGGGGACTGATGACCTCAGATGTTAAGTCCCATAGTGCTCAGAGCCATTTGAACCATTTGATGCTAAACAAAGATCGTACCTGATATGGCAGCATGAGGTGTAGCACCTAGGTACGGCTGGGTATCTTCATCATATAAATGGTACTCGCAAGTGTGAAGCACAGACGAAATATCGTAGATGAACAGTGAGGAAAGCAATGGGCCAACGACTAAGCCCTGAGGGACTCCAGAGCGCGCTTTTTTTCCTTACGAATTAAGATTACTCGTTAATGCCAGTTTCTGAGGTAGTTATCAAACCACAGCACTGCATTGTTTGAGAAATTCTTCTGTTTCACTTTAATAAGTAGCAGAGGGAAGTTGACAATACGAAAAGCCTTGCTGAAATCGTTGTCGTTGTTGTTGTTGTTGTTGTTGTAGTCTTCGGTCCTGAGACTGGTTTGATGCAGCTCTCCATGCTACTCTACCCTGTGCAAGCTTCTTCAACTCCCAGTACCTACTGCAACCTACATCCTTCTGAAGCTGCTTAGTGTATTCATCTCTTGGTCTCCCTTCACGATTTTTACCCTCCACGCTGCCCTCCAGTACTAAACTGGTGATCCCTTGATGCCTCAGAACATGTCCGACCAACCGATCCCTTGTTCTAGTCAAGTTGTGCCAGAAATTCCTCTCCTCGAAAATTCTATTCAGGACCTCCTCATTAGTTACGTGATCTACCCATCTAATCTTCAGCACTCCTCTGTAGCACCACTTTTCGAAACGTTCTATTCTCTTCTTGTCTAAGCTATTTATCGTCCATGTTTCACTTCCATACATGCCTACACTCCATACAAATACTTTCAGAAATGACTTCCTGACACTTAAATCTATAATAGATGTTAAAAAATTTGTCCTCTTCAGAAACACTTTCCTTGCTATTGCTAGTCTACACTTTATATCCTCTCTAATTTGACCATCATCAGCTATTTTACTCCAGAAATAGCAAAACTCCTTTACTGCTTTAAGTGTCTCATTTCCTAATCTAATTTCCTCAGCATCACCCAACTTAATTCGACTACGTTCCATTATCCTCATTTTGCTTTTGTTGATGTTCGTCTTATATCCTCCTTTAAAGACACTATCCATTCCGTTCAACTGCTCTTCCAAGTTCTTTACTGTCTCTGACAGAATTACAATGTCATCGGTGAACCTCAAACTTTTTATTTCTTCTCCGTGGATTTTAATACCTGCTCCGAATTTTTCTTTTGTTTCCTTCACTGCTTGCTCAATATACAGATTGAATAACATCGGGGATAGGCTACGACCCAGTCTCACTCCCTTCCCAACCACTGCTTCCCTTTCGTGTCCATCGACTCTTATAACTGCCATCTAGTTTCTGTACAAATTATAAATAACCTTTCTCTCCCTGTATTTTACCCCAGCCACCTTCAAAATTTGAAAGAGAGAATTCCAATGAACACTGTCAAAAGCTTTCTCTAAGTCTGCAAATGCTATAAACGTACGTTTGCCTCTCTTTAATCTAGCTTCTAAGATAAGTCATAGGGTCAGTATTGCCTCACGTGTTCCAATATTTCTACAGAATCGAAACTAATCTTCCCTGAGGGCGGCTTCTACCAGTTTTTCCATTCGTCTGTAAAGAATTCGCGTTAGTATTTTGCAGCCGTGACTTATTAAAATGATACCTCGGTAATTTTCACATTTGTCAAGACCTGCTGTCTTTGGGATTGCAATTATTAGATTGTCAAGCAGTGGTAAAATGATTGCTTCAGATCTGTCCACGACATGTGTGACCGTTCCAGAACCGGAGAGCACGGTCGGGGCGTCCAGCAGAGAGGCTGTGGGCGTGTCCCGCAGTGAGCGGCTGTCAGCTCCGCTCGTCTCGGCACGCGCCTCTGATAGACGCCCGCCTCCCGCTTCTAGTAGCGGCCGGCCGGGGCACGATTGCGCAATCTTGCTCTCTTTCACACAGTGCATTCCGGTATCGCATGCCTCTCACTTTCCTCGCATTAGCGTGCTCTCCACTCACTGCCACGCCAGGTCGCGGCGCACCGGCCAGCCACACGGCAAAGCACGGCTTATTCTGTACAATGAGGCAGCATTTGGCGACCGTGACAGGATGTTGTGGCTCAAAAAAGGGCCCAGCCTAATTACCAGCTGAATAAGTTCACGCTTGTGGTATCAGGTTGCGTCACGGGATACTAGACAGCCACCTGGAAAAACGATATCTATTCTGTACACTAAAACAAAATTTAGCGACAGTGACAGGGTTCTGTAAGTATAAATGTGACGTAACATACTAACTGATTCAGGCCACAAATCTGTCCTCTTAGGTCAAGCTGCATCAAACCACACCAGTCAGCCATGTAGTACACACCAATGAGACAAACAATTATGACCACCTGTTTAATAGCGTGTTGTTCCACTTTTCAAACTTAGTAAAACAGAGATTCTGCTGGGCATGGATTCTGCTTGACAGGATTCGAGAAGTATATGATAACAGATGTCCTTTGACAGGTCAAGCAATTCCCGCAAATTACAGAAACGCAGCTGGGGTGCGATATGTGTTCCAATGGGTACAGATCAGGCACATTTGCCGGCCAAGACAACAATGTGAATTCACTATAACGCATGTCGAACGACTGTAGCACTATTCTGACCTCGCAACACGGGCGGGTGTTCTATTGGGAGATGTCATCGCCATAGGAGGAGATTTCAAGCATGAAGCGACACAGGTGGTCCCCAATAATGTTCACATAGCCCACTGATGTCATGAAGTCCACAGTTCCCACGGAAGCCCAGTTCAGTGTACCCTACAGCGTAGTTCTGCATTCACCGGCCAGCATCTGCAGCGCAGTGCATGTTTCGTGCAGACATTCGCGTGGATAACGACATGGGAGGAGCCAACCATCGACATGGTGTAGCAAGAGATGAGTTTCATTGCACAGGCGAGTCTTTTCTGTTCATCCACGGTAAAAACTCAGTGATGCTGTGGCAACTGACGATGTCAACGCACAACATAAGAGTTGTCTTATGTGGAGGTCTGTGTTCAACAATGGCGTTTGAACGGTGTGCTCCGAAACACTTGCACCTGCGCCAGCATTGTCCTCTGTTGTCAGATTTGCCAAAACGCCGCCTATCCTGAATTACACAGTGGGGTATCTTCCAACCTCTACGTATGGCGATAACACGCGGTCGTCCAATAACATACGACCTATTCGTTATTTGACCATCCTTCAAGTACTTTTCATAGTTCTTCACGACAGTAGTACGCCAACAGGTGACCAACTTCGCCGTTTCAGAGCCACGGCAATATGCCTTTGCCAAAACCGATTATATCAGTGAATTTCGTCATTTGCGAGATCCGAATCTTTGCTATAATGACTGCCCATTCGTATTTCTTCTGCTTACATTGTTTCCTTACTGCGTCACGTGCCCGCAACAACACCAGGGGACATTCAATCCCGCAGTGGGCAGTGGTCATAATGTTTTGCCTCATCAGTGTACAGTTCCTATTCTGCACATTTAGGCAGTATCCGGCAACCATGAGAGGATCCTGTATTCCATAAGAGGGCAGTCCGCCCCCTGTAGCTGAGTGGTCAGCGCGACGGAATGTCAGGCCTAACGGCCCGGGTTCGATTCCCGGCTGGGTCGGAGATTTTCTCCGCTCAGGGACTGGATGTTGTGTTGTCCTTATCATCATCATTTCATCCCCATCGATACGCAAGTCGCCGAATTGGCGTTGACACGAAAGACTTGCACCAGGCGAACGGTCTACCCGACGGGAGGCCCTCGTCACACGACATTTGCATTTATCTCATGCCTTGTTGCCTCCTTGCCATCACATGATAGGGACTTCAGCTGTTATGCAGGACACAAATTATTTTCATAATATATGGGGCGATCTAAATCTTTCCGTTTGAGGGCGTTGTTGCAGCGTCCATGGAACGTAGCGCGATTCCGATAAGAGTAGATAAGCACGTACAGAAGACTAGGGATTAGTACGACATTGGTGTCTTTCCGAAGTGCCTGCGGTAAAGGCGGAAACGTGAACAATGGCGACGTTATTATCAAATGCATGCAAACAGGACCAACGTGTTGTCATTCTTTTCTAGGTTGCCGAATAACACAGTAGAAATTTCCTGGCAGATTAAAACTGTGTGCCGGACCGAGACTCGAACTCGGGACCTTTGCCTTTCGCGGGCAAGCGCTCTAACGACCGACGCCCCGTCCTCACAGCTTTACTTCTGCCAGTACCTCGTCGCCTACCTTCGAAACTTTACAGAAGCTCTCGTGTGAACCTTGTAGAACTAGCACACCTTCCACTTAGCTGCATTTGTTTATTCGCAATCGATTTCGCAGAATATTCTGGCTGCAGCTTCAGCCACTTAGGCACAGTTATCAGAACGAGACATACTTGAAAGTGTATCTTGATGAACTTGAGTCTTTTATTTAACACTTTAGAGGATGTTGTGGTACAGCAATAACACATACAGCTATTTCTTATAACTACAATCATATTTGTAGTAATAAGATTTATTTATTTTAGAGACAATGGCATTTGTGCCATCATCTTTTTATTTCATAATTTATTTACTTATTCAACATGATCCGGTTGAGGCCTCAGGCCCTTTATTACATCGATCCATTTCACACTTACAGTAGCTTTTCTTTTTACATAATTTTATCTAAGAAATAATTTTAATACGACAAATAGTATAATACTACCTACGAACTAATGAAGTCGATACTGGCAGTGCTTCAACTACTGATGGTGCTGCCATTAATAATAAAGATAATAGTGATAATGATAGTGGCAGGTGTCAAAAGACTTTATTGGTGTGCAAAATTGATGTTTTATGATATAGCGAGTTCTGGGGAGAATTAATTTAAGGAGACTGCATCATGTAAGAATACTTGAGAATGAGGAACATCTGGTTGGAAAGAAGAATGTACAAGGGTAACGAGTGTGTACAGTGACAAGTATTGTTGCTTTATTAGATATGTGATAAACTGTCTTCTGAAGCTGCAGCTGTTATTAAGTTCTGTAATATAATGCGAAAAGCACTTCCAGAGTCGGGTTCCTGCTACTGAAAAGAACTTCGAGAAAGTGGCTGAATGATGGAGTGGGACCGAAAGGGTATTGCTCTGATGGAACAGCTGTTTCTGCCTGATGTTAAGACACGAGCGCTAAGGGCGAGGGGAGGGGGAAAGGGACGTCGATAAGGCAGTAGAGAAAACAGAGCGTGTGGAAATCTCTGCGCTTGTTTGCACGCAGCCAGGGCAGCTGTGGAGAGGATGGCGAAGTGTGATCAAAGAGTCGAACGTCACAGATATAACGAAAACAGGCATTCATTACCAGTTCCAGGGAAAGCCCTTTCAGGAAAACATCACTGTACTCAATAATTGGAAGTGTCAGTGTTTCTTTTTCAGGTCAAGAGGGAAGAGATTTTTAAATTTTTGTAGGACGTGGAGAGATGCTGATGCCTTCTTGCACACTGCAGTTACGTACTCAGCCCAATTTAGATTTTCGTCTATTGTTAGTCCTAGACTCTTTGCTGAGGGAGTAGTTGATAATTGTCCCATTTAGGGTTAGAGACGGTAGGGAATCTCCATATTTTGGGCTAATGAGTCTTGATTAGCGAACCAGTACTGGTAGGGTTTCGGATGGATTTAGCTTTAACCCCAAATCCTGCGTCAATTTTTATAATGTACAGAGGTCGATGTTGAGATTCTTGATAGAAGTTTTCAGATTTACTGATTCTGCATTTACATATTTTCAGTAGAGACACAACTGATGACACATCATTGACATACAGTGAAAAAAGTATAGGACCTAAAACTGTGCCCTGTGGAACTCCATTGTGACTAAATGGTACCGAACATGACTCATTGCTGGTGTGACGTATGGTACGAGCGAACCCATTGCGCTTTACTTGGCGAGAACTGTAGGCTACTAGATTTGGCAAGTGAAACATCGGAGTTGTCTGTGTCAATGGCTTTGGTGAAGTCTACGAAGCACGTGATAATCGCCTCTTGTGCGTCCATGGCAAGCTTTAAGTGTGCTGTAGTATTTACAGAAACCTGACTGGTATTCGTCTAGTTCGTTTAGACCAATTTAGTAATCAGCAGCAGCCAGTCCTCCAGAGACATCACACTAATGATGGGGTAACACTGTCTCTAGCCAAGGGCTCCAATGTCCGGGGCAAAGGGGACTGCATCCCTCCACCCACACCCTCGGGCTCTCAGAGAGATGAAAAAAATAGGTAAATGTAGTGTAGCCAATTGTTTTTCTTTCATGAAAATAATCTGAAAGTTGGTATTGCTTAGGTTCTTAACAGGGTGGGAACGGAGATTTTTTTATGACTACCTACTATCCGCCATTTGGTTTGCACATTACTAAAAAATACTCTAAACCCATAAGTTTAGCCCCCCCCCCCCCCATCCTTCTACAAACAATGGTATGAACACCATTCCCTATATCTGTTACAAGGACCTGAGTTCATCTGTGAAGAGAGGGCACAAGTTTCTTCTCGTGTGCCAGCTCCAGCTGAATTCCATTATTAGTACACTACTGGCCATTAAATTTGCTACACCTAGAACAAATGCAGATGATAAACGGATATTCATTGGAGAAATATATTATACTAGAACTGACATCTTATTACATTTTCAAACAATTTGGGTGCATAGATATTGAGAAACCAGAAACCACCACTGGCCGTAATAACGGGCTTGATACGCCTGGGCATTGAGACAAACAGAGCTTGGATGGCGTGTACACGTACAGCTGCCCATGCAGCCACAGTTCATCAAAAGTGACTGGCGTATTGTGACGAGTCAGTTGCTCCGCCGCATTTGACGAGACGTTTCCCATTGGTGAGAGATCTGGAGAATGTGCTAGCCAGGGCAGCAGTCGAACATTTTCTGTACCCAGAAAGGCCCGTTCAGGACCTGCCAATCGCGAACGTGCATTATCCTGCTGACATGTAGGGTTTCGCAGGGATCGAATGAAGGGTGGAGCCACGGGTCGTAACACATCTGAAATGTAACGTCCAGTGTTCAAAGTACCGTCAGGGCAAAAAAGAGGTGACCGAGACGTGTAACCGTTGGCACCCCATACCATCACGCCGCGTGATACGCCAGTATGGCGAAGACGAATACACGCTTCCAATGTGCGTTCACCGCGATGTCGCCAAACACGGATGCGGCCATCATGATGCTGTAAACAGAACCTGGATTCATCCGAAAAAACGTTTTTCCATTCGTGCACCCAGGTTCGTCAATGTCTGTGCTGCAGCGCCCAGGGTAACCGCAGCTACGGTCTCCGAGCTGATAGTCCATGCTGCTGCAAACGTCGTCGAACTGTTCGTGGAGATTGTTGTCTTGCAAACGTCCCCATCTGTTGACTCTGAGATCGAGACGTGGCTGTACGCTCCGTTACAGCCATGCGGATAAGATGCCTGTCATCTCGACTGCTAGTGACACGAGACCGTTGGGATCCAGCATGGCGCTCCGTATTACCCTCCTGAACCCACCAATTCCACATTCTGCTAACAGTCATTGGATGTCGACCAACGCAAGCAGCAATGTCGCGATACGATAAACCGCAATCACGATAGGCTATAATCAGACCTTTATCAAAGTCGGAAACGTGATGGTACGCATTTCTCCTCCTTAAACGAGGCATCACACCAAAGTTTCACCATGCAAAGACGGCCAACTGCTGTTTGTGTATGAGAAATAGGTTGGAAACTTTCCTCATGTCAGCACGTTGTAGGTGTCGCCACCGGCGCCAACCTTGTGCGAATGCTCTGAGAAGCTAATAATTAGCATATCACAGCATTTTCTTCCTGTCGGTTAAATTTCGCTTCTGTAGCACGTCATCTTCGTGGTGTAGCAATGTTAATGGCCAGTAGTGTAATCAGGTTCCATTGTACTACGCCTAGTTCTCCACGTATGCGTACACCACCATTACTCTACCACGCAAACACAGGGGTTACACTCGTCCGGTGTGAGTCGTTCCGTGGGGGAGGTCCACCGGGGGCCGAACCGCACAATAACCCTGTGTTCGGTGTGGGGCGGCGGTGGGGTGAAATGGACTGCGGTAGTCATCGTGGAATGGACTGCGGTAGACGTCGTGTGGTTGAGGAGCACTGTGGCTGCGGCGGGGATGGAGCCTCTCCGTCGTTTGTGGCCCCCCGTTAACATACAGTACAATACAATACAACAGTATTATACCCTCAAGCTTCAACGGGCCCGTCGGTACCATCTGACCCCCATTTCATCCTCTGTCAGTAGCGTCGTTAGATACGGTGCCGAAGGCATAGGATCAGCAGCCGCTCCTCCCGCCGTTGTCAGCTTTCGGGACATGCAGCCACTAATTCCCAGTCAAACAGCTCCTCAACTGGCCTCACAGGGGCTGAGTGTACCCCGTATCAGTCTCGCCTCACGAAGGCATAATTCCTGGCGGTACCGGGAACAGAACCCGCGTCCTCCACCTGACAGCTCAGCAGTTGCTATGGGTTCATATATCGACTGCCATTTTTTGTTTGTAGTTCACTGTTGCTATCTGAGTTTACATTTTCTCATACGGAGGTACCGAGTGGAGCTGCGGACGCTAGAAAATGGAGTGCAAAACGGAGAAATCCCAACATTTTTGACGTATTCTTTTGAGTTGAATAGAGGGGTGACAACAGAAGAGGTTCAAAAGTGGCTCTGAGCACTGTGGGACGTAACATCTGAGGTCATCAGTCCCCTAGACTTAGAACTACTTAAACCTAACTAACCTAAGGACATCACACACATCAATGCCCCAGGCAGGATTCAAACCTGCGACCGTACCAGTCGCGCGGTTCCGTACTGAAGCCCCTAGAACTGCTCGGCCACAGCGACCGGCAGCTAGAAGCATTTGCGCCGTGTAGGGGAAAATTTAACTGGACAGACCACGGCCAGGAAGCGGATTTCTCATTTTCTACATATACATGACTACTCTGCAATTCACATTTAAGTGCTTGGCAGAGGGTTCATCGAACCACAATCATACTATCTCTCTATTATTCCACTCCCGAACAGCGAGCGGGAAAAACGAACACCTAAACCTTTCTGTTCGAGGTCTGATTTCTCGTATTTTATTTTTATGATCATTCCTACCTATGTAGGTTGGGCTCAACAAAATATTTTCGCATTCGGAAGAGAAAGTTGGTGACTGAAATTTCGTAAAAAGGTCTCGCCGCGACGAAAAACGTCTTTGCTGTAATGACTTCCATCCCATCTCGTGTATCATATCTGTCACACTCTCTCGCCTATAATGTGATGATACAAAACGAGCTGCCCTTTTTTGCACCCTTTCGATGTTCTCCGTCAATCCCACCTGGTAAGGATCCCACACCGCGCAGCAATATTCTAACAGAGGACGAACGAGTGTAGTGTAAGCTGTCTCTTTAGTGGACTTGTTGCATCTTCTAAGTGTCCTGCCAATGAAACGCAACCTTTGGCTCGCCTTCCCGACAATATTATCTATGTGGTCTTTCCAACTGAAGTTGTTCGTAATTTTAACACCCAGGTACTTAGTTGAATTGACAGCCTTGAGAATTGTACTATTTATCGAGTAATCGAATTCCAACGGATTTCTTTTGGAACTCATGTGGATCATCTCACACTTTTCGTTATTTAGCGTCAACTGCCACCTGACACACCATACAGCAATCTTTTCTAAATCGCTTTGCAACTGATACTGATCTTCGGGTGACCTTACTAGACGGTAAATTACAGCATCATCTGCGAACAATCTAAGAGAACTGCTCAGATTGTCACCCTGGTCATTTATATAGATCAGGAACAGCAGAGGTCCCAGGACGCTTCCCTGGGGAACACCTGATATCACTTCAGTTTTACTCGATGATTTGCCGTCTATTACTACGAACTGCGACCTTCCTGACAGGAAATCACGAATCCAGTCGCACAACTGAGATGATACCCCATAGGCCCGCAGCTTGATTAGAAGTCGCTTGTGAGGAACGGTGTAAAAAGCTTTCCGGAAATCTAGAAATACGGAATCAACTTGAGATCCCCTGTCGATAGTGGCCATTACTTCGTGCGAATAAAAAGCTAGCTGCGTTGCACAAGAGCGATGTTTTCTGAATCAATGCTGATTACGTGTCAATAGATCGTTCCCTTCGAGGTGATTCATAATGTTTGAATACAGTATATGCTCCAAAACCCTACTGCAAACCGACGTCAATGATATAGGTCTGTAGTTACATGGATAACTCCTACTACCCTTCTTGAACACTGGTGCGACCTGCGCAATTTTCCAATCTGTAGGTACAGATCTATCGGTGAGCGAGCGGTTGTATATGAGTACTAAGTAGGGAGCTATTGTATCAGCGTAATCTGAAAGGAACCTAATCGGTATACAATCTGGACCTGAAGACTTGCCCGTATCAAGCGATTTGAATTGCTTCGCAACCCCTAAGGTATCTACTTCTAAGAAACTCATGCTAGCAGGTGTTCGTGTTTCAAATCCTGAAATATTCCATTCGTCTTCCCTGGAGAAGGAATTTCGGAAAACTGCGTCCAGTAACTCCGCTTTAGCGGCACAGTCGTCGATAACAGTACCATCTGCACTGCGCAGCGAAGGTATTGACTGCGTCTTGCCGCTTGTGTACTTTACATACGACCAGAATTTCTTCGGATTTTGTACCAAATTTCGAGACAATGTTTCGTTGTGGAACCTATTAAAGGCATCTCGCATCGAAGTACGTGCCAAATTTCGCGCGTCTGTAAATTTTAGCCCATCTTCGGGATTTCGCGTTCTTCTGAACTTCGCATGCTTTTTCCGTTGCCTCTGCAACAGCGTTCGGACCTTTTTTGTGTACCACGGGGGATCCGTTCCATCTCTTACCAATTTATGAGGTATGATTCTCTCAATTGCTGTTGCTACTATATCTTTGAATTTCAGCCACATCTCGTTTACATTCGCATAGTCAGTTCGGAAGGAATGGAAATTGTCTTTTAGGAAGGCTTCTAGTGACACTTTATCCGCTTTTTTAAATAAAATTATTTTGCGTTTGTTTCTGATGGATTTGGAATAAACTGTATTGAACCTAGCTACAACGACCTTGTGATCACTAATCCCTGTATCAGTCATGATGCTCTCTATCAGCTCTGGATTGTTTGTGGCTAAGAGGTCAAGTGTGTTTTCACAACCATTTACAATTTGCGTGGATTCGTGGACTAACTGCTCGAAATAATTTTCGGAGAAAGCATTTAGGACAATCTCGGAAGACGTTTTCTGCCTATCGCCGGTATTGAACAAGTATTTTTGCCAACATACCGAGGGTAGGTTGAAGTCCCCACTAACTATACCGTATGAGTGGGGTATTTATTTGTTACGAGACTCAAACTTTCTCTGAACTGTTCTGCAACTGTATCATCGGAGTCTGGGGGTCGGTAGAAGGAGCCAATTATTAACTTAATTCGGCTGTTAAGTATAACCTCCACCCATACCAATTCGCACGGAGTATCTACTTCGACTTCACTACAAGATAAACCACTACTGACAGACACAAACACTCCACCACCAATTCTGCCTAGTCTATCTTTCCTGAACACCGTCTGAGACTTCGTAAAAATTTCTGCAGAACTTATTTCAGGCTTTAGCCAGCTTTCTGTACCTATAACAATATCAGCTTCTGTGCTTTCTATTAGCGCTTGAAGCTCAGGGACTTTTCCAGCGCAACTACAACAATTTACAAATATAATTCCGACTGTTCCTTCATCCAAGCACGTCTTGTAATTGCCATTCACCCTTTGACATTGCAGCCCACCCCGTACTTTCCCGAGGCCTTCTAACCTAAAAAAACCGCCCAGTCCACACCAGACAGCCTCCGCTACCCGTGTAGCCGCCAGCTGAGTGTAGTGAACTCCTGACCTAAGGAGGATTGTTTTATTCGTGACCTTCCACGTTCAGAATGACATTCGGTGTCTGATGAAGACCGTTTAAATGCATTTATCCACAGCGTACTCGATATCTGACAGAGTTGCTGGACTGTGATCGTTCCTCCATCCCGCGACGTTTGCATACAATCAGGAAGGTTCAAAATTCGAGTGTGTGCTTCCGCATGAACTCAAAATTACAAAAGTCAGCGAGTGGCCACATGAGCAGCTCTGCTTTGCGAGCTAACATGCCATAGATGTTAGGGCTGACATGCGATTCCTCTTCGTCTTGGCTCAGACTCGTCTATGGGTTGAACCGCAAGTGCTGCATTACACGCCCTAAATTAGACAGTTGAAAACTTTTGGTTAAATTGTCTGGATGATAGCAACTTTGCGAAATTGTATGACGTTGCCGGCCGGAGTGGCCGTGCGGTTCTAGGCGCTACAGTCTGGAGCCGAGCGACCGCTTCGGTCGCAGGTTCGAATCCTGCCTCGGGCATGGATGTGTGTGATGTCCTTAGGTTAGTTAGGTTTAATTAGTTCTAAGTTCTAGGCGACTGATGACCTCAGAAATTAAGTCGTATAGTGTTCAGAGCCATTTGAACCATTTTTGTATGACGTTAATATTGTAATTAGGCGGTTTAGGTTTTCTTGTTGGTAACCTCACGTAGAGCTCTGTATGAAAATCACTGACTGTGCTGTGTGCAGTCTGTGGCTGGTTGGCATTGTTGGAATATTCGCCATTGTAGTGTTGGGCAGTTGGATGTGAACAGTGCGTAGCGTTGCGCAGTTGGAGATGAGCCGCCAGCAGTGGCGGATGTGGGGAAGAGAGAGAGAGAGATGGCAGAGTTTTGAGAGGGGACGATCTGGACGTGTGTCCATCGGAAAAAGTAAATTTGTAAGACTGAATGTCATGAACGACTTTTGAACGCTATTAAGGTAAATACATTGTTTGTTCTCCATCAAAATCTTTCATTTGCTAACTATGCCTATCTGTAGTTAGTGCCGTCAGTAGTTAGAATCTTTTATTTAGCTGACAGTAGTGGCGCTCGCTGTATTGCAGTAGTTTGAGTAACGAAGATTTTTGCGAGGTAAGTGATTCATGAAAGATATAGGTTATTGTTAGTCAGGTCCATTCTTTAGTAGGGATTATTGAAAGTCAGATTGCGTTGTGCTAAAAATATTGTGTGTCAGTTTATTGATCATCTGAATAAGTAAAGAGAGAAATATGTCTGTGCTCGTTCAGTTTTGCTCAGCTGTTTGAAAATAAAATAACGTAAGGGGTTTATCAGCACAATCATTCATACATTTTTCTAAGGGGAGGTTTCAATATGACATACAGGGTGTTTCAAATAGAATATACATATTTCGAATGCATATTTTTATTAGATTTTAAGACATACGGATATGAAACTTTACACACATATTTACGATCCATATAAGTTCAGATTACAGACGTTGAATATGTCCTCCCTGAGCGACACGGACAGTATCACATAGATACTCAAATTCCTCCCATACTCGAGCAAGCATGTCCTTCACTGATGTTATGGCAGTATGGTTCCAGTTCTTGAACTCTTTCAGGTTATGTGGGTACATAAACGTTGTTTTTAAGGAAACGCCACAGGAAGAAGTCAGAGGGTGTCAAATCCGGTGACTACGTTGGAAAGCAGTTTGAATTGGTGCAACATTTTCTGCAGGAACAAGTGGGTGGCTAGGACTCTTTCCTTTACATACACATCCTGTATCTAGAAACTGTCGATACCATCTACGAATGTTCCACCCATCCGGAGCATCAATGTGGCACCTCAATCTAAACCGTTTTTGCACTGTAATCACGGAAGTGCACTTCGCAAACTCGAGAACACAAAATGATTTCTGCTGCCGAGTAGCCATTTTAAACACACGACGGATACCGGGCAACACAGAAGATAATTGATATCTAGCGGCTATTAATATAAACTAGACCATGTATTCGTTTCTCCAATAGCCGAGCTGAGGTGCAGTGATCGATAGTCTGGACAAAATAATACTTTGTAAAACGTATATTCTTTTTGAAACACCCTGTATAATAACACTAATGGTAATATTGGGAAGTAAATTAACGAGCCATAATTGATGCAGGCCACACAGTTGTGATTTGGTTAGAATAATGTTTTTTCAGAAAGCAAACTAATAGCGAAAATGAGCGTTTTTAGAACTACTGTTACACTCGAGCGCATATCCATTTGGCACAGTTCGATCATTCACAATACACTCCTGGAAATTGAAATAAGAACACCGTGAATTCATTGTCCCAGGAAGGGGAAACTTTATTGACACATTCCTGGGGTCAGATACATCACATGATCACACTTACAGAACCACAGGCACATAAACACAGGCAACAGAGCATGCACAATGTCGGCACTAGTACAGTGTATATCCACCTTTCGCAGCAATGCAGGCTGCTATTCTCCCATGGAGACGATCGTAGAGATGCTGGATGTAGTTCTGTGTAACGGCTTGCCATGCCATTTCCACCTGGCGCCTCAGTTGGACCAGCGATCGTGCTGGACGTGCAGACCGCGTGAGACGACGCTTCATCCAGTCGCAAACATGCTCAATGGGGGACAGATCCGGAGATCTTGCTGGCCAAGGTAGTTGACTTACACCTTCTAGAGCACGTTGGGTGGCACGGGATACATGCGGACGTGCATTGTCCTGTTGGAACAGCAAGTTCCCTTGCCGGTCTAGGAACGGTAGAACGATAGGTTCGATGACGGTTTGGATGTACCGTGCACTATTCAGTGTCCCCTCGACGATCACCAGAGGTGTACGGCCAGTGTAGGAGATCGCTCCCCACAGCATGATGCCGGGTGTTGGCCCTGTGTGCCTCGGTCGTATGCAGTCCTGATTGTGGCGCTCACCTGCACGGCGCCAAACACGCATACGACCATCATTGACACCAAGGCAGAAGCGACTCTCATCGCTGAAGACGACACGTCTCCATTCGTCCCTCTATTCACGCCTGTCGCGACACCACTAGAGGCGGGCTGTACGATGTTGGGGCGTGAGCGGAAGACGGCCTAACGGTGTGCGGGACCGTAGCCCAGCTTCATGGAGACGGTTGCGAATGGTCCTCGCCGATACCGCAGGAGCAACAGTGTCTCTAATTTGCTGGGAAGTGGCGGTGCGGTCCCCTACGGCACTGCGTAGGATCCTACGGTCTTGGCGTGCATCCGTACGTCGCTGCGGTCCGGTCCCAGGTCGACGGGCACGTGCACCTTCCGCCGACCACTGGCGACAACATCGATGTACTGTGGAGACCTCACGCCCCACGTGTTGAGCAATTCGGCGGTACGTCCACCCGGCCTCCCGCATGCCCACTATACGCCCTCGCTCAAAGTCCGTCAACTGCACATACGGTTCACGTCCACGCTGTCGCGGCATGCTACCAGTGTTAAAGACTGCGATGGAGCTCCGTATGTCACGGCAAACTGGCTGACACTGACGGCGGCGGTGCACAAATGCTGCGCAGCTAGCGCCATTCGACGGCCAACACCGCGGTTCCTGGTGTGTCCGCTGTGCCGTGCGTGTGATCATTGCTTGTACAGCCCTCTCGCAGTGTCCGGAGCAAGTATGGTGGGTCTGACACACCGGTGTCAATGTGTTCTTTTTTCCATTTCCAGGAGTGTATCATCGCGAATTACAAGTTCGATACTCCACCTCGTTAACTATGCGAAAAGTTCGAGTTCACACCAGGCGTGCGGCTGCTCACCGCTCAATGTCCCGCAACACCAGACAACTCGAAATTTTCTAAGTCTCTTCACTTCATAGCTGCCTAATGACCGACCATCCGCTTTCGCGTCTGCACCGGCACTTCCCTTTGCCCGTCCCCGGCCGCGTTTCCCGCGCGCCGAACGTCTTCGTTCACCTGACTAGTGCAGTTCCCTTTCCTGAAGCCGCCCATCTGATTGACTACAACTTATTCTACATTATTTTACAATTTGACATATTTAAATAATCAAGACTTGACCACTTTCACGTTCTAAATAAACTAACAATAATATCCATTACATAGGGTAAACGTTAAATTCATTTACATAAAATCAATACAATTTCCTTCTTAACTTTGCATGTCACGGCCAGTAGACTTGCACCAATGTGCTTCCTGATAAATAAATAACGAACAAAAGTGACTGTTATTCACAAAACTTTTCAAAAAATATTCAATTATCTAATGATTTAACAAGGTATCATGCTGTCATCGTTCAATGTGTTTTGTGTGGAGGAAATTATGATCTGATGCTTAACTGTAAATAAGGATAATTTAAATTTACCAGTCTTTTAAACACATAACAGAGTTGATATTTACAATGTCTGTCATTTTAGTGGTGCGCTTCTATATGAAATGTCGATCGTTAAGATCGACCAAAGCGTTCAGGTCTTTGTTACAAAACTTGTTAATTTCACTTCAACGGTAAATCCTAAACTATTATTGGTATGATCAATATTCATGTTTTATTGGGATCATTATGAAAAATTATCGAGGATGGCACATTAAAATTACCGTGACTTTGTTCCCTGAATTACTACAGAATTAAATAGTTTTCATAAATGTTTCCCTATATGGCCGATCTTATGTCCCCGTATTTAAAAATGCTGCGTCTCCTTAGCCACAAAAGCCTTCTGCTAGGTTTCCCTATGACGTAGGTTCTCGTCTGTCTCACTCACACACTAAAGAGCTTGAGCCTCAATAGGCGACAGACGCCTGTGAGTTTCCACATATCGCGGTGAAGCTGCGCCTTTTGTGGCACGCGCTCCTGGACGACTGGATTCGTTTCACAAATCCTGTACGCTGACTCTTTCGGTCAAATGTTTAAATTAGAGCTCAATGCTCGTTAATTCACAGCCTGCTCGTCTTCATTGGGCTCCTGTATCGTTAGTTGTGACGCGCAATGGTTAGTTTATGCTAACATACGGAGAAGAAAGGGATGGCAAAGCACAAACAAAGCAGCAACTCCCCGTACGAAGTTCTGCGCGCATGTACAGAAGGTAATGTTATGCATCCGCTGCAACAGCGATGCTGTGGTGTGCTACGAATCGCCTCCCCGAAGTGCAGCCATCACTGTTGATATTTGTTGTCAACAACTGAGCCGTTTTGTAAACGTGACGCTTCTCCACGATAATATTCACCCGCGTTCTGCTAGGCTCACGAGAAACACTGTACAGGCGTTGGATTGGGAACTCATTTCGCAGCTACCTTACTCAGCAGATTTTCACCTTTACCGCTCTCTATCGACCAACCTTCTATGAACTTCCTTTAGTGAAAATGTGTCCCAACATGGCTCGACGAGTTCTTCGCCTCAAAATCACGTGTTCTCTACAGTGCCGGAATCGGAAAGATTCCGATCTGAAGGTCTTCATCAAGCCCCGATGATCACTTTCTTGTGTTAATCAATATTATACATTGAAGCGCCAAAGAAACTGCCATGGTCATGCGTATTCAAATACACAGATATGTAAACAGGGAGAATACAGCGCTGCGGTCGGCAACGCCTGTGTAAGACAACGAGTGTCTGTCGCAGATGTGAGATCGATTACTCCTGTTACAATGGCCGATTATCAAGATTTAAGTGAGTTTGAACGCAGTGTTGCAGTCGGCGCACTAGCGATGGGACATAGCATCTCCGGGATAGCGATGAAGTATGGATTATCCCGTAGGACCATTTCACGAGTGTACCGTGAAGGCCGGCCGTGGTGGCCGAGAGGTTCTAGGCGCTTCAGTCTTGAACCGCGCGACCGCTACTGTCGCAGGTACGAATCCTGCCTCGGGCATGGGTGTGTTTGATGTCTTTAGGTTAGTTAGGTTTAAGTAGTTCTAAGTTCTAGGCGACTGATGACCTCAGCTATTACGTCCCACAGTGCTCAGAGCCATTTGGACCATTTTGTACCATGAATATCATGAATGCGGTAAAACATCAAATCTCCAACGTCGCTGTGGCAGGAAACAGATCCTGCTAGAATGGGACCAACGGAGACTGAAGAGAATCGTTCAACATGACAGAAGTTGAATCCTTCCGCAAGTTGCTGCAGATTTCAATGCTGGGCCATCAGTGAGTGTCACTGTGCGAAGCATTTAACGGAACATTATCGATATGGAGTTTCGGAGCCGAAGACCCACTCGTGTACACTTGATGACAACACAACACTAAGCTTTATTCCTCGCCTGGGTCCGTCAACACCGACATTCGACTGTTGATGACTGGAAAAATGTTGCCTGGTCGGACGAGTCTCGTTTCAAATTGTATCAAGCAGATGGACGTGTACGGGTATGGAGACAACCGCATGAATCCATGGACCCTGCATGTCAGCAGGGGACTGTTCAAGCTGGTGGAGACTGTGTAACGGTGTGGGGCGTGTGTAGTTGGAGTGATATGGGACCCCTGATACCTCTAGATGCGACTCTGGCAGGTGACACGTTCGTAATCACCCTGTCTGATCGCCTGCATCCGTTCATTCCATTGTTCATCCCGACAGACTTGCGACACCTCACACCTCAAGAATTGCTACGGAGTGGCTCCAAGAACACTCTTCTGAGTTTAAACACTTTCGCTGGCCACCAAACTCCCCGGACATGAACATTATTGGGGGTGCCTTGCAAAGTGCTGTTGAGAAGAGATCCCCCCCTCGTACTCTTACTGATTTATGGACAGCCCTGCAGGATTCATGGTATCAGTTCCTTCCAGCACTACTTCAGACGTTAGTCGAGTCCATGCCACATCTTGTTGCGGCACTTCTGCGTGCTCGTGGGGGCCCTACACGATATTAACCAGTTGTACCAGCTAGTATGGCTCTTCAGTGTAGAAAAACGCTACGGACTTATGCACCAGCCTATTAGATTCCACAGGATTACCAACTTTCGAGGATGTCAATTCCTATGTTTGGCCAGTACGAGCATTCCTACACATTTGCTAAGGGATTAAGCCGAGGTGTCGAGGTGGATACGGTGCCATTTTTTTCTAAACACAAGTTGCATGTTTTTGTACCTGGATGTGTTGTGCAGACCCCACACCGCGCAGCAATACTCTACCAGAGGACGGACAAGCGTAGTGTAGGCAATATCTTCACTAGACCGTTGCAGTTTATGTGTTCTGCCAATAAATCGCAGTCTTTGGTTGCTTATCCCAAAGAAATCGTCTATATGATCGTTCCAGTTTATGTTTGTCGTAATTATAATTTCAAAGTGTTTACTTGAACTCACAACCTTTAATCTGTGTTATCGAAATTTAGCGGAATCCTTCTGATACTCAGACTGATGACCCCACAATTTTCGCACCAAAAAGTGTATATCATTTTGTAATTAGTTTTGATCTTCTGATGACTTATCATCTGTTCTCTCAAATCACAGAAATTAAGCGCTGTCGGGCTTGGCAAGCACTTGGACGGGTCACCGTTAGGATCTGTCGAGCGCTGTTGGCAAGAAGGGTGCATTCAGCACTTGTGAATCCAACTGAGGAGCTACTTGATTGTGGAATATCGGCTGCGGTCACGAAAACCGACAATGGCCGTGAGAGTGGTATGCTGTCCACATGTCTTCACACATCCCCATCTAGTGACGCCTATTCGCAGGCGATGTCGCGGCGGTCCGTCGGCCCCGTTTAGCTGTACAAGGCTTTTTCGGATGGAGAGAGAGATTACGCATTCTGTTCTTTCTGACAGCAAATTACGAATCCAGTAGCACAATTGAAGCTACACTTCATAGGCATTAGAAGTCCCTTGTGAGAAACGGTGTCAAAAGCCTTTTGGAAAGTCAGAAATATGGAATTAGTTTGACATCTCCTGTGGAGAGCACTGATTCCTTCCTAAGAATACAGTGCTTGTTGGGTTTCACAATAATTATATTTTTATCATTTTCAGAAGATTCTTGTAATTCTGATGATGAAGGCTTCCTCCTTCGAATTGCATCAGTTCTAATGCATTTTTATTGCGAAATATGGTTAAGCCCATATTTTAACATTGAGTTTAAGAACCACGACCTTGGTAAAAACATACTTATGGTCTGTGTGCGTGGTTCTTGCGTTGCATGGTGCTGCTGGCAAAGGATCGTATGATGCATGCTGACAAGTCAACAAGACCAGTCAAGACTCGGATGTGGCTAGCCAAACACGTTGCTTGTTCGTAACATTCCATGCTTCGTAAATGAAGTTAATTCATCTTTTCAGCTACCCGGATCTAAGTGAACGACATTCTCGGAAATTACGGCTAATTCAGAAGTGACTGCATCGATGGATGTAGACCTCGAGTTACCCCACGCTTCAATCTCTTATCCACAATCATTTTCGCCAACTGACAACCATTTTAACGATTTACAGCCCAATCTAGATCTCGGTCATCGCTACAAATGCACATATTGCCACCAGCCCTTTTTGGTGTTCATATTCAATTGGCATCGTCATCTCACGACCAGTTCATCACATTCCATCCTTATATGCTACAAGTCAATCTGATAGCACAACTGTGTCTTGGTTTCTGCACTGATTGGCTTCACCAACTCACCGAGGTGACACAAGAAATGGGATACCTCCTAGTTTGGTTCAAATGGCACTCAGAACTATGGTACTTAACATCTGAGATCATCAGTCCTCTAGAACTTAGAACTACTTAAACCTAACTAAGGACATCACACACATCCTTGCCCGAGACAGGATTCGAACCTGCGACCGTAGCAGGAGCACGGTTCCGGACTGAAGCGCCTAGAACCGCTCTGCCACAGCGGCTTGCCCTAGTCTGGTGTCAGGCCTAATTTTCTCCGGCTCAGTGCAGCAACTGGACGTAACATGGACTCGATAAGTCGTTGCAAAATCACCGAGCCATACTGCTTCTATACCCGATTCATAATTGCGAAAGTGTTGCCCGTGCAGGATTTTGTGCACGAGTTGACTTCTCGATTATCTCTCATAAACGTTCGATGGGACTCATATCGGGCGATTTTGGTGGCCAAGTCATTCGCTTGACTCGTCCAGAATGTCCTTCAAACTAATTGCGAACGACTGTGGCTCGATGACATGCACAGTGTCGTCCCTAAAAATTCCACCATTATTTGGGAACGTGAAATTCACGGATGGCTTCAAATGATCTCCATGTATCTGAACGTAATCATTTCCGGTAAATGGCCGGTTCAGTTGGACCAGAGGACCCTGTCCATTCCATGGAAACACAGCCCACATCGTTATGGATCTACCACCAGCTTGCGCAGTGTCTTGCTGACAACTTGTTTCCTTGGCCAGGTGGGGTCTGGGACACACTCTGACTCTACCATCAGCTCTTGCCAACTGAAATCTGGACTCATCTGACCAGGCTACCGTTTTCTAGGGCCCAACGGATACGCTCACGAGCCCAGGAGAGGTGCTGCAGGCGATGTTAGCAAAGTCACTTGCATCGGTGGTCCGCTGTCATAGCCCGTTAACGCGAAATTTCGCAGCACTGTCCTAACGGATACGTTATTCGTACTTCCCATATTGATTTCTGCGGTTATATCACGCTGTGGTGCTTGTCTGTTAGCACTGACAACTCTACGCAAACGTTGCTACTCGTTAAATGAAGGCCGTCGGCCCCTGCATTGTTCGTGGATCTCGGAATATCGAATTCCCTAACGATTTCCGAAATGGAATTTTCCAAATGTGTAATTCCGGATTCAGAGTCTGTTAATACCCTTTGTGCGGCCATAATTCAGCCGTACTGAACCGCCGGCCGCGGTGGTGTAGCGGTTCAGGCGCTCAGTCCGGAACCGCGCGACTGCTACGGTCGCAGGTTCGAATCCTGCTTCGGGCATGGATGTGTGTGATGTCCTTAGGTTAGTTAGGTTTAATTAGTTCTAAGTTCTAGGGGACTGATGACCTCAGATGTTAAGTCCCATACTGCTCAGAGCCAATTTGAACGAACTGAACCCGGTTTATGTGTTGGTTTAAAGCTTGACTGTTACTCTGCATTTGGTTTCCCGTGGTTATGCCGTGGTTCTTCCTCTTTCTGCGTGTGGCAGCAGCGTTGTGTATCGATATACCCACCTTGTACACTCCTGGAAATGGAAAAAAGAACACATTGACACCGGTGTGACAGACCCACCAACTTGCTCCGGACACTGCGAGAGGGCTGTACAAGCAATGATCACACGCACGGCACAGACGACACACCAGGAACCACGGTGTTGGCCGTCGAATGGCGCTAGCTGCGCAGCATTTGTGCACCGCCGCCGTCAGTGTCAACCAGTTTGCCGTGGCATACGGAGTTCCATCGCAGTCTTTAACACTGGTATCATGCCGCGACAGCGTGGACGTGAACCGTATGTGCAGTTGACGGACTTTGAGCGAGGGCGTATAGTGGGCATGCGGGAGGCCGGGTGGACGTACCGCCGAATTGCTCAACACGTGGGGCGTGAGGTCTCCACAGTACATCGATGTTGTCGCCAGTGGTCGGCGGAAGGTGCACGTGCCCGTCGACCTGGGACCGGACCGCAGCGACACACGGACGCACGCCAAGACCGTAGGATCCTACGCAGTGCCGTAGGGGACCGCAGTGCCACTTCCCAGCAAATTAGGGACACTGTTGCTCCTGGGGTATCGGCGAGGACCATTCGCAACCGTCTCCATGAAGCTGGGCTACGGTCCCGCACACCGTTAGGCCGTCTTCCGCTCACGCCCCAACATCGTGCAGCCCGCCTCCAGTGGTGTCGCGACAGGCGTGAATGGAGGGACGAATGGAGACGTGTCGTCTTCAGCGATGAGTGTCGCTTCTGCCTTGGTGCCAATGATGGTCGTATGCGTGTTTGGCGCCGTGCAGGTGAGCGCCACAATCAGGACTGCATACGACCGAGGCACACAGGGCCAACACCCGGCATCATGGTGTGGGGAGCAATCTCCTACACTGGCCGTACACCTCTGGTGATCGTCGAGGGGACACTGAATAATGCACGGTACATCCAAACCGTCATCGAACCCATCGTTCTACCATTCCTAGACCGGCAAGGGAACTCGCTGTTCCAGCAGGACAATGCACGTCCGCCTGTATCCCGTGCCACCCAACGTGCTCTAGAAGGTGTAAGTCAACTACCCTGGCCAGCAAGATCTCCGGATCTGTCCCCCATTGAGCATGTTTGGGACTGGATGATGCGTCGTCTCACGCGCTCTGCACGTCCAGCACGAACGCTGGTCCAACTGAGGCGCCAGGTGGAAATGGCATGGCAAGCCGTTCCACAGGACTACATCCAGCATCTCTACGATCGTCTCCATGGGAGAATAGCAGCCTGCATTGCTGCGAAAGGTGGATATACACTGTACTAGTGCCGACATTGTGCATGCTCTGTTGCCTGTGTCTATGTGCCTGTGGTTCTGTCAGTGTGATCATGTGATGTATCTGACCCCAGGAATGTGTCAATAAAGCTTCCCCTTCCTGGGACAATGAATTCACGGTGTTCTTATTTCAATTTCCAGGAGTGTACTATGTTTGCTCTGGTGCTTATAGTTTCCGGCTAGCCAGTGTGCGGCAGTCGGCCGGTTGGTGTGGATCAGCCAGGAAATCACCGCGCGGCGCAGTGGGCGTGGCCTGCTGGCGGTCTCTACGCAGTGCCCAAGTGTGTGGGAGCTGTTCCGATTGCTAGGAGGTTCGTGGCCCAAAGTTTAGTGGTGATTTAATTACCGAAGCCAATCTGTTGACATTGTGCCACTGGTTTTCATGGTTCGCTTTTGGGGGGGGGGGGGGGGAGGGGTGTATTCCCATGAGCAACAGCGAGTATTTCATCTACATCTACATCACTTGGAGTTGTGGCCATAGACGTTTGGAGACGGGTAGGCGTGCCGGCGGCCTACCTCCACAGCCTCCTCTCCCACAGCATAGCTACAACTGACACAAGGGCCGGTCGGAGTGGCCGAGCGGTTCTAGGCGCTCCAGTCAGGAACCGCGCGACCACTACGGTCTCAGGATCGAATCCTGCCTCGGGCATGAATGTGTGTGATGTCCTTAGGTTCTTCATCGACATCTACATCTACATGATTACTCTGCAACTCACATTTAAATGCTTCGCAGAGGGATCATCGAACTACAATCATGCTATCTCTCTACCCTTCACTCCCGAACAGGGCGCGGGAAAAACGAACAACTAAACCTTTCTGTTCGAGCTCTGATTTCTCTTATTTTATTTTGATGATCATTCCTACCTATGTAGGTCGGGCTCAACAAAATATTTTCGCATTCGGAAGAGAAAGTTGGTGACTGAAATTCCGTAAATAGATCTCGCCGCGACGAACAACGTCTTTGCTTTAATAACTTCCATTCCAATTCGCGTATCATATCGGCCACACTCTCTCCCCTATTACGTGATAATACAAAATGAGCTGCCCTTTTTTCTGTACCCTTTCGATGTCCTCCGTCAATCCCACCTGGAAAGGATCCCACACCGCGCAGCAATATTCTAAAAGGACGAACGAGTGTAGTGTAAGCTGTCTCTTTAGGGACTTGTTGCATCTTCTAAGTGTCCTGCCAATGAAACGCAACCTTTGGCTCGCCTTCCCCACAATATTATCTACGTAGTCTTTCCAACTGAAGTTGTTCGTAATTTTTACACCCAGGTACTTAGTTGAATTGACAGCCTTGAGAATTGTACTATTTATCGAGTAATAGAATTCCAACGGATTGCTTTTGGAACTCATGTGGATCACCTCACACTTTTCGTTATTTCGCGTCAACTGCCACCTTCCGCACCATACAGCAATTTTTTCTAAATCACTTTGCAACTGATACTGGTCTTCGGATGACCTTACTAGACGGTAAATTACGGCATCATCTGCGAACAACCTAAGAGAACTGCTGAGATTTCCACCCAGGTCATTTATATACATCAGGAACAGCAGAGCTCCCAGGACGCTCCACTGGGTAACACCTGATATCACTTCAGTTTTACTCGATGATTTGCCGTCTATTACTACGAACTGCGATCTCCCTGACTGGAAATTACGAATCCAGTCGCACAACTGAGACGATACCCCATAGGCCCGCAGCTTGATTAGAAGTCGCTTGTGAGGAACGGTGTCAAAAGCTTTCCGGAAATCTAGAAATACGGAATCAACTTGAGATCCCCTGTCGATAGCGGCCATTACTTTGTGCGAATAAAGAGCTAGCTGCGTTGCACAAGAACGATGTTTTCTGAAACCATGCTGATTACGTATCAATAGATCGTTCCCTTCGAGGTGATTCATAATGTTTGAATACAGTGTATGTTCCAGAACGCTGCTGTAAACCGGCGTCAGTGATACAGGACTGTAGTTCGATGGATTACTCCTACTGCCCTTCTTAAACACTGGGGCGACCTGCGCAATTTTCCGATCTGTAGGTACAGATCTATCGGTGAGCGAGCGGTTGTATATGATTATTCAAGTTGGCGAAAGTCTGGAAACCATCCCGTGGAGTTAAACTTTAGTTTGGTTATTTTAACTCTAAGTGCACCAGCGCAATTTTCTGCCTTGTGGCCGTTAGCGTTCCTGTTACCTGCCCTGGCCGCTGACGTAAAATTCAGGCAGTGTCCTTTCCTCACCCTGTTGTCGCTGTCCAAAGCGTGTGTGTAGTTTTGACAGCTTATGCATACTTGGTTGTGCGCGGCTACGCCTTTTACGTTTTTGGGTTTGAATTTCCTTGTTTACTGGGTGGGTGGGAAGCAAGCCGTCTTGTCGGTGGGTCCATTGACTGTCTCTTGGTTCGGTTGCTGGCGGATCGGATGTAGTTAGGCCGACTGCCTGTCTCTCCTAAGCGAATGTTAGTATTTCAAGTGCAGACCGACCCCCGAAAACTTTTGAGCGCCGCTGGCTGTACTGCCTTTTCTTATTGGTGTTTGTCCGCAGCTCGTGGTTGTGCGGTAGCGTTTCTCGCTTCCAGCGCCTGGGTTCCCGGGTTCGATTCCGGACGGGGTCAGGGATTTTATCTGCCTCGTGATGACTGGGTGTTGTGTGATGTCCTTAGGCTACTTAGGTTTAAGTAGTTCTAAGTTCTAGGGGAATGATGACCATAGATTTTAAGTCCCATAGTGCTCAGAGCCATTTGAACCTTATTGGTGTTTGATTGTGTATTTGAATCTTGAATTTTAAATAATGGGCCTTCACCCGTTTTAAAATTGAAAATTTCTTACTTGTTAAGTCTTGCATTGTTTGGACCTTCAGCCTCATTTAATTATTTTTTTGTATGGATAAAGCTTTGGGCCTTCTGCCTTTCAAAATTTATTGTAGTTGTGTTTTTCAATCATGGGCCTTCAGCCGTTTTAAAATTAAAATTTCTTACTTGTCAAGTCTTAAATTGTTTGGGCCTTCAGCCTCATTTGAAATATTGTTTAAGGATAAAACCTTGCGCTTTCTGCATTTTGAAAATTTGTTGTAGTTGTGTTTCAAATCACGGGTCTTCAGCCGTTTTAAAAATTAAAGAGGTTGTGCCCTTAAGCCATAATATTGTGTCACATAATCAGTCCATAGTTAAGCTCGGAAATTTGCGCTGTAATGTTTGGGCAACTAAGTAAAGTTATATATGTTCGAGTATAACTGACAGCCGATCAGTTTTGGCCCATTTACACAACTCCAACTACCTGTTCTGTCCTGCGGATTTAACCAGGCGTTTCAGTAATGACGTCTCAAATGTTTTCACAGGAAACACCGGAGTACAAAAGATAGTTCCGCCAGGGCAGTGCCCTTTAATACCTTGTGCACGCGATATTACAGCCTTGTCTGTATCGCTATCATATGACATATCACACCAAGGTAGTGTCGCCCGATTGGATACTTTCAATCAAAACTATTGCCAACAGCAGCACGCAACAGAAGAGCCACGGAAATCGTGAGTGCTTTTTAGCCAATTCCTTACATCTACATCTACATCTATATTTATACTCCACAAGCCACACAACGGTGTGTGGTGGAGGGCACTTTATGTGCCACTGTCATTACCTCCCTTTCCTGTTCCAGTCGCGCATGGTACGCAGGAAGTACGACTGCCGTGATCTCCTCGGGAGGTATAAGTAGGGGGAAGCAATATATTCGATACCTCATCCAGAAACTCACTCTCTCGAAAACTGGACAGCAAGCTACACCGCGATGCAGAGCGCCACTCTTGCAGAATCTGCCACTTGAGTTTGCTAAACATCTCCGTAACGCAATCACGGTTACCAAATAACCCAGTGACGAAACGCGCCGCTCTTCTTTGGATCTTCTCCATCTCCTCTGTCAACACGACTGGTACGGATCCCACACTAACGAGCAATACTCAAGTATAGGTCGAACGAGTGTTTTGTAAGCCACATCCTTTGTTGATGGACTACATTTTCTAAGGACTCTCCTAATGAATCTCAACCTGGCACCCGCCTTACCAAAATTAATTTTATATAATCATTCCACTTCAAATCGTTCCGTACGCATACTCCCAGATATTTTAAAGAAGTAACTGCTACCTGTGTTTGTTCCGCTATCATATAATCATGCAATAAAGGATCCTTCTTTCTATGTATTCGCAATACATTACATTTATCTATGTTAAGGGTCAATTGCCACTCCCTGCACCAAGTGCCTATCCGCTGCAGATGTTCCTGCATTTCGCTGCAATTTTCTAATGCTGCAACTTCTCTGTATACTACAGCATCATCTGCGAAAAGCCACATGGAACTTCCGACACTATCTACTTAATATCTTCAGCCTCCAGGTTTGCTTATTTTCTACGTTACAACGAAGTCAAACAGTAACAAAAGTTGCAGTGATGCAAAAACTAATATCATAAATTTATTGTGTTCGCAGAGAAGCCATGCAATTACGTAGTAATCTGTAATCAAAATCATTGTTTTCCTTGGTCTGTTGCAGATGACAAAGCAACTGAAATCAGAAAACAAGGTCATTTATATATATTGTGAAAAGCAACGGTCCCATAGGACTCCCCTGTGGCACGCCAGAGGTTATTTTAACGTCTGTAGACGTCTCTTCATTGAGAACAACATGCTGTGTTCCGTTTGTTAAAAACTCTTCAATCCAGCCACACAGCTAGTCTGATATTCCGTAGGCTCTTACTTCATCAGGTGACAGTGCGGAACTGTATCGAACGCCTTCCGGAAGTCAAGGAAAATAGTATCTACCTGTGAGCCTGTATCTAATATTTTCTGGGTCTCATGAACAAATAAAGCGAGTTGGGTCTCACACGATCGCTGTTTCCGGAATCCATGTTGATTCCTACAGAGTAGATTCTGGATTTCCAGAAATGACATGATACACGAGCAAAAAAACATGTTCTGAAATTCTACAACAGATCGACGTCAGAGATATAGGTCTATAGTTTTGCGCATCTGCTCGAAGACTGGGACTACCTGTGCTCTTTTCCAATCATTTGGAACCTTCCGTTCCTCTATAGACTTGCCGGTACACGGCTGTTAGAAGGAGGGCAAGTTATTTCGCGTACTCTGTGTAGAATCGAGTTGGTATCCCGTCAGGTCCAGTGGTCTTTCCTCTGTTGAGTTATTCCAGTTGCTTTTCTATTCCTTGGACACTTATTTCGATGTCAGCCATTTTTTCGTTTGTACGAGGATTTAGAGAAGGAACTGTAGTGCGGTCTTCCTCTGTGAAACAGCTTTGGAAAAAGGTGTTTAGTATTTCAGCTTTACGCGTGTCATCCTTCGTTTCAATGCCATCATCATCCCGGAGTGTCTGAATATGCTGTTTCGATCCACTTGCTGATTTAACGTAAGACCAGAACTTCCTAGGATTTTCTGTCAAGTCGGTACATCCAAGAGGTGAAACCGCGGCACATTTCAATACGCCATTCGTCGGTTCCCTGTTACTAGAAGTGACGCGGTGCTCGGACGCTGTGTATCCTAAGCTCCGGCCGCCTTTCCAGGAAAGGAAACAGTAATGGGTGCCGCAGTTGGACGGCAACCTCTGTGCGAGGCCGCGAGGTCCACTCTGCTACCACTCGGCTGACCGCCTCTCGCTTCTCGCACCGTGTCCTTGCTGGCTGTGCACACACCGCCTGTCTGCGCTCTCTCACCTCACTAAAGCCACTCCACGGAGGCCACACGTGTTTGGTAAACACTCTAACACCCATCGTAGTGCAACCACGACATGAAGAGGGAGTACGTGGGAAATCGCTATGCGCATGTTTGGGAGGCTCACGTGAGTTAGCTTTTACACAGGCAAGGTATGCTGCCCTAAGCCGTCGGCGCACGGACCGTGCATCCGAACGTTGAGCGTTGAGCGTGCCGAGTTTCTGACCTCAGCATGGAACAGCACGTTCGGGAGTCTTTCGGAATGTGCACAGCAATATCTAGATATTCTCAGCGTGCGTCTGAGAGTTGACCAATCGGATGGCACACGCATGCCATCTCCGTTCAACACAGAGCTGTGAGGCGCCATATTGGCATTCAGTTCAAGCCTATACGTATATGTGACGTTTCTGAGCATCAGCAAATTCAGAATCTCTAGAAAACCCGTTGTTAACTGTTTGATTCGTTGCAATAAAATAATGAGAAGTCATATTCGTGGCAAAAGAATTATTGTAACTTGCGTATTATGAGAGTATGTCATTTAAAGACAGCGACACACTGAGGATCCGCCAAAAATTCCATTGTTCTCGGTGCAATTTGTTGTAATTAAATTTCGGTTAGTAACATAGCTAAGGTTAAAGGATTTAGCATGAGGTAACGGGATAGATTTGGCCATTCATAAACTGTTATCACTTAAAAAAAGAAATTCGTAGTGGGCAGCGTCAATGATCCACTACCAGCTGGGTGGTAAAACTACGGTTCGTGTCTCGCGAAGTCTCAAAATATTTTTTTTCCCCAACATTCGCGTATTTAATAGGCTCAGATGCTTTATTATTAGTTTAATGTAAGTATATACTACAAATTTGATGTTACGTAAATATAAGTTCATCTTCTTATGAGGAGTGAGTTTGTTCGATTGGCTTAATCTACAGGACAGCTTGCGCTACTTCTATAAAGATATTTTGATCCTTTTTCCCTTGATATAATGTTAATTGTAATCCGTCTTGATTGCAATATGTTTATTCACATGACCGGTTTCGGGTCCTCTAGAACCATCTTCAGATCTGAAATGACAATGATACTAATTTACTATTTCATAAATGCAAGCCTATTGCGTCCTACCAGATCAACATGAAATGTACCAGAACGTACCTGCAATTTCGGTTACAGGAGTAACCCGTCCGCACTCAGCAACTTTCACATGCTCCGTCACATTAACTTGGTTGACAGAATGCACGTCATTTACATTAATTATAAAACTCTTACCGACAGGTGGCGTCTGGTACATTTGTTACAGCCGGCCGCGGTGGTCTCGCGGTTCTACGCGCGCAGTCCAGAACCGTGCGACTGCAACGGTCGCAGGTTCGAATCCTGCCTCGGGCATGGATGTGTATGATGTCGTTAGGTTAGTTATATTTAAGTAGTTCTAAGTTCTAGGGGCCTAATGACCACAGCAGTTGAGTCCCATAGTGCTCAGAGCCATTTTTGAACATTTGTTACATTACATATGCACATACTGCATGTAGTAGATTTTTCTAATTTGCCTTTATCTCTAAAAACACTTAGTTTAGATGTATAATTGTCGAGGTTAAAATCTGTGCTTGTCAAAATTAGGACGAAATTGGCTTGCATTTGTGAAATAGCAAATTAGTATCATTGTCATTTCAGATCTGAAAATGGTTCTAGAGGAACCGAAACCGGTCATGTGAAGAAACATTCTGCAATCAAGACGGATTATAATTAACATTATATAAAAAGTGACTGCGGTATCCCTGCCGACATTATGTCTGTTTTTGCAAAAATTTTTCCTTTGAGTTTCGTAATTCACGTCTTTTAATGATTCTGCTACTGGGTAGGAACAGTGATCAAGTAAGAATGACCTTAGCGTTTTACCAAAATGAGGGAAAGATAAAATAACGTTTATCTTACGTGGAGAACTATAGCAAATTTGTGTCGCACTGTTTGTAATGGAACATTTACAAGCCAGTGTCCTTGTTGATTGTACATGGTACGTTCCTTTTTGTCTCAAAACATGTACATCGATATTGAAGTTTTTGTGTATATTACACATAGAACAACGCGATATGAAAAATGGAGGAACCTGCTTTTTAGTAGGGAATACATGGGAATTTACGAGCGCCCGTTGAGCAAACAGTGTGATTTACGAACAGTAACATCCCACAACTGCCGCTGGAGTGCGTCGCGATCGCGTATACCACGTTGGGGCCCAGGTACCGTATGCACAAGTCGCGTCGTTCCTCAGCGTTCAGCAGCACGCTGAACTCGGCACGTTCAACGTTGACGTTCAACAGCACGGTCCGCGTGTCGACGGCTTTAGGCAAGCGAGCGCTGACGTCGAACAACACTCTTCATCCAAAATACTATCAGAGATACAAAATTGCAATGAAATATTAAAAGGATGAACTGTACTGGGTAAGATGCTTAAGCCATACCACCTCAATAACTCAGCCACTTTTTCGTTGGGTCATCAGTCTTCTGACTGGTTTAATGCTGCCCGCCACGAATTCCTCTCATGCAGCGACGTCTTCATCTCGGAGTAGCACTTGCCACCTAGGTCCTCAATTATTTGCTGGACGTATTCCAGTCTCAGTATTGGTTGAAAACAGTCTTGGTTGCATTTTTTTTAATATTTCAACTACCCCTTATTTAGGCATCTTCAGGTGAATCTTAATTTGGTATTTCTTAGAACAATCCTTTAGACAGTGTAGCCAAAGGGCATCGTCCAGTACATCAGGCCAACATCGCCTTCGTTAAACTCAGTAAAAACTTTTCTAGATGGACGCGATCTTAATTTTTATTCAGTTTAAGGAAGGCGATGTTGGCCTGATGTAATCGACGATGCCCTTTGGCTACACTGTCTAAAGGATCGTTCTAAGAAATGTCAAATTGAGATCGACCTGAAGATGCGTAAATAAGGCGAAGCGCGTACTTGAAAAATAATAAAACTAAAATTGCAACCAAGACTGTTTTTAACGAATACTGCTAAGCACTGCTTTGCTTTATGCCACATATGGATTGGAAGAATTCCAGTCTCAGTCGCCCTCTACAGTTTTGGCCCTCCTACAGCTCCCTGTAGTACCACGGAAGTCATTACCTGACGTTTTAACAGATGTCCTGCCATGCTGTCCCTTCTCCTTGTCAGTGTCTTCCACATATTCCTTTCCTTTCCGATTTTGTGCAGAACCTCCACACTCCCTACCTTATCAGTCCACCTAATTTTCAACATTCCCTGTAGTACCACGTCTGAAATGTTTCGATTCTCTCCTGTTCCGGTTTTCCCACAGTCCTTGTTTCTCCACCATATAATGCTCTCCCCCAGAAGTACATCCTCATAAATTTCTTCCTCAAATTAAGACCTATGTTTGATACTAGCAGACTTCTCTTGGGCAGGAATGACCTTCTTGCCAGAGCCAGTCTGCTTCTGATGTTCTCCGAGCTCCGTCCCTCATTGTTTGTTAGTTAGTTGGTTGCGTGTTCCATTGATCAATCGCACTGTACGGTAGCCGTTATGATGTGGAACGTCCCGTATGAAACAGATTATATATATATATATATATATATATATATATATATATATATATATATATATATATATATATATATATATTCAGTACCTATTATTTACCCCAGTCCCTTAAATGGCACAAAATGCATATACTATATTTATAGATTTATTTATACCTATTCAAGAGTTCATTTACCGTATAGAAGGAGTTGTCGAGGAGATATGATATCAATTCATTGCTGAAGCTATTACTGCTGTTTGTCAGACATTTTATTTCGCTTGGTAACTTGTCGAAAATTTTTAAAGCAGCGTATTTTACCCCCTTCTGTGCCAAAGATAGGTTGAGTAAAGGATAGTGTAAGTCTTTCTTTTTTCTGGTATTGTAATCATGAATGTAACTGCTGTTTTTAAATTGGCCCATGTTGCTGATAACAAATTTCATTGGTGAGTTAATATACTGTGAGGCTGTTGTAAGAATTCCCAATCCTTTAAAAAGATGCGTACAAGGTGTGCGACTATGAACCTCACACGTTATTCTAACCATTTTCTTTTGAGCAGTGAATTTACTTTTTTTTACTTTGCTGTATAGGTAGCAGAACTCCTTAACTTCATCTATTTCGTGACCATCAATACTGATGTCAAGTTTCTTGCCGTTCTCATTTCTACTACTTCTCATTATTTTCGCCTTTCTTTGATTTACTCTGAATCCATATTGTGTATTCATTAGATTGTTCATTCCATTCTTCTTCACTTTCACTCAGAATAGCAATATCATCAGCGAATCGTATCACTGATATCCTTTCACCTTGAATTTTAATTCCGCACCTGAACCTTTCTTTTAGTTCCATCATTGCTTCTTCGACGTACAGATTGAACAGAAGGGGAGAAAGACTACATTCCTCTCTTACACGCTTTATAATCTGAACAGCTTCGTTCTTGGACGTCCACTCTTATTATTCCCTCTTGCCTCTCCCTAGAGCTTACCCTCAGAATTTGGAACATGTTGCACCATTTTACATTGTCGAACTCCGGCCGCTGTGACCGAGCGGTTCTAGGCGCTCCAGTCTGGAGCCGTGCTGCTGCTACGGTCGCAGGTTCGAATCCTGCCTCGGGCATGGGTGTGTGTGATGTCCTTAGGTTAGTTAGGTTTAATTAGTTCTAAGTTTAGGGGACTGATGACCTCAGCTGTTAAGTACCATAGTGCTTAGAGCCATTTGAACCATACATTGTCGAACGCTTTTTCCTGGTCGACAAATTCCATGAATGTGTCTCGATTTATCTTTGGTTGCTTCTATTATCAACCACGTCATAATTGTCTCTCTGGTGTCTCTACCTTTCCTCAATTTTCTTTTCTATTCTTCTGTATATAATTCTTGTAAGCAACTTGGATGTATGAGCTGTTAATCTGATTGTACGATAATTCTCGCACTTGCCAGCCCTTGCAGCCTTCGGAATTATCGGAATTATGTGGCCGTTACTTTACCGACAGTCAGCTGGTATGTCGCCAGACTTAAACATTCTATACACCAACGTGAATAGTCGTTTTGTTGCCACTTCCCCCAATGATTTTAGAAATTTTGGTGGGATGTTATCTATTCCTTCTGCCTTATTTGATCTTGAGTCCTCCAAAGGTCTCTTAAATTCTCTTTCTAATACTGGATCCCCTATGTTTTCCAAATCAACTCCTGTTTCTTCTTCTATCACATCAGACAAACCTTCCCCCTCATAGTCGCCTTGAATGTACTCTTTCCATCTATCCGCTTTCTCCTCTGCATTTACAGTGGAATTTCCGTTGTACTCTTAATGTTACCACCATTGCTTTAATGTCACTGAAGATAGTTTTGAGTTTCCTGTAGGCTGAGTCAGTCCTTCCGACAGTCATTTATTTTTCTATTGCTTCACGTTTCTCATGTAGCCATTTCGTCTTACCTTTCCTGCAATTCTTATTTATTTCATTCCTTAACGACTTGTATTTGTGTATTCCTGAATTTCGCAGAACATTTTCTACTTCGTTCTTTCATCGATAAACTCATGTATTTCTTCCGTTACCCATGGTTTCTTTGGTGTTACCTTCTATGTATGGATGTTTTTCTATCCACCTTCTGTGATGGCACTTTTGAGAGTGTCCATTGCTCTTCAACTGCATTGGAAAGTGCGCTATTCCTTATTGCTCTATGTATAGCCTTAGAGAACTTCAAGCGTGTCTCGTCATGACTTAGTACTTCTGTGTACCACTTCTTTGCGTATTGATTCTTCCTGATTAATCTCTTGAACTTCAGCCTACTCTTCATCACTACTACACTCCTGGAAATGGAAAAAAGAACACATTGACACTGGTGTGTCAGACCCACCATACTTGCTCCGGACACTGCGAGAGGGCTGTACAAGCAATGATCACATGCACGGCACAGCGGACACACCAGGAACCGCGGTGTTGGCCGTCGAATGGCGCTAGCTGCGCAGCAATTGTGCACCACCGCCGTCAGTGTCAGCCAGTTTGCCGTGGCATACGGAGCTCCATCGCAGTCTTTAACACTGGTAGCATGCCGCGACAGCGTGGACGTGAACCGTATGTGCAGTTGACGGACTTTGAGCGAGGGCGTATAGTGGGCATGCGGGAGGCCGGGTGGACGTACCGCCGAATTGCTCAACACGTGGGGCGTGAAGTCTCCACAGTACATCGATGTTGTCGCCAGTGGTCGGCGGAAGGTGCACGTGCCCGTCCACCTGGGACCGGACCGCAGCGACGCACGGATGCACGCCAAGACCGTAGGATCCTACGCAGTGCCGTAGGGGACCGCAGTGCCACTTCCCAGCAAATTAGAGACACTGTTGCTCCTGGGGTATCGGCGAGGACCATTCGCAACCGTCTCCATGAAGCTGGGCTACGGTCCCGCACACCGTTAGGCCGTCTTCCACTCACGCCCCAACATCGTGCAGCCCGCCTCCAGTGGTGTCGCGACAGGCGTGAATGGAGGGACGTGTCGTCTTCAGCGACGAGAGTCTCTTCTGCCTTGGTGCCAATGATTGTCGTATGCGTGTTTGGCGCCGTGCAGGTGAGCGCCACAATCAGGACTGCATACGACCGAGGCACACAGGGCCAACACCCGGCATCATGGTGTGGGGAGCGATCTCCTACACTGGGCGTACACCTCTGGTGATCGTCAAGGGGACACTGAATAGTGCACGGTACATCCAAACCCTCATCGAACCCATCGTTGTACCATTCCTAGACTGGCAGGGGAGCTTGCTGTTCCAACAGGACAGTGCACGTCCGCCTGTATCCCGTGCCACCCAACGTGCTCTAGAAGGTGTAAGTCAACTACCCTGGCCAGCAAGATCTCCGGATCTGTCCCCCATTGAGCATGATTGGGAGTGGATGAAGCGTCGTCTCACGCGGTCTGCACGTCCAGCACGAACGCTGGTCCAACTGAGGCGCCAGGTGGAAATGGCATGGCAAGCCGTTCCACAGGACTACATCCAGTATCTCTACGATCGTCTTCATGGGAGAATAGCAGCAGTGGATATACACTGTACTAGTGCCGACATTGTGCATGCTCTGTTGCCTGTGTCTATGTGCCTGTGGTTCTGTCAGTGTGATCATGTGATGTATCTGACCCCAGGAATGTGTCAATAAAGTTTCCCCTTCCTTGGACAATGAATTCACGGTGTTCTTATTTCAATTTCCAGGAGTGTACATTGCGATCTGACTCTATACCAGCTCTTGGGTACGCCTTAGAATCCAGTATCTGATTTCTGTGTCTCTGTCTTATCAGGATATAATTTAACTGGAACCTTACCGGCCTTTTCCAAGCATATCCCCTCCTTTTGTGATTCTTGAGCAGAGTTTTCGCTATTACTAGCTGAAATTTATTGCAGAACTCAGCCACTCTTTCAAATAAAAGCTGCTTAACTTGAAAGGAGACATAGCGAGGTGTTCATCATTCTTTCGTAGGTGTGCCACATAAAAGTACAGAACAAGGAAGCAACCAAATAACTGCCACTCACCACAGAGTATTTTTATGAAGTTCAACTCGTAGATGTGACTTTGCGTGGGAGCTACGTAGACGCTCGGCTGGTGTTGTCCTAGATGGGTGGGTCTGGCATCAGGAATAGATATCTCTAGCACCGGCAACCACTCGCTGGCATCAGATACAAGGGTACGGTCCCAGACTTCTATAGTGGTCAGGAGAGAACCAGGTGGGATCCAGATGTGAGATCCTAGTTACGCTCGAGATCGGTGAGAAAACATAATTGACAATAGTACGTTAATTAGGCAGTGTGAGCGTGTGTGGGTGCAATTCTGTCATTCTGCGCAACGGATTAATCTGAGATATACCCTTTACACCGTGGCTCCTGCAAGATGCAATTTCCAACTCCACGCTACTATAGAAGTCGGACAGACGCTCCTAATGTTCTAAAGAGAAATGCCTGAAAAACTTTCAGCAATAAATATCTTCTGGAGTCGTCCGCTGTAAGGAAATGACACAAACATTCACAAAATTTCTTACGTAACTAGTGGTGTACTTCGGTACTGGAGTAGTGGTAGTTAGTGTAAGAAAAACGTGAAACTAAAGAAAATTATTATTTATTTTGCAAAAATTCTAAGAAATCACAATGGCACTTTCAGTTATGAACTGAACAAGTTATTTCCGGGTTCTTTTCGGAATGTGAAGTTACCTCTTAAGGATAGGATTCGCTAATGAAATTTCTATACAAAGTTTAAGATTTTTATTGACTTGGCAAAATAGCTGAGTGCCGCGCCTACTCAACTTGAATGATTATGCGTTAGAATGTTGCTAGATATGGTCGAGGCAGTCGTGAGTGAAATGCAGTGAAGTCTACTGTTGTGGAGGAAATGTGGGGCTCGCAAGAGCTGTAGTGCACATACCGTAAGCTGCGATGACTGCTGTCTGTGCCACTCGCTGCTGACAAATAAGATAACTCTCGTTCTATATGGATTGACCTTCGCCAATCAAACTCTCCCTACGCCTTGATGAAGTCAAGGACTCCTATTCACCCCTAGTCTAACTGTTGGCGTGGTACACCTGTCAGATAACCAGTCCACCGCAATTCCACTCAAAAATTCGATCGCAGGCGTTTAACTATAACTCTGTCCGTTCACACTGCACAATAAGTGTGGCGGCCAACACAGTGAACAATGCTTAATTGAAAGGACTCAATATAGAGTCGCACTCCGATTCGCTCTCGACAGATATGCTCTCCCAGTGAAGTACTGAGGAGAGACTTGTTCCTCGCTCTTTGAGTACACGTACGAGCGCATACGCTCTCGTTATGTGTTCTCGCTCCAAGAGCAACAACAGAGCGGCCCATCTTCCATCTTCACGCCAGACATGAAGGGATATAGCTTTCAGTCTCTTACATTACTCCTTCAGCTCAAGGCGTCAGGAATATTGTCTGCCAATCAGCATTGCTCTTCTAAAACGAGAGAATGAAGTTTCGTTTAAGGCGACCAATCCGGAAATCTGTAGCATCGGCGTTTGGCGTTTGCTGCCTCCCTGTGAAAATCTCTGAAACTGCATGCTCTGTTTGTAAAGAATGTGTAGGCTGGGCGCTCCCACACAAAGTAGTGGAACTTGCTTTTAAGCCGAACACGGGGTCGTTCTTCCTTTCTCTCGGGCAAACGCTGTGTGCTCTACGGGCGGTCACCTCGGCATTTGGCATTGACTCGTCCTCTGATGGGACCGGAGCCCTCGGCGTGCGGTTTGCGTCTCCTGAACTAAAAGTCCCTGCGACTATCGTGTCTTGAATGTGTGTGTGCACGCCATCCTTGAGTATTTCAATCTCAGAACGCATTTGCGATTTACTAGTTATTTGCATATCGTTTACATGAATTCATACAACATTGACATTATCTTATCGATTTTGGGTTCGAATGAAGCGTCTTGATGTGCGGAATATGATTGTGAGGGCGGAATATGTGGGCAATGAAAGTCAGGAGACCATGACGTCTTACAGCAGTAGTACAGGACTGTCCTTTAAAGCGCCACACATCACCTGGGTCAGCAAAACAATGCCTCAGTAGTGGCGGAATACCGTGTACACACGTGTAATGCAGTGCAGTGCAGCAGTGCAGCGAAGGGTCGGGTGATGGCTGTTGCGTCACTAGGCGTCCGTCGACCCGCCAACTACAGCAGCCTCCAACTCAAAGAATCGATCTCCAAAGTATACTCGTTGCCCTCGAAGATCTGCACTCAGGAGTTAAGCCCTGAAGTACCTGCTAGGTCGCAGAGGTCGGCTCTCAGCCGCCATTTGGGAAACAGAAGCCAGCAGCATCAGTTCTGCTACAGGAATGGGATGAACAAATGCAGCGTCCATCTACTAGAAGGTGGATAACGGACACCATCCAGGACACACAGGTCGAGCCTTCAGCAGGCCTGCAGGGTGATGGCGGATCCCGTGCCCCATCACTGTTGCTTCCGGAACTGGCCGGGCAGCTGGCAGCAGCAGCGTCCTTCCAGCTGTACTTGTGGCTCCACAGACGTTTGGAAACAGGTAGGCGTGCCGGCGGTCGACCTTCAGAGCCTCCCCTCCCACAGTATAGCTACAACTGACACAAGGGCCGCCGGATTGGCCGAGCGGTTCTAAGCGCTCCAATCTGGAACCGCGCGACCGCTACGGTCGCAGGTTCGAATCCTGCCTCAGGCATGGATGTGTGTGATGTCCTTAGGTTAGTTTTAAGTAGTTCTAAGTTCTATGGGACTGATGACCTCAGACGTTAAATCCCATAGTGCTCAGAGCCATTTGAAACTGACACAAGGGCTGACACTGCACACTGGCCAAGCAGCACTCACCTACCACGAATGAGACATTTGTTGGGCAGGATCGGGTATTTACACTGAAGCGCCAACGGAACTGATGTAGGTATGCATATTCAGATTCACAGATATGTTATCACGCAGAGTACGGAGCTGCGATAGGCAACGCCTATATAAGACAGGAAGTGTTCAGCGCATTTGTTAGATCGGCTACTGCTGCTACAATGGCAGGTTATTAAGATTCAACGTCGTAACGTTACAGTTGGCGCACAAGCGGTGGGACCCAGCATCCTCGAGGTAGCGATGAAGTGGGGATGGTCCTGTACGAAAATTTCACGAATATACTGTGAATATCAGGAATCCAGTAAAACATCAAATATCCAATGTCGCTGTGGCCGGAGAAAGATTCTGCAAGAATGGGACCAATGACGACTGAAGAGAATCGTTCATCGTGACAGAAGTGCAACCCTTTCGCAAATTGCTGCAGATTTCAATGCTGGGCCATCAACAAGTGTCAGCGTGGAACCCATTTAACGAAAACATCGTCGATATGGACTTTCGGAGCCGAAGTCCCATTCGTGTACCCTTGATGACTGCACGATACAAAGCTTTACGCCTCGCCTGGGCCCGTCGACACCAACGTTAGGCTGTTGAAGGAAAGATTTTGCCTCGTCGGACCAGTCTCGTTTCAAATTGTACCGAGTGGATGGACGTGTACTGGTATGGTGACAAGCTCATGAATCCATGGACCATGAATGTCAGCAGGGGACTATTCAATCTGGTGGAGGCTCTGTAGTGGTGTGGGGCGTGTGCAGTTGGATTGATATGTGACCCTTCATACTTTTAGATGTGACTCTAACAGGTGACACGTACGTATGCATCCTGTCTGATCACCTGCCTCCATTCGTGTCCATTGTACATTCTGGCAGATTTGGACAATGCGACACCCCACACGTCCAGAATTGCTACAGAGTGGCTCCAGGAAAACTCTTCTGAGTTCAAATACTTCCGCTGGTCGCAAAACTCCCCAGGCATGAAGATTATTAAGTACATCTGGGATTCCTTGCAATGTGCTTTTCAGAATAGATCTGCACCACTCCCCCGCCTCCTCACTCTTACGGATTTATGGACAGCCCTGAAGTATTCATGGTGTCAGTTCGCTCCAGCACTACTTCAGACAGTCGAGTCCATGCCATGTCGCGCTGCGCCCTTTTACGTGCTCGCGACGTCCCTACACGATATTAAGCAGGTGTACCAGTTTCTTTGGCTCTGCAGGTTATGTTGGCGCTTCCTGCTCGTTGTGCGGCGGTGGGGATGGTTATGGCATCATGTTTCCTGGCTTCAGCGCGCTCTCATCTCTCCTAGAGATTTCAGACTTTCGAAACATCGCGTTTCAGAGGTTCTTTTCTGCTGAATGCTTAAAGTATTGTTGTATGTAGTCTTCCTTACGAAACTCTGCCTTATCACTAGTGTGACTGTATCTCTCGACATAGATGTTGTCATTATGCTTCGCTTGCACACCTGCGCTCTTGTCATGCCCCGTGCTGCCAACTTCCGTAATTGCCGCGACTCGCTCAGCATTTCACCCTAGCTGGCAGTCTACTGGTCATTGACAGGCGGTACGGCCTCCGGCAGTTCCCCAGATATAACTTGGACGCAGTGTTAGTAGCCGCCGGGGATATTATCTTGGGGCGTAACTGGTGGAAGGTTAGAAAAGATATGATGGTCAACTTCGTTGTTTTAAATGGGTTGGCACATTATACACAAAAGAGGCACACCTGCTTAATACCGTGCAGGGCCCCCGGGAGCACGCGGAAGGGCCTGAACACGACGTGGCATGGACTCGAATAATGGCTGAAGTAGTACTGGAGGGAATTGACACCATAAATACTGCAGGGCTGTCCATAAATCCGTAAGAGTACGAGGGGTTGGAGACCTCTGCTGAACAGCAAGTTGCAAGGCATCCCAAATATACTTAATAATGTTCATGTCTGGGGAGTTTGGGGGCCAGCGGAGCTGTTTCAACTCAGAAGAGTGTTCCTGGAGCCGCTCTGTAGCAATTCTGGACGTGTGGGGTGTCGCATTGTCCCTCTGGAATTACCCAAATCTGTCAGAATGTACAATGGACATAAATGAATGCTTGTCATCAGACAGGATGCTTACGTACGTCTCACCTGTCAGAGTCGTATCTAGACGCATCAGTGGTCCCATATCACTCCAACTGTACATGCCCCACACCATTACAGAGCCGCCACCAGCTTGAACAGTCCTCTGCAGACATGCAGGGTCCATGGATTCATGAGGTTGTCTCCATACCCGCACACGTACATCCACTCGATATAACTTGAATCCTCTGACCTGGCAACATACACTCCTGGAAATTGAAATAAGAACACCGTGAATTCATTGTCCCAGGAAGGGGAAACTTTATTGACACATTCCTGGGGTCAGATACATCACATGATCACACTGACAGAACCACAGGCACATAGACACAGGCAACAGAGCATGCACAATGTCGGCACTAGTACAGTGTATATCCACCTTTCGCAGCAATGCAGGCTGATATTCTCCCATGGAGACGATCGTAGAGATGCTGGATGTAGTCCTGTGGAACGGCTTGCCATGCCATTTCCACCTGGCGCCTTAGTTGGACCAGCGTTTGTGCTGGACATGCAGACCGCGTGAGACGACGCTTCATCCAGTCCCAAACATGCTCAATGGGGGACAGATCCGGAGATCTTGCTGGCCAGGGTAGTTGACTTACACCTTCTAGAGCACGTTGGGTGGCACGGGATACATGCGGACGTGCACTGTCCTGTTGGAACAGCAAGCTCCCCTGCCAGTCTAGGAATGGTACAACGATGGGTTCGATGAGGGTTTGGATGTACCGTGCACTATTCAGTGTCCCCTCGACGATCACCAGAGGTGTACGGCCAGTGTAGGAGATCGCTCCCCACACCATGATGCCGGGTGTTGGCCCTGTGTGCCTCGGTCGTATGCAGTCCTGATTGTGGCGCTCACCTGCACGGCGCCAAACACGCATACGACCATCATTGGCACCAAGGCAGAAGCGACTCTCATCGCTGAAGACGACACGTCTCCATTCGTCCCTCCATTCACACCTGTCGCGACACCACTGGAGGCGGGCTGCACGATGTTGGGGCGTGAGCGGAAGACGGCCTAACGGTGTGCGGGACCGTAGCCCAGCTTCATGGAGACGGTTGCGAATGGTCCTCGCCGATACCCCAGGAGCAACAGTGTCCCTAATTTGCTGGGAAGTGGCGGTGCGGTTCCCTACGGCACTGCGTAGGATCCTACGGTCTTGGCGTGCATCCGTGCGTCGCTGCGGTCTGGTCCCAGGTCGACGGGCACGTGCACCTTCCGCCGACCACTGGCGACAACATCGATGTACTGTGGAGACCTCACGCCCCACGTGTTGAGCAATTCGGCGGTACGTCCACCCGGCCTCCCGCATGCCCACTATACGCCCTCGCTCAAAGTCCGTCAACTGCACATACGGTTCACGTCCACGCTGTCGCGGCATGCTACCAGTGTTAAAGACTGCGATGGAGCTCCGTATGCCGCAGCAAACTGGCTGACACTGACGGTGGCGGTGCACAAATGCTGCGCAGCTAGCGCCATTCGACGGCCAACACCGCGGTTCCTGGTGTGTCCGCTGTGCCGCTCGTGTGATCATTGCTTGTACAGCCCTCTCGCAGTGTCCGGAGCAAGTATGGTGGGTCTGACACACCGGTGTCAATGTGTTCTTTTTTCCATTTCCAGGAGTGTATTTCCAGTCAAGAACAGTCTAATGTCGGTGCTAACGGACCCAGGCGAGGCGTGAAGCTTTGTGTTGTGCAGTCATCAAGGGTACACGATTGGCCTTTCGGCTATGAAACCACAAACGATGATGTTTCGTTGAATGGTTCGCATGGTGACACTTGATGGCTCAGCATTGACATCTGCAACCATTTGCGGAAATGTTGCACTTCTGTCACGTTGAACGATTCTCTTCAATCATCGTTGGTTCCGTTCTTGCAATATCTTTTTCCGGTCGCAGCGATGTCGGTGATCTGATGTTTTACCGGATTCCTGACATTCACGGTACACTCGTGAAATGGCCGTGGGGGAAAATCGTCACTGTCTCTACTTCGGTGATACTGTGTCTCATCTCTCGTGTGCTGACAATAACACCACCTTCAGACTCACTTAAATCTTGATAACGTGCCATTGCAGCAGCCGTAACCGATCTAACAACTGCGCCGGACACTTCGTGTCTTATATAGACGTTGCCGACAGCAGCGCCTTATTCTGCCTGTTTACATGTCTCTGTATTTGAATATGCGTGCCTATACGAGTTTCTTTGGTGATTCAGTGTATGACGGTATCTCTCGGCTTCCATGTTGTCATTATGCTTCGCTCGCAGACCTTGTCCCCTTCATACCGCATGCTGAGATAACTTCTGTATTTGATGCAGCTCGATCAGCATTTCCCCCAGCTGGGCAGAATACTGGTCATTGGTACAGGCGGTTGGCGTTCTAGCAGCTGTCAAAGTAGACCTTGGGCGCAATGTTAATGACTGGCGGGGATACTATCATGGGGTATAATAAGTGGAAGGATAGAAAACATATTATAGCTAACTTTGTTATTTTAAATGGGTTGGCCGGCCGCTCTGGCCGAGCGGTTCCAGGCGCTTCAGTTTGGAACTGCGCTGCTGCTACGGTAGCAGGTTCGAATCCTGCCTCGGGCATGGATGTGTGTGATGTCCTTAGGTTAGTTAGGTTTAAGTAGTTCTAAGTTCTAGGGGAATGATGATCTCAGATGATAAGTCCCATAATGCCTAGAGCCATTTGAACCATTTAAATGGGTTGGCACAGTCTTTTATTTGCCCTGCAGTGAGCAGCATGTTGTCTATGTTCAGTAGTAGAACGCCTGGAAACCTCTACAGTACGTTAGGTTCTGTCAGATTTATTTATGAGGGCCCGTTAATGAAAGGACATTACACCACGTGGGATCTTTAGTGTACAGAACACATGGAATGAAAAGCAATATTCCACTCACTGCATGTTTCGTGTGGCCATTGAATATGAACAACATTCTAATCGTTGCAGAGTTCGTGTATTTATCAGCTGGGTATAGACCATTTGTCTGCGCTTTACTGTCGTAGCGAGAAGACGACGTCCTCATTAACTTATCAGATCTTCACGATATTCTGTGCGAAAGTTGAGAAAGTTGATCCGGTTTTTATTTAGAGGAATATCGTCAAAATATGAGAGCTACAGTGAGATTGTATGCTCAGAGACATCCTAATCTAGCAACAATTTTGCGATCTCCATTTGCAAACATAATACAAGCATTTCAGGAGACGGGAAACGGCGAGAGTAAAAAACGAAAACTCCTCAATTCTGTAATCGACGACCGACAAGCCAATGACATCTAAAAAGCTGTAACTCAGAATGCACATGTTAATACAAGGCAGGTCTCACGCGAGGGTTGAATCAGTCAATGAACAGAGTTCACCCATAGCCCATATCACTTTATAAGGAGCTCCATGGCGATGGCACTCGAGGAAGGGTACAAATTCTGTGACTGGGGGCTACGTAAACAGCAAACAAATGACGAGTTATTGATCAAGACTTTTTGTTACGGATAACGCATCGTCTACAAACCAGGGGTACGTTAATGTTCGCAACACGTATTACTGGTCCACTGAAAAGCGGCAGTGGCTGAGAGAAGTGGACAAACAAAGACCTTGGTGGTGCAGTCTTCTAAGTAAACATGTAGTAACAACACTATGGGTATCCTACACATTCTGTACACAGAATTACAGAGGTTCTCAGCAACAGATCTGAAGATGGTTGGATTGGTCGGTACAGCAACATAAAGTGGCGTGCACATTCGCCACAGCTAACGGCTGTGGAATTTTACTTGGAAGGTAAATTGAAACAAGAAGTTACAATGAAATTCCAACCACTCGCGAAGACGCGAATGAACGTATTACACGAACCTCTTCATCTATCAACTCCGATAAAATTCAGGTTGCAGTATTGTCCACATGAAATCGTTCTACAGCATGTGTGGTTACTAAAGACCACCATTTATAGTAACAACGTTATCTGATATCATTAAATTACTTACTCTACATGTCATTCTGGTCTCACTGTATCGTGTTTGCAGATGGATTTTTGAGGTCAGTAACATGATATGATATAATTACTGTACAACACAACGCATGGTACGAGTCCTCAGACATAGTATTAGAAGGTAAATAGTAAATAATAACAAGGCAATTCATTTAACATCACACCTCCTCTACCCATCCACTATGTTCCGATTGAAGCTAAGCCAGTTTTTGTTTGAAAGATTTCCTTGTATTACTAAAAGTGGCTGAGTTATTCAGGTGGCCTGTTACAGGAGTTCCAGAATGCATAATATTTAAGACAAGTTAAAGAAAACGTTGTCTGGCGTTTAAAAATAATGAGTTGGGAGAGTTAAAGCAAACACTGCTCTGTACTGCACTTCACTGCTACTTGATAGGAGGGATCTGTTTTAAGAGGAGTAATGGGGGAGATAGAAAGTGGATTGGTCCTTTTGCGTGAGGTAATGTTTTATGGTGATCCGTGGTTCAGGTCGGTTGGGTTGTGGAGATAGATATAAAGCTGGAGGACGGTTGGAAGTGTGAAGATATTCTTCTTCTTCTTTCACCCTCTTTGGGGTACCCTGGATCAATCATTTCTCTGTGCGTTGTTCTTTTCTTAGGGCCCAGTATTTCTTCATTCTTTCTGATCTTCTTCTCCTCTCTTCTTCCACTTTTGTGTGCATTTGTCTTGGAATCTTATGTTATCATCTTTAGTAATTAATTTAGCGGTTCGATCAATAAGTGAATTTTCTGAAATCTTTAAATCCACTAGGTCTTTCTCAGTTTCTTTAAACCAGTTGGGCTTCGTTTTTAGTTTACGGAGGAAGTCAAAGATTTGTTTAGTTAATCTGTTGGAATTCATCCTGAGAAGATGACCATAAAAATTTATTATCCATTTTCGCATAGAATCTGAAAGTTTTTCAATTTTCTTGTAGAGAGTTTCATTTTTGATGTATATAATCTTATTGTCTTGAAATTTTGGCCCAATGATTTTTCTTAAATTTTTTCTTTCCTTTAGCTCAAGTTTCTCCACTTGGCCTTTGAAATTCATGTTAAGTGTTTCTGCTGCATACAGTGCTTCTGGCTTAATCACTGTCTTGTAATGTGTAATTTTGGACCCCCATGAAAGGGATTTTTTGTTGTATGTATTTTTTGTTAGTTGTAAGGCCAGTTCAGTGAAGATATTACGAAAATGGGATATAATTTTTTTTCTTTAGAAAACATAACAGACCTCCACTCTGCCCTCCAACGAGTCCTGGTTTGACACAGTGTGGCCACAAATGGGGGTGGTTTGGTTTAGTGGAATGTACGCTACAGAGCGTCTGTCTTGGAGCTGTTCTTGAAGTACATGCTGTGGTCCGTTTGCTAATGCGGCTGGTCCCGGTGGAGGTTCGAGCCCTCCCCCGGTCATGGGTGTGTGTGTTTGTCCTTAGGATAATTTAGGTTAAGTAGTGTGTAAGCTTAGGGACTGATGACGTTAGCAGTTAAGTCCCATAAGATTTCGCACACATTTGAACTTTTTTTTTCTGTTTGCTAAAAACTCTTCAGTCCAGCCACACAGCTGGTCTGATATTCCGTAGGCTCTTACTTTGTTTATCAGGCGACAGTGCGGAACTGTATCGAACGCCTTCCGGATGTCAACGAAAATGGCACCTACCTGGGAGCGTGTGTCTAATATTTTCTGGGTCTCATGAACATATAAAACCTCATAGTGGCGTTACTGGCGTCACTATTATGTGAGTGACCCGAAATTTGAAGAGACATCACCTTTCATATGTAGAAGGACGCCTATCAACTTTCGTTTATGTCGCACAACTCCTTTGTCGCGTTGCGATTTTTTTTTCCCGTCAGTGTAGACTGACAAGGCCAGTGCATAAGAGATGGTGGCAGCAGAGGGCGATCAACGCTTCATCATACGTCATTGGCACTGACCCGGGAGCGCGGGACAAGGCCAACGTTTCGACTCGGCCCTGCGGCACGATTTCTCCCACTCACCCGACGAGCTGCGCTCAGTAATTGTATAAAAGGACCAGTGCTGCTTGCCTTTTTGTACCCTATTTGTTCACCGTAGGCGTCCGCTACAGTTCCACACGGCCCCCTAATGAAGAAAATGCGAGCTCACGGAGTATCAGACCAGTCACGTGATTAGCTCGACGAATTTCTAACAGCCAGGACACAGCACGTTATTAACGCAGAGAAATCTTCAGCCCTAAAAGTAACTTCCGGCATACCCCAATGAAGTGTAACTCAATGTCTACTTTTCAAAACATTCACTAACGAAAAAAAAGACGACTCACGAGGAAGGAATTACCCGAATGTGACGGAAAATGGTAGATGCGATTTACACGTACAGACAAACAAACCATTACAGTTTCAGAAAAAATGGATGATTTATTCAAGAGAAAGAACCTCAAAAGTTGAGCTGGTCAGTAACGTGTTGGTCTCCTATGCAAGGCGTTATTAGAACTGGAATCTCACTGAGTGGAGTAGAATTGCCCTCAGTGACGAGTCCAGCTGCGATCTGGGCCCCAACGACCAGCGAGGACTTGTCTGGAGACGCCTCCGATGGAGGTGGGACGCCAACCCGACTGTAGCCCGCCTACGGCCCCACAACCAGGAGTGATGGTCTGGAATGTCTTCTCTTTTTCCATTGCAGAATCCCTTTGGTTGTGACGCGCGCCGCCGTTGCAGAACAGTGGTGCGTCCAGGTACTCCACGCCCCGTTTTGTCGCCCTTCATGCCAAGCCATTCTGGACTTACATTTCAGCAAGTTAATGCCTGCCCGCACGCGGCGACAGTTTCTACCGCTTCTCTTCCTGCTTGCCAGATACTACCTCGGCCAGTAACGTCTCCGGATGTGTCCCTGCAATCTGGTTTCCCAGGACAGAGCGCATCAGGTTATGGTTCTGGAAAGGGACCAAGATTAGTTACTGTTACTTGCACAAAACACACAAACTTTATTTCCCTTAAAACACTTAATCACACATGACAATACGGCTGAAAGCCCGAACACAAGTTATTAAAATTGCTTTAAGGAATACATGTGGCTGAAGGCCTTACTTTAAAAAAATCTTACGTAAATACTCGGCTGAAAGCCACACACTAGACATAGAACTGAGGCTTAAGACCTGGATAATAATGAGGGTTTCCAATGGACAAAATCCACCTCCAAAAAAATTACTTTAAGCAAGAATCTTCAAAGTTTTAATTTAAGACGGCTGAAGGCCTTATCTTAACATTAAAACAAACTAAATTAATAGAGGGCTGAAGGCCTCGCACTGTACTTGAAACTAAAAGAAAATCACAATCTATAACAACGCAACAGTGGTGCTCAGAAGTGCTCCAGGAGTCGGTCTGAGGCGGTAGCTCTAACGTAAGGTTAGGTGAGACCGGCAGCCAAGAATAATATTAAGTAATCAGACGGCAACCCGACCCAGAGACGGTTGAAGGACCAACCAACAACCTGATCAATTCCGCTGCGCCCACCAACGGCGCGACAGCGGAAAATATCAGCCGCGGAAGAAGATAGCAGCAGCACTACGTCTTCAAAATTGGCGTCTAGAAACAGCCAAGGCACAATAACCACTCAAAAATATAAACAATACCAAAGGCTGTCAAACAACAAGTGCTACGGACAGCGTCAACACGGCGAGGAAAAACACACCTACTCCAGTACGCAGTCGGCATTAACTGCTCAGTCGAAACTACACAAGCTAGACACAGTTCCACGAAAACACTTCCAGAAGAACTCGAACAACCGTAAAAGCAATCACTGTGGAAAAACCAGGACGAATGACAAGTCGACACGCACAGAGAACCCGAAGCGGTCGGCGACCAAATATACGTCGTCCGATGAGACGACCGACCGAACAACCGACCAAGGTCGTCCCCACTCAAGTCACGTCTGTCAAAGACTGTCGGGCGAGTCTTGGCTGTCCGGACCTCACTGCAGCTCCATGCCAACTCAACTCCATGTCTGTTGGGAACTCGGAGACAAGGCGATCCGGGCACACTGGCTCGGACCCAACCAGGCAGAGGTAACTCTTGCCCATTGGCCATCCGACATCTCTGCACCAGGAAGGAACCGACCCCCGTCCGGCGAGATGACCAACTGACGAGGCCCAGGCACGGTCAAAAGACCACGTCCCCCGATGACACACCTTAGCGAACGACCAAGCATCGGTCGTTCCCGCTGCAGCCTTCTTCCGTCGGACAGAGCATGTGTGTCGCCAGCGGTCGATGAGTACTGGCTCTCCGTACCTCACTGGCGCTCCGTCCCAATTGAACCCCCGACACGCGACGAGCCGGAAATACCAGCGGTCGCTTCAAAGATAATACGGCAGTGATCTTATCGATACGCGCTGCTGCCATTCACGGGCAGGCAAGCCAGCAACTTAGTGACGCCAGTAAATCGAATAAGAAACGAGGTGACAGTTCCATAAATAGAAGCTGTCAAGCAAGAAGCGGCATGAACATGAGGCAGGCACAGCTCAGTCCTCTGTTTAGAGCATTTGCAGTTTTATGGGGAGGACCCTTCAACCAGGTCGTTACTTTTGCGAGTTGGACAGTAACTGCACGGTATGGGTGAGGATGACATCCTGCAACTCTATCAATGTCAATGTGAATAGCTGCTTGCAAAAGAACCAGAGGTGGACTAACTCGTTATTGGCTTGCTCATTTTGTGAAGTTCTTTTTCTTTAGTAAATAAACCAGTTTTTTCTAAAATTGTAATCATGTGTTGCTCTGTACGCGTACATCACAACATATGAGTTTCGTCCCATTCGGATAATTCGTCAGTGTTGCGTTTATTTATTTATCATTGTCTTGGAGTGCATACAGGGTCTTACAAAGAGGTACGGCCGAACTTTCAGGAAACATTCCTCACACACAAATAAAGAAAATATGTTATGTGGACATGTGTCCGGAAACGCTTAATTTCCATGTTAGAGCTCATTTTAGTTTCGTCAGTATGTGCTGTACTTCCTCGATTTACCGCCAGTTGGCCCAATTGAAGGAAGGTAATGTTGACTTCGGTGCTTGTGTTGACATGCGACTCATTGCTCTACAGTATTAGCATCAAGCACATCAGTACGTAGCATCAACAGGTTAGTGTTCATCATGAACGTGGTTTTGCAGTCAGTGCAATGTTTACAAATGCGGAGTTGGCAGATGCCCATTTGATGTATGGATTAGCACGGGGCAATAGCCGTGGTGCGGTACGTTTGTATCGAGACAGATTTCCAGAACGAAGGTGTCCCGACAGGGAGACGTTCTAAGCAATTGATCGGCGTCTTAGGGAGCACGGAACATTCCAGCCTATGACTCGCGACTGGGGAAGACCTAGAACGACGAGGACACCTGCAATGCACGAGGCAGTTCTTCGTGCAGTTGACGATAACCCCAATGTCAGCGTCAGAGAAGTTGCTGCTGTACAAGGTAACGTTGACCACGTCACTATATGGAGAGTGCTACGGGAGACCCAGTTGTTTCCGTACCATGTACAGCGTGTGCAGGCACTATCAGCAGCTGATTGGCCTCCACGGGTACACTTCTGCGAATGGTTCATCCAACAATGTGTCAATCCTCATTTCAGTGCAAATGTTCTCTTTACGGATGAGCCTTCATTCCAACGTGATCAAATTGTAATTTTTCACAATCAGCATGTGCGAGATGACGAGAATCCGCACGCAATTGTGCAATCACGTCATCAACACAGATTTTCTGTGAACGTTCGGGCCGGCATTGTTGGTGATGTCTCGATTGGGCCCGATGTTCTTCCATCTACGCTCAATGGAGCACGTTATCATGATTTCATACGGCATACTCTACCTGTTCTGCTAGAACATGTGCATTTACAAGTGCGACACAACATGTGGTTCATGCACGATGGAGCCCCTGCACATTTCAGTCGAAGTGTTCGTACGCTTCTCAACAACAGATTCGGTGACCGATGGATTGATAGAGGCGGACCAATTCCATTGCCTCCACGCTCTCCTGACCTCAACCCTCTTGACTTTCATTTATGGGGGCATTTGAAAGCTCTTGTCTACGCAACCCCGGTACCAAATGTAGAGACTCTTCGTGCTCGTATTGTGGACGGATGTGATACAATACGCCATTCTCCGGGGCTGCATCAGCGCATCAGGGATTCTATGCGACGGAGGGTGGATGTATGTATCCTCGCTACCGGAGGACATTTTGAACATTTCTTGTAACAAAGTGTTTGAAGTCACGCTGGTACGTTCTGTTGCTATGTGTTTCCATTCCATGATTAATGTGATTTGAAGAGAAGTAATGAAATGAGCTCTAACATGGAAAGTAAGCGTTTCCGGACACATGTCCACATAACATATTTTCTTTCTTTGTGTGTGAGAAATGGTTCCTGAAAGTTTGGCCGTACCTTTTTGTAACACCCTGTATACACTGCCGGAAAAAATTAGTATACTCTTTTAGAGGTATACAATTCACTCAAGCTTTATTGTTGCAACAATGCATGTGGAATACATGAAATACATTTACGGATTAATAGCACAAGTGGTTCTGATGTAGCAGGTATCGACACTTGCTGATGCACCCTTATTACCCAGGCATCCAGTCGACCGTACAGACATCGAGTACTGTGCTGGGAAACGTTGTGCCCCTGTTCACGTGGATCTGTAAGTGTTGTTGGATGAAGAGTCAGACGAGTCACTTCTCGTTCCACCGTAACCCACACGTCCCGGTTTGTGCTGGATAGGAAGGTTGCTGCATCTCTTACAGAGCACGTTCAACAAAAAAAGGCTCTAAGCTAGACTTAGAGCTACTTAAACCTAACCAACCTAAGGACATGACACACCTAAATGCCCGAAGCAGGATTCGAACCTGCGACCGTAGAGCATGTTGAGTTTCACAGGCAGTGTGTGGGCGAGCATTACTCTGTTGGAGAAACATATCATTTCCCTATTGAAAGATGGCAAAAGAACGCGTCTAACGACGTTCTTCGCGCACTGAGCGCTGATCGCCGTTTCCTTCAGAAACATCAGAGGTGAACTAGAGTTGTAGTTTATCCCACCTAAGACCACAAGGCCTGTGTGTCTTGGACGAATGCTGTGTACGAGACACCGCTCAACAGGTCTACGTCGTCCAATTAAACGACCATCACTTGCGTCCAGGCAGTGCCTGTTTTCATTGCTGACGCCCGCGGCGCGCCACCCCAAGTGACCCTCTGACGGCATCAGTCAAGCCGCGCACATCGATGCTGTGGCGTGAGTGGATGATGGGCTAGAGGTGCAGTCCCACAGCTAATAACCGGTTCGCAACAGTTCTGGCCTCACAAACCCTCCTATCTGTTCCCTTACAAAGTGATGATATTGGCTCTCATCTGTGTTGCGTGTACGTCCAGAACCTCGTCTATGAGTGTCAGAATGTTCACGTGACCATTGATACCAACATCGTTGCACAACTGACGCAGCACGGCCAACTTGTGTGACAATTCTACGAAACGATCATCTCACCAATTGGAAGACCACAGTCTGACCCTTTTCAAACTCTCCCAGTTGGCTGTAGGAAGTACGAATGCGTTTCCGTGGTATGGTTTCCAGCTTGCTTCTCACGTTTGCACATTTTTCCTATTAAAAGGTAGGCACAGATTGTGCTCTGTCAGCCATTCCACTGCGCTGTCTGTTGGGGGATGACGTTGAAACCATTATTCAAAAATGGTTGAAATGGATCTGAGCACTATGCGACTTAACTTCTGAGGTCATCAGTCGCCTAGAACTTAGAGCTACTTAAACCTAACTAACCTAAGGACATCACACACATCCAAGCCCGAGGCAGGATTCGAACCTCCAACCGTAGCGGTCCCTCGGTTCCAGACTGAAGCGCATAGAACCACACGGCCACTCCAACCGAAACCATTATTAGTATATCTTCTATGCCACAGGTGGTGTATGTAGTCATCGGATCAAAATTCACTTTGTCTTTCCAGGTGTACTCATTTTAATCCGCCAGTGTATGAATGATTTACTGGAAAACGTCAGCCTTTTCGCAGATGATGCTGTTGTATGCAGAGAAGTCAAATGGTTAAAATGGCTCTGAGCACTATGGGACTCAACTGCTGTGGTCATCAGTCCCCTAGAACTTAGAACTACTTAAACCTAACTAAGCTAAGGACATCACACACACCCATGCCCGAGGCAGGATTCGAACCTGCGACCGTAGCAGCAGCGCGGCTCCAGACTGGAGCGCCGAGAACCGCACGGCCACCCGGCCGGCTGCAGAGAAGTAGCAACGCTACAAAACTGTAGCGAAATGCACGAATACCTGCAGAGGACCGACGCTTGGTGGAAGCATTGCAGTTGACCCTCAGCGTAACCAGAGGTGACGTGTGTTGCACATAAAGAGATAGAAAATCCGATTGTTATATGATGACACGACTGTGGAACGATCAATGGAAACACTCATACCCATAAAGTAGTAAGGTGTACTGATGTGGAGTGATTTAAAGTGAGACGATCACACAAAATTAATCCCAGTTAAGACAGTTACCAGATAGGTTCTTTGGAAGAAATGTAGTCCATCAACAAAGGAGTAAGGTTACAAAGCACTACCACGACCAATACTTTGACATGGCCCTTCAGTCTGGGATCCTCACTAGATGTGATTGATAGAGGAAAGAGAGAAGACGCAAAGGAAAGCACCACGTTTCGTTAAAGGTTCATTCAGAAAGCGCGAAAGTGCCACAGCGACGTTCTATCACCCAGTGACGGAGGCGTACTGCATCACGATGTAGTTTGCTGTTAAAGTTTCGTGAACGTACGTTTCTACGGCTGTTAACCAATGTATTGCTTCCTTCTACGTATATCTCGAAGAAAAATCATGTATGTACAATTAGAGAGATCCAAGGACACACGGGGACTTACCAGCTGTTAGTTCTTCCCGGCAGCCACTCGCGCCTGGAGCACAAAAGGGTACAAGGGACAGCGGTACACGAGGTACCATGCATCACACACTCAGTAAGGTGGCTTTCGGACTCTAGATGTAGATGTGGCAGGAGCGTACGAGACAAGAGTCGGACAGATGCAGAATGAGTTAAAAGTGAAATTTCGTACTTACATTTACGACTACATTATTGTTAGAGCCTTGTCTGTCCCTAACATAGAACTTCATTTATCTTGGGAAATATCTTTATCGCAGGAAATACAATGGAAATGATTTGATATGACGGCCATGTCAATAAAGGGTCTACAGAGAAAAGCCACCGATAATGGCCAGTGTATTGGTACGCTCCATCAACGAAGGCAAAGCGCCGGCCGGAGTAGCCTCGCGGTTCTAGGCGCTTCAGTCTGGAACCGCGCAGCATCTACGGTCGCACGTTCGAATCCTGCCTCGGGCATGGATGTGTGTGTCGTCCTTAGGTTAGTTAGGTTTAAGTACTTCTAAGTTCTAGGGGACTGATGACCTCAGATGTTAAGTCCGATAGTGTTCAGAGCCATTTGTACCATTTTGAAGGCAAAGCCTCCCGAGCGCTTCTCACGTGGTGCGGGCTATTGAGATCTGTACTGCAGAATTTGGAAGTAGTGTGGTTGGGCTAAAAGTTGTACAGGCGTGACCTTATTTTAAAAAGCATGTATTAACAAAGTAAATATTTTTACACAAACTCACTGACATCCAAGAATTTAAGGCATTTACTAAGAAAACAAGATCTCCCCAGAGCTAATGTAAATGTAGAAATTGTCATAATACAGTAATTACATAAATCGAAAAATTCCTAAGCAATACAAAATATAATCAAAATATCTTGCCGCTCCTGTGACACACACGGGGCACCAACCGAGACAATAAACAGTGAATAGGGAATTCAAAATCTCTGCTCATGGCGCGTTACAATCGGTTCAAATGGCTCCAAGCACTATGGGACTTAACAACTGAGGTCATCGGTCCCCTAGACTTAGAACTACTTAAATCTAACTAACCTAAGGACATCACACACATCCATGCCCGAGGTAGGATTCGAACCTGCAACCGTAGCAGCAGCGCGGTTCCGGACTGAAGCGCCTAGAACCGCTCGGTCACAGCGACCGGCGTTACAGCTGGACAGTCACGTAATGTAAGTGCATAAATGACAACTGGTTCTACCTCACTATTAAAGCCCTCCACCAGCAAGTTAGTGCTGCTACATATTACAGGACTGTCAGCTACAGAGTTTCTCCAAATGTTGTTTCCAATGTCTCACTTAGTTTTCTGATTTCAGTTGTTTTGTCATCTGTAACAGACCAAGGAAAACAATAATTCTGATTACAGTTTACTACATAATTTCATGGGTTCTCTGGGCACAGAATATATTTACGATCTTAGTTTTTGCATCACTGCGAGTTTTGTTACAATATGACTTCGTTGCAACTTAGCAAATGAGCAAACCTGGAGGCTGGTTATTAAGTTTTTGAAGTGAACAACGATTTTATTGTAGTGAAATATTTTCTGTAGTAATTGCTGCGCAGTTTCAATGTATGTAAAGGATGGCTTCACGAAACCTCAGAAACTGTTTGTAATGTATATTTGTTTACTTTTTTATTTATCTATAACCCGTTTCGGTTAGGAGATCAAGTCACAGATATCATTACAACACATTAAAAATTTGGTTCTTGGCGTACTGACAATAATTATTACCTGAGGCCAAGTAACCTTCCTTTAACTTTATGGGGGAGAAAATGGTTGTTGCTAAGTTAATACTCATTACAGATGTTTCGTGGCACCGTTCTTTAAAAGTTTTATTGAAATGTAAATCGGAAACATGGCTTTATTACATGGCAGTTATACGTCCATTCGTTTATATTTCCTTTCTCTCTTCTCAACAGAGTTTTCTCCGATGAGTTTCCTGTCCCACGTCTCGTTGAAGTCGCCAACAGTAGTGTCTCGTCATATCGGTATCCCAAATGCCCTTGTGCCACCTCTCCATCATTCTGGTGTTTTGAACAAAGGGCCCGTCTTGTTCCTCACTGACATCACCCAGTATTACAGGAGGAAAACATTCGAAGCAACTGCTCACAAAGTCAACCTTCAGGGTCATCAAACCGCTTAACGTCTTGAACTTTCCACCTCGTCAGCTGCAACAGCCATATAGTGAGCGTCCATTCTGCTGCCTAAAAACTTAACAGCAAGCTCCTTGATTGATAAACAAGTCTCTCTCCTAACAGTCATTTTTAATACAAAATTTGAATCGCATATCATTTTTGGAATGTCAGGACCAACAAGTACGCATTCCGTAAATTTCGCGCCTGGTGTATCAGGAAACTTCTTGTATAAATACGCAATATTCCCCAACTTTGGGCAACAATTGGACCCAAGTTAATACGCAGAGACGATAACGGAATTTGTGCCAAATACATGACGCTCCTGGACAGAAAAAGGGGATTCCTGGAGCTTTTCAAGGTAATGTCGAAGTTCTGGAGTGACATACATACTTTATCTTGTACAACATATTACAAAAAATAAAGATTAACAAAAATGTAGATATGGTACTAGAACCAGACAGGCACTATGTAGTACGGTGCAAAAGATCTTCGTGGGCGTACAGACTTTAAATTAGATGTGCAGGTTGCAATCTCTCAAAACTGCTACGACAATATTTTTCATTACTGCGTTTGTGGAGCGAGGACTGTGGTTGACACTGCTGTTTAAACTTGCTAGTCCCTTGAATAAACTTATTTGCTGATCATGTTGCAGTAAACGAAATTCACCTTCTCATGTCGAGTAGCACGAACAAATTGCTCTACTTGCGACAGTCTATCCGACGAAGATGAGAGGGTAAGCTTTTGATATGGACGCTGTAGTTCTACGAAATTGTCGATGACACTAGCTACCTGTAATCGCCGACCAGGTGCACGTACAACCCCTTTTAGCAGTTATATTATGTATTAAATATGCGTTTGCTATTTGACTACAGAAACTGTATTTTTGTCTTTTCAAGTAACGTATTTCCCGTGAGACTTTTATCACAATTCCTAACCTTATGTTAATGGAACCGGAATGAGTTGAGTCCATTTTATCAGACAGACTATTTCAATAAATTTTTACTGAGGACTGAAAGCCCAAGAAACAGTTGCTTAGGATGTGAATATATTGAACTTTAAGGATACGAAATTTTTTTTCGGAAGAATATATTTTAATTTTTATTACACGCTGGAGGCGGGAGAAGAGTTTGTGGGAGGTATCACAAAATGTTTCCAGTCTTTTAGGCGTATGAAGATAACTTTAGGAGAGCAGAAGTTGATATTTTTGAACCGTATACAGACACTCAGCGCCAACTGAATGGATGCTCAAAAATGGCTCTGAGCACTATGGGACGTATCATCTGAAGTCATCAGTCCCCTAGAACTCAGAACTACTTAAACCTAACTAACCTAAGGACATCACACACATCCATGCTCGAGGCAGGATTCGAACCTGTGACCGTAGCGGTCTCGCGGTTCCAGACTGAAGCGCCCAGAACCGCTTGGCCACACCGACCGGCTGAATAAATGCTACTGACGACAGATATACTAGAAGTTTACAGTAACTCCCACCACACCCGATTCATTAGAACGTCTGATTACTTTGAAAATGAGTTACTGTGTAAAATGTTTGACGCTAAGCATGTAAGCTTGTTGGAAACCGCTGAAAACTCTCATTATCAAATAATGAGATCAACGACAGAGAAAGTTAGTGTAACGTTAATTTGAATTTCTACTATTACTTGTATGAATGGTTTCGAAATGAAATCACTGGAGCATTGTGTATTTCTGATACAAATTCATCAAGTTTTAGGCCCACTTTTGTTTGTTATTTAGGACTATAGTTTATTTTAGTCATTAAGAGTTCACGGAAGTTTCGCGGTGTGGTATTGTGTGTAGGAAGATTGCGAAACTGCTTTCACATATACATTATGAAATGATATGTGATTAAAAACTGTATGTCCCAGAGGTTCCAAAGTAAAACGAACTTTTTAAAACCAATTTCTTCTTGTATTCGTTACTTAGTATGACGATAAAGATCGATTTTATGAAAAAAATTTAAACTTAATTTTTTGTATGTTATTGGGACACAATGGTTAAAGTTTTAACATAAGATTATATCTCTCAATGAGTACATTATGTCAACATTTCAAATTTGTAAATTCGGTCAGTTATTATATCAAATACTGAAAATCAGATTTTTGCTGTCGTTGGAAACTGACAACGGCCGGGAGAGATGTGTGCTGACCACATGCCCGAGGATGACACGGCGTCCGGTCGGTGCCGTTGGTCCTTCTAGCCTTGTTCGGACGGTGTTTTATTGATTTTTTTTATTTTTTTTAATCCTTCAGTTGTGATCATGTACCATGAAGCTGATTAGTCCTCTCGTAATGTAACAGACCTCACAGATATTTCTTACTCCTGCTTTGTAGACCGGTACCGCTTGCACTGTCTTCCAAGATCTGAGTACCACACTGGTCTTCCAGCATTCGTTTAAGAGATGTAAGTGTGTAAGTTATTACTTTGATCCTTCGAGTTGTACGTCGATTCCACCAGGTCTCGCAGCTTTCCCATATTTCATCTGTTTCAGTGCCTCCTGAATCTGATCTAGTTCGTTGTCACCTCATCGATACACCTCTTCATGTACTAAAGAAGTTGGCAAGGAGCAGGAAATAGTAACTTCAGAAGATCTTTTCATAGTGTTACCGCTATATACTTACAGGATGAGAAATGATATAAATGTGTACCACAAACTTGTAGTCATATACTATTGGACCCTTTGTCCTTGATCTCATTGTCTAGCATTTATCCGTATTTGAAGAGAATAGCCATTTATTGTGCCAAGAAGAAACGGGGAATCACTCTGCACTTTAACAGTGTAATACTCGTAATTCCAAGATTCGATTAACTGCAGTCAGTTTAAAGCTAATTGTGTCCTTTTGAGTGAACGTAACTGAAAACCATAACGCCAGAGAGTCGCGGCCGTAATACATAATTACTGCTCACAACTCGTTCAGCGAAAGGCGAAACAGTACCGGGGAGCTGGTCCGGAAACACTGGCCTTGCGCTGTGACTCGTTCAGAGCTCGTACATCAGCCTTAATGACTTACGAACTACGCAGTGGTCGCTTGCTGCACACTTTTTGTGTGGTGTGAACTTGTCGTCCATTAATCCCATTAGTCCAATCTGCAGGAACCTTGTATAAGCCTCCCTTTGATTGCGAAAGCAATTTCCTATCTAGCATGTTGACCCCTAGTATCAGGTTTTTTTTTAGACCCGGACACGAACGTGTTTCACGAGGATGATATAATCGGGAACTAACAAGTAACCGTGTTTATTATAACTTTTTCCATGATAAAGAATAACAGTTATAGATTTTGAGCTTAGTAGGACACAGTGAAGAAACAGTCCGGTTGGATGGGCAAAGCGTGTAAAAATTCTATAGCTTTAAATACTTAGAATAAATAGTGTGATGGCAGTTAAGATATTGCAATAGCCCGGAGAGTACAGATAAGTTGGATGTAAAGCAGAAGTCCGTCAAGTGTATTGTGCGATGGAAGAATAAATCTGAAGACTAAAGGAATAGTGGATAAAACAGTATTGAGGTCTGCAATTCTGTACATCGCAGAGACATGGGCAGCGGAAAGAAACATCAGTGTCAGGTAATGGATGTGGCTGAAATGAGAATATTAAGAAAAATTTGTGGCGTCATCATATCCAATAGTATCAGAAATGAGAAAACGAGAGACAGTGTGAAGTAACGGAGACATCAAAGAAGGTTCGAAAAAGAAGAGTGCAGTGGGATGAACACGTCATTGAAAGTGACGACATCCATGTTTGCAAGAGAATTGCAGAAGTGTAGTGGAAGTTGATAGAAGAAAAGCAAGCTCAATAAGAACATGTATGGACTGTGTACACGAGGACTTGAGGGAGGAACATCTGAGGGAAGCAGAAGTGTGGAGCCACAGAAAATGGAAAAGGTCTGCTATGACATCGACCACTCAGAGTGGGAAAAGACGAAGGAAAAGAAAGATGACTAAGTCGATTGAAGACTTTAAGGTGGTATACGACAGTGCCAACAGAACCTCAATGCTGACAATATTAAGATATTTCAGACTCCAACCAAATTTAATTCAACTGATGGAACAAAACTTGAACAATAGCAAATATAGTTTCAAGTTTAGAAGGGAATTTCCTGAACCAATGAGAATAAACAGAAGTTTAAGACAGTGAGATCGCTAGTTAGCACTGCTGTTCAGATGAGCGCTGAACAAATTATCAGTCGTCCCCTTGGAAGAGCACACTGCTGGACTTGAATCGCTGCAGGTAGCATAGAATACCCCAGGTGGTCATGTGACCCTCCACTGCTGTCGTGGTATGAAAGTGTTCCGTATATGCCAGTCGGGTGTGTCGAATTAGTTGAGCAGGATGAGTAGACATAGAAACCTGACAGAATGGCAGGAACGAGACGTCATGTTACGCCGAGCCAATGACGACAGCGTCAAAGAAGCTTCCCAGCTTGCTGGAGTATCAACGTGGGCTACCCAACGTGTCTAGATACACTACTGGCCATTAAATTTTGCTACACCAAGAATAAATGCAGATGATAAACGGGTATTCATTGGACAAATATATTATACTAGAACTGACATGAGACTACATTTTCACGCAATTTGGGTGTATAGACCCTGAGAAATCAGTACCCAGAACAACCACCTCTGGCCGTAATAACGGCCTTGATACGCCTGGGCATTCAGACAAACAGAGCTTGGATGGGGTGTACAGGTACAGCTGCCTATGCAGCTTCAACACGATACCACAGTTCATCAAGAGTAGTGAGTGGCGTATTGTGACGAGCCAGTTGCTCCGCCACCATTGACCAGACGTTTTTAAAAGATCTGGACAATGAGCTGGCTAGGCCAGCAGTCGAACATTTTCTGTATCCAGAAAGGCCCGTACAGGACCTGCAACATGCGGTCGTGCATTATCCTGCTGAAATGTAGGGTTTCGCAGGGATCGAATGAAGGGTAGAGCCACGGGTCGTAACACAACTGAAATGTAACGTCCACTGCTCAAAGTGCCATCAGTGCGAACAAGAGGTGACCGAGACGTGTAACCAATGGCACCCCATATCATCACGCCGGGTGATACGCCTTTATGGCGATGACGAATACACGCTTCCAATGTGCGTTCACCGCGATATCGCCAAACATGGATGCGATCACCCTGATGCTGTAAACAGAACCTGGACTCATTCGAAAAAATAATGTTTTGCCATTCGTGCATACAGGTTCCTCGTTGAGTACACCATCGGAGGCGCTCCTGTCTGTGATGCAGCGTCAAGGGTAACCGCAGCCGCGGTCTCCGAGCTGATAGTCCATGCTGCTGCAAACGTCATCGAACTGTTCGTGCAGATGGTTCTTGTCTTGCAAACGTCTCAGGGATCGAGACGTGGCTGCACTATCCGTTACAGCCACGCGGATAAGATGCCTGTCATCTCAACTACTAGTGATACAAGGCCGTTGGGATCCAACACGGCGTTCCGTATTACCCTCCTGAACCCACAGATTCCATATTCTGCTAACAGTCATTGGGTCTCGACCAACGCGAGCAGCAATGTCGCGATACGATAAACCACAATCGCGATAGGCTACAATCCGGCCTTTGTCAATGTCGGAAAAATGATGGTACGCATTTCTCCTCCTTACACGAGGCATCACAACAACGTTTCACCAGGAAACACCTGCCAACTGCTGTTTGTGTATGAGAAATCGGTTGGAAACTTTCCTCATATCAGCACGTTGTAGGCGTCGCTCCCGGCGCCAACCTTGTGCGAATGCTCTGCAGTGCTAATCATTTGCAAATCACAACATCTTCTTCCTGTCGGTAAAATTTCGCCTCTGTAGCACGTCATCTTTATGGTGTAGCAGTTTTAATGGCCAGTAGAGTAGAATAGGGTGGCGAATTGGTACAGCAGGATGGGCAGATAGATATGGAACCTGACGGAATGCCAGAAATGAGGTATCATCTTATGATGACCCATGACCATACCATCGATGAAGTTGTCCATCTTGTTGGAGAATCAATGCGGACTGCCCAACTAGCCTATATAGAATGGTGTGTCGAATTAGTTCAGCAGGATGAGCAGGCATGGAAACCTAACCGCCTGGCAGAAAGGAGATGCCATGTTATGATGTTCCCATGACCAGACCATCGATGAAATTGGCTAACTTGAAGTATCAGCGCGCTGCCCAACATGTCTACATGGAATGGTGTACTACTCATAGCCATATAACAAGACTTAAGGAAAGTGGTGACGAGTGTCACGCTTATGAGTGACAATCGATTTCAAGCATGACCGGAATTGTTGCTTTCCGTTAAGTTTGCGAGTGAAAATAGTGAATGGGAACACAATCAATGGTGACCTGGAGTCGTGTATCTCGCAAAACGGTATTGCCCGCAGCAGCACATGTATCTGCACGCATTCAAGTGGCCAAATGACACGGACTCTGGACAGTAACTGACTGGAAGTGTTTCGTGCGGTTCGACGGGTGGTTATTTTTCAAATAATGCGAGATGTCGAGTATACCGACTAAAAATGAGGCATTAACTTGTAGTATGTGGAGGGAGTAGTCCAGACCGTAGATGATTTTATGATATGTTTTGGGAGTGTTTTTCGTACGGCGACTTGTGCATACTTATTCAGGCTACCACGAACATGGACCTATGATGTTTATTTCAAAGTTCTCGGTGACAAACTGTTCTTTCGATGAGTGTGCTGTGAACACTCTCGTCTTCCAAGATAACATCCGTGACCACAGGACTACACCCATACGTTCTTGGTTTGGCTCTGAGCACTATGGGACTTAACATCTGTGGTCATCAGTCCCCTAGAACTTAGAACTAGTTAAACCTAACGAACCTAAGGACATCACACACATCCATGCCCGAGGCAGGATTCGAACCTGCGACCGTAGCGGTCGCGCGGTTCCAGACTGTAGCGCCTAGAACCGCTCGGCCTCCACGGCCGGCTGTTCATCGTTTGACAAAACACTTCGTACCCCATCAAACTGGGCTATCCCGTTGAATCACCCGATCTGACTCCCACAGAAAATGTATGGGAGTGTTTGGAACAGCCGATGAGACGTAACTGTCAACATCTCCACCATTTGCTAGCTTTGAGGGACCGTGCCATCAGTGAATTGTTTCAGGTGGGTACAGCATACCTGGAAAACCTGAGGCGCTCTTTCTCGCCGAACTGACGTCAACACCAGAGGTGTTGTTACCCGGTATTATCAGCATGTAACACACGCTGTCACTAAATTTATCTCCATTTTTGTTACACACTTCGACAGCAGCGCTCCAAGCGGGCAGAAAGTTACACTTCTGAGTACGATAAGGGATAAATGTGAATAGGGTTGCTAATATTGATTTTCAAGGGAGCTTTTACGGTAGGGAACATTCGTAATGTCATAAAAGTCGCCACTAAATAAAAACTTGACACCATATTCGCCTTTTTTTTAGTTTCCTAAGGATGTTGCGAAGTATGGAATGATACATTACAGGACAGCTTAGATTCTCTTGTAGCCTACAGATTTTTAATGAACGACATAGTTAGTTGGATAAAAATGACTACTAAACAGCAGAATATCTGACCTTCACAGAAAGACGTTGTATAACTACTTAACAACGTGAAGCTTTCGTAATTACAAAAAAATGTTCAAATGAGTATGAAATCTTAAGGGTCTTAAGTGCTAAGGTCATCAGTCCCTAAGCTTACACACTACTTAACCTAAATTATCCTAAGGACAAACACACACACTCATGCTCGAGGGAGGACTCGAACCTCCACCGGGACCAGCCGCACAGTCTATGACTGCAGCGCCCTAGACCGCTCGGCTAATCCCACCCGGCTAATTACACTTCAAGTAAGATCAGTGAATGTGTAACGCAGGAAACTTGTGTGGAAGGCAATGCCTACATTATTTAACGTACCAAGTAAGCCACCATAACTGCAGCTTAAGGGGGACCGACAGGGTGAACATCGAAAAAAACTGGAAACTTTCTTTTATTGCGGAATTTTAATGTATATAGACGAATGGAAAAACCAATAGAAGCCGACCTCGGGGAAGATCAGTTTGGATTCCGTAGAAATATCGGAACACGTGAGGCAATAATTCCCCTACGTCTTATCTTTAGAAGCTACATTAAGGAAATGCAAACCTACATTTCTAGCATTTGTTGACTTAGAGAAAGACTTTGACAATGTTGACAGGATTACTCTGTTTCAAATTCAGAATGTGGCAGGGGTAAAATACAGGGAGTGAAAAGCTATTTACAATTTGTACAGAAACCAGATGGCAGTTATAAGAGTCGAGGGACATGAAAGGCAAGCAGAAGTTGGGAAAGGAGTGAGACAGGGTTGCAGTCTCTCCCCGATGTTATTCAATCTGTATATTGCACAAGCAGTGAAGTAAACAAAAGAAAAATTCAGAGTAAGTACTACAATCCATGGAGAAGAAATAAAAACTTTGAGGTTCGTCGATGACATTATAATTCTGTCAGAGACATCAAAGGACTTGGAAGAGCAGTTGAACGGAGTGGATAGTGTCTTGAAAGGAGGATATAAGATGAACATCAACAAAAGCAAAACGAGGATAATGGAATGTAGTCGAATTAAGTCGAGTGATGCTGAGGGAATTAGATTAGGAAATGAGGCACTTGAAGTAGTAAAGGAGTTTTGCTATTTTGGGGAGCAAAATAACTGATGATGGTCGAAGTAGAGAGGATATAAAATGTAGACTGGTAATGGCAAGGAAAGCGTTTCCGAAGAAGAGAAATTTGTTAACATCGAGTAGTTTCTGAAAGTATTTGCATGGAGTGTAGTTTGGACAAGAAGAGAATAGAAGCTTTCGAAATGTGGTGCTACAGAAGAATTCTGAAGATTAGATGGGTAAATCACGTAACTAATGAGGAAGTATTGAATAGGATTGGGGAGAAGAGAAGTTTGTGGCACAACTTGACTAGAAGAAGGGATCGGTTGGTAGGACATGTGTTGAGGCATCAAGGGATCACTAATTTAGTATTGGAGGGTAAAAATCGTAGTGGGAGACCAAGAGATGAACACAGTAAGCAGATTCAGCAGGATGTAAGTTACGGTAGGTACTGGGAGATGAAGAAGCTTGCCCAGGATAGAGTAGCATGGACCAGTCTCACGACTGAAGACCACAACAACAACATAGATTGAAGAATTATTTCCCAAAATATTATGCGCGAACTCCAAAAAGTAACGACACTGTGAGCGGTTGAAGCCGAGAGTGCACAATACAAAGCGCCATTGCCGCAAGTCATTATCGACGCCATCATCTTTTATTTATACCGATTTGAGTAATCCTGATTTGTTGGAGTGTTGTTTGGGGGGTTTTGCTGAAAATCTGAACGAAAATTTCGATAGCCTCACTTGGAGATGAGATACAACCGAAGCGAAATTGGCAACGTTACTTCAAATTCGGCCTTATGGCTGTTCAATGTACGCCATACTGCATTGATGGATGTGGCAAATGCCCTTGAAATGCGATGGTTCTGTGAAGATAGAGGCGGCAGCGGCGATGCGGTCAGTGGCAAAAACAGTTTTGAGGACATAAATGAGGGCTTATCAGGTCAAAGTAGTAGAAAGCGGCCATCCACTAGCCGGGGCGATAGTTATTACGGACCAGACATCGATGATATCCAGTAAGTTTCAAACTTTGTCCCTTGTTCATATGATAAATAACTGTCCAAGTTCAAACACCTTTTTATCAAAATCATATTTTTCTGCATGGTTGTCGTCGTCCACGTTATAATTTTCATCTGATTAGAGTGATTTTTGATTTACCATGAAGCAAATTGAATTCTCTTCAGTTCCTCGTAGCGATTTTTTTTAAATGTTGGTATTTAATATTTTCCGGGCAAAAGAGAGGGGGCCAAAAATCGACACTTTTTAAAATATTTTGAAAGGTCTCTGTTGGATTCCTTTCATGTTAATTTCTTAAATCTGTTGTCATTTACGGCATACATTCCTCTTCTAAATTTACTGTGGTGTTTCTGACTCTATCTGGGAGGAGACTGAGCAGTGGAACGTGTTGCTTTTACACATAATCAAGAACGATCAGTCACACTACTACACTTTAAAACACAGTTCATATGTAATTCATATCACACAGTCTCATACGGAACCTAAATTCGCTTTCTTTTATATACTGTATATGATAAGATACTGTCATCTTCCTTCCCTTATGTGTGAAAGGATTTATAAGCAAATGTATTTCTAGTTGCATGCTCGATGTTAGCAGACAAGCCTGTCTGCTAGAGAACAGTAGGACCAATGTCAGAACAGGTAGCTACGCTTTCTAAAAGCAAAGAGTTTTCTATTCTTGGTATAGTTCTGTCCGTCCCTTGTCATGTTGGTATAGGAAGCTGCCTCTCTGGTCACTTCCGTTTGTATCTGTGAAGCACCCTCGGTAGGGGCCCACAGCAGCCTGTCCGCGGCGAGCGTCTGAAGTGGTAAGGTCTCCGGCTAAGCACGTGTCTGCTAAGTCCATAGGGCAATGGATTTGTTAAGTTCAGCCTAACTGAAAATTTAATCACCTTTATTTCAGGTTTATATCTAAAATATGTTATCTTAAATTGCAACGCAATGTAATTCGAGTGTGAAGTTCAGAATATCTTCCAGTAGTACCTTTGTCACTACTTTGTGAGTATTGTGGAAGCATGTGTTGATGACCTGTAACTCTAACTAAGATAATCAATCTTAAATGCGAATGTGCGTGAGATTATAACGTCTCGTCTTGACAATATTTTTCAATATAGCAACTTTTCTTTATTTTCAACCCACGTGAGGTGTACTTTGTGACACCAGTACCACGTGCTTATACAATTGTTTGACCTATCAGGTTAATAGTAAGACGATAGTAACCAGTTCGAGGATTTTCTTTTGTAAATTGCGTTTCGATGTAATTTATTTTAATTATCAAAATTATTGTGGAGTTACACTCTTTGTGTAAACCAAGTTGACCAAGTGAAGCATGTGGTGTAATCATGCAAGTAGCCCTCAGCTATTCTTTTCAGGAAGATTTCACAGAAAGTTAGTATGAATTTAGTATAACAGTCTGTGGTAATTTCATGACGGACAGGATTGCGCTACGAACGTAACTTGTTTGGGTGAAAATTGAATCGGTTGGTTGTGGTTAATTTCCTCTTGGGTATGTCTAAACGTTCTTCGTGTGTTATTTTATGAATGCAGTGTTGTATGTAGTCTCCTAATCTTGGCTCCCTATTTGATGTGTTCTGTAAGATTACAAACTCACATTTTGAAAATCCTAAATAAGGCATCCATTTAGTTATGAATCAAGTTTAATATGCTGAAATTTTAACGGAACAATGATCAATGTTAAAATAAGCGTCTAAATATAAACTGATTTATTTCTTTTTATTGAAATTCTCTTTGTATATATATATCACCGGTTGTCGTAAGATGACTATTAAAAGATTGTAATTAATGTTAGTCTGGTTGGGAATTTGGTAAGCTAGACTGGATACATGGTGAAGCAGTTGCTCAGTAATGCAAGGTTAACTTCCCCAGATAGCTTACAACTTTTAACCCGCTTTTATTGTCTTGAATATCAGCACCGATTTCAGAACAACTTAATGCATCAACATTACAATCTATAATTTCGCCAAATTTTTTTTTTTTGCAAATCGCTATCAGGAACTAAAATTACATCTCTAAGGATCAGGGTGATATGTTAATTTCATGTTTCAGATAACCGCAACTGGAGCTACAGCGACAACCGTCGGTAGACCTCATTTCAGAGCTGACTCGGGAAAAATCCCAATTACATGGTGAAGGTATTAATAGTTTTCAATAGAAAAATTACTGATTTCGAGAGCTACAGTATCTCCCATCACTCTCCACAATGTTAAACATGCTATTTAGTAGAATCGCAAACAATCATTGCGAGAAATATGTGAGAACTCTTTAGTGAACGAGTGAATGAAAAGTCTTTAGCTCAGATTCCAGCAGGGGGACCACAGTTCCACCCCTCCCCGCTTATGCACAGTAGGGGGATGGACTGACGACACCGCTATAGAGGCAATATAAACCCCCATTAATGTGATTACCTGTCAAAAGGGTGAATAGTCACCTTCTGTAATGTGGACAGCTGCGTGACGTGCGGGAAGAGAGTCATTGAGGTTCTGGGAGGTACAGCTAGGGATGTGGAGCCATTCTGACTAGAGATGGGTCGTTCGCAAACTAACTGGTCCAAAGGAACGTTTCACCAAGTGTTGTGTACATAGTTTCACATAGTCAGCGCATACACAACTTTCCCACTAGAGCGCGCCGTGCTAAGCACAACAGCGCAGGCGCAGCACTCGGCCGTCTCTGCACTAGGAGATGGCGCTGCCTTAGAGACGGACCAAATTCTGCTTCCGCCGATCCGCGTATTAATATGTAATGCAGCCAATGAGATTGCTGCTAACATAGAACCTTTTCTCCTCACGGATCACACTCGTGCAGTGATACCTGAACCCGCGAGGTATTATAACGAGTGTACTGACCTCCGATCAGTCAGTATGCATTAGTCTGTACGAGTCTGCATTTATCTGCACCTGTTTGTACCAGTCTACATTAGTCTGTACGAGTCTGCATTTGTCTGCACCAGTCTGTACCAGTCTATAGTCAAGTTTGTCTGCACCTAAGAAGATTATCATATTCCTGTACATAGCCATGAAGATAAATGTATATACACTTTGTCAAGTATCAGAGATATGTGAGAATAACATTAACGTACCAAGACCAAAGGAACTTCAGATTGTCAGTTGTAAATAGCATCCAGAATCGAGTTACGTAATGTTTATGCTTGTTATCATTTTAATTAATGTGTGTGAAAATTAATCAAGTTTCGTTTAAAGTTGGTCACTGTCAATCTGCTACTCTAAGCGTGCAAGTGACATTTCTATCGTCTGACCTAACGGCACAAGATAAACATGCCACGATAAGACCACGAGACATATTGCTGACACTCGCCTACAGCGGTTAGAGCGACAAGTCAGATAATCTTATGGTGTGTCTTCTGAAGGTCTTACAGTACGCACACCACACCAAGGTGAACGGAAGCAGCGAGGAACAAATTCTAAGGAACGGTCTTTCATAGTTCACTTCGGTCGCGGCTTTCTGCTTATAGTTCCCGGGAACGGGAAACGGTCGGTCTATTTCTCGCGACAGCACGTCGGCCGGTCTCGTTCCTCAGTCTCGGTCCCGTTCCCATCTGTCTCGGACTCGCCCTTCTTCGGGTGCCTACTCGTCGCAGTTTCGCTGCCGACTGCTCATAGTAGATCCAGTATTTAGTTGTTGTTTTGCCTTTCATTTGCTTCGCACATCGATTCTAGGTCTGTTTCAAACATTTTTTTGAACTGTGAACTTCTGGTTCTTTTCGTATTCTATTCACCGTCCACGACTGGTAATTGCAATGTATTTTATAATCACGTAAACTACGTAAAAATTACGTGGTATGTAATACACACATCTTTTCAGGTAACAAAAAGGCGTATCAGCTTACTTCACTATTTCGACAAACAGCAGAAGAAATACTTGCAAAAAGGCAAGATTTTTTGTTATTACACATGCAAAGGACGTCGGCACGGCACACACGAGTGGCCATTTTCCGTCTTTTTTTGATCCAGGGTAAAAGAGCATGTTCATGCTTATGGAAGGCAGACATACCATCGAACGAAGCCCGCGCTTCGTAATCGACTGTTTGGTGTCACATTTTGTAAAGAGAATACGATAACTCCTACAATATTATTTCAGTGGTACAGGGTGGCTCAAGAAAAATCGGAACCGTGTACCAGACTGCTCATTGTCGCTTACCGATCGTCATTTACTGTTGCCATGTTGTTGCTGGCATTTGCTTATTTGTTATTTCTTCACTGCCTGATTATTACATGGTTATCTATTCTGCTCGTAGTGGTCAACAAATCGTGCGTAATTGGCGAGCAGTCTGTATTCGGGGCCGGTTTTTCGTGCGCCACCTTATATTATTTCACTCTGATGAGGCACATAACGCTACAGTTGGCTAAACGAAATGTTTTGCAGAATCACGAAAATTACAAGAGTGTGAGAATTCTGTTATGAGTAAAAACTCTGTACTCGAGGGAGGGGGGGGGGGGGAAGTGCCCCCTCTTGGGGCCTTCCATCTTCAGTCACCTATGCTACTAGTTTTAAATTATTCCTAAGAAAAATATACCAAGCCCAATGAACGGTGAACGAGTAAAAATGAACGGTTCCCAAAAAAGAACGATTACCTGTGAACTATTTCTCAAGGTTGAACGGCTCTAGTTAAACTTTTTTTCCATTTCCAAGTTATGTCTTTTTGGTTTTAATTCTTCATTATTTTTCTTTTTGTTTAGTTGTGCATTTGCAATTGCTGCAGATCCATCAGCTAATGAACCAGTTGTTGCTAAGTGTGGTAATGCAGCTAATACTAATGATAAAAATCCACCTTCGTGTTGTGTTAAACCTTTAGCATCTTTCTTTTTTTGCTAAATACTCAATAATTTTATTAACAACAGGAATAGCTAAAGTAACAAGTAAATTACTACCAACTTTCTTTCCTTTTTACCTGTTTTGAAGATCTGTTAAAAATGATTCAGTTGCATTTAATTGTTCATTATTTAATTTAATTGATTTTGGTTTAGATTTGCCACTAGGTAGCAAAGTATAATCAATAGTAAAATTGTTCATTTATATAGTTAAAAATTTAGTAATGATTTTTTTTTATAGGTTAAAAATATATGAAGATTTTTATATAGATTAGAATTTATAGTTATATAGTTTAAAATTTATAAAGATTTCTTCTATAGTTTAAAAAGTTATACAGATTTTTTATATAGTTTAAACATTTATAAAGATTTTTATAATCCCCAACCATTTTCATCCATATTAACTTTAATTTCCATACCTAATTTTCGTTTTCCATACATTATTCCTCTAACAGCTGTTGCTGCAATTTCTTCACGAAATGAAGCATCATTTGCATACGTTCTTTCTTTTGCAGCTAATTGAAGTTCTTTATCAGCTATATGCATTTTTCTACATCTTTATTATCTTTATAAGCTATATCATGTTTTTTACAATCTAATGGATTTATACCTTTATCACCTTTAGCTAATATTGCTTCTAATTATGTATCTAAACCACAACAATTATAACCTGGAAAATGCATTTCAAATTGTAATTGGTTAATTAAAGTATTTACTAATCCTTTTCGATATTTATCACTTTTACAAAATGTATGTGGAAGATTATTTAAAAATCTAATTCAATATGGAATTCCTTTTGTATTATCAATTATGAAATCACTAAATTTATTTGTTATCATTTGTGCAATACTAACTTTTTCAATATGATTTCCAACTATCCATCACCATGAATTACTGCTAGTCTATGAATTAGATAGATTAGATAGATTACTCTGGTTTACTAAACTCTATTAGCTGCTGATAGGTTGTCATAATAAGTGGCTGTATTTATTACTGAAGCTGATGTTATTCTTTAATAGCAAAGCTGACGTTATTGTTTAATTACTTTGACTGAAGTTACGTAATTCATAGTTACACTTTTTCTTGACAACAATATAATTATTGCAACGTTTTACTTTGATGGTTTTTGGGGTGGATTATTATCAGTAATGCAACATTGCTGGAAAAAATTAATTATATTCTGAAAACGCTTCAAATATTTACTGTTGGTAATGAAATGATTTTACAAACATCCAAATGGGACTTACTTTTTACAATAATCTTACAACTAGCATTGCTCAAACATACTTTCAGTAGTCTTGAGTTTCGCAAAGAAAATAATTCAATAATATTAGCTCCTCTTGTGATAATAGTTAGCTGATGTCTCTGTATATCCGTTTATAATCTCTTGTAAATCATAGCTAGTGGCTGGCAGGCACACGGCTCCTCTGAATCTCTCGCTTCAGACCTGCTACCGACTCGCTTCCCTTTTCGCTTACTACTGACTTCCTACGAACGCTAAAGTGCAGTTTCTCCTGCCAACAATGCTTTTAGGTGCAGACAATTCCTGCTACCATTACAAAATGTATCAATGCCTGGTCTTTCCTGCTCTTTTCTTAAAATGTATCCATACGCGATCTCTTCCGCTCTTTTAAAACTTATATCAATTTGCGGTCTGTCTTGTCAACAGTACTTTGGTGCATACATTCCCTGCTACCACAGTTATTTCCAACATGACAAATATTAATTATTCCTACTTAATCCTATTCATAAAATATAAATATCTTTCATAAATTGTGATTTGACAATAAACAATAGAAATATACACGTATTCCAAGGGGAGTACGGTAAACTCATCGTGGGACTCCTGGAACCACCCACATACAGTGCCAGCCGTCGGACACTTCGCTTTGTCCTTTTGGTAGATGGTAGGGTGCAGAGGTAAGGTAGTGCATGTAGAGGTAGACATGGTTCCCATGGGTATATGGATACCTGTTTTGATCCATTGTGCCTTTCAGAATTACGAGATCACCCAGGCAACACCACGAAAACATTCTACAGGCCATAACGCTCCCTCCTTGTTTGCTTTAAGACATTTCTCGTCGTACACGCTGAAGGTTCGTTGGAGCATAGAAAGTTATTCATCTCAAAAGGCCACCTGTCGCCCACTTGCGGTACTAGGTGCACATCCCAGCATTCATCACCGATGAACAGCAGTGACCACGAGTGCACGAACAAAGCACCTGATGCAGAGGACCGTTTGCAGCAACGTTCGCTGAACGGTTGGTGAAGAGACACCGCTGGAAGGTGCCGAGAATTGTCCCGGGTTGTATGGTTCATGGAACTCTTCCATCCTTGACGTTTCGTCCAAAGCTACGTTGGACGTCCTCGGAGATGCTCCTGGTTGTGCTGAGTCAGCAAGCTCCATGGACCACGGCCATACAACCCGGGAGAATCCTCGGCAGCTGAAACATCCGGTCATCGAAGCCTTCATTGTATGACCGCTGGAAGCCCCTTGGTTCATATGGGGGTCAGCTTGTAACATGCCCGGGAGTACAAATGGGTGGGGTTCCATTACACTGGTTGCCGCTTCTGCTTTTCTAGACCGTGCGCCCTGTCCCCTGATAAGCCTGCGGCGGTCGCATTGTCCTGCTCCACACTGCTGCTGGCTTGCCTGAAATTATCTATCAAAGTATGGAAGTGGCTTTAGGGGAGCCATTCCACGTCAGAACACAACACTGTTCGACGTCTGGCATGAACAACTATATTTTGAGACTATTAAAGAAAATCGTAGGTTGCACTGTTTACATTCTAATTACTAAGTGTTTATCCCAATTAATAGATGATTACCAGTCCACAATATCATTCAGACGAGCGTACGCGTAACTGACACGATGCGGGTGATTGTTGATGACGTGGAAGCCGAATGATCGAACTAAAGTTCTTACGCTCGCCACACCTACAGATATCTGGCAATAGTCCTCCTTGACACTTAGTAATGATACAACACTGTTCGTAAAGTTACTTTTTCATTTCTCAGTTCTCACTTGTACGAGCGTGCGCTTAACCGTCGCGGCGCGGTTGATTGTTGATAATGCGGAAACGCGTTGATCGAACGCACGTCCTCACGCTCGCTACAAGACACTGGCACTTGACTGCACTCTTTTATGGTAACTAATTTCTACTGATTCCCATCAGTTCATTCTGGGAGACCGAACACGGCGCCGATGATTGATACTCTACGGTACGACACGCAACGAGAGGACACACAAATACGTTATCTGCTCATTTTCAAATTACATCTTGACGCACTTTTCTCTGAATCATTTACTTATTTTGTCACTTTACTTTAATAGCACTTGTAGCAACACTTCAACTTCCATACTAATAATGCCTCTCACATGCAGAGCTACACACTACACAACATAACAGTTCCGTGTCCCACGCTCGACTCTGCAGATGTGGCTGCCCGCAAAGATACTCCACAACTACGCCAGCGATATGACAATACGCTTGCAAGCTGTTCAACGGTAGCGCGTACGTATCCATCTCTCCTACTGTCGTCCACCCCTGCCATCTAAGGCTCATGGTGCCTCGGCGCCGGTTTCTGACAGCATCATTTTGCCATTCTTTAACCACGGCGGCGGGTGAACAGTTTACAAACTTGCCAGTTTCGGAAATGCTTCCGAACTTGTGTCGTCGGATAAATGACTCATTTCCTCATTAGGAAAACGCCTACACTGTTTTCCGCGTCCCCTCCAGAAATTTCTGGTAAGTTCGTATGGATGAATCAGCTGAGGAAATCGGTCCTAGACATACCCTCTCCTTAATGTAACGTAACACACACACCCAGGCCGGAGGGAGGACACGGGCCTCCAACGGGGGGAGCCGCGGGGACCGTGGCAAGGCGCCTCCGACACTAATTATATGCCCTACACTGTTTGGGCTGCCATCTGTCTAGAGTGAGTGGCTGTTGCACGTTCATGTTAAACATAGGCGGTGGTCACGCCCTGCTAAAACCGAAGGATAGGACAGGTACTCGGAATTGTGGAAAGGGGCCAAAATAAGCGGCTGACAGTTACACTCTAACACATATGTCTTTATTATTTGACCAAACATTACAGCACAAATTTTTGAACTTATCGGCTAAAAGGCCAGACTACCTTATGCCTTAAGCGCTCAACCACTGACATTTAAAAACGGCTGAAAGCCATTAATTTAAGATTCAGACCCAAAACGGAATATTTAGCAGGCAGAAGGCCTCACGTAAGTTCTACAACTTGGCTGAAAGCCCAACAAATGTAACACTTGAAAAACAACAAGTTTAATTTAACAATGGCTGAAGGCCCATGATTTAAGGCTGAAGGTAAAATCAAATTTTTTAAAAAACACACATCAGAAAGCCTTATTTTTAATTAGTCTGAAGGCCCCAAACTGTCTGATGCTTGAAAGACAAGAACTTTAATTTAAAAACGGCTGAAGACCCCATGTCTTAAAACTCAAAGTAAAATAAATTTAAACAACAAAGCCTTCTCTTAAATTTTAATTTTAAAACGGCTGAAGGCTCATGACTTAAAACAGAACTAAAAATAATTCAACTTTAATTCAAGCCATCAGCTATGAGACATACAAATAAGAAAAAGCAGCGCAGCTAATGGCGCTCAGAACTCTCGGGGGTCGGCCAGCACTTGAAATACTAACGATCACTTGGGTGAGACAGGCAGTCAGCCCAACCATTCTCGATCCGGCGACAACCCAACCGACAGACAGTCAACGGACCCATCGACAAGGTAACTTGCGCTCCACTCGACCAGCACACAACCATGAGTTCAATGCAAAACGTAAAAGGCATGGACGCCCACAACCCAGCATACATTAAGCTGTCGGTCTACGCAACGTGCTGGACAGCGACAACACTTTGAGGAACGGAAACTGCCCAAATTTACGTCAACGGCCAGGGCAGGTAACCGGAACGTTAACGGCCACAAGGCAGAAAATTCCGCTGGTGCACTTCAATCGCAAATAACCAAATACAATTAGACTCCACTGGACGGTGGCTAAACCTTCGCCATCTCGAACACACACGTTGTTGTTCGCGGGAATGCCCCAACAGCAAACAACGAGAACCATACGGAACAATGTGAACAGTGTTCACTTGCTGGTAAATTAAATCCAAACTCAACTTTCGTGCCCATGATCGATGATCCACGGACCTCAGAGCAATGGGAACAGCCCCACACACTCCGACACTGTATAGAGACCACCAGCGGGCGCAGCCAAACTACGCCCCGCGGAGATTTCCTCGCTGCTCCACGCCAACCGACCGACTGCTACACATCAGTACGGAGACAGCAGAAAAATAACTGGGCAGTCGACATCACAAGCTACACACAATACGACAAACACTTAGGACGAAGAACACGAGCAATAGTAAAAGCAGTGACTGTGCGGTGACAAGGAGGAAACACGAGTTGAGACACACACATCGCCAACCCATAAACGATCGCGCGAGCAATCACGTTGTCCGGTAAGACGACCAAGCAAGACCGTCCCTATTGAAATCATGTGTGCCGGCAACGGCCGAGCGAGTCATGGCTATCAGAACCTCACTGCCGCTGCGACACGACCGAATTTCTGCCGCGTCCCAACTGTCCGACTGCCAGGTTCGAACTCTACTGCAACTCACTGCCAGGTGCCAACTCCTCTTCCAAAACGCGACGACCAGGAAGTAAAAGCAGTCCAGCAAAGATAATACGGCGGGGCATATGATGATAAGCTTTCGCGAGGACGACGGTTCAGTCCCGCGTCCAGCCATCCTGATTTAGCTTTTCCGTGATTTGCCTAAATCGCTCGAGGCAAATGCCGGGATGGTTCCTTTGAAAGGGCACGGCCGATTCCCTTCCCTGTCCTTCCCTAATCCGATGAGACCGATGACCTCGCTGTCTGGTCTCCTCCCCCAAACAACGCAACCCCAACGCCCCCCTCCCCCGACCACCCTCATACAATGATAAGCGTTGCTGCTGTCACTCACAAGCAGGCAAGGCAGGAACTCAATAACACCAGTAATTGAATTAACAAAAGGAGGTGGGAGTACAGTAAAAACAAAATGCAAAAAAGACAGAGAGATGGCACGAACACGAGCCAAGCACGGCTCAGTCACATTAGCACGAGTAGACCGTGTACATGTGTTATTCACCGTAGCAAAAACAAATAGAAATGAGAGTGCCGTTCCCTTGCCTGCACTAATTGAGAAGTTGGTGTCTCAGATGATAAGTGGTACGACTGCCTTCTCCTTGTCGCTAGGCTAAGTGAGGCAACGGCGGGCGCAGGCGCCGGGGGAATCCCTTTCACCGCCCTGCACGAGCGCACTTATCGAGCGAGTGGCCGTAAACGAAATTAACGGCGTTCAGGTACCGGCCCGGCCTCGAGGTGCTGAGGACGTGTTTATGCCGAGGCCGGTGCAGGAGGGTGGCGAAACCCGCGCGGCCACGCGGCTCCGCTTCCTTTTATTTCGGCGGCCGTCCGCCGCCCTCATTTGGCTGCAGCGAGCGGACGCCTGCGACGCGGCGAACGTCGGTGCGGCTGGGAGCGCCAGGCCGCCTGCGGTTAATGAAGTGAAAGCAGAGCCGCCGATACCCCCTGTGAATGGATGCCGGTCTGCCGGTGACGGTGGCGTAACTCCCTGGCCGTGTGCCGGGGTGCGGCACTACCGTGGCAGACAGCGATCGACGACCGGCAGAGACAATTTGTCACCGCGCCCTACTCTTCCTTTATACAGGCTGTCCAACGCCATAGTATTCAGTCTCACTGGCTGCTTATCTACATCTACATCTACATCCATACTCCGCAAGCCACATGACGCTGTGTGGCAGAGGGTACCTTGAGTACCTCTATCGTTTCTCCCTTCTATTCGAGTCTATTATTGTTCGTGGTAAGAAGGATTGTCGGTATGCCACTGTGCCTAATCTCTCTGATTTTATCCTCATGGTCTTTTCGCGAGATATACGTAGGAGGGAGCAATATACACTCCTGGAAATTGAAATAAGAACACCGTGAATTCATTGTCCCAGGAAGGAGAAACTTTATTGACACATTCCTGGGGTCAGATACATCACATGGTCACACTGACAGAACCACAGGCACATAGACACAGGCAACAGAGCATGAACAATGTCGGCACTAGTACAGTGTATATCCATCTTTCGCAGCAATGCAGGCTGCTATTCTCCCATGGAGACGATCGTAGAGATGCTGAATGTAGTCCTGTGGAACGGCTTGCGATGCCATTTCCACCTGGCGCCTCAGTTGGACCAGCGTTCGTGCTGGACGTGCAGACCGCGTGAGACGACGCTTCATCCAGTCCCAAACATGCTCAATGCGGGACAGATCCGGACATCTTGCTGGCCACGGATGTTGACTTACACCTTCTAGAGCACGTTGGTGGCACGGGATACATGCGGACGTGCATTGTCCTGTTGGAACAGCAAGTTCCCTTGCCGGTCTAGGAATGGTAGAACGATGGGCTCGATGACGGTTTGGATGTACCGTGCACTATTCAGTGTCTCCTCGACGATCACTGGAGGTGTACGGCCAGTGTAGGAGATCGCTCCCCACACCATGATGCCGGGTGTTGGCCCTGTGTGCCTCGGTCGTATGCAGTCCTGATTGTGGCGCTCACCTGCACGGCGCCAAACACGCATACGACCATCATTGGCACCAAGGCAGAAGCGACTCTCATCGCTGAAGACGACACTTCTCCATTCGTCCCTCCATTCACGCCTGTCACGACACCACTGGAGGCGGGCTGCACGATGTTGGGGCGTGAGCGGAAGACGGCCTAACGGTGTGCGGGACCGTAGCCCAGCTTCATGGAGACGGTTGCGAATGGTCCTCGCCGATACCCCAGCAGCAACAGTGTCCCTAATTTGCTGGGAAGTGGCGGTGCGGTCCCCTACGGCACTGCGTAGGATCCTTCGGTCTTGGCGTGCATCCGTGCGTCGCTGCGGTCCGGTCCCAGGTCGAGGGGCACGTGCACCTTCCGCCGACCACTGGCGACAACATCGATGTACTGTGGAGACCTCACGCCCCACGTGTTGAGCAATTCGGCGGTACGTCCACCCGGCCTCCCGCATGCCCACTATACGCCCTCGCTCAAAGTCCGTCAACTGCACATACGGTTCACGTCCACGCTGTCGCGGCATGCTACCAGTGTTAAAGACTGCGATGGAGCTCCGTATGCCACGGCAAACTGGCTGACACTAACGGCGGCGGTGCACAAATGCTGCGCAGCTAGCGCCATTCGACGGCCAACACCGCGGTTCCTGGTGTGTCCGCTGTGCCGTGCGTGTGATCATTGCTTGTACAGCCATCTCGCAGTGTCCGGAGCAAGTATGGTGGGTCTGACACACCGGTGTCAATGTGTTCTTTTTTCCATTTCCAGGAGTGTATTTGCTTGACTCCTCGCTGAAGGTTATGTTCTCGAAACTTAAACATAAGCCCGTACCGAGCTACTGAGCGCCTCTCCTGCAGAGTCTTCCACTGGAATTTATCTATCATCTCCGCAACGCTTTCGCGACTACTAAATGTTCCTGTAACGATGTGCGCTGCTCTCCGTTGGATCTTCTCAATCTCTTCCATCAACCCTATCTGGTACGGATCCCACACTGCTGAGCAGTATTCAAGCAGTGGGCAAACAAGCCTACTGTAATCTACTTCCTTTGTTTTCGGATTGCATTTCCTTAGGATTCTTCCAATGAATCTCAGTCTGGCATCTGCTTTACCAACGATCAACTTTATATGATCATTCCATTTTAAATGACTCATAATGCCTACTCCCAGATAATTTATGGAATTAACTGCTTCCAGTTGCTGACCTGCTATAATGTAGCTAAATGATAAGGGACCTATCTTTCTATGTATTCGCATCACGTTACACTTGTCTACATTGAGATTCAATTTCCATTCCGTGCACCATGCGTCAATTCGCTGCAGATCCTCCTGCATTTTAGTACAGTTTTACAATGTTACAACCTCTCGATATACCTCAGCATCATCTACAAAAAGCCTCAGTGAACTTCCGATGTCATCCACAAGGTCATTTATATATATTTTGAATAGCAAGGCTCCTACGACACTCCCCTGTGGCACATCTGAAATCACTCTTACTTCGGAAGACTTCTCTCCATTGAGAATGACATGCTGCGTTCTATTACCTAGGAACTCTTCGATCCAATCACACAATTGGTATGATAGTCAATATGCTCTTACTTTGTTCATTAAACGCCTGTGGGGAACTGTATCGAACGCCTTGCGGAAGTCAAGAAACACGGCACCTACCTGTGAACCCGTGTCTAAGGCCCTCTGAGTCCCATGGACGGATAACGTGAGCTGGGTTTCACACGACCGTCTTTTTCGAAACCAATGCTGATTCCTAGAGAGTAGATTTCTAGTCTCCAGAAAAGACATTATACTCGAACATAATACGTGTTCCAAAATTCTACAACTGATCGACGTTAGAGATATAGGTCTATAGTTCTGCACTTCTGTTCGACGTCCCTTCTTGAAAACAGGGATGATCTGTGCCCTTTTCCAATACTCTGGAACGCTACCCTCTTCTAGAGACCTACGGTACACCGCTGCAAGAAGGGGGGCAAGTTCCTTCGCGTACTCTGTGTAAAATCGAACTGGTATCCCACCAGGTCCAGCGGCCTTTCCTCTTTTGAGCGATTTTAATTGTTTCTCTATCCCTCTGTCGTCTATTTCGATACCTACCATTTTGTAATCTGTAATACAATCTAGAGAAGGAACTACAGTGCAGCCTTCCTCTGTGAAACAGCTTTGGAAAAAGACATTGAGTATTTCGGCTTTTAGTCTGTTATCCTCTGTTTCTGTACCATTTTGGTCACAGACTGTCTGGACATTTTGTTTTGATCCACCTACCGCTTTGACATAAGACCAAAATTTCTTAGGATTTTCTGTCAAGTCAGTACATGGAACTTTACTTTCGAATTCATTGAACGCCTCTCGCATAGACCTCCTCACACTACATTTCGCTTCGCGTAATTTTTGTTTGTCTGCAAAGCTTTTGCTATTTTTATGTTTGCTGTGAAGTTCCCTTTGGTTCTGCAGCAGTTTTCTAACTCGGTTGTTGTACCACGGTGGCTCTTTCCCATCTCTTACGATCTTGCTTGGCACATATTCATCTAATGCATATTGTACGATGGTTTTGAACTTTGTCCACTGAGCCTTAACACTATCTGTACTTGAGACAAAACTTTTGTGTTGAGCCATCAGATTCTTTGAAATCTGCTTTTTGTCACTTTTGCTAAACAGAAAAATCTTCCTACCTTTTTTTAATATTTCTATTTACGGCTGAAATCATCGATACAGTAACCGCTTTATGATCGCTGATTCCCTGTTCTGCGTTAACTGTTTCAAATAGTTCGAGTCAGTTTGTCACCAGAAGGTCTAATATGTTATCGCCACGAGTCGTTTCTCTGTTTAACTGCTCAAGGTAGTTTTCAGATAAAGCACTTATCCCTTTCACTACTAATTTTTTGGAGTATCAGACATTATGGTGTGATTGAAACGTGGGAGTTAGGGAAGGCAGGAAAAGGTGTGGACGGGGCCTTAGTTACAGTTGGTTGCTCAGCAAACACGTACACTTTATTTAAGGAAACAATTTTTTAAAAACAATCATTTTAAAAATATTGAATGTAACACCAGCTACAATAAAGGCTGAAGTCCTTATTAAAAATAATTCAAATTCAAACTTCCTGGAAGATTAAAACTGTGTGTCGTACCGAGACTCGAACTCGGGACCTTTGCCTTTCGTGGGAAAGTGCTCTACCAACTGAGCCACCCAAGCACGACTCACACCCCGTCCTCACAGCATTACTTCTGACAGTATCTCGTCTCTTACCTTCCAAACTTAGTGAGGACGGTGCGTGAGTCGAGTTTGGGTAGCTCAGTTGATAGAGCACTTGCCCTCGAAAAGCAAAGGTCCCGAGTTCGAGTCTCGATCCGGCACACAGTTTTAATCTGCCAGGAAGTTTCGTATCAGCGCACACTCCGCTGCAGAGTGAAAACCTCATTCTGGAAACACCCCCCAGGCTGTGGCTAAGCCATGTCTCCGCAATATCCTTTATTCAGGAGTGCTAGTTCTGCAAGATTCACAGGAGAGCTTCTGTTAAGTTTGGAAGGTAGGAGACGAGATACTGGCAGAAGTAAAGCTGTGAGGACGGGGCGTGAGTCGTGCTTGGGTAGCTCAGTTGGTTGCCGTCACGGTAGCTCAGCGTGTTCTGTCAGAGAGTTAGCTGCCTTGTCTAATAAAAAAACTGAGTTAATCGGTCATCAACGAGCTTAAACGCATGTCTTACGACGTCCGCCCCGAGCGGATGGAACGAACTTAGACGGACAAAATGAGATTCTTTTTTTTTTTAAAAAAAAGAAAAGTTGGTAGAGCACTTGCCTTCGAAAGGCAAAGGTCCCGAGTTCGAGTCTCGGTCCGGCACACAGTTTTAATCTGGCAGGAAGTTTCATATCAGCGCACACTCCGCTGCAGAGTGAAAATCTTATTCTGAGAATTCAAATTATTTGTCGGCTGAAGGCCACAACCAATAGGAATGATTTAAAGTAAATATTATTTTTAAACAATTGACACAATCAGACCAAATAGAGAAAGAAGTTATCCACAGACAGTGCTCCAAGGATCGACCTGAGAAAAAGTCCCTACAGCTGCGTAAACAGTGAGATACGCAGCGAAGAGATCACTTAACAGGATGGCAGCTCAAACTAGGGACAGCTTAAACGCCGACCAGCACACTCGCAAAATCCACCTACGATGCGATAACCAATACCACGACCGAATAACAGTTAACATCGTGAAATGACAAAAATTTAATTACACAAGTTGGCTCCAGCAAATCCTAGTACGCAAACAGGTTTATGAGCAAACTGCCTATTCAAAATCTGACCAGATGCACATGGACATGGAACAATTCCACAAACAACTCAAACAATGCTAAAACAGCCACTATACCGCAACAAGACAAATTGCGAGTAGACATGAACGCTAAGATACACACCGTCCACTGAGAGGACCGATCGAACGACCAACCACCGTCGTTGAGAATCAAGTCAGGCAAGGGAAATGTTGGAGTGTAAAACCGCCAACTGACAGCTGGGTGGCATGAGATCACTTCATCGGATGGACACACTCACAAGTGAAAATTTCACTACTCGAATACAACGATCCACTCAACTTGAACTGAATTAGGACCTCGAAGTGGTCGTGCACTCTCGCGACCACATCCTTCCATCGGGCAGTGCATATATCGCCAGCTCCCTCGGCGAGTAGTGGCGCTGTCGGATCTCATTGCTGCTCCCTCCCAACTCAACTTCCAGGCACACGACGACCCGGAAATACTAGTGGTCGCCCCGAAGACAATACCACAGTTCTCGCTATCGATAAACGCCGCTGCTGCCATTCACGGACAAAGCGAGCAAACTTAGTGGCATCAGTGAAGGGACTAAGAAAACGAGAGGTCACAATCCGAATACAAGACGCCAACAAACACGAGCCATATCACGGTTCAGTGCTCATTTTAATTAATGTCGTAGTCAGAAGTAACAATACGAAAGAAACACACTCGTTTCTTTTTCCAACGCGGGAGAGCTCAGGTATAAAGGATTATTCACAAGTTATAAAGCGACAATCAAAAGACTTTCGTTCGAATGACGTAGAGTCAAAAACCGCGCGCCAATCAGGCAAAATCACCGAGAGCACTGAGCCAATCATCCCACTGACGCACCAGGCTGCAGATACTCGTTTCGTAGAGCGCCGTGTCCTGTTGCGTGGGGTTGTCCGTAACTACCTGTTGCACATCCTCTTCCAAAAGGATTCGTCGACCTTTCATGGCCTTTTTTAAATGACCGAAGGCGAGATTGTCGCCCGGGGAGAGACCAGGACCACGGGACTGGTTCCCGAGTCTCTGCCACTTGAGTTGCCGAGCCCTCTGCGTTACGACATTTGCAATACGGGAACGAGCGCCATCACGAACTTGACGCACCATGCCAGGACGGTTGTTTCCGACTCCATACGCGTTCTTCATTTTTCTTCGGCAGCAGACTCGTTGGTCCTGTTAAGAGGCATTTGGTAATATCGTCGCACACAGAGCGGAAAGTCATAATGCTAAACTAATCCCTCCCCTACACATCGGTCCTTACACTGAAGAGCCAAAGAAACTGGTACATATGCCTAATATCGAGAGGACACAGAAGTGGTGCAACGCGACGTGGCGTGGACTCGACTGTTGTCTGAAGTAGCTCTAGAAGTAATTGACACCATGAATCGTGCAGCGATGTCCATAAATCAGTAAGAGTACGAGGGGACGTAGATCCCTTCTGAACAGCACGTTGGAAGGCATCCCAGATATGCTCAATAAATTTCGTCTCCAGCGGATGTGTTTAAACTCGGAAGAGTGTTAATGGAGCAGTTCTAGACGTGTGGGGTGTCGCATTGTGCTCCTGGAATTGCCCAAGTCCGTGGGAAAGCACAATGGACATGAATTAATGCATGTACTTATACGGATATGGTGTCTGTTCTTTCGGACATTTTAGCCGGCACGGTAGCTCAGCGTGTTCGGTCAGAGAGCTGGTTGGCATCTGTAACAAAAAACTGAGTGGAAGGATCAACAAACGAACGTTAACACGGATGTCATGTGACGTCCGCAACGACCAAACCCAACGATCAACCCCAAAAAAGATGTATAGAGTGTCTGCCATGTAAGCAGGAGATCCCAGGTTCGAGTCCCGGTCAGGACATACATTTTCATGTGTCCCCTTTGATATGTATGAACGCCCGTCAGCAGCTGAAGGTATTAATATATAATTCTAATTTTGAATTAATGCAGGTCATCAGACCTCTTAGAGTCGTGAATGTAACTCCATCTTCTGTCTGGAGAATGGGACTAAGGCTAGCCACTCTCCAATAAAACAATACAAATCGCCGTTATTTAGGTTTTATTTTTAGGCAGACCTGAAGATGACGTAGTGTACCGTCGAAACTGGTAGCCGGAAAATAAAACCTAAATAAAAGCGATTGGTATTGTTTAATTGGGTCACAGTGTCGTATCTAGACGTATCAGGCAACCTATGTCACTCCAACTGCACATGTCCCACACCATTACAGAGCGTCCAGCAGCTTGAACAATCACTTCCTGATATGCAGAGTTCATGGAGTCATGAGGTTGTCTTTATACCCCTACACGTCCATCTGCTCGATGCAACTTGAGACTCGCTCGAACAGACAACATGTTTCCAGTCATCACCAGTCCAGTGTTAGTGTTGACTGGCCCAGGGAAGGCGTACAGCTTTCTGTCGTGTAGTCATCAATGATAGAGGAGTGGACCTTCGGCTTCGAAAGCCCATACGATGATGTGTCGTGAATCGTTCGCACGCTGAAACTTGCCGATAGCCCAGCATTGAAATCTGCAGCAATTTGCGGAATGGTTGCACTTCCGTCACACTGAACGAGTCTCTTCAGTTGTCGTTAGCCCCGTTTTTGCACTATCGTTTTCCTACTGGAGCGACGTCGGAGATTTGATGTTTTACCGGATTCCTGACACGTTACACTCGAGAAATGGTCATACGGGAAAGTCCCCACTTCATCGCTATCACGGAGGTGCTGTGTCTCATCCCTAGTGCGCAGACTATAAAACCATGTTCAAACTGGCTTCATTCATGATAACCCTCTATAATAGCAGCAACAACCGATCCAACAACAGAAAGATGGCTTACAGGTTATAGATAAAGATGTAGAACGAGATTCATCACATCTTGCTTCACTGCAACGTTTCATGGATTATGGGTTGTTCGAGGTAGTCATGTAGCATGGCCTCTGTTGACCGGAACGGAATCCATTGGATTTCTGTCTACGGGTGTATGCTAACCTAGCGACAATTGTAGACGTTATGGATGCGTATGACCATCGCATGTGCGACACAACGTGAATATGTGAACTAGTGCTTAATTTACAGGGGCATGTGCCAGAATGTGGGGTACCCACATACAGCAGTGAATGTGGTGTCTGCTTCTACGTAACAAACAGGTGGTAATGAGATCCACATTGGCCCATATCTCTGCAGGTGCCAGATTCTGGACATACCACTGAAGAAACTTTTCTTTTAGTTTTGACCTTATAAAATTCCTCCTCAATATTTTTCTATACTAGGTATTTCAGAGGAAGTGTATACCCCTGTAAATAATCGAACTGTGGCACTACCCAATTCTTTAGAAAACCAAAATTACAATCTCACCACAATTATTTAAAGGAAATACGAAGGGCGGGATCACTAGTGATGGACAAGTTTGTGATTATTTTACAGTTTTAATTTGACTCAAAACAGACTTCATTATAAACTTCAGTTTGGACATTTGTCCCCTTACTGATGCAATATACAAATCTTCTCTTTGATTGAATTACATAAACACGAATAAGAATCATATTATTTAGCGTCCGCAAACCAAAATCATTGATAGTAGGCACGGTGAATAATCAGTCACAAACAATCGCTCTTGTTTAAGCATGTCTCGAGAGACTAATAACACCATACACTTCCAACCAAAGTTACACAGCCACATAATACCACAACTTCATAAAGAACAAAGAGATCTTAAAGCTAAATAAAACGGAACTGCCCACATAAAGGTCCACAGTGAAACATGATTACACTAAAAATACAAAGTGGGCCAACTCAGGTAGTAAAACTTGCACACAGGAATAATAAAAAGTCGCACGTTCATTAAAGACACACAAATGATTAACATAAGTGTTAAATACGAAAGGCTGGAAAAAACTCGACCAATAAAATGACTTACAGAAACGCCAATATTAACAAGGTGGCGTCACTTAATTAACGGAGATAAAGACTCTGAGTGATTCCCAAATAGCACTTAACTTTAGAGAACAGCGTTAAGGCCCTTAGCACTGTTTGGAAGCAATAACGCTACGGCCGGCAGGCAATACGAGCGTTCACTCCCCACGGCTTGTGCACAGGCTCACAAGCAGGAGGTATATATTTATGTATAATCCGCCGACCCTACAATGACCGGTTCAAATAATGGTTCAAATGGCTCTGAGCACTATGGGACTTAACTTCTCAGGTCATCAGTCCCCTAGAACTAAGAACTACTTAAACCTAACTAACCTAAGTACATCACACACATCCATGCCCGAGGCAGGATTCGAACCTGCGACCGTAGCGGTCGCGCGGTTCCAGGCTGTAGTGCCTAGAACCGCTCGGCCACGCCGGCCGGCACAATGAGCGGTCCTGACAAGAATCCATAACCGCACCGACGCCAGGGAAACTAGCATTCTTAACAAATGGCCCGCAGCAAAAATAGATTGCAATGAAAACAAGGTCAAATCACAGCCACAATGGAATATACAGGGTGATCAAAAAGTCAGTATAAATTTGAAAACTTAATAAACCATGAAATAATGTAGATAGAGGGGTACAAATTGACACACATGCTTGGAATGACATGGGGTTTTATTAGAAACAAAAAAATTCACAAAATGTCCGACAGATGGCGCGTGAAAGATCTCTTGCGCGCGTCGTTTGGTGGTGATCGTGTCCTCAGCCGCCACTTTCGAGATGCTTGGCTTCCCAAATCCCCCAACCTGAGTCCATACGAGTATTGGCTTTGGGGTTACAGGAAATCGCAAGTGTATCGTGATCGACCGACATATCTAGGGATGCTGAAAGACAACATCCGACGCCAATGCTTTAGCATAACTCCGGACATGCTTTATAGTGCTGTTCACGGCATTATTCCTCGACTACAGCTATAGTTGAGGAATTATGGTGAACATATTGAGCGTTTCTTGTAAAGAATATCATCTTTGCTTTGTCTTACTTTGTTATGCTAATTATTGCTTTTCTGATCAGACGAAGCGCGATCTGTCGTACATTTTTTGAACTTTTGTATTTTTTTGGTTCTAATAAAGCCCCATGTCATTCCAAGCATGTGTATCAATTTGTACCTCTCTATCTACATCATTCCGTGATTTATTCAGTATTCAAATATATACTGACTTTTTGATCATCCGGTATAACAAGCACGCCTCGAAAATCTTAAGGAGCAATACTCTAACATTACCCGTCTCGCAGTAAATTAGCAGGAAACTTAGAGATCACTTCCAGTTTCCTAAAGGCACTTTCAACATTAAATAAACCTACCAAGTGCCGCCGTGACAAATGATTAAACCATTAACTCTACGGCTGCCGGCACACAACCGCAGCCGGTCCCAAAGCGGACAATATGTCCTAAAACAGTCAAAAACTGCATGAAAACCACTTACAACACACACTCCACGGAATGAGGAACATAAGCCTCCTTAAAATAGTCTCTGTTGAACCAAGTTCAGAATCATCTCCGGCAGCTACCCATGCCACAATAAGCTTCAACAATCTTCTTAGTTAGACACAGAATAAAAGTCATACGTAACTTGGAGCTTGCAAATTACGAGCTGGGAAGCTGTTCAGCGTGAGACGACGAACCCACCGCAGTTTTGCACTCCAAGGCGTCCAATGATCGGCACCGTACATCCGGCGCGACAAAAGACAAGGGCGGCGAGCACGGCGAGGCCCGTGCACCACGGTTAGGGACGCGGGCTTGTTTTCAACACAAGTTGACTCATTGAACGCCGACCGGAGAATCACTCGTGACATGTTCACCCAGAAAACCCGCCGGGGGAGGAGTCAGAGATAGCAGGACAGCCGAATATCGATATCAGCGATGCAAGTCGAACACCCTAGCAGCCTAGTGGCCACGGCTCAAATTAGTGACAGGAATATTTAGATTAGATTAGATTAGATATACTTTCATTCCAATTGATCCATAGTGAGGAGGTCCTCCAGGATGTAGAACATGTCAGAAAAACAACAATACATGACAAATATTTACAACTCAAACAAATAAGCTAATGTACCATTCCACAGGTCCCAAGTGGCATGACCGTCATTTTTTAATGAACGCTATATGAAAGTATCATTTTTCAAATATTAATGCAATGAATTTAAAATAAAAAAATTCTTATTTACTTATAAGGTAATAAACGTGTAATACAACTACTAAATACTTATTTACAATGAACACATGACTGCACTGAAATTGTGCAGAAGTTATATCGTACTTATATATATATATATATATATATATATATATATATATATATATATATATATATATATATACGTACACACAAATCAGTTGGTTCTACTGAGAAATTCATCAATGGACTAGGAGAAGCTGGCCACCAATAAATCCTTTAGGCTTCTCTTAAACTGAATTTCATTGGTTGTTAAGCTTTTTATGGCTGCTGGCAAGATATTGAAAATGTGTGTTCCTGAATAATGCATACCTTTTTGAACAAGACTAAGTGACTTTAAATCCTTGCGAAGATTATTCTTATTTCTAGTATTGATTCCATGAATTGAGCTGTTGGTCTGAAAAAGTGATATATTTTTAATGACAAATTTCATTAAGGAATAAATCTATTGGGAAGCAGTAGTTAGTATCCCTAGTTCCTTAAATAGGCTTCTGCAAGATGTTCTTGAGTTCACACCACATATAACTTTTACTGCACGTTTTTGTGCCCGGAAAACGTTAGCTTGACTTGATGAATTGCGCAGGTCGCACCATTGTTTAAGAAGGGTAGGACTAATCTATCTAACTACAAACCTATATCATTGACGTCGGTTTGCAGTAGGGTTTTGGAGCATATACTGTATTCAAACATTATGAATCACCTCGAAGGAAACGATCTATTGATAAGTAATCAGCATGGTTTCAGAAAACATCGCTCTTGTGTAACGCAGCTAGCTCTTTATTCGCATGAAGTAATGGCCGCTATCGACAGGGGATCTGAAGTTGATTCCGTATTTCTAGATTTCCGGAAAGCTTTTGACACCGTTCCTCACAAGCGACTTCTAATCAAGCTGCGGGCCTATGGGGTATCGTCTCAGTTGTGCGGCTAGCTTCGTGATTTGCTGTCGGGAAGGTCGCAGTTCGTAATAATAGACGGCAAATCATCTAGTAAAACTGAAGTGATATCAGGTATTCCACAGGGAAGCGTCCTGGGATCTCTGCTGCTCCTGATCTATATAAATGACCTGGGTGACAATCTGAGCAGTTCTCTTAGGTTGGTCGCAGATGATGCTGTAATTTACCGTCTAGTAAGGTCATCCGAAGACCAGTATCAGTTGCAAAGCGATTTAGAAAAGATTGCTGTATGGTGTGGCAGGTGGCAGTTGACGCTAAATAACGAAAAGTGTGAGGTGATCCACATGAGTTCCAAAAGAAATCAGTTGGAATTCGATTACTCGATAAATAGTAAAATTCTCAAGGCTGTCAATTCAACTAAGTACCTGGGTGTTAAAATTACGAACAACTTCAGTTGGAAAGACCACATAGATAATATTGTGGGGAAGGCGAGCCAAAGGTTGCGTTTCATTGGCAGGACACTTAGAAGGTGCAACAAATCCACTAAAGAGACAGCTTACACTACACTCGTTGGTCCTCTGTTAGAATATTGCTGCGCGGTGTGGGATCCTTACCAGGTGGGATTGACGGAGGACATCGAAAGGGTGCAAAAAATGGCAGCTCGTTTTATATTATCACGTAATAGGGGAGAGAGTGTGGCAGATATGATACGTGAATTGGGATGGAAGTCATTACAGCAAAGACGTTTTTCGTCGCGGTGAGATCTTTTTACAAAATTTCAGTCACCAACCTTCTCTTCCGAATGCGAAAATATTTTGTTGTGCCCAACCTACATAGGTAGGAATGATCATCAAAATAAAATACGAGAAATCAGAGCTCGAACAGAAAGGATTAGGTGTTCGTTTTTCCCGCGCGCTGTTAGGGAGTGGAATGGTAGAGAGATAGTATGATTGTGGTTCGATGAACCCTCTGCCAAGCACTTAAATGTGAATTGCAGAGTAGTCATGTAGATGTAGATGAATTGCCCCAAAAAATAATCCCATATGACATTATGGAATGAAAGTAAGCAGCTTTTTCGTTTTTATATCTCCTATGTCTGACAAAATTCGCATTGCAAATAGAGATTTGTTAAGACGCTTCAGCAGTTCCGTGGTGTGTTCCTCCCAGTTGAATTTATTATCAAGCTGTAGTCCCAAGGATTTAACACTGTCCACTTCTTCTATCAGCTTGTCATCCTATTTTAGGCATATACTCGTGGGACACCCCTTACACGTTCTGAACTGCTTGTAGTGTGTTTTTTCAAAGTTTAGTGACAAAGAATTGGCTAGGAACCATTGATTAATGTCCACAAATATTTTATTAGCTTACCTTTCTAAAACTACACTTGATTTGCTATTTCTTGCAGTGTTTGTATCATTGGCAAACAAAACGAACTTGCAATCTGGTAATGTTACTGATGAAGGGTCATTGATATACACAAGAAAAAGTAAGGGCCCTAAAATGGAACCTTGTGGGACCCCACATCAAATTAGTTCCCAGTTGGATGATGCCTGAAAGCTTGATACATGTCTCTTTCCTAATAACACCCTTTGTTTCCTGCCAGAGATATAAGATTTGAACCATTTTGCAGTATTTCCTGTTACACTATATAATATTCTAATTTACTTAAAAGGATATTGTGATTTACAGTCAAATGCCTTTGACAAATCACAAACTATACTAAGATAGGTCCTTACAAGAAACGTTACACTTTCTTTGCGATTATGAACGTAGTTTATTATTTTTCAGAGAGATATAATTTTTTAAATAGAATATTACTTTTTTTCTCTCGTTTAGCTGTTGTATTAAACTAGCTGTGTACAGAACAATTTAAATCACAATTCTATCACGTTAAGTCTTGGAGGCAGAAACCTTCAAAGCGTTAGGGGGTGGTTGCAACATGCTGTACACACTATATGGAGGTGTGCAGATTTATGTTCTAGTGGCGGAGTTTTGATTTAAGTGGGGTATTCAAATGTGTATCCCTGTTACTAAATGCACAACGCAATGCGCTTCTAAACGACCTGTCGGCGTAATGAAGCGAAAGGCTTTCTCGATGCAGTGTTAGCCGTCACGTTTGATTAGTGACTGCCGACCGTCGCCTTTTACCGCCACGTACACTGTGGGTCGGACTGCACAAATAAACGGGGTTCAGTGCGCCGTGGATTCTGACGTTGAAGAAACATGGCATACACATCCAGCGAGTACAGTGACTTGTTGCTGGTGCTCGGCAAATGCCAACACAATGCCAATAAGGCATTCATGGCTTATGATGTAAGATATCCTGGTCGGAGAGCTTCGGCAGCCATTACTGACTGGACAACGACTTCGGGAAACAAGCAGCTTCAGAAGGCGCGGTAGTAACAGACGAACACCAGTGAGGATTGAGGAGGTCGAGGTATTTGTTTTTGCTCCGATACACCACAATCCTCACGTCAGCTTACGAGACATTCCTGCAGTCACTGGTATCAGCCTTACATATGTGTGGCGTATAGTACATAGTCACAAGCTTCATCCTTACAACCTGGAACAGTTTGAATTGGAGGGTCACTTCCTTTGAATGGGCCACATTTAAATTCGGTCTGGACGTGACACTAAGCTTTATGTTCTCCGATGAAACCACGTTCACAAATTATGGTGCAATGAACCGTCATGATATCAATTACTGCGCTACAGATAATCCTGAGTGGCTACATCCTGTCAATCAACAATGTTTGCTGTGGACTCCTTGGCGATGAAATCATATATCCGGACAGCTTCTCAGGCACACTGACAGGTGAGATCTATCGTCGATAGTTTAGGTGCTCTTCTTGAAAATGTCCGTCTAGACGTCAGAGGTCTCATATGGAAGCAGCAAGATGGTAACGAAGTCTGTTCTGCACTCGATGTTGAGCATGAACTGAAGAAAAGGTTCCCTGGAAGACGTCTGGAGCCCAGTGGTCCTCTGGAATGGCCCACAGGGTCTCCCGATTTAACGGCAGTAGACTGCTTTTTGTGGAGATATATAAAGAATTGTAGTTATGTCACTAAACACGCATCTCTTTACTGTTACCCTCTGGAAAATAACTCATTAAACTACATTCATAACTCCTCAGGACGTGGACCCATCTCAACAAATATTGATGTCGCCTCTAGCCTTGCTTGGATGTCAGCATCCATCACCACTTGTCCCTCAGACTTGGTGGTGGTTATCACTTTAAACTACACACAAGCTCTTGGTGACATCATAGGCAGCATTGAAAAAAAAAAAAGTTCAAATGGCTCTAAGCGCTATGGGAGTTAACATCTGCGGTCTTTAGTCCCCCAAACTTAGAACTACTTAAACCTAACTAACCTAAGGACATCACACACATCCATGCCCGAGGCAGCATTCGAACCAGCGACCGTAGCAGCAGCGCCGGTCCGGACTGAAGCGCATAGAACCGCTCAGCCACACCGGCCGGCTCTCCCTAAAAGCGACGCTCACGATATACATTTGTTGATGGACAAATGGCGTGGCAGCATCTGCCAGCAATATGACCCCGACAAATAAGGTGCAGAGGCATACACTTTTTCTGAAACTCCCTGAAGATATTAGAAGTCGAAATTTATTGCAAATTAGTGAGCAGCACTTCTGACAGAATATTTATGGAAATGATTTAAGAGAAGAATTTTACACTTAAGTTAAATTTACTTGTCTAGCAAATGGCGTCAGCGTCTTGGTATGGTCTGGAATTCATAACCTTTTTTGAATGTAGAAACAGGTTCACGATCTTGACTGAAGTACGTAAAATGCATATCCTCCTATTTCCATCTATTTAACTATAAATGCTTTCCTTCTTTTGTTACCTGAAGATATGACATTTCTGTGTCTTTATATATTGTAATTGTTTTATATATTTATGCATTTATGTCAATGTATAATTGGTTTGTTTTGTAAATATTATTTGTATTTTTACGCTAGGTCTGGCCTAGGGAAAACTATGCTATCGAACGATTACATCGATAGGTCGTGTGGAGAACCAAAGTGTTCAGGACCTTGGGTAGTGTGAACTCTGCCGCGTGGAACGCGGGCAGAGCAGAGTCTGGTGGGAGGAGGGCGGTGGAGCAGGTGTGTTGTGTGAGGCTCCCGCGAGTTGCCGCGCTTTCGGGGTTTGGCAGCATGTAATTGCTCTCGACTTGCTGTGATAGCTTCTGACACGGTGTCGCGGACGGGAAGCATTAGCTGGCGCACATCAAGAGCCCGTTTCGCCTGGTGGCCGTGTCGAGAAGGAGGCGCGCCAACATCCAGCTTCTGCAACAGCGACGGCCTACAATGAGTGACTGTCGCCACCTCCTCGACCGACGACTTCAAACCTTCAATCAACCAACAAGGAAGACTGAAAGCACGTAAAGTTTTAGAACTGTATGGCAGACCTCAGCTTTTCAAACTGGTCAATTTGTGTCACCATATTACAGCAATGTAGCATGAACCTTTGTTGCTCTTGTCCCAATTGCATTACCAAGGAGGCTCCCTTCCTTTTCCGGAATGAACCCGAGTGTCGTTGAAGTTCAAACGCTAGCATTAAAGTAATATTATTCGATTTCACTGTTTTAATTTCAAAGTTAAGTTAAATTATTCATAGCTGGCTACAATATTTAGATTACACGAGCAGAAATTAAGAGTGCGAGTTTTGTTACCATATTTTAGCTTACCTGTGACTGATTCTCAGCTTGGTACGTACTAAATGTTACTATTGTTAATTGTTCAGAATAATTTAATTCAAGTTCAAAGTTACATCTCTTACTTCTAAATTGCGTAGATTCAAGTTGCTTTTGAAATGATTGTTGAGGTAGTCCAAGACTAACCTTATTTTATTGAATTTCGTAGTGCTTCAGAAACAAAGTTCACTATTAATTTCAGTCACTAAATTGACTTCCAATTTTCCGGTTTTATTTATTCTTTTGCTAAATTAAGTCAAAGTGTAGCGAAATTCATTACTTCTGACAAACATTCAGTTTTCACACAACACGTGTCAACCTTCAGTTGCCACGCTTTTAGTGCTACTTATATGTGCATTAATCTTTCATTTTCAGTTATTGTAGTAGTTGTCAATAAGACTGGTGACCGTAATTTTCCCCAAATCTCAAATATCTAATTAACGCTAGTTAATTGTTAACGTAATGACCGCACACTTACTTTCTTTATTAATTTTACCCTTTTCTCAAAATTAATTTCCACCAATTTCATTTGCATTTTGCCTTTCATTACGACGTAACATCTTTCCTCCCTCTTTACCGACAAATTAACTTCGGTGACGATTGCTTTTCCCAAATTTCCATTAGGTGCACGCGGTTTAATTTTTCACTGTCATTAAGGTCGATAAGTGAGTGGGAGGTTACAAGTATAATTCATTAATCCTCAGACTTCAAGAAGAATATAATAATTCCAATCCTAAAGAAAGCACGTGTTGACAGATGTGAAAATTACCGAACAATCAGTTTAATAAGCCACAGCTTCAAAATTTAGTTTCGTCTCCCTTCACTACCTGAATAATTTCTTTTATCTCATCATGCATTTCATCAATTTCTTCATCATCTGCAGACCTAGTTGGCATATAAACTTGTACTACTGTAGTAGGCATGGGCTTTGTGTCTATTTTGGCTACAATAGTGCGTTCACTATGCTATTTGTAGTAGCTAACCCGCACTCCTATTTTTTTTTATTCATTATTAAACCTACTCCTGCTTTACCCCTATTTGATTTTGTGTTTATAACCCTGTAGTCACCTGACCAGAAGTCTTGTCCCTCCTGCCACCGAACTTCACTAATTCCCACTATATCTAACCTTAACCTATCCATTTCCCTTTTTAAATTTTCTAACCTACCTGCCCGACTAAGGGATCTGACATTCCACGCTCCTATCCGTAGAACGCCAGTTTTCTTTCTCCTGATAACGACGTCCTCCTGGGGGACTATTTTACCTCTGGAATATTTTACCCAAGAAGACGCCATCATCATTTAACCAAACAGTAAAGCTGCATGCCCTCGGGAAAGATTACGGCCGAAGTTTCCCCTTGCTTTCAGTCGTTCGAAGTACCAGCTCAGCAAGGCCGTTTTGGTTATTGTTACAATGCCAGATCAGTCAATCATCCAGGCTGTTGCCCCTGCAACTACTGAAAAGGCTGCTGCCCCTCTTCAGGAACCACACGTTTGTCTGGCCTCTCAACAGATACTCCTCCGTTGTGGTTGTACCTACGGTACGGCTATCTGTATCGCTGAGGCACGCAAGCCTCCCCACCAACGGCAAGGTCCATGGTTTATGGGGGGGGGGGGGGGGGGGGGGGGAGGAGGTAGGTTTAGGAGTCGAATTAAAATTGAAGGCGAACGGATATCAATGATAAGATTCGCTGATGACGTTCCTGTCCTTAGTAAAAGTGAAGAAGAATTACAGGAATGGACAGTCTAATGAGTATGGCATTTGGATTGACAGTAAATCGAAGAAAGGCGAAAGTAATAAGAAATAGCAGAAATGAAAACAACTAGAAACTTAACATCAGAATTTGCAACACCAAGTAGACTAAGTTAAGAAATTGTGTTACATAGGCAGCAAAATAATCCATGACGGACTGAGCAAGATGGACATAAAAAACAGAAGGCATTCCTGGTCAAGTTTAATAGTATGGAAGATAACCTTAAATTGAGGACGAAATTTCTGAGAATAAAGCAAAGCGTTGTATCGAAGTGAAACATGAGGAAACCGGAAAAAAAGAGAATCGAAGCATTTGAGATGTGGTTCTAAAAAAAAGAGAATCGAAGCATTTGAGATGTGGTGCAACAGTAAGGTCTTCAAAATTGACCGAACTTATAAGGTGAGTAATGAGGTAATTCGCCAGAGAATCGGCAAGGAAAGGAATATGTGGAAAACAGGGACAAGAAGAAAGGACAGGATGGTGGGACATCTAAAGTCATGCTCATAAATTAAGGATAAATGGCGCTAATAGCGTAGGCACATAGGGAACACATACGACACAGATCTGTAAGTCCGCGGTATTGGTCATAAGTTGAGAAAAACGTCCCGAAACACATGTGCTACAAAACGCCACTGTTTCCTGTGCATCTATTCCGACATCAATAAGGGATATGATCACCATGCACACGTACGTAGACCCCACAACGGGTTGGCATACTCTGGATCAGGTGGTCGAGCAGCTGCTGGTGTATAACCTCCCATTCTTGCACCAGTGCCTGTCGGAGCTCTTGAAGTGTCCTAGGGGTTTGAAGACGTGCAGCGATACGTCGACCGAGAGCATCCCAGACGTGCTCGATGGGGTTTAGGTCTGGAGAACAGGCAGGTCACTCCATTCGCCTGATACAACCTCCACGATGGCAGCTAGGTGGGGCCGTGCGTTATCATCCATCAGGAGGAAGGTGGGACCCACTGCACCCCTGAAAAGGCGGACATACTGGTGCAATATGACGTCCCGATACACCTGACCTGTCACAGTTCGTCTGTCAAAGACGTACACCAATCAGAATCCCACCCCACGCCATCAAACCACGGCCTCCACGAAGGTCCCTTTCACCGATATTAGGGGGTTGGTATCTGGTTCCTGGTTCACGCCAGATAAAAACCGGCGAGAATCACTGTTCAGACTGTGCCTGGACTCGTCCGTGAACATAACCTGGGACCACTGTTCCAATGACTATGTACTTTGTTCTTGATACCAGGATTTACGGCCTCTCCTGTGACCTTGCAGGTCTCCGGGCGAATAAACCATCTCTGTTCAGTCGTTTGTAGACTGCGTGTCTGGAGACAACTGTTCCAGTGGCTGCGGTAAGGTCCCGAGCGAGGCTACCTGCAGTACTGCGTGGCCGTCTGCGGGCACTGATTGTAAGATATCGGTCTTCTTGTGGTGTTGTTCACTGTGGACGTCCTGTACTGTAGCACCTGGAGACGTTTCCTGTCTGCTGGAATCGTTTCCATAATCTTGAGATCACACTTTGTGGCACACGGAGGGGCCGTGCTATTACCTGCTGTATTTGACGAGCCTCCAGTCGCCCTAGTATTCTACCCTTCATATCGTCATCAATACGTGATCTTTGAGCCATTTTCAACACAAAGTCACCATTAGCACGTCTAAAAACGTCTACACTGTTACTCGCTGCACCGGACTCTGACATGCATCAACACACCTATGCCTATGTGGACTGCTGCCTGCGCCACCATGCGACGACTGCAGGTCAAATGCACCGAATGGTCATACCCCGAGGTGTTTGAAACCCGCAAACCACCCACCAGAGCTTGTTTCACATGTATCAATATTATCCTTAATTTATGAGCATGAGGGTATTAAGACGTCAGGGAATGACTTCCAGGGTACTAGAGTGATCTGTCCACAGCATTTATCTAGGAAAGCGATATCGAAATTCTCACTGTGAAAACGGCCAGTGGTACCATTTCATCCTTTTACGAAACACCCAGTCCTTAATTTATGATTAATAAACCATCCAGTTTTCATAATAAAAGAGCGCAGATAGTGATTGATATTTCGAAGAGCCATAGAAATATTTGGGGTCATGATTATGAAGATCAGAACGGGACGGCAGTACAAGAATGGGTAAAACAAATCTGTTGCATTTAATTCAGGATTCAAAATTACCACCATCATTCAACAGCGGCAGGTGGGAGCGAGGCTATAATCCTAACTTCATGTTTAGTAACAACAGTATCAGCAAACAATGTGTAAAATTTGTTGGTCCTCCAATATCCATCTCACATCGTAGACCAATCATATTTGCTGCTGTTAGATCTCTAGATCTCGCAAAGTACCTTTTCGAACAAGGTTTAATTTTAGAAACGCAGACTGGTTGAGATTTGTAGAACTGCTCGACGCCGAAGTGACTTTTATAGAACCAGCACCAGAACAGTATCACATCTTCACCACTGCTGTAACGAGCTGTTCCAGAAAGACAATTCCTCGTGGTTGTCGAATGTCTTACATTCCTGGGCGCACATCAGACCAAGCCACCATACTCACAAAATACAGGAACTTATTTGAAGAAGACTCTTTCAGCGAAGCAACTGTGGAAGCAGGATACAAACTCATTACTTCTATAAGAAAGATAAAAATGGATCAATGGCTTTAAACCCTAGATGAGCTGGATCTAAAAAGAGACAGTCATAAAGCTTGGAGACATCTGAAACATTTAAGTAATGATCCATCTACGACCGCTGTACAACATAACATTCCACCAAATAAAATTGCAACCGGCCGGAGTGGCCGTGCGGTTGTAGGCGCTACAGTCTGGAACCGAGCGACAGCTACGGTCGCAGGTTCGAATCCTGCCTCGGGCATGGATGTATGTGATGTCCTTAGGTTAGTTAGGTTTAATTAGTTCTAGGCGACTGATGACCTCCGAAGTTAAGTCGCATAGTGCTCAGAGCCATTTGAGCCAATTGAAATTGCACATCAGTTACTGCTGAACTGGAAGACAACCCACAAACCCAAAAAGCCACATTTGCAAAGAGAAGAGCACTAGGAGAGTAGTCTGCTTACAATATCATTCAGCATGGAAGAGTTAGATAAAGCTATTGAACAAAGTAAGAATGGAAAATCAGCTGGCTTAGATAATACACAACCGAGAAAATAAAGCCCTTCGGCGTAACAACAAAGAAATAGATTCTGAAACTGTTTAATAATTTGAGAGCAGTTGTCAAATCCCAAAGATATGGCGGAAGAGCCGAATAATAGCTTTGCTGAAACCTGGTGGAGAAGGGAACATTCCGACGAGTTTTAGACCAGTTTCATTACTCTGTCGTCTATACAAACAGCCGGAAAAAATGATCTTAAATCGCCTCCTACCTGTAGTTGACCCCCTCTTAATGCCTCAACAAGCTGGATTTCGTTCTGGTAAGAGCTGCACTGGGCAACTGCTAAATCTTACGCAGTTCGTAGAAGCTAGTGAGGTAACAGGAGCGGTATTTGTCGACTTACCAGCCGCTTATGACACTGTCAAGCATCATCTACTACTACTACTCAAAGGCATACAATATGGCCAAGGGTTTTAACTTAATTAGGTGTATCGCAGCAATTCTGAAAAACAGAAGTTCTTCGTTGACTTTGAAGGGCAGCGTAGTCGATGGAGACTACAGAAAAACGGTCTTCCCCAAGAAAACATGTTCGCTCAGTCCTGTTCAACATGTATAAAACACCAGGAGTTTCTCGTGTGCTGATGATCTTGTCCTTGCCACTGATAGCTCCGACTTTGAATCAGTGGAGTTACAACTTTGCTATACTCCAAAATGTCTAGGAGTGATACTGGACATGTATCTTACTTTCAAGAGATGAATTGGAAGTTGAAAGTTTTCACCAGGAACAATCTGTTAAGAACGTTGGTCGAATCTCAGTAATTGCTTTAGCCTATTCTGCAACGGAGTGTGCTTGTTCTATTTGGTACAATTCATCTGCCCAGAACGGGCAGATGTAGGTCCCAACGACACCTGCAGAATTGTAACAGGTTGTCTGAAATCTTTTTCTGTCGAATGGATTTATCACATTGCAGGAATAGCAATCCTCCTCCCCCCCCACCCTAGTAGAAGAGAAATTGTACAGAATGCTTTCGCTGAGAATTGCTTTGAACAACTAGTTCATGAGCCCATACGAATTGTAAATGGTTACGAAAACACACTTGATCTCTTAGCCACAAATAATCCTGATCTGACAGAGAGCGTCTTGACGGATACAGGGATTAGTGAACACAAGATCATTGTAGTGAGGCTCAAAACCATATCAACCAAAACCACAAAAATAAACGAAAATATAACTGTTTAAAACAGCAGATAAAAATTCGCTTGAAGCCTTCCTAAGAGAGGGTCTCCATTCCTTCCAACGTAATTACGTAAGTGTAGACCAGATATGGCTCAAATTCAAGGATGCAGTATCGACAGCAACAGATAGATTCATAGCGCAGAAGTTAATAAGAGTCGGGACTGATCCACCATGGTACACAAAACACGTCAGAACACTGTTGCAGAAGCAAAGAAAAAAGCATGCCAAATTCAGAAGAACTCAAAATCCCCAGGACTGGCTAAGTTTCACGGAAGCTCGAAATGTAGTGCGGACGTCAATGCGAGATGCTTTTTAAAAGTTTCCACAATGAAACATTGTCTCAAAATATGGTAGAAAAACCAAAGAGATTATGGTCATATGTAAAGTACACCAGTGGCAAAAAACAGTCAATACCGTCACTGCGCGATAGCGATGGAAATGTTACCGATGATGGTGCCACTAAAGCGGAGTTACTAAATACAGTTTTCCGTAATTCCTTCACGAAAGAAGACGAAGTAAATATTCCAGAATTCGAAACCTGAACAGCTGTTAGCATGAGTGACATAAAAGCAGATATCTTAAGTGTTGCGAAACAACTCATATCACGTAAGAAAGGCAAGTCTTCCGGTATAGATGGTATACCAGTCAGATTCCTTTCAGAGTATGCAGACACAATAGCGCCTTTCTTAGCATTCATATACAACCGCTCACTTGACGAAAGGTCTGTTCCTAAAGAGTGGAAAGTAGCACAGGTCACACAAATAGTCAAGAAAGGAAATACGAGTAATCCATTGAATTACAGACCCCTATCACTGACCTCAATTTGCAGTAGGATTTTGGAGCACATACTGTACTCTAACATTAAGAATCATCTTGAAGAAAATGATTTATTGATACATAACCAACACGGATTCAGAAAATATCGTTCTTGTGCAACACAGTTAGCTCTTTATTCCCATGAATAATGAGTGCTGTCGAGAAGGAATCTCAGATCGATTCCATATTCCTAGATTTCGAAGGCTTTTGATACCGTTGCTCACAAGCGACTATCAATCAATTTGGGTGCATGTGGAGTATCGTCTCAGTTGTGTGACTGGATTCGTGATTTCGTCTCAAAGAGGTCACAGTTCGTAGTGACAGACGCTAAATAATCGAGTAGAACAGAAGTGATATCTGGTGTTCCGCAGGGTAGTGTCATAGGCCCTCTGCTGTTCCTGATTTACATAAATGATCTATGTGATAATCTGAGCAGCCCCCTTGGATTGTTTGCAGACGATCAATTCCAATTACAAAATGATCTAGAGAGAATCTCTGTATGGTGCGAAAAGTGGCAATTGGCACTAAACAAAGAAAACTGCGAGGTCATACACATGGCTACTAAAAGAAATCCGATAAATCGCACATATATAAGGGCTGTCGATTCGACTAAATACCTAGGAATTACAATTACTAGCAACTTAAATTGGAAAGACCACGTAGATAATATTGTTGGGAAGGCGAAACAAAGACTGCGCTTTGTTGGCAGAACACTTAGAAGATGCGACAAACCCACTAAAAAGACAGTCTACTTTACACTTATCCGTCCTCTGCTGGAATATTGCTGCGCGATGTGGGATCCTTACCACGTAGGATTGACGGAGCAAATCGAGAAAGTGCAAAGAAGGCAGACCGTTTCCTGTTATCGCGCAATAGGGTTGAGAGTGTCACTGCTATTTTGTCGACATCGACCTACGTTGGAAGAAATCATCATCATAATAAAATAAGAGAAATAAGAGCTCGAACGGAAAGATTTAGGTGTTGTTTTTTCCCACGAGCCATACCAGAGTGTAATGGTAGAGAAGCAGTATGAACAGGGTTCGATGAACCCTCTGCCAGGCACTTAAGTGTGAATTGTAGAGTAACCATGTAGATGTAGATGTAAAAGAAACGAAAGAAAGTGGAACAAGAGCAAACCCACTCCTGTATGGCCTTAAAGCGCATTCGCAGAGATTGAAGTCGAGGAAGAGTTTCCTTAGAACACCAGAGGTATCCTCGTACTACCGGTGCTGAGAATGCCAGGGCGCAGCTTTGGAGGGATAAGACTTCCCTTCCCTCTAGTTGGAACAAGAGTTCCTGAAACTCTGCCTCCAGAAGAAGACGCGGAATGGAGGATCTGGAAATCTTTGAATGGGCTGCGATGGGGTGTGGGTAGATCAACGTTTAATCTGGCAAGATGGGGCTATAGCAGAGAAAACAGTATCAGTGTGATTGTGGAGAAGTCCAGACTGTCCAGCACATGCTTCAGTATCGACTACGTACAGCCACCTTTACTGCAGGAGACCTCCATATAGCAACAGAAAATGGACTAGAAGTGGCCAAATTTTGGTCAAAATCTATATGACATGTTAACTGTGCACCAATGCATGTTTCTCACACTAGAATAAAAAAATCTATCCCTGTTAAGGGGAGACGGAAGGCAATTTTTATCCCTATTCTGCCAATGCTGTTTTACTCTTTGAATAGGTATACTTTTCAAAAGAAATATAAGTGATAAAACAACGAAATTTTTACTGCATATGTATAACATGTTTGCCTCAATTTGCAAGTTAAATGAACATAATATCTCCAATTGTCCTGAAGAAATTTTTTTTATTCTTTCACTAGTAGAATTTAACTTTTGTACATAAATTATTATAAAACAGTTTCTGATTGTTTAGTCGTTCTCAATTTACTTGTAAGAACTTATTACCATCTGCTGTACAGAATGAATAAATTTCATGTTTCTAACCCCGTTAGTTTATCAAATAATGGTGCTTTAAAGTAAAAAATAATGTAGTTTTGACAAAAATCCATTTAAAGTTTAGTAATGCAATTCTAGCATAGTTGTTGATGAGAATTACTTACCACTAATATTTTCCTGCCCCATATTGAGCATCATCTTAATCATACTGATATTTTCTTCTCTTGTTCTCTCTTATTTTCTGTCTGGCTTATTTTGTACATTTTAAATTAGCAACATTTGCATTGCGGATTCTCTCTTTATCTATTTGCACCAAGGATTTTGCAGCATTTCCACTAGATTTTATGCCCAATAATTCCAAAACATCCAGTTTTCTAATTACACCATCATCGAAGCATAAAACAACATCATAAACACCACATTTCCGGGTTGTAAGCCGTAAGAGAACCACTTCTATGTACATCAAGAGCTCAGATGGAAACCCAGTTCTAAGCAAAGAAGAGAAAGCAGAAAGGTGGAAGGAGTATACAGAGGGACTATACAAGGGTGGTGTACTTGAGGACAATATTATAGAAATGGGAGAGGATGCAGATGAAGATGAAATGGGGGATACGATAATGCGTGAAGAGTTTGACAGAGCACTGAAAGACCTGAGTCGAAACAAGGCCCCGGGAGTAGACAACATTCCATTGGAACTACTGACGGCCTTGGGAGAGCCAGTCCTGACAAAACTCTACCATATGGTGAGCAAGATGTATCAGACAGGCGAAATACCCTCAGACTTCAAGAAGAATATAATAATTCCAATCCCAAAGAAAGCAGGTGTTGGCAGATGTGAAAATTACCGAACTATCAGTTTAATAAGTCACAGCTGCAAAATACTAACGCGAATTCTTTACAGACGAATGGAAAAACTAGTAGAAGCCAACCTCGGGGAAGATCAGTTTGGATTCCGTAGAAATACTAGAACACGTGAGGCAATATTGATCTTACGACTTATCTTAGAAGGAAGACTAAGGAAAGGCAAACCTACGTTTCTAGCATTTGTAAACTTAGAGAAAGCTTTTGACAATGTTGATTGGAATACTCTCTTTCAAATGCTAGAGGTGGCAGGGGTAAAATACAGGGAGCGAAAGGCTATTTACAATTTGTACAGAAACCAGATGGCAGTTATAAGAGTCGAGGGACATGAAAGGGAAGCCGTTGTTGGGAAGGGAGTGAGACAGGGTTGTAGCCGCTTCCCGATTTTATTCAATCTGTATATTGAGCAAGCAGTAAAGGAAACAAAAGAAAAATTCGGAGTAGGTATTAAAATCCAGGGAGAAGAAATAAACAACTTTGAGGTTCGCCGATGACATTGTAATTCTGTCAGAGACAGCAAAGGACTTGGAAGAGCAGTTGAATGGAATGGATAGTGTCTTGAAAGGAGGATATAAGATGAACACCAACAAAAGCAAAACGGGGATAATAGAATGTACTCGAATTAAATTGGTGATGCTGCGGGAATTAGATTATGAAATAAGACGCTTAAAGTAGTAAATGAGTTTTTCTATTTGGGGAGCAAAATAACTGATGATGGTCGAAATAGAGAGGATATAAAATGTAGACTGGCAATGGCAAGGAAAGCGTTTCTGAGGAAGAGAAATTTGTTAACATCGAGTATAGATTTATGTGTCAGGAAGTCATTTCTGAAAGTATTTGTATGGAGTGTAGTCATGTATGGAAGTGACACATGGACGATAAATAGTTTGGACAAGAAGAGAATAGAAGCTTTCGAAATGTGGTGCTACAGAAGAATGTTGAAGATTAGGTGGGTAGATCACGTAACTAATGAGGAGGTATTGAATAGGATTGGGGAGAAGAGAAGTTTGTGGCACAATTTAACCAGAAGAAGGATCGGTTCGTAGGACATGTTCTGAGGCATCAAGGGATCACCAACTTAGTATTGGAGGGCAGTGTGGAGGGTAAAAATCGTAGAGGGAGACCAAGGAATGAATACACTAAGCAGATTCAGAAGGATGTAGGTTGCAGTAGGTATGGGAGATGAAGAAGCTTGCACAGGATAGAGTAGCATAGAGAGCTGCATCAAACCAGTCTCAGGACTGAAGACCACAACAACAACAAGCTGAACAAATACAGTTTCGGTAACCGGTTCTAAATAATAGAATTTACACATTCATTTAAATTTTGGTTCTTCAACAAGGTATCTTTACAAATGTCCTAAACGTGGGTTTAATTTCGTCCGTTAATGATGCAGGTAAAGAATTATTGTGGTCGTATCTGGCACTTCTCCTGTACTTGCACCTCGTATTAGGATCATTCGGGCAAAGACCGTACACTGGATTTTCATTTCAGGAAAGCTTATGGAAAAATATAGCCCATACAGCTTTTTTCACGTTTTCTAAATTCCCTACATTTCCTCTTATGGCCAAGTCATAGTAATTCTGTAGTCTATCTGTTTCAACAACGTTTACCATTTATTTTCTTACCATCTTCCAATACTATTTTTGACTCTTCTTTCAATAATCTTCTCAACCTGGACCCCATTCTTTTCTGTACATGGCCAATGCACTCTAATTTAGAAACTGTAGGACCATAGGGCTGTTTTGCACATACCCGGTCATAAGCCTTGCTGTCACTGTCCCCATATTGCACATAGCGTCAGGAAAACTATCACATCTTACGAAAAAAATTATCGTAGTTACATAAAACAAAATATGTTTCACGCACGAAAGACCAGGCATTTCAAATATGCTAAAATCTAAAAATCTAATTTTTGAAGCCCACTTGATTTCGTCTCTCCTTAGTACACATCATAGATAAAAGAAATATCGCACTAGACTAATTTGGGACCGCTCTATCGAATGGGCACGTAAAATTCCGGTTTAACAATGACTTTGTTTGTAATGGAATGTAAACTGACGCAGCGAAGCTTGCGAGTGAATGCCTCTGACGTGAGGTAGAGACAAGGTGTTATGTGGAATGTTCGATGTTTTATAGTCATTATTACTATTTATTTGTATAACTTTTTTACCAATCCCATACTCTGTTTTATCTAATTAATCCTTCAACGTAAAAAAATGGTTCAAATGTCTCTGAGCACTATGGGACTTAACATCTGTGGTCATCAGTCCCCTAGAACTTAAAATTACTTAAACCTAACTAACCTAAGGACATCACACACATCCATGCCCGAGGCATGATTCGAACCTGCGACCGTAGCCGTCACGCGGTTCCAGACTGAAGCGCCTAGAACCGCACGGTCAAACCGGCCGGCACTGGGAGTCATATGAAAGACGTGATAAGCAATATTTTTGTGGGATGATTCAAACTACACGCTGCAAAACGAAATTGCAAATATCTAGCGAAGTATCTGAGAAAAAGCGCCTGACAATTCATAGGCGGGACACGCTGTCTATCTGAAAACAGGTATTACTGTGGCTGAAAATAAGGTGGCATCGTTTCAGTAATTCAAAAAGCTTGTATAAGATCTTGGTTTGTTATAACCTCTTGGAATATGTGACATGTTTTTCTTAAACGTCCCACGTACTTTGGGCAATGACATGTGCACTCTGTCTGTGGACCAGAATATCGGCCCACGATCAAAACTGCGCATTAATGCGTCAACAAACTGCTAATTTAAAAAATTGCCTTCTGGAAATGATTTCAGTCCCGAAATTGTATAAAGTATTATGGTATTCGAGACGACTTACACCATCTGCTGCGTTCTCCTGTTCCTGACCTTGATGCGCCGGCAGTTGCGGAAAAAGTTGCGAGGCCCGCAGTCGTGTAATTGAGCGCTTTCACTTTCACGAGCTGCAGAAGTAAACTAGGTCTCAGCAGTCACGTCACCGAGAGACGGGACACGTCTGCGTGAGGTTGTCAGGTACACGCGGACCTGGTAGCGCTGAGGTGGTGCGCCAGATCTCGAAACGTCACGCGTGATGGCCGAGGTTATGACTGCGATAACGCCGCTTCCCACGCACGCAGCACTCCTGCTACAATTTGTTCCTTGTTTTACGCGAGGGCTGCATTCACTGCTGTCTGCTTGAACTGACATCTCGTTTCTTAATGTTTGCCTTTCTAAAAGCTGACAGCATATGAGTATAATGCGTGTCGTAAACCGTTTATCTAACTGCCAGATTAATTTCCTTTTCACGTACGTATGAGCTACTCGCACGAGAGGGAGTAAAATAGAAAGCTGTGGTCCGAAATGAGTTCGCGAATTTACCAGATCATATGACAAGGAAAGGACGATTGAGTGTATTTGTTGCTGTTTTGAGTACAGGGTGTTAATAAATTAGTTATACAAATGTAATCATTAATTGAGAAAAAGATACAGAATTTATAGAAATGAATCGGCACTAAATGCAGTGCGTCTTCGATGTTTATTCCCACCTAACCCTGTTAGTTCCTGACGTTCACGCTAGGTGGCATGTGTGAATGAATTACACTCCTGGAAATGGAAAAAAGAACACATTGACACCGGTGTGTCAGACCCACCATACTTGCTCCGGACACTGCGAGAGGGCTGTACAAGCAATGATCACACGCATGGCACAGCGGACACACCAGGAACCGCGGTGTTGGCCGTCGAATGGCGCTAGCTGCGCAGCATTTGTGCACCGCCGCCGTCAGTGTCAGCCAGTTTGCCGTGGCATACGGAGCTCCATCGCAGTCTTTAACACTGGTAGCATGCCGCGACAGGGTGGACGTGAACCGTATGTGCAGTTGACGGACTTTGAGCGAGGGCCTATAGTGGGCATGCGGGAGGCCGGGTGGAGGCACCGCCGAATTGCTGAACACGTGGGGCGTGAAGTCTCCACAGTACATCGATGTTGTTGCCAGTGGTCGGCGGAAGGTGCACGTGCCCGTCGACCTGGGACCGGACCGCAGCGACGCACGGATGCACGCCAAGACCGTAGGATCCTACGCAGTGCCGTACGGGATCGCACCGCCACTTCCCAGCAAATTAGGGACACTGTTGCTCCTGGGCTATCGGCGAGGACCATTCGCAACCGTCTCCATGAAGCTGGGCTACGGTCCCGCACACCGTTAGGCCGTCTTCCGCTCACGCCCCAACATCGTGCAGCCCGCCTCCAGTGGTGTCGCGACAGGCATGAATGGAGGGACGAATGGAGACGTGTCGTCTTCAGCGATGAGAGTCGCTTCTGCCTTGGTGCCAATGATGGTCGTATGCGTGTTTGGCGCCGTGCAGGTGAGCACTACAATCAGGACTGCATACGACCGAGGCACACAGGGCCAACACCCGGCATCATGGTGTGGGGAACGATCTCCTACACTGGCCGTACACCTCTGGTGATCGTCGAGGGGACACTGAATAGTGCACGGTACATCCAAACCGTCATCGAACCCATCGTTCTACCATTCCTAGACCGGCAAGGGAACTTGCTGTTCCAACAGGACAATGCACGTCCGCATGTATCCCGTGCCATCCAACGTGCTCTAGAAGGTGTAAGTCAACTACCCTGGCCAGCAGGTTCTCCGGATCTGTCCCCCATTGAGCATGTTTGGGACTGGATGAAGCGTCGTCTCACGCGGTCTGCACGTCCAGCACGAACGCTGGTCCAACTGAGGCGCCAGGTGGAAATGGCATGGCAAGCCGTTCCACAGGACTACATCCAGCATCTCTACGATCGTCTCCATGGGAGAATAGCAGCCTGCATTGCAGCGAAAGGTGGATATACACTGTACTAGTGCCGACATTGTGCATGCTCTGTTGCCTGTGTCTATGTGCCTGTAGTTCTGTCAGTGTGATCATGTGATGTATCTGACCCCAGGAATGTGTCAATAAAGTTTCCCCTTCCTGGGACAATGAATTCACGGTGTTCTTATTTCAATTTCCAGGAGTGTATTCCAACAGTTATCATGAAGCGCCAAAGAAACTTGTATAGGCATACCTATTCAAATAAAGGAATATGTAAACAGGCAGAAAACGGCGCTGCGGTCGGCAACACCTATATAAGACAACAAATGTCTGGCGCAGTTGTTAGATGGGTTACTGCTGCTAAAATGGCTGGTTATCTAGATTTAAGTGAGTTTGAACGTGGTTTTATAGTCGGCGCACGAGCGATGGGACACTGCACCTCCGAGGTAGCGACGAAGCGAGTATTTTCCCGTACAATCATATCACGAATGTACCATGAATATAAGGAATCCTGTAAAATATCAAATCTCCGACATCGCTGCGGCTCGAAAAAGATCCTGCGAGAACGGGACCAACGATGAGTGAAGAGAATCGTTCGAGACACAAGTGAAACCCTTCGGCAAATTGCTGTAGATTTCAATGCTGGGCCATCGAAAAGTGTCAGCGAGCGAAACATTCACCGAAACATCTGCCATATCGGGTTTCGGAGGTGAAGGACCACTTGTTTACCCTTGTTGATTGCCCGATACAAAGCTTTAAGACTTGCCTGGGCCCGTCAACACCGTCATTGGACTGTTGCCTGGCCGCACGAGTCTCGTTTCAAATTGTAACGAGCGGATGCAAGTGTACGGCTATGGAGACAACCTCACGAATCCATGGATCCTGCACAGCAGCAGGGGACTGTTCAAATTGGTGGAGGCTATGTCATGATGTGCAGTTAGAGTGATGTGGAACCCCTGATACGTCTACATACGACTGTGACAGGTGGCACGTACGTAAGCATGCAGTCTGATCACCTGCATCTATTCATGTCCATTGTCCATTCCGAAGGACTTGGGCAATTCCAGCAGGGCAATGTGACACCCTAGACGTTCATAACTGCTACAGAGTGGCTCCAGGAACAGCCTTCAGAGTTTAAATGGTTCAAATGGCTCTAAGCACTATGGGACGTAACATCTGAGGTCCTCAGTCCCCTACACTTAGAACTACTTAAACCTAACTAACCTAAGGACATCACACACATCCATGTCCGAGGCAGGATTCGTACTTGCGACCGTAGCAGCAGCGCGGTTCCGGACTGAAGCGCCTAGAACCGCTCGCCCACAGTGTCCGGCTAGAGTTTAAACTCCGCTGGCCACCAATCTCCATAAAAATGAACATTATTGAGCATATCTGGGGTGCCTTGCAAAGTGCTCTTCAGAAGATATCTCCACCCCCTAGTATTCTTACGGATTTATCGACAGCCCTGCAGGATTCATGGTGTCAGTTCCCTCCAGCACTACTTCAGACATTGGTCGAGTCCATGCCACGTCGTGTTGCTGCACTTCTGCGTGCTGGCGGGGGACCTACACGATATTAAGCAGGTGTACCAATTTCCTTGGCTCTTCAGTGTAAATGATTCATGCGCAGCCAGACCCATACCACAAATGTTGTTTTTTTTCTAATTTCTGGCCATCTGGATATCCCACTTCTGTTGCTTTCATTTCCGGACAACCTCTGCATGTACCATAAATCTAGACGAAATCGATGAGGACGAATTGACAGAAGAATCCAGTCTGACCGGTCTTCATACCCCAGTAGATTCGTCTGCGTTTCTTGAAGAAAATTTGGTGCAAATTCGTCCAAAAGATAAAGTTCCGGAAGACATTTAATTACAGCTGAAACAGCTACTTCATAAAACAGCCTGGACAAAGCCACGTACACTATTGTCCAAAAGTCAAGGGTGAAAGTAACTTTCGTATGATGTTTCACAGTCAAGTAATCTAGCTCGATGGAACTTGGACAGAGAACTGCTACAGTATAGTACAGAGGCAACTGACAGAAACTGCATCATGTTTTCGTAGCTCTCGCCACGTGAGTGCACGTAATACACTCACGAGCAGCGTCGAACATGGTCGTCGCAGGTTCGAATCCTGCCTCGGGCATGGATGTGTGTCATGTCCTTAGGTTAGTTAGGTTTAAGTAATTCTAAGTTCTAGGGGACTCATGACCTCAGACTCCCATAGTGCTCAGAGCCATTTGAACCATTTTAACCCGCTCTTTAAAAAAAAACAACTGGAAATTACAAATTGTGGACGAGCCACTAGATAAAACTTTGCAAATACAATTAGAAACCCAACGTCCTCAGTACTATAACAAACAAATCCAAATTAAGAAAAGGGGGTTACTGACAATCTTGACAACTTGAAACTCCCATATAAGACTTCCCTCAAAGTAGATGTAATGAAAAAATTACAGGTAAAGGGTGACTTAATACTACTAGTGCCAAACTAAGATAACATTACATAACATGATAGAATCCCTTAATTAAAAAATGGTGTAATGCCAAAAAAGTGTCTTAATTATAAAGTGTGACTACCAACTATGATTCCACCCCGCCTCCTCTTTTATGGCATTTAAGGTCTACTGTGGAAGTGAGGTACGACTAAGCGGTCACCTATCAGCTTTGATCGGTTTTCATCATGTTCGTGCTTCAACTGGCATTCACATTATGTATCTATGATAGGTGCTCATATCCTTTAACACGACTGTTTTATATTACCAGTTACGTGTCATTTCAGCTATGATGCGTCACATAGGCGGGTCACATACATTGTAACATTTCGGCAACCATTTGAGAACAGCTGTAAATCCGAAATCATGATTGTGTGGAATAATTGAGCAGATCAAGGTGGTCAAGGTGTTACGGTGTGGGGAGACGTAATAGTGTATGGGCTTATCAGCTCCAAATTTTGAACACAAAACACTCACTTGTTAACCTTGTTGTGTTATTGTTCTCCTTCTCCATGTGCGGCTTTTCTGTAGCTGACTAAGCAACCGACGGCCTCTGCGTTGTGCAACAGGCAAAACGGACGTACGCCAAACGACGGGTGCAGTTGCAACGACATTTAACTGGACTGAGTGTCACGCTGCATCTTAGAACCGTGACTACCTGACGGTTAATACATTATCTTCGATTAATACATTGAGTTTCATAGACACTAACACAACGGCGGCAATGTTAGCAATGGTGCAAAGGGCATAGGAGCTGCACGAACGATAGATGGGGGTCGCGTCCTCAGGTGACAGCAGACTAAGTGTACACAGTGAATCTGAACCGACCATCCCCCCCCCCCCCCTCCCTCCCAATGCCGAGAAGCGGGAACATGTAATATACAGGGTGGTCCATTGATCGTGACCGGGCCAAATATCTCACGAAATAAGCGTCAAACGAAAAAACTACAAAGAACGAAACTTGTCTAGCTTGAAGGGGCAAACCAGATGGCGCTATGTATGGTTGGCCCGCATATTAGCTGTGTTTCTTTTTCAAATAGAAACCCCATTTTATTACATATTCGTTAGTACGTAAAGAAATATGAATGTTTTAGTTGGACCACTTTTTTCGCTTTGTGATAGATGGCGCTGTAATAGTCACAAACACATGGCTCACAATTTTAGAGCAACAGTTGGTAGCAGGTAGGTTTTTTAATTAAAGTACAGAACGTAGGTACGCTTGAACATTTTATTTCGGTTGTTCCAATGTGATACATGTACCTTTGTGAACTTATCATTTCTTAGAACTCATGCTGTTACAGCGTGATTTCCTGTAAATACTACATTAATGCAATAAATGCTCAAAATGATGTCCGTCAACCTCAATGCATTTGGCAATACGTGTAACGACATTCCTCTCAAAATCGAGTAGTTCGCCTTCCGTAATGTTCGCACATGCATTGACAACGCGCTGACGAATGTTGTCAGGCGTTGTCGGTGGATCACGATGGCAAATATCCTTCAACTTTTCCCACGGAAAGAAATCCGGGGACGTCAGATCCGGTGAACGTGCGGGCCACGGTGTGGTGCTTCGACGACCATTCCACCTTTCATGAAATATGCTATTTAATACCGTTTCAACCGCACGCGAGCTATGTGCCGGACATCCATCATGTTGGAAGAACATCGCCATTCTGTCATGCAGTGGAACATCTTGTAGTAACATCGGTAGAACATTACGTAGGAAATCAGCAAACATTGCACCATTTAGATTGCCATCGGTAAAATGCCCAATTATCCTTCCTCCCGTAATGCCTCACCATACATTAACCCGCCAAGGTCGCTGATGTTCCACTTGTCGCAGACGTCGTGGATTTTCCGTTGTCCAATAGTGCATATTATGGCGGTTTAGGTTGCCACTGTTGGAGAATGACGCTTCGTTGGTAAACGCGTGAAAAAAATTTGTCGTTATCCCGTAATTTCTCTTGTGCCCAGTGGTAGAGCTGTACACGACGTTCAAAGTCGTCGCCATGCAGTTCATGGTGCATAGAAATATGGTAGGGGTGCAATCGATGTTGATGTAGCATTCTCTGCACCGATGTTTTTGAGATTCACGATTTTCACGCAATCTGTCTGCTACTGTTGTGCGGATTAGCCACGACAGCAGCTAAAACACCTACGTGGGCATCATCATTTGTTGCAGGTCGTGGTTGACGTTTCACATGTAGCAGAACACTTCCCGTTTCCTTAAATAACGTAACTATCCGGCGAACGTTTCACATGTGGCAGAACACTTCCCGTTTCCTTAAATAACGTAACTATCCGGCGAACGGTCCGGACACTTGGATGAAGTCCAGGATACCGAGCAGCATACATAGCACACGCCCGTTGGGCATTTTGATCACAATAGCCATACATCAACACGATATCGACATTTTCCGCAATTGCTAAACGGTCCATTTTAACACGGGTAATGTATCACGAAGCAAATACCGTCCGCACTGGCGGAACGTTACGTGATACCACGTACTTATACGTTCCTGACTATTACATCGCCATCTATCACAAAATGAAAAAAGTGGTCGAACTAATTCATATTTATTTACGTACTACACATATATGTAATAAAAATGGGGGTTCCTATTTAAAAAAACGTAGCTGATATCCGTTTTACCTGTTGTTGTTGTCTTCAGTCCTGAGACTGGTTTGATGCAGCTCTCCATGCTACTCTATCCTGTGCAAGCTGCTTCATCTCCCAGTACCTACTGCAACCTACATCTTTCTGAATCTGCTTAGTGTATTCATCTCTTGGTCTCCCTCTACGATTTTTACCCTCCACGCTGCCCTCCAATGCTAAAATTTGTGATCCCTTGATGCCTCAAAACATGTCCTGCCAACCGATCCCTTCTTCTAGTCAAGTTGTGCCACAAACTTCTCTTCTCCCCAATCCTATTCAATACCTCCTCATTAGTTACGTGATCTACTCATCTGATCTTCAGCATTCTTCTGTAGCACCACATTGTTTCACTTCCATACATGGCTACACTCCAAACAAATACTTTCATAAACGACTTCCTGATACATAAGTGTATATTCTTGAGAAACGCTTTCCTTGCCATTGCCAGTCTACATTTTATATCCTCTCTACTTCGACCATCATCAGTTATTTTACTTCCTAAATAACAAAACTCCTTTACTACTTTAAGTGTCTCATTTCATAATCTAATTCCCTCAGCATCACCCGATTTAATTTTACTACATTCCATTATCCTCGTTTTGCTTTTGTTGATGTTCATCTTATATCCTCTTTTCAAGACACTGTCCATTCCGTTCAACTGCTCTTCCAAGTCCTTTGCCGTCTCTGACAGAATTACAATGTCATCGGCGAACCTCAAAGTTTTTATTTCTTCTCCATGAATTTTAATACCTACTCCAAATTTTTCTTTTGTTTCCTTTACTGCTTGCTCAATATACAGATTGAATAACATCGGGGAGAGGCTGCAACCCTGTCTCACTCCTTTCGCAACCACTGCTTCCCTTTCATGCCCCTCGACTCTTATGACTTCCTTCTGGTTTCTGTACAAATTGTAAATAGCCTTTTGCTCCCTGTATTTTACTCCTGCCGCCTTCAGAATTTGAAAGAGAGTATTCCAGTCAACATTGTCAAAAGCTTTCTCTAAGTCTACAAATGCTAGAAACGTAGGTTTGCGTTTTCTTAATCTTTCTTCTAAGATAAGTCATAAGGTGAGCATTGCCTCACGTGTTCCAACATTCCTACGGAATCCAAACTGATCCTCCCCGAGGTCCGCATCTACCAGTTTTTCCATTCGTCTGTAATCCTTTTCAGGATGACAATGCACGACCGCATCGAACAGTCCATGTGGAGGAACTTTTGGAATGAGAGGATATTTGGTGAATCGACTGGCACACCCTTTCCCGCGATTTAAATCCCTTCGAGCACTTGAGCGACACGATGGGGAGCCGTATTGTAGCACATTTTCCTGCACGAACGAACATCTAGCAGACGTCACCAGCGCTGCTGGGAGAACTCAAACTCCTGCCACAAAAAATCCTAACCATCCTTGTGGCCAGCCGTCCGTAGTGGTCACACACTCTATTCAGAACCAAATCTTGCCTTTTGAAATATCCAGAGGAGTGTCATAAATCGCGGTGGCTTCATTGTAGTTATTTCTTGTCTCATTGCATATTTCTTTCAGTTACGTCCTCTACTATACTGTAACAGATCTTTCTATGCAGTTTCATCGAGCTGTGTTACTTGGCAGTGACTTCATTTGACTTTTGTCTTTAAATTTTGCATGCCAGTGTACACGATACGTCAGGTGCCCCTACTGAAGGGTTTTATGCAACCTGCAGTGTTTTCAAATACCACTCGTGAGATTTTCATATACTCTCGCTCGCTAAGAACAAACTGTTGGTCTTACAAAAAATGAATGGGTAATTTAATGTAGTTCAATTTTGTACTGAGTTACGTTTTCGCTAGAGGCCATAGTTGCCGAGCTATTAAAAATAAAATGTATAAAAGTGATCTTCAGACGCACTCCTATTCCCACACTCATCGTCAATGGCCAGCATTTCTAGTATGTTGCTCATCGAACTCTGTCCTACAACCGTACAAAAACTTGCGACTGCACGCATTATTTCAACATTCGATCTTTTGTGGTCTTCGTCGTCTGGCCTTATTACACCACCGGCTTAGTCGAGTACTTGCGAATTGTAAAACTGGCATTTCTGTAAATTTTACCCACGAATTTTGTGAATTTTAGCAGCGTAAAATAAACAGCTCCTTGACATCTGACATCTCGCTGGCGAACCAAATTTACATCGATTACATTGTTGTATTCGCCAGGCATCCTGTTAGAAACTACTGTACTTGTAAGGGTAATTAGTTTTAGCTCAATGCTAACAGTTTTTCTTTCGTCACCCTCACTGACACCTTAAATTAATAATCTTAACAAAGCAGCCGCCTATGCTGGTCAATAGAGAGTTAAGAGGTCGAATATCGGGAATAGTTCGGGCGGTCGGAAATTTTTGTACAGTGGTAAGAGGGAGCACCACAAACAACATATTATAAATCCTGACAGATGAGGGATAAGTGTGAGGCTAGAGGTGTGTGTGAAGATCACTTTTGTACGTTTTTCTTGAGTAACTCGAAAACCGTGACCTCCAACGAAAAAGTGTCCTGTACAAAATTTAACTACGTTAAACTTTCTACAAAAAAGTCCTGTTCATTTTTCCTGTAGGATAGAAGTTTGCACGTAGTGAGAGAAAGAGAGAGAGAGAATGTGAAAATCTCACACAAGATTTTTGAAGGCGTTGTTGTTGTTGTTGTCTTCAGTCCTGAGACTGGTTTGATGCAGCTCTCCATGCTACTCTATCCTGTGCAAGCTGCTTCATCTCCCAGTACCTACTGCAACCTACATCCTTCTGAATCTGCTTAGTGTACTCATCTCTCGGTCTCCCTCTACGATTTTTACCCTCCACGCTGCCCTCCAATGCTAAATTTGTGATCCCTTGATGCCTTAAAACATGTCCTACCAACCGATCCCTTCTTCTAGTCAAGTTGTGCCACAAACTTCTCTTCTCCCCAATCCTATTCAATACCTCCTCATTAGTTACGTGATCTATCCACCTTATCTTCAGTATTCTTCTGTAGCACCACATTTCGAAAGCTTCTATTCTCCTCTTGTCCAAACTAGTAATCGTCCATGTTTCACTTCCATACATGGCCACACTCCAAACAAATACTTTCAGAAACGACTTCCTGATACATAAATCTATATTCGATGTTAACAAATTTCTCTTCTTCAGAAACGCTTTCCTTGCCATTGCCAGTCTACATTTTATATCCTCTCTACTTCGACCATCATCAGTTATTTTACTTCCTAAACAGCAAAATTCCTTTACTACTTTAAGTGTCTCATTTCCTAATCTAATTGCCTCACGTGTTCCAACATTACGACGGAATCCAAACTGATCCTCCCCGAGGTCTGCATCTACCAGTTTTTCCATTCGTCTGTAAAGAATTCGCGTTAGTATTTTGCAGCCGTGGCTTATTAAACTGATAGTTCGGTAATTTTCACATCTGTCAGCACCTGCTTTCTTTGGGATTGGAATTATTATATTCTTCTTGAAGTCTGAGGGTATTTCGCCTGTCTCATACATCTTGCTCACCAGCTGGTAGAGTTTTGTCATGACTGGCCCTCCCAAGGCCGTCAGTAGTTCTAATGGAATGTTGTCTACTCCGGGGGCCTTGTTTCGACTCAGGTCTTTCAGTGCTCTGTCAAACTCTTCACCCAGTATCGTATCTCCCATTTCGTCTTCATCTACATCCTCTTCTATTTCCATAATATTGTCCTCAAGTACATCGCCCTTGTATAAACCTTCTATATACTCCTTCCACCTTTCTGCCTTCCCTTCTTTGCTTAGAACTGGGCTGCCATCTGAGCTCTTGATATTCATACACGTGGTTCTCTTCTCTCCAAAGGTCTCTTTAATTTTCCTGTAGGCAGTATCTATCTTACCCCTAGTGAGATAAGCTTCTACATCCTTACATTTGTCCTCTAGCCATCCCCGTTTAGCCATTTTGCACTTCCTGTCGATCTCATTTTTGAGACGTTTGTATTCCTTTTTGCCTGCTTCATTTACTGCATTTTTATATTTTCTCCTTTCATCCATTAAATTCAATATTTCTTCTGTTACACAAGGATTTCTAGCAGCCCTCGTCTTTGTACCTACTTTATCCTCTGCTGCCTTCACTACTACATCCCTCAGAGCTACCCATTCTTCTTCTACTGTATTTCTTTCCCCTATTCCTGTCAATTGTTCCCTTATGCTCTCTCTGAAACTCTGTACAACCTCTGGTTCTTTCAGTTTATCCAGGTCCCATCTCCTTAATTTCTCACATTTTTGCAGTTTCTTCAGTTTTAATCTACAGGTCATAACCAATAGATTGTGGTCAGAGTCCACATCTGCCCCTGGAAATGTCTTACAACTTAAAACCTGGTTCCTAAATCTCTGTCTTACCATTATATAATCTATCTGATACCTTTTAGTATCTCCAAGGTTCTTCCACGTATACAACCTTCTTTCATGATTCTTAAACCAAGTGTTAGCTATGATTAAGTTGTGCTCTGTGCAAAATTCTACTAGGCGGCTTCCTCTTTCATTTCTTAGCCCCAATCCATATTCACCTACTATGTTTCCTTCTCTCCCTTTTCCTACACTCGAATTCCAGTCACCCATTACTATTAAATTTTCGTCTCCCTTCACTATCTGAATAATTTCTTTTATTTCATCGTACATTTCTTCAATTTCTTCATCATCTGCAGAGCTAGTTGGCATATAAACTTGTACTACTGTAGTAGGTGTGGGCTTCGTATCTATCTTGGCCACAATAATGCGTTCACTATACTGTTTGTAGTAGCTTACCCGCATTCCTATTTCCCTATTCATTATTAAACCTACTCCTGCATTACCCCTATTTGATTTTGTGTTTATAACCCTGTAGTCACCTGACCAGAAGTCTTGTTCTTCCTGCCACCGAACTTCACTAATTCCCACTATATCTAACTTTAACCTATCCATTTCCCTTTTTAAATTTTCTAACCTACCTGCCCGATTAAGGGATCTGACATTCCACGCTCCGATCCATAGAACGCCAGTTTTCTTTCTCCTGATAACGACATCCTCCTGAGTAGTCCCCGCCCGGAGATCCGAATGGGGGACTATTTTACCTCCGGAATATTTTACCCAAGAGGATGCCATCATCATTTAATCATACAGTAAAGCTGCATGTCCTCGGGAAAAATTACGGCTGTAGTTTCCCCTTGCTTTCAGCCGTTCGCAGTACCAGCACAGCAAGGCTGTTTTGGTTAATGTTGCAAGGCCAGATCAGTCAATCATCCAGACTGTTGCCCCTGCAACTACTGAAAAGGCTGCTGCCCCTCTTCAGGAACCACACGTTTGCCTGGCCTCTCAACAGATACCCCTCCGTTGTGGTTGCACCTACGGTACGGCCATCTGTATCGCTGAGGAAGGCGTTGAGGGTTGCATAAAACCCATCTTTAGGGGCATCTGAATCACCTTGTACTCGTATCTGTAGGTACAAAGGGTGTTCAAAAAGTTTTGCACAGTCGTCTCTAACCTTTTTTTTTTGCAGGAGTAGAATATAATTTTTAGTGAACATACTTGAAACATTTAGCTAGATATTGAACCTACTCAATGTAGTCTCCATGAGCTGTGACACATCTGCTCCACCGTTCTTTCGATGATCTAAATGCACTTTGGTAAAATTCTGGGGATTGACTTTTACACCATCGCTTGACACAGAAAGTAAGTTCTTTCTCACTATCAAATGTTTTACCGCGCAGGTGGGCCTTCAGACGACCAAAGAAGTAAAAATCAGACGGAGCCAAGTCCGGACTGTAGGGGGGATGAGGAACAATTTTCCAACCCATTTTACTGATTTTCTCCTGTGTCATAAGGGCCGTACGGGGTTTGGCATCGTCATGGTGTAGTCTGATGAGCTGACGCTGAAGCTGTGGTCTGTGGGTCCTTATGGCACGTCGCAGCTTGTTCAGTGACAAACAGTAATGGTCCAGGTTAATTGTGGAGCGAGGTCCAAAAAGTCAACGAAAATGACACCACACTGATCCCAGAAGAAGGAGACCATCACCTTTCGGCCTGCTGTTCGTGAAAGTCTTGGTTCCTTCTCCTGAGGTGAACCCAGATGACGCCACTCGACGGATTGAGTTTTGCTCTCAGGTTCGGACAAAAGCTACCATGTTTAAGTTTCCACTCTTCAGTAAAGGTCTTCGTGAGACCCTCGCACACATGCTTCCTCATCGTTTTCATTTCTCTTGTCAGTAATCCACGCATCCAACATGCTTAGCTTTTTCTGTACCCTAGTGATGTACCAGTGATACGAAACTACCCAATTAGAAACGAGTCATTTCAGTAAGCTGTCGTGTCGTCACACATCTGTCATTTTGGATGATTTGATCAATGGTCTCCTTATTCACATCAATCACTGCCGTCGATGGTCTACCGCATAGTGGATTGTCCAGTAGAGAGAAATCACCTTCTTTAAACCTCTGCAACCAGCGCTGGATACTACTGCGATAAACTGTGTCCTCCCCGTAAACAGGGAGCAACTTCCTGTGAATCGATGTCGCAGATTCATCGCCGGTCTGGAAGAGAAACTCCATCACCGACCGTTGTCGCAACCTGACATCTACTTCGCGGTCAGTTACGACTCACGTGTAAATATAAGAAAATACGTTTATACCAGGTGTACCGGTATGAAATGAGCGTTAAGATACAAATGTGTCGATAGGGAAAATTTGTTGTGAACGAGCCTTAATTGTTTGTTGTTTGGTTGGTATGACATCTGTCAAAGATATTTAGTATACATCAAGTCATGGAACAAACAACATCAAATTGTTTTCATCGTGTTAACAATGTCGAATTTCGCACCAGAAAGTGATTATTTGAGGAAAGCATTAATTTTTTGTTTTCATTTGCAAAAAAAAGTGCTGCAGAGTCGCATCGAATGCTTATCGAGGGATATGGTGACCATGCTCTATCAAAAGCAACATGCAAAAGATGGTTTCAACGGTTCAGAAATAATGATTTTGATGTAAGAAATGAAGAACGTGAAGATCACCAAAAAGTTCGAAGACGCCGAATTGCAAGCAATATTGGATGAAGATGACACTTTGAGTCAGACGCGAATACCAGCAATGCTAAATGTTGCACAACAAACAATTTCTGAGCGTTTGAAAACTATGGGAAAGATCGAAAAGTGTGGAAAATGGGTACCACATAAATTGAATGAAAGAGAGATGGAAAACCGAAAAACCATTTGTCACATTTTGGTTCAAAGACATGAAAGAAGATCAATTTCACATCTAATTGTTACTGGTGATGAAAAATGGATTTTGTTTAAGAATCCTAAACGGGAAATATCATTGGTTAATCCGGGACAACCATCAAGGTTGACTGCAAAACCAGATCGAATCGGCAAGAAGACAATGCTCTGTGTTTGGTGGGATCAGAAAGGTGTGTTGTATCATGAGCTTCTAAAACCCGTGAAACTGTGAATACTAATCGCTACAGACAACAAATGATCAATTTGAACTACGCATTGATCGAAAAAGACCAGGATTGGCCAGAAGACATGACAAAGTAATTTTTTGCACGACAATGCACCTGCACACTAAGAAAAACTGGTTCAGGATACAATCAAAACACTTGGCTGGGAGCTGCTACCCCATCAGCCGTATTCACCAGACTTGGCTCCTTCCGACTACCATTTGTTTTCATCAATGGGACACGCATTGGCCGAGGAACACTTCGATTCCTACGAAGAAGTCAAAAATTGGGTGTCTGATAGGTTTGCTTCAAAAGACGAACATTTCTATTGGCGTGGCGTCCACAAATTGCCAGAAAGGTGATGAAAATGTATAGAAAGCAATGGTCAGTACTTTGAATAAAATGTTTTTACTTTTCAATTCAAAATTAGTGTTTCATTTTCACAAAAGGTGTGGTGTATCATGAGCTTCCAACACACGGTGAAACTGTGAATACTAATCGCTACAGACAACAAATGATCAATTTGAACTATCCATTGATCGAAAAAAGACCAGAATTGGCCCAGAGGCCATGGCAAAGTAATTTTTTTTACACGACTATGCACTTGCACACAAAGAGAAACTGGTTCAGGATATAATCAAAACACTTTTCTGGGAGCTGCAACCCCATCAGCCGTATTCACCAGACTTAGGCCCCTCCCACTACCATTTGTTTTCATCAATGGGGCTGAGGATCACTTCGATTCCTACGAAGAAGTCGAAAATTGTGTGTCAGATTGGTTTGCTTCAAAAGACGAACATTTCTATTGGCGTGGTGTCCACAAATTGCCAAATTCAAATGGCTCTGAGCACTATGGGACTTAATTTCTTAGGTCATCAGTCCCCTAGAACTTAGAAGTACTTAAACCGAACTAACCTAAGGAAATCACACACATCCATGCCCGAGGCAGGATTCGAACCTGCGACCGTAGCGGTCACGTGGTTCAAGACTGAAGCGCCTAGAACCGCTCGGCCATCCCGGCCGCCACAAATTGCCAGAAAGGTGGTCAAAATGTATAGAAAGCAATGGTCAGTACTCTGAATAAAATGTTTTTTCTTTTCAATTCAAAATTAGTGTTTCATTTTCACAAAAAAACGCTCATTTCATACCGATACACCTGGTAAATGTTCCAAGTATGTTCACTAAAAAATTTATTCTCTTCCTCCGGAAAAAAAAAATTAGAGACGACTGTGCAAAACTTTTTTAACGCCCTTGGTACATTGTACGCGAAACCGTCTGTACTTGGCGTGGGCGTACGCCCCTCACTCCGTGACGTAAACTCCGCGGCTGAGCTGACCCCGACAGCTGCCAGCCGCCATCGGCAGCGGCTGCCGACGCTTACGCAAAGTAGCAGCGCAACGAGAGGAGCCGGCAGCGGGCGCCGTGCGTGCCCTGAGGAAGGGCGCCCCGCCAGCTGTCGAAACGGCTTCCTCCGGACGCGGCGCGACCTTTGCGACCGGGTCACGGACGCGGCCGGGGAAACGCACGCAGAGCCGTCCGCTCTCACGACCCCCGACGGCACGCCCGTGATCTTCTGCCGACACTGAGGCCGCGCCGCCCACAGCTGCCTCTGTCGAAGGCGGCGCAGCGTTAGGGTAGCCGTGGAGCCCTGGGAAGCCGACTTGCGGGTTACGGGTCACCAGCTGAGGAAAAAATGGAGGAAAATGTCAACACTGCGGGTAAACACCGCAAAGAGTATAATGACTTTTCTGGAGACTAGGAAGCCACTCTCTAGGAATCAGCATGGGTTTCGAAAACGATGCTCGCGCTGTTCGTCCACGAGACTCAGAGGGCCCTTAGACACGGGTTCCCAGGTAGATGCCCTGTTTCTTGACTTCCGCAAGGCGTTCGATACAGTTCCACACAGTCGTTTAATGAACAAAGTAAGAGCATATGGACTATCAGAACAATTGTGTGATTGTATCGAAGAGTTCCTAGATAACAGAAAGCAGCATGGCATTCTCAATACAGAGAAGTCTTCCGAAGTAAGAGTGATTTCAGGTGTGCCGCAGGGGAGTGTAGTAGGACCGTTGCTATTCATAATATATATAAATGACATCGGAAGTTCACTGAGGCTTTTTGCGGATGATGCTGTGGTATATCGAGAGGTTTTAACAACGGAAAATTGTACTGAAATGCAGGAGGATCTGCAGCGAATTGACGCATGGTGCAGGGAATGGCAATTGAATCTCAATGTAGACAAGTGTAATGCGCTGCGAATACATAGAAAGAAAGATCCCTTATCTTTTAGCTACAAAATAGCAGGTCGGCAACTGGAAGCAGTTAATTCCATAAATTATCTGGGAGTACGCATTAGGAGTGATTTAAAATGGAATGATCAAATAAAGTTGATCGTCGGTAAAGCAGATGACTGAGATTCATTGGAAGAATCCTCCATATGTTACATGTGAGAGACCATCTCAACCGCACCTACCCTAATCTCTGGATTACTCAATTGATGTGTTGTAACATGTAGGCACTTGATCTTAACATCAAATAACCACCACAATCTCAGTCAGAGCATGATTTATACAAGAAGACACTGTTTCATCGATATCTGACGGACAAGTACACGTATTATGTTCGAGTATAATGACTTTTCTGGAGACTAGAAATCTAGTCTGTAGGAATCAGCATGGGTTTCGAAAAAGACGGTCGTGTGAAACCCAGCTCGCGCTATTCGTCCACGAGACTCAGAGGGCCATAGGCACAGGTTCACAGGTAGATGCCGTGTTTCTTGACTTCCGCAAGACGTTCGATACAGTTCCACACAGTCGTTTAATGAACAAAGTAAGAGCATATGTACTATCAGAACAATTGTGTGATTGTATCGAAGAGTTCCTAGATAACAGAAAGCAGCATGTCGTTCTCAACGGAGAGAAGTCTTCCGAAGTAAGAGTGATTTCAGGTGTGCCGCAGGGGAGTGTCGTAGGACCGTTGATATTCATAATATACATAAATGACACCGGAAGTTCACTGAGGCTTCTTGCGGATGATGCTGTGGTATATCGAGAGGTTTTAACAACGGAAAATTGTACTGAAATGCAGGAGGATCTGCAGCGAATTGACGCATGTTGCAGGGAATGGCAATTCAATCTCAATGTAGACAAGTGTAATGTGCTGCGAATACATAGAAAGGAAGATACCTTTTCATTTAGCTACAATATAGCAGGTCAGCAACTGGAAGCAGTTAATTCCATAAATTATCTGGGAGTAGGCATTAGGAGTGATTTAAAATGGAATGATCATATAAAGTTGATCGTCGGTAAAGCAGATGCCAGACTGAGATTCATTGGAAGAATCCTAAGGAAATGCAATCCGAAAACAAAGGAAGTAGGTTACAGTACGCTTAAGTACTGCTCAGCAGTGTGGGATCCGTAACAGATAGGGTTGATAGAAGAGATAGAGAAGATGCAACGGAGAGCAGCGCGCTTCGTTACAGGAACATTTAGTAATCGCAAAAGCGTTACGGAGATGATAGATAAACTCCAGCGGAAGACTTTGCAGGAGAGACGCTCAGTAGCTCGGTACGAGCTTTTGTTGAAGTTTCGAGAACATACCTTCACCGAGGAGTCAAGCAGTATATTCCTCTGTCCTACGTATATCTCGCTATGAGACCATGAGGATAAAATCAGAGAGATCAGAGCCCACACAGAGGCATACCGACTATGCTTCTTTGCACGAACAATACGGGACTGGAATAGAAGGGAGAACTGATAGAGGTATTCAAGGTACACACCGTCAGTTGGCTTACGGAGTGTGGATGTAGATGTATATGTAGAAGAAACACCGACCACTCACGCCGTCATGAAATGCGGTGCAACACGGAACGGATCGACTGAATCTACCGATACCGGACATCGGTGTTGACCCGTGGCGTGTTACATCATAGTTGCGGAACAGGAACATAGCAGGACACTGACAACATTTGTTTTGACTCTTGATGTGTCATGAACTTACTTGGAACACTATCAAGGAGAAATTTCGCCGAAGTGTAAAACTTAAGGATGAAAGTAACAGCTCAATGAAACTTTCTCTACAGTTTTTACCCTCTACGGCTCCCTCTACTACCATGATAGTTTTTATGTGATGTCCTGTCATCCTGTCTCTTCTTCTTGTCTGTGTTTCTCGTATAATTTTCCTGGACATTCAGCGGAGAACTTCTCCATTCCCTATCTTATCACTCCATCCAATTATCAACATTCTTCAATAGCACAACAGTACGGCCCCGGTAGCTGAGCTGGCCGGTGCGACCGAGCGGTTCTAGGCGCTTTAGTCTGGAACCGATCGACCGTTACGGTCACAGGTTCGAATGCTGCCTCGGGCATGAATGTGTGTGACGTCCTTAGGTTAGTTAGGTTTAAGTAGTTCTAAGTCTAGGGGTCTGATGACCTCAGATGTTAAGTCCCATAGTGCTCAGAACATTTTGAACCGGTAGCTGAGTGGTCAGCGCGACAGAAAGTCGCTCCTACGGGCCCGGGTTCGATTCACGTCCGGGTTGGATATTGTGTTGTTCTAATCATCATCATTTAATCTCCATCGACGCGCAAGTCGCCTAAGTGGCGCCACAACGGAAGACTTTTACCTGGCGAACGGTCTACTCGACGGGAGGCCATAGTCACACGACATTTATTTAATAGCACAGCATCTGTTCCGGTTCTCCCACATTCCATATTTCGCTCCCACACAATGCTGTGTTCTGAACGAATATTCTCAGAAATTTCTGTCTCAAATTAAGCCCTATGTTTGACACTATCAAACGTCTCTTTGTTGAGGAGTGCCCTGTCTGCCACTGCTTATCAGCTTTTTATGTCCTCCTTGCTTTGGCAATCATGCGTTATTTTCCTGCTTAGGTAGCAGAATTACTTAACTTCGTCTATTTCGTGCTCCCCAATTTTGATAGTAAGTTTCTCTCTACTTTCGTCTTTCTTCGATTTAGTCTCAATCCTTATTCTGTACTCAATACACTGCTCATTCGATTCAACAGATCCTGTACTTCTTATTCACTTTCACTGAGGACAAAAATGTCATAAACCAATCTTAACACTGGTGTCCTTTCACCTTGAATTTTTATTCCGCTCTTGAAAATTTCCTATTTCCATCTTCGCTTCTTCGAAGTGTAAAATGGTCAGTGGAGGCAAAAGCCAATATCTCTGTCTTACACCCTTTTCAATCCGAGCACTTGTTTCTCGGATTTTCCGTCTTACTGGACCTTCTTTGTGTTGAACATATTGTGTGTAACCGTCTTTCCTTATAGCTCGCCCATATTTTTTGCCATAATTTCGAACATCTTGCACCAATCTAGGTTGTCGAAGAATTTTTTCAGAACGTGTCCTGATTTTTCTTCAGTCTTGCTCCCATTATCAAACGCAATGTTAGAACTGTATGTATGGTGCTTTTACTTTCTCTAAATGGTTCAAATGGCTCTGAGAACTATGGGACTTGGCATATGTCGTCATCAGTCCCCTATAACTTAGAACTACTTAAACCTAACTAACCTAAGGACATCACACACATCCATGCCCGATGCAGGATTTGAACCTGCGACCGTAACGGTCGCGTGGTTCCAGACTGTAGCTCCTAGAACCGAATTTCTCTAAAGACGAACGGATAGTCATCAATAAAAGAACAATACGAAAGACAAAGGTCCCGAGTTCGAGTCTCGGTCCAGCACACAGTTTTAATCTGCCAGGAAGTTTAAATAAAAGAACATTTTACGGATTTTCCACACTGCAACTGAAATTGTACTACTACAAAATAAGGTATTGAACTTCAAGATGAGATCGGACTGTTAGTCCGAAATTTGATATTTTGTTCGTGTTTGACTTAAGTAGGTTCTTCTTTTGTTCTCTCCATCCTTTGGAATTAAATCAGATTTCCGCTTTCGAGAACGCTGACCAGGTTACAGAAAGAAAGATCATGCTCAGAACAAATATTTAATCTCAAGCCAACAGTCCTCACAGATTACTTAATTCAAAGGACGTTGTAGTTATGTTTGTGGGTTTCCAAAGGCATTTTATTATGTTGACAGAGAAACTATAGATAAAATAGTTCGAGAAGTTGGTGTAAAGACGAAACTGGCAAACCTCAATCATGAAACACTTACAGGTGCAGTCTGTAAATTACAATTTATGGGAGAAATGTCACAGCCTTTTAAAATAAAAACGAATAAGTGACAAGGCGACGACTTATCCCCAGTTCTTTTTAATGGAGTGTCGGAGAGATCAGTGATATTATGGAACGGAAACCGGATTGAGCTCAACATCTCACCTAATATGTTAGGAAGAGGAGGTAAAAATATCGAAATCAAATGTCTTGCATTTGCAGATGATTTCTCCTCAAAAATGTGGCATCTACTAAACACAAATAAATCTCCCGGAAGAAACAGCCAGCAGAACAGACTTAAGAATTCCTGCAGGAAAAACAAAATTTGTGACAAACGTCAACGATGCTCCAAAATTCCTGAAAATTGGCCAAATAGAGAGGGTAAAAAGGTTCAAACATCTAGGAGAATTAATTCAACAAAATGCTTTGGAAAAATCTGCAACAAATGTTCTATAAAATGGGGAGAGCGTATGGTGTCACTAAAGACCTCTGCAATAAAAAGTGCCGATCCATAAATGCAAAAATGAGGTACTACAACACAGTGGGGAAGCCATAATGCTTACATGCCTGGCATTAAACTATAATTTAGATAAATTAGAAGTACTAGTAAGGCGAATTATAAGGAAAACATTAGGACCACAAAACACAGCAGAAGTTGGAAATTACAAAGTAATGCTGAAATATACCAAAATACAGATAATATTACAAACGTAATGAGAAAAAGAAGGCTCATGTTTTTGGATATTTATTTTGAATGCAAGACAGTAGATTAACTAATGAGATTTTCAAATATTTGTGGGGTGAGAAGTATACAAAGAGCTGCGTCAACGAAGTAAAAGAGGATTTAGGAAGAAACAATATAAAAACAGAAGATATAAACAACAGAGAAGCCTTCGGGAAGAAGTATTGAAACTGGAAGGATTCCAAAGAAGGGCAGCTAAAAAACTGGTTCAAAATGGTCTGAGGACAATAGGAAGGAATACAGGGTGTTTATAAATGAATATCGTGGTTTTAACGCTTTATAATATTAATTATATTAAACTTTCAGTTAGATATGATATGTCAAATGAAAGAGCAACTCCGTTTTACCCTGAACCTTATATGTGAGCACCATTTGGCACACGGCGCACATCAAGTCAATAGCCGAGTTCTTCCCAAACGTTGATAAGTGTGTCTTCACTGATTGTAGCAACAGCTGCTTCAATCCGGTTTCTTAATTCAGGGAGGTCTGCATGTAGCGGAGGCACGTACACACGATCACTGATAAAGCCCCAAAGGAAAAAATCCTATTGCGTTAGGTCGGGTGAACGTGGAGGACAAGCAAAGCAAGCCCTGTCACTGGGTCCCTCACGGCCTATCCAGCGCTTCGGTACAGTGAAGTTCAACCAATCGCGGAAAACACAACTGTTTGATTTGCTCTTTCATTTGACATATCAATTATATCTGTAAGTTTAAAGTAATAAATATTATAAAGCTTTAAAACCCCGATATTCATTTATAAACACCCTGTATAGTGAACAGATGAAAGCATACTAGGAAGAAAGAAAAGAGCAAAGAACGAAGAATTGAAATTAGAATGTGGTCCTCAAGTGGCCTATTAGCGGAAAACAAAAGAATAACCAATCTAGCTCTTCCTTTCCACATTAGTTTTTTTGTATTATGAGTCATAGAGGCCAGTTGCAGGTAATTCTATTTCGTGTTTGACCTTGGATACACAACATTTTCTTTACACATCATGAACTAAAACCAATTTGTAATAGAACTGAAAATGCGATTTCTTTAAATGTTGTTGGAAATCCTACCAAAACATTTCCCCAACAAATTTACGAGTACACAACATTAGTTGTCAAATGTTATTAGAATTTGGTGGGTTTGCTAACAACATTCAACGATAAAGCAATTCTGATTACACCGCAAGGTGATTTTATGCGAAAAACTACTACAAGTATAAAACAATATTTTGCATTCAAGAGTGGGCACAAATAAAATATTGCTATTGGTATATAGCTGTCATGGGAGAATCGTACAAGTGAAGAAATGAAATGACGTGAATGAGGTACATTGACCATGCTGATCCTCGGAAATAATGAGGTAATGTTGTTCTTGTGTTCGTTCGTAGCGTAGCCAACTTAAATGGGAAGTTGATGCGGCAAAAGTTCTGGTCAAAGAGGCTCCAGACGTTAAGGTCATAAAACTGGAGATCTAAATAATTTCATCGTTGTATAGAGGTCTTCAGTCACTATGTTTCAGTTCTAGAAAAACACATTAGCAAGCTCCGAGACCGACAAGAAGCTGGAAAGCGTTTACAAAAATGCTTCAAATGGCTCTGAGCACTATGGGACTTAACAGCTGTGGTCATCAGTCCCCTAGAACTTAGAACTACTTAAACCTAACTAACCTAAGGACGTCACACACATCCATGCCCGAGTCAGGATTCGAACCTGCGACCGTAGCGGTCACGCGGTTCCAGACTGAAGCGCCTAGAACCGCACAGCCACACCGGCCAGCAATGGTATTACAACATTTTTTGAAGAAGAAATTAAGTACGTGAAAACAATTCATACATCAAACTTTGAATACATTACTTTGGAACCATTAGAACTCTTGAACAACACGCACAAGCAAAAACATTTAAGCTTTTTTTTCCAAATGTATGCATAACTACGTGCATCTTTTTAATTCTCATCTTTTACACTCTGCCAATAGCTGAAGCAGGAAGGTCATTGAACACTCTGCCTCAATTTAACTACGCATCAACAACGTCTCACAGACTTGGGAACTTCGGCAACTGAATTTAATGAGGCAAGGCCACTGGACTTGATACTGTGATTTAAATAATCCCTGAAGGAAAGGTTCGCAAATCGTCCTTGACAGTAATGTAGGAATGCTACACATTGCACGAGTCGTGGTGGTTCACATGTGAGCGCGCTGATGTCTATTTACTGAACTATGGGGACACGCCAGGGAACGAGTGGGGACAAAACACCACATCGCAACGTTGCTGGTATCACACTTTAGTCACTGTACATAGTCTTAGGTTTTTAAGTGAAGTGAAAGTAAATTAAATTAATTTATAAAATATAAGTAAATGGAGCATACATACATTTTACAACAATTTATCATTGAGTAACATCTGATGTTGTACTTGTAAGTTTGTCATTCGTATCATTTTTCTCCCAAGCAGGCCATGGTTGAACTGTCATACAGTTCCACAGATATCTTCGTCACTACTTTTCATACCAGTTTATTACTATTCTTTCGGGTTCCTACTCCATGAAAGCGTCATGACGGTACTATTCTTTCTAGATGTACTTAACCTTTGCACACTCTTTCATGTATCATCTGATTGGTGAGTTAGTTATTTAAAAGCCGCATTGGGATACTGGAGACTTGGTTTACAATTTTTTTATGCATTCCAAATAATTCTGACTGAAACAGAAATTATACAAGTTGTATCAAAATAGTAGCTAATAGTTTCCTGAAATAATATAGGGTATGAAATTAGACATTTTTCTTAATAAAGTAATATCCAGTAAGGCGTCGTTTTCAGCTTACTAGCATGAAGGGAGCTGTTTATAGTAATAAAAGGGCTGTAACGGCTTTATTACAAAACGGGTGTAAAATTTAGAGAATGTTCGTAGCAAATCCACGTCAAGAAAAGCAGGTGTAGTACTAACTGCTTTCGTTTTTTGAAATGATTACAATTAAATCCGATGAAAAGTACAAATTTATTTATAAATTTGTGGCTACCGCAATCTACTTTAATTCTGACTGAAAATGTACGTGGGAATCAGCAATGTGAATGCAGAAAACGTGCTGGGATATAAATTACGTACTAGAGGCATCAAACTTACCTTTCAGTGTCATTTCTGTAATTTGGAAGCCCGTGTTCCTTCAATTTTGTAGAACAACAGTTTTAAGTATTTTAATACCGGAAACTAAGGAAACAAATTTCATAGATGACATTCTGTGACCAATACAAACAAACTAACTTCACTAGTTCATTGTTTCTGTGGTAAGAATAACAGCCGAAGAAAAATCATGTAAACTTTGTGTGATGAACACTGGTTTTTGCATAGAAAATGAAGCATTTGCAGACACTATTTTATTCATAAGAAATGTTTACATTCTCGTCAGCGTCATCAGAAAACTGGGAACAGTTACTCTGACACACCTGCATATAAGCTGTCTGCGCTCCGTCGGACCACTTCGCGCTACTTCTTGAGGGGCATCCGCTTTCTGAATACAATGCTGTGACATTGTCACAGTCGGTATAATTTCCTCGAATGTTCACATGTTCAGTAATGTAGGATAACGCTGCATCCAAGACGCAACCGCAGTTTGTGTGGTTGAGAAAGGCTTGATGATAAACGTGTGCATGTCACCGTACGCCCTGATTAACCTATTGCACCATGAACAACTCTTAATTCCCTCGAATTCCATAGGCGTTATCTCGTTCAACATATACGGAAGAGCCAAAGACACTGGTGCACCTGCCAAATATCGTGTAGGGCCCCCGCGAGCACGCAGAAGTGCCGCAACACGACGTGGCGTGGACTCGACTAATGTCTGAAGTAGTGCTGGAGGGAACTGACACCGTGAATCCTGCAGGGCTGTACATAAATACGTAAGATGGGATGGAGATCTTCTGAACAGCACCTTGCAAGGCATCCCAGATATGCTCAATAATGTTCATGCCGGGCGAGTCTGGTGGCCATCGGAAGTGTTTAAACTCGGAAGTGTGTTCCTGGAGCCACTCTGTAGCAATTCTGGACGGGCGGGGTGTCGTATTGTCCTGCTAGAATTGCCCAACTCTGTCGGAATACACAAAGGACATGAATTGAAGCAGATGATCAGAAATGTCAGAGTCGTATCTGGACATATCAGGGGTCCCATATCACTCAAACTGCACACGCCCCGCACCATTGAAGAGCCTCCACGAGTTCGAACAGTCCCCTGGTGACATGCAGGGTCCATGGATTCATGAGGTTGTCTCCATACCCGTACACGTCCATCCGCGCGATATAACTTGAAACGAGACTCATCCGACCAGGCATCAACAGTCCATTGTTGGTGTTGACGTGCTCAGGCTTCGTGTCGTGCTGTCGTCCAGGATACACGAGTGTGACTTGGGCTGCGAAAGCTCATATCGATGACGTTTCGTTGAATGGTTCGCACGGTGACACTTGTTGATGGCCCAGTATTGAAATCTGCAGTAATTTTCTGGAGGGTTGCACTTCTGTCACGTTGAACGGTTCCCTTCAGTTGTCGTTGGTCCCATTCCTGCAGGATATTTTTCCAGCCGCAGCGATGTTTCACCAGATTCCTGATTTTTACGGTACACTCATGAAATGATCGTACGCGAGAGTCTCCACTTCATCGCTCGTGCGCCGACTGTAACACCACGTCCGAAGTCACTGAAATCTTGATAACCTGCCATTGTAGTTCCAGTAACCATCTAGCAACTACGCCACGTACTTGTATTCTTATATATATGTTGCCAACCGCACGCCATATTCTTCCTGTTTGCATATTCCTGTATTTGTATATGCTTGCCTATACCAGTTTATTTGCTGCTTCTGTGTATAATATCGTAGTGTAAACCAGCGGAAAAATGCTCCTGTCGGAACACGAAGAGGCGCATCTGTTCCTCTTTAAAAGACTGTGACAGAAAAGTGAGAAACCAGTTGCTTCAATCCTCATTCCTCCTTCCACACCAAAAATTTTGACGTGCGAAAATATTCACGCTCTTTTAACACATTCTAAATCCTTTTGCTAAGTCTCTCTTTGTAGTTAATCAGCAATTCATATCTGCCAATGTCTTATTTTTCGGTCCCAGTGATTTACACTATGTTCCACTGCCAGTGTCTCGTATCTCCCTTACACTGTCTTCTTTTGTCTTTCTTTGCACTGCCATTGTCTCCACCACACCTCGGAGTTGAAGAAGTCTCGGGGGTCCAACTTGTTTCCTCCAATATACCTACGTACTTAAAATTCCGGTCCAAAATGTACCGGCCCCTCCCGCCGGATGTTCGAGTCCTTCCTCGGGCTTGGGTGTGTGTGTTGTGTTGTTCTTAGCATAAGTTAGTTTAAGAAGTGTGTGTAGAGAGACCGATGACCTCAACAATTTGGTCCCTTAGGAATTCACACGCAAAATGCACCCTCCCCTATACGTACGTGTTAAAGTTCTCCGGTCTGGCAATTTCCAAACCACACAAGCCTATATATGGTCACTACTCACCTGATTTTTTATTTCCGCTGTCTCCTCTCCATTTTGTTCCCCCTGCTCCTCACTCCATACTTCTCTCTTTCTCTTTTAGCGCCGCCTTCTCTCACTGGTCAGTTGCCTTAATACGTCTCTCTTTCTTTTCGACACTGTCTCTCTCGCACCATGACTGTATCTCCCCTCTTTCTCTCCTGCTGGCACTGTCTCCTCCCTTTTCCACCGTCACAAAAAAGCGCGATTACGTTCGCGTGCCAACATTTTTGATCAGGAATGAGCATTGAGACTGCTGGTTCCCCTCTTTCCTGCCACTCTCTTCAAGGGAAACGTATTCGCCTTTATGTGCTGCCTTCTTTTCCCTGCTACAGCAGCGTATGCAGTTAAAAAAAAAAAAAAAAAAAAACAAAAAAACGCGTCCTATAGCTCGGTGAAATTTTGACAGTTTATTTCTACACTAAGACAAATTTATACAGGGTGATTCAAAAGTAACTGCATACATTTCGTGGGTGCAATGTACTCATCAAAATAAGAGTAAAATGTGAAGCAAAGATTTGTATGAAATTGCTTTATTCCTCAGTTACGATGCATAATGTCATTTGTCGTAGGCATTACATCTTAGCCCAGTACAAGCTACTCGTGCGCCGTGTTCGCCTGCATATCGTCTGAATGCAGAATGACACGAGCGGGGACCGCAACATTCCGAGAGCGGTAAGATGTCGAACACGTCACTGTCTTCGTCTTCATGGACATCAGTTTGAATACATTAAATGAATTCGCAACTGCGGATAAGGACAACCGTCAGCTGTAGAATGGAATGACGACAATGAAAATTTGTGCCCGATCGGGACTCGAACCCGGATTTACTGCTTATCGCGAGCGGTCGCCCTGCCATTTGGCTACCCGTGCAAGACTCTCGGCTAGATCCAAGCTTGCTAGGCTGAAACGCTAACTATTACACCACCACTATTACACATGTAGCTTTCGTATGTCGTCAACCATGCCTCGTATCGTATCGGATTCGTATCGTTCTGAATATAAAACGTTTCTTGTAGTGATCATTTTCGCAGCAGCTGCATATAAATTGCAGTTGTTTCAAATAAAATGCCTTTCCTGCAAGCTGCACATCGAAATTTTTATTTTTATTTATGCACCCGGATGCCTTTTGCCTTTTTTCCAAGGCATCTTCAATGGGGGTCCTGAAATATTACATGATTTGTCCACTTTTACATATAGGTTATGGTTTCACATCTAGGTTGTAGATTTAAAAACAGCTCCTTAACGTTTTTTTATGAAACGGGAAGGTACTTACCGGTAACTTCTAATTCTTTGCATCCAAGCAAACTGCTTTTTCTCATCTGGCAATCGGGTGGACATCTTACATTTCACTTTCAGTTCACTGTTTACGTTACACATCACTGCAACTGCCATCTTTTTAATGCAGAGTTTCATTTGTTTTTCTAAGTGCTAGCAACATTCTCAGTTTTCTGCATTCAACTGTTTTGTGAATGTGTGTGTGTGTGTGTGTGTGTGTGTGTGTGTGTGTCTGTGTGTGTGTGTGTGTGTGTGTGTGTGTGTGTGCATGTGTGTTTGTGTATTAGAAAGGGAGAGAGATTTTTTTAATAAAATAAAAATTATTTTTTTATTTTTATTACTATTTTTTATTCTTATAAATGATAATAGTAATTACTATTATTATATTTTCCTGTATATACTTATGAGAGGAATCAGATGTGTAATCATTTGTTGGGATTTCTGTCTATTATATAATTAATCAGTGTAAACAGTGAGTTGTTAGTCATATTTACTTGGTCATTTAGTAGTTGTTTCTTTTCGTCCTTTCTTTTGTATTTATATCATTTTCTCTTGTAGTAGGTTTGTGGTTATTTTCTCTCAAATGTTCTGCAAAAGTTGAGCGGTTCGTTCCATATTTCCATGCTCTGATAAGTTCTTTGTACCGGGCGTCAAATCTTCTGCTGGTTTGTCCTGTATACCTTCCATCACATGTGTTGCACTGTAGTTGGTATATTCCTGCTTTTTGGTAAATATCTGTGTTTTTTATTATGTTGAATGCAGAAAACTGAGGATGTTGGTAACACTTAGGAAAACAAATGAAACTCTGTATTAAAAATATGGCAGTTACAGTGAGGTGTAACGTAAACAGTGAACTGTAATATGTCCACCTGGTGCCATATGAGAAAAAGCAGTTTGCTTCGATGGAATGGATTAGACGTTACCTGAAAGTACCTTTCCATTTCATAAGAAAACAATAAGTAACTGTTTTAAATCTATAACCTAGATGTGAAGCCATAAACAATGGGTAAAAATGGACAAATAATGTAATATTTCAGGACACCCATTGAAGATGCCTCGTAAGAAAGACGAATCGCGTATGGGTGCATAAACAAAAATAAAAATTTCGATGTGCAGCATGCAAAACAGGTATTTTATTTGAAACAACTGCAGTCTGAATATGTTTTGGGGTAAATGTTCAGTACGTAGTTGTGTAGAATTTCGGGTCCCTTCGTCTCGTCGCATTCGGGAAGACGACGGTTCAATCCCGCGTCCGGCCATCCTGATTTAGGTTTTCCATGATTTCCCTAAATCGCTCCAGGCAAATGTCGGGATGGTTTCTTTGAAAGGGCACGGCCGATTTACATCCCCGTCCTTCCCTAATTGAATGAGACAGATGACCTCGCTGTCTGGTCTCCTTCCCCAAAAACAACCCAACCCCTTCGTCTCGTTACTTTCTGAAAAGAATTAATTTTGTGTTGTTTGTGTTCGACTTTTGAGCCCTACTTTACTACATAACCCTGAAATAAAGAAATTTGAGACGAAACTTTATCTAGCATTTTACTCTTATTTTGATGCACATATTACATTCACGAAGTGTGTACACTTACTGCCAACGGCCTTGCTGCAGTGGTAACACCGGTTCCTGTAACACCACCAAAGTTAAGCGATGTCGTGCTTGGCTAGCACTTTCATGGGTCACCGTCCGAGTTTGCCGAGTGGTGTTGGCAAGTGGTAACCTTGTAGGTCAATTGAGGAGCTACCTGACTGAGTAGTATCGGCGCCGATCGCGAAAACTGACAACTTCCGGGTGAGCGGTGTGCTGACCGCATGCTCATACGTATCGGCATCCAGTGACGCCGGTGGTTGATGATGGCGCGGCGGCCGGTCGGTTCCGAACAGTGTTTTGTTGTGTACACTTACTTTTGAATCAGCCTGTGTACTTTGACACGTATAAGCAACAAATAAGTACGCATAATATAAAATTAACAAACAGTCGTTTTCCTTACGTTTTATCTCTATACTTCGCTGATTGATAGCAATTCATCGAGAACCCCCGGCTTCTGATTTGTATGACAAAAGAGTGGAAATATTACGAGAAATATCTTACTGAATTTGTAGTCTTTCCAGTTTTACATAATTTTTGGCAGTCATTTTAAGTTCTTTTAAAGCATGTCGAATTTAAGGCCCTTTGTAGACCACTTTTTGTTACTGCAGTATCACTTTGGGCATATAATTATAGCCGTGTAGTTCCCGCTATACAGAGACAGTGTGTCATAAAGTTTTGTTGGTGATAAAAAGACTAACTAAAAGCTTAGTTGGGTGACTTCAGAACCCTTGCAATGACCCTAGAACCCATGTTTACTACGTCATTCAAAACTGCATTTACGCCTCCGACCGGATATTACGTGCATATTTTAGGAGCATAAGTACTTTAACTTTGAACCTCAAGATCTCGGTAACGGTGAATGATATCAAAAAGAGTGCCGGCCGGTGTGACCGAGCGGTTCTAGACTCTTCAGCCTGGAACCACGCGACCGCTACTGTCGCAGGTTCGAATCCTGCCTCGGGCATGGATGTCCTTAGGTTAGTTAGGTTTAAGTAGTTCTAAGGTCGAGGGGACTGATGACCTCAGATGTTAGGTCCCATAATGCTCAGAGAAATTTGAACCATTTGAACCATCAAAAAGAGTTTCGAAGTTCCGCGGGAATATCATTTTAAGAGCATGTGGTAAAATTTTCGTCGATCTGCCATCGCTAGATACTATAGACCTGGTCATCTCAACAATTGATACATTTGGTACCCAAAGATCATGGTTTTTCGGCAGTATCTTAATAACGGATATATATTTTCTAATATGGGAAAATGTCGTTTTTAGAAGAATGCCTAAAGGTTCAAATGGCTCTGAGCACTATGGGACTTAACTGCTGTCATCAGTATCCTAGAACTTACAACTACTTAAACCTAACTAACCTAAGGACATCACACACATCTATGCCCGTCGCAGGATTCGAACCTGCGATCGTAGCAGTCGCGCGGTCCCAGACTGCAGTGCCTAGAACCGCTCGGCAATTCCGGCCGGGAAAGCCTAATGGAAGTACAGTCCAAATTGGAGCCAATTTTTACACTTAGTTATTCAGATAATTGCGACCAACGGTGACAAAACTGCTAGAAACCGATTTTTGCTGTTTCCTCCATAAATACAATACTATGAAGGTCTGAATATAGGTAACGGATAATAATATCGAAAAAGTATAAGTACAGTTCTTCAAGTTTTGAGGAGACTGACGTTGAAGTTCAGGAGGTTTCGGAACTGTATTGAGATTGTAAAATGGAATTCAAATTTTTTATGATGTTAGACAAAAATAATTAGTAGCTATTTCCATTTGCGTTTTGAATTAACAGATTGATGTAAATGACTAGTTTTATGTCACTTTTATTCCCTTGCTTCCAGAATATACTGAGGTGACAAAAGTCATGCGATATCCCCAAATATCGTATCAGACCTTCTTTTGCTCGGGGTAATGCAGCAGCCGGCCGCGATGGTCTCGCGGTTCTAGGCGCGCAGTCCGGAACCGTGCGACTGCTACGGTCGCAGGTTCGAATCCTGCCTCGGGCATGGATGTGTGTGATGTCCTTAGGTTAGTTAGGTTTAAATAGTTCTAAGTTCTAGGGGACTGATGACCACAGCAGTTGAGTCCCATAGTGCTCAGAGCCATTTGAACCATTTGGTAATGCAGCAGCTCTGTTTGGCATGGATTCAACATGTCGCTGGAAGAACCCAGTACAAATATTGAGTAATGCTGCCTCGATACCTTCCATAATTGCGGAAATGTTACCGGTGCAGAATTTTGTGCACGAACTGACCTCTCGATCATGCCCCATAAATATTCGGATTCACGTCGGACGATTTGAGTAGCAAAACTATTCGCACGAATTGTCCAGAACGTTCTTCAAAGCAGCCGCGAACGGTTGTGGCCCACTGTCACGGCGCGTTGCCATCCGTAAAAATTCCACTGTCCTTCCGCTGCAAATGGTCTCCTAGGAGTCGAACATAACCATTTCCAGCCCTTGATCGGTTCAGCTTGATTAAATGATCCAGTCGATTCTATGTAAATGCAGTCTACACCATTATGGAACCACCACCAGCCTGCACAGTGCGTTGTTACAACTTTTCCGTGGCTTCATGGGATCTGTGCCACACTCGGACCCTACCATCAGCTCTTCATAACTGTAATAGACACTAGTAGCAGACCGAGGCAGACGCAGCAACAGGGAAGTATCCGCTATTGTGACATTTACGAGTTCCTAATCAGGAGCGAATTTTATTACATCGTCTGTGTGCCTTGATAGTTTAGTTTCTTGAGTTTCTGCGTGTAACTTAAATATGTAACAGCCACTTTTTTTGTGTTTTCGTTTGCGTCGGAAAGTAAACCTATTTAGCGACATATTAAAAGTTCCTAATCAGGGGCGAATTATTTAGTTTCACCTGAGTGCTTCGATATTTAAGTTTTTGAATATCTGTGTATTATCTTAAATTGGAGGGAACACATAGAAAATGTTGTGGGAAAGGCTAACGAAAGACTGCGTTTATTGGCAGGACACTTAGAAAAATGTAACTGACCTACTAAGGAGACTGCCTACACTACGCCTGTCCATCCTCTTTTAGAATACTATTGAGCGGTGTGGAATCCTCACAATATGGGACTGACGGAGTACATCGTAAAAGTTCAAAGAAAGGCAGCACGTTTTGTATTATCGCAAAATATGGGAGAGAGTGTCACAGAAATGATACAGGATTTGGGCTGGACATCATCAAAAGAAAGACGTTTTTCGTTGTGACAGAAACTTCTCACGAAATTCCAATCACCAACTTTCTCCTCCGAATGGGAAAATATTTTGTTGACACCGTCGTACGTACGGAGGAACGATCACCACAATAAAATAAGGGAAATCAGAGCTCCTTCGGCGCGCTATAAGAGATGGAATAATAGAGAATTATTGTGAAGGTGGTTCGATGAACCCACTGGCAGGCACTTAAATATGATTTGCAGAGTATCCATGTAGGTGTACATGTAGATGTAATCGGAACTTATCTGATAAGGCCACGGTTTTCCAGTCATCTAAGACCCAACCGACATGGTCACGATGCCAGGAGAGGCACTGCGGGCGTTGTCGTGCTGTTAGCAAAGGCACTCAGGTCGGCTGTGTGCTGCCATAGCCCATGAACGCCAAATTTCACCTCATTGCCCTAACTGATAGCGCGAATGCCGCTGCTCCGCCAAATTTCACCTCATTGCCCTAACTGATAGCGCGAATGCCGCTGCTCTCGGTCGTTAAGTGAATGCATTCTGCCACTGTGTTGTCCGCGGTGAGAGGCCATGCCGGAAATTTGGTATTCTCGGCACACTCTTAGCACTGTGAGTCTCGGAATGCTAAATTCCCTAAAGATTTCCGAAATGCTACTTTCCCTGCTTCTAGTTCCAACTACCATTCCGCACTCAAAGTCTGTTAATTCCCGTCGTACTTGTATAAACCTTTTCCCATGAATCGCCTGAGTACAAATGACACCCTGACAGTGCACTATTCTTTTACAACTCGTGTACTCGATACTACCGCCATCTTCAAATGTGCAAATCGCTGTCCTATAACTATGCCAACTCAGTGTGTTGTCAGTGAAGAAGAATGTGATTTATGTTTACTCTATAATGCTTTATGACATATTCTTATCAACTCAGTTATCATGCAATTGCTTTTTAGAGCTGTAATGAAACCTTTATGTAATGCTACATGAACGCCACGTCTTTTGCGGCTTAGAGTAATGAAACAAAATAAGAAACAATGCCGGCCAGAGTGGCCGAGTGGTTCTAGGCGCTACAGTGCGGAACTGCGCGACCGCTACGGTCGCAGGTTCAAATCCTGCCTCGGGCATGGATGTGTGTGATGGCCTTAGCTTAGTTAGGTTTAAGTAGTTCTAAGTTCTAGGGGACTGATGACCTCAGATGTTAAGTCCCATAGTGCTCAGAGCCATTTGAACCATTTTAAGAAAGAATACTGTTTAACGGATTATTTCACTGTTGAAAATATTTGTCACCACATGGATCACACCACTCTTCTTGCTTATTATCAACAGGTAATATACAGCATTAAAGTAACAGTATGATCCTATTCATATACACGCTATACCTTCCCCCCGCCACCAATAAATAAATAAATAAATAAAATCACCGCCGACCAACTTTAGGGACAAGATACTATGAAACAGATCTCTTCTACTGTAACGTATTTGCTCTCTGTATTTTGGAAACAGCCATTATTGGGCAACACAAGAAAAGAAGCTAGTAAATGTGGGATCTAAAATGCATACTGTAGGAGCTATGAGCACTTGTTCATCATCGTTAGTGTGAAACACAACTCTTCTACTGAATAACTGCTTTAACTCTTAAAGTATGCACTTTAGAGTCCAAATTTACTAGATATTTTTTCCTGTTTTGGTCAATACAACCTCCTCCAAATGTTCAAATGTGTGTAAATTCCTAAGCGACCAAACTGCTGAGGTCATCACTCCCCAGGCTTACACACTACTTAAACTAACTCACACTAATTAACGCTAAGAACAACACACACACCCGTGCCCGAGGGAGGACTCCTCCTTCCTTTGGGAGGGGCCATGCAATCCGTGCATGGCGCCTCAAACAGGGCTGCCACTCCGCGCGGCAACCTCCTCCCAAAATATGAATAGCGAAGAGCTTGCACTAGTACAGATGTATTTCATTGTATCGAAGATGAACAAGTTCCCGTATCTGTTAAGGAATATACTTTGTTTACTAGAATTTTTTTCTTTTCTTGGCTTAAAAAACCTAAAATTTGTCGATGCTGTTTTGGGCACCCTGTATACAACATTTGAAGTGGTGCTACAAAATAAGAAACAGCCATCTGAGTCCAGAAAATCTTCCATAACAGTGGCAGAATTGACACATCAGAAGTGGTTTTCTTCAAGTGGGTCATTCCTGGCTGTTCTTCTTGGTTGTGCTTCATGTGGAAGCGACCGAAAGAATTCATGACGGATGGACGAAATAAATAGAAGCAAGTACAGAAGATTTCTGTACTTTGAAAGCTTAAGCTTTGGAGATTGGCACAGGGGGTGACGAGATGACATTAGTGGACGTTTTGCCTTTTGTCTCAGGTTTTGTTAGATACAAGTGGACATGTATCTCTTTAGTGCCAGCTGTTTCGTGGCGTCTTGTAACTAGTCTTCTTTTCGTTCACCAAGGAGCAGCGCAGAGCGGAATTTCACTTTTACTCCGTTGCAGCAACAATTTTACGTGGTCTACCACGCTCTAGATCAATGGTTCCCTAATTTGGGGTAATTAACCACTAAGGAATTATATTTTATGAGAAGTAAAAACAAAACTGTTCATTTGCGTTTTGGGTACGAAACTAAATTATTTTTAAAAGCTCCTTGCTATTATAACTGCTTCAGAACAAAATGATACTCATTTCCTAAGTTACCAATAGTTAATTATTTTTTCAAGTACTAACATTAACGCATGTCACAATGTGGTTTAGACGACAGCTTTTGAAACAAATGCATGAACATCATCTTCCTCAGATAGTCTACCTGCTACAGGCATATTTTCTACTTTGCAGCTATGGTACTAAAACTGAGAACTACGCATCACATTATGCTTAAATGTCTAATGGGAAATACCCTCAACAGACCAGAAATTGCTTCATTAGTCACTTCACAACAATAAATGAAATAACTGATAATTCAACTGGACAGTAACTATATGGTGGCTACTACGCTGTAGGTCTTATACATTATTATTATTATTATTATTATTATTATTATTATTATTATTGTTCAAATGTGTGGGAAATCTTATGGGACTTAACTGCTAAGGTCATCAGTCCCTAAGCTTACACAATACCTAACCTAAATTATCCTAAGGACAAACAGACACACTCATGCCCGCGGGAGGATTCGAACCTCCGCCGGGACCAGCCACACATTATTATTATTATTATTGCCTATGGACATCCACAAAGCATTAGCATTGAGAAGTCTTCCAGACCCTGCAGTTTAGAGGTAAGGAGACCAGCAATCACGTGGTTCATCTACGAATAGTAAGTGTAGCACCCTTAGTTTTATTAAATGGTGTTGCAGCGTGCGAGTGTAACACGTGTCAAAGGCCTATAACACTTCCTGGGGAAACCGCAGATATCACTCGATGACTTCCCTACAGCTACTTCGAACCTCAACCTTCCTGACAGGATATCACGAACCTGATCGCGCAACTGAGAAGATACGCCACTGGCACGCTATTTGATTAGAAGCCACTCGTGAGTAAAAGGTGAAAAAACCATCTGGGGATGTAGAAATACGGATTCAACCTGTGATCCCATGCTGGAACGCTGTAGGTCACGAAAGAAGTTTTAGCAGCAGGGCAGAGCCAACGAAACGTCGTTGGCATAAAAGGAGAATAGTGGGTCCAGGACTAAATCCTGTGTTTCTCCTCAAGGTTTTCATATGTTTCCTGCCACTGTAAATAATTCGCCTTTACGTACTGGGACAAAATTGCTTGAGCGCGCTGCACGAGTAATGTGTAAGATCCTTGACACTGCGTTTAATGCAATCTGTGGTGCCCTTGATAGCCAGTCAGTCGTTCAGAGCTAGGGCATTCTTATCAGTAGCCGTGTGGAGGTTTCGCCAGCGTAACTGAGTAGTCAGCGCTGCTGACTGGCATGCGGAGGTCCGGGGTTCGATTTACGTGCTGCCAGGGATTATTCTTGGTGGGAGGACTGGGGCGAGAGGTTGAGTTTTAGAGAAGGAGACCTTATATTAATGAATCTGGAAGAAATTATCTGCAGTACTTTATTATGGAGATCAAAACTTGTTTATAAAGCTTTTTACTGACTGTATTCATGTAGAAGACTTTGGAGGTCTATTTCAAGCTAACCCATGCACGTGAAAGAATGAAATGTTTGTGAGAACTATCAATTGAAGGAAACCTTTGTCCCTTAGATAATTAATAATACTCACGATTTGTGTTAATTTGATCTCTCTGTTTTCATTACGTCATAATTAAGCTACTGATTGAAATATCTGTAATTTTTCTGATGGGAGAATTTTTTCTATGTTGCACAGTCTTTTTTTACAACAATCAGAGTTTAATTTTTCAAGAACGTCTTTCTTTAACGTTAAACGCTCCTCCATCAGCCTTAGTAAGGTTTAAAATATTTTGTGTGTACATTTGTGGGTGGGTGGGTGTGGATGTGTATTGCACAAATTGTTTCTGATAAGCATTTGCTGATTTAAATTTGCTTTCGAGAACGTCAGTACACCAGACACAAAATAGCGTACTGACCAAGAATAAACTAGTTTTATTTCAAGGAAGATCTTACTTTATACTCTTGTGAGCAAACAGTACGTACTCAGAATTTTCAGGTGATGTACTGAGTGAGAAGATTAAATTACAAGTGAAAAGTGAAGGTAAACTTATTTTCTGTCATGTTGAGAAGTATTTTACTTCGTGGATATTTTAAGTCAGACATTGCATTTCATGTTAGGTAACTTTCTTTATGAACACTGAGGACATAATAAAAAACAAAGACATCAAATTAACTCAAATCATGGATATTATTAGTTATCTAAGGGACAAAGATTTCCTTCAGTTGTAGTTGTGAAAAACAGACATTTCATTCTTGCACTAAGTAATATTAGATTGAAATATAGCTTCTCCATGAATACAATCGATACAATAGCTTTATAAACAAGATCTCATCTCCATAACAATATATTCCAAATAATTTTATTCGATATTCACAAGTATCAAATCTCTTACTCAAAAACTCAACTGCTCGCTGCTACGTCTACAGCTACATCTACACTTTGAAAACCACAGTGATGTGCATGGCAGAGGGTACTCCCATTGAACTAGTTATTAGGGTTTCTTCAAGTTACATCAACGTATGGAGTATGAGAAGAATGATTGTTGGAATAGCTCTGTGAGTGCAGTAATTATTCTAATCTCATCCTCACGATTCCTGTGTGATGGATACCTAGAAGGCTGTAGACATCCATAGAGCAATCATTTAAAGCCGGTTCTTGAAACTTTGTTAATAGACTTTCTTAAGAGTGTACCATTTCAGTTCCTTCAGTATCTCTGTGACAGTCTCCAATGGATTAAACAGACCTGTGCCCATTCGTGCAGCCTTTCTCTATATATATTCAATATCCTCCGTTAGTGCTTTATGGCACGTGTCTCACACTCTTGAGAAACATTCCAGGATGGCAAAGTTCTGAACATGGCTGCTTGGTTCAGTGCCCGTTTATAAATTATAATGGAAACAAGTGAGCTCTCAGTCACAATTCTTTAGTCTTATTAACTAGGTTTGAACACTTACAAGAATTCCTTCATCAGAATTTAGACATTTGAAGTGGTCTATAACATAATTACAAATTTCTGAGAAGATTTGTTTTTCAGCCTATGGCTGTACAGGTATGAGCAGCCTTTAGAGACTCGCCTTTCCTTTTAAATATTTAGTGACTAAAGCGCTTCTGGCCTGTTATTTATTTTGTACGTGGCATGTAAGTACTGTCTATGTCTTGTATTTTTAGTCAGTGCAGCAGAGGGTCGATTTTCCGAATGTCGGACAACCAAACGACCGCTTAACCGAACTGTGTACTCGCTCGGACCTGTTACTCTCCCTCCCTACCGTCCATCATCCCCCTCACTCCCAAACCAAGCAATAGATTGGCACGAATGTGATGAAGAAGACATTGATGATTGGATGAATATGGATGATGCAGATCCAGGACACCAAATCATGCAGGACAGCGAGATTTTAAAGGTCGTCAGTGATAACGCCGCCAGCATCTCATCAATCAGTGCTCCAGAAAGTGAAGATGAAAGTATACCAACAGCTTCTGAGTCGTTCACTTGTTTAGATACTGCCTTTCGATGGTTTGAAGCCCAAGATGAAAGTGACCAGTTTCAGATATCTCTAATGAAAAAAGTACGTGACTTAGCTGCTCGTAAGCGTGTAGGCTTGCTTAGACAGACCAAAATAAAGGATTTTTTAAACGTTAATTTTGTATACTGTGTCTACTGTTCATGTAAAATGCGTATGTAATATGTATATATTTTTTTAATAAACTGTTCCACGTGCTATATATTCCTACTGATGTTGCCTTTTGTATGTTACTTTGTAATACTAAAAGAGATGCCTGTTTTATGAATAAATTAACTGTACAGTACTTCTTTTTGGCAAATAAACATCTACAGTTCGATTATCCGAACAAACCAGTTTTCCGAACACCCATGTCCCTCAATTACTTCGGATTATCGACGCTCTACTGTACTTACATTTTTTTATATAAAAAATGTTCTTCCCACAAATTTGTGTTTATGTTATAGACCAATTTAAATGTATAAATTCTGATGAAGGCACTCTTAGAAGTGAAACCTAGTTAATGAGATTAAAAAATTGTGACCGAGGGCTCATTTGTTTCAATGGGGATCGGATGGGCCGCATGACTCCTTTGTAGGCTGATTGCACTTCCCCAGTCTTCTACCAATAAACCGAGGTCTACCAATTGCTTTACCTATGACAGAACTTATGTCATTAGTCCATTCCATATCCCTACATAGTGTTGCACACAGGTATTTGTATGAGTTGGCTGATTCAAACAGTGACTCATTGATATTATGTTCACAGGATACTACGTTTTTTCGTTTTTTCTCTAATAAGAATTCCCCAGCACTGTGGAACTGACTGGCAACCAAGCTCCCACATCACAGATTGCATTAAACACAGAGTCAAAGATCTTGTCCACTAACCGTGCAGTGAGCTCATGCATCTGTATCCCAGTACAGTAAAAGCGAATTATTTAGAGTGGCAGAAAACATATGAAAACCGTAGGATGTGCTTACAGAACATTGTTTCATTTCAGTAGCCAATCAGTTCTGTGAGAGTGGAGCCGTTAGCAGTATAATTAAGATGATTATTTCGACTCTCACCTATTCGTTTGGTTGTCTGCAAATTCTGCGAAAAGTTATCGAGCACAGCTTTTTTTTCGAGCGAGCGCCATCCTTGCAGGGTCGCCAGCGGCTTCTGCATCCTCGCAGCCTTGGAGAGGCGAGTCGTCGCCCTGTGAAGGACCCCCCAGATCCACCATCGAGAGCCGCGCCCACGCCCGGACTTGCCGGCCCTTTCTTTCCGGCGACAGGCGTGTCTTCCACGGATTTCTCCAGGCTGTTCTCCAGATTGCGCAGGTTTTTGCTCTGCCCGCAGAGGTTACGTGAGCTCTGTCTTGCACTCTGGACTCGAAAGTCAGTATCCAGCCGTGAACCGGCGCCTGGTGGATCGGAAAAAAATAAGACTTAATTCCAATTTTCCGATGAAGCAGATAGTACGAGATGTTCGAGGAACGGAGGTATCCAGTTGGTTACGTTAGTTTTTGTCTTTTGAAAGTGTAACGCGGGAAATACGCTACTGGCCATTGAAATTGTTACACCAAGAAGAAATGCAGATGATAAACGGGTATTCATTGGACAAATATATTATACTAGAACTGATATGTGATTACATTTTCACGCAACTTGGGTGCATAGATCCTGAGAAATCAGTACCCAGATCAACCACTTCTGGCCGTAATAACAGCCTTGATACGCCTGGTCATTGATTCAAACAGAGCTTGGTTGGTGTGGACAGGTACAGCTGCCCATGCAGCTTCAACACGATATCACAGTTCATCAGACGTTTTCAATTGCTGAGAGATCTGGAGAATGTGCTGCGCAGGACAGGAGTCGAACATTTTCTGTATCCACAAAGGCCCTACAGGAGCTGCAACATGTGGCCGTGTATTCTCCTGCTGAAATGTAGCGTTTCGTAGGGATCGAATGAAGGGTAGAGCCACGGGTCGTAACACATCTGAAATGTAACGTTCACTGTTAAAAGTGCCATCAATGTGAACAAGAGGTGACCGAGACGCGTAACCAATGGCACCTAGTACCATCACGCCGGGTGATACGGCAGTATGGCGATGACGAATACATGCTTCCAATGTGCGTTCACCGCGATGTCGCCAAACACGGATGTGACCATCATGATGCTGCAAACAAAACCTAGATTTATCCGAAAAAATGACGTTGTCGTTGAGTACACCATCGCAGGGGCTCCTGTCAGTGATGCAGCGTCAAGGGTAACCACAGCCACGGTATCCGTGCTAATAGTCCATGCTGCTGCATCTACAACTACATTTACATCCATACTCCGCAAGCCACCTGACCGTGTGTGGCGGAGGGTACCTTGAGTACCTCTATCGGTTCTCCCTTCTATTCCAGTCTCGTATTGTTTGTGACAAAAAGGATTGTCGGTATGCCTCTGTGTGGGCTCTAATCTCTCTGATTTCATCCTCATGGTCTCTCCGCGAGATATACGTAGGAGGGAGCAATTATACTGCTTGACTCCTCGGTGAAGGTATGTTCTCGAAACTTCAACAAAAGCCCGTACCGAGCTACTGAGCGTCTCTCCTGCAGAGTCTTCCACTGGAGTTTATCTATCATCTCCTTAACGCTTTCGCGATTACTAAATGGTCCTGTAACGAAGCGCGCTGCTCTCCGTTGGATCTTCCCTATCTCCTCTATCAACCCTATCTGGTACGGATCCCACACTGCTGAGCAGTGGGCGAACAAGCGTATTGTAACCTACTTCCTTTGTTTTCGGATTGTATTTCCTTAGTATTGTTCCAATTAATCTCAGTCTGGCATCTGCTTTACCGACGATCAACTTTATATGATCATTCCATTTTAAATCACTCCTACTGCGTACTCCCAGATAATTTATGAAATTAAGTTCTTCCAGTTGCTGACCTGCTATATTGTAGCTAAATGATAAGGGATCCTTCTTTCCATGTATTCGCACGTCGTCGAACTGTTCGTGCAGATGGTAGTTACCTTGCAGACGTTCCCCCATGTTGACTCAGGGATCGAGACGTGGCTGCACGATCCGTTACAGTCATGCGGATAAGATGCCTGTCATCTCGACTGCTAGTGATACGAGGCCGTTGGGATCCAGCACGGCGTTCCGTATTACCCTCCTGAACCCCCCGATTGAATATTCTGCTAACAGTCTTTGGATCTCGACCGACGCGAACAGCAATTTCGCGATACGATAAACCGCAATCGTGATAGGCTACAATCTGACCTTTATCAAAGTCGGAAACTCGATGGTACGCATTTCTCCTCCTTACACGAGGCATCACAACAACGTTTCACCAGGAACGCCGGTCAACTGCTGTTTGTGTATGAGAAATCGGTTGGAAACTTTCCTCATGTCGGCACGTTGTAGGTGTCGCCACCGGCGCCAACCTTGTGTCAGTGCTCTGAAAAGGTAATCATTTCCTGTCGGCTTCTTGCTGTCGGTTAAATTTCGAGTCTGTCGCACGTCATTTTCGTGGTGTAGCAATTTTAATGGCCAATAGTATAATATCCCATAATTTTTGGAAGAAAGGTCTAGAAATGGGATGAAATCTTAGGGCAAAAGGATGTGAATGTTAGGTATATGGAAACTAGGGAACGAGGTCGTTCCGTGAAATTGTCCCCAAAGAGATGCTTGTACTGATCGGTTTGTATTTCTATTGTCGGTTTGTGAACTGCTCTCGACCAGTCTGTAATGCTGTCTAGATTACTCGGTTTGCCCCTTCTTGCCTCACGTGCCGCCCTGTCGCGCGGTGACTATTGCTGCGATGCAGCAGTGCTGCTCAGGCGCTGTTAGAGTAGTGCTTATTCTTCGTGTTTTGCAATCGCTAAACTCAACATACCTCTAAACAGCAAAAGCGAGCAGAAAAGTAACGCCTCAGAAGTACTCTTTAAGTGTTTTTAATGTAAAACAAATGTTACTAACATTCTGTGCCGGTACCTTGGTGATGACATAAAATAAAGTGAACATTTTTATTTGCTGAAATATTTTTGACTATACGCAAAGACTAAAATTAATTTAAGAATAATGTTGATAATATCGGCATGAGAATCGTATGATAATAAAGAAACTCTTTTTTCTGCGTAATTAGAGTATACATCTACATGGATACTCTACAAATCACATTTAAGTGCTAGGCAGAGGGTTCATCGAACCACCTTCACAAGTCTCTAGTATTCCAATCTCGTATAGCGCGCGGAAAGAATGAACACCTATATCTTATTGTACAAGCACTCATATCCCTTATTTTATCTTGGTGATCGTTCCATCCTATGTAAGTCGATGTCAACAAAATATTTTCGCATTCGGAGGAAAGTTGGTGATTGCAATTTCGTGAGAAGATTCCGTCGCAACGAAAAACGCCTCTCTTTTAATGATGTCTAGCCCAAATCCTGCATCATTTATGTGACACTCTCTCCCATATTTCACGATAATACAAAACTTGCTGCCTTTCTTTGAACATTTTCGATGTACTCCGTCAGTCCTATCTGGTAAGGATCCCACACCGAGCAGCAGTATTCTAAAAGAGGACGGACAAGTGTAGTGTAGGCAGTCTCCTTAGTAGGCCTGTTACATTTTCTAAGTGTCCTGCCAATAAAACGCAGTCTTTGGTTAGCCTTCCCCACAACATTTTCTGTGTGTTACTGCCCATTGAAGTTGTTCGTAATTGTAATATCTAGGTATTTACTTGAATTTACGGCTTTTAGAATAGACTGATTTATCGTGCAACCGAAGTTTAACGAGTTCCTTGTAACACTCATGTGGATGACCTCACACTTTTCGTTAGTTAGGGTCAACTGCCACTTTCCGCTCGATTCAGATATCTTTTCTAAATCGTTTTGCAGTTTGTTCTGATCTTCTGATGACTTTATTAGTCGATAAACAACAGCGTCATCTGCAAACAACCGAAGACGGCTGCTCAGATTGTCTTTCAAATCATTTATATAGATAAGGAACAGTAAAGAGCCTATAACACTACCTTGGGGAACGCCACAAATCACTTCTGTTTTACTCGACGACTTTCCGTCAGTTACTACGAACTGCGACCTCTCTGACAGGAAATCACAAATCCAGTCACATAACTGAGACGATATTCCATGAGCAAGCAATTTCACTACGAGCCGCTTGTGTGGTACAGAGTCAAAAGCGTTACGGAAATCCAGAATGAACAGATTTTATTTGTTAATCATTATACAAGAGCAAAGAATTCACTGTTAGGTTTCTCTTGTTCTCGAATGCATGCGACGCTCGGTCACTGAACTCTGTAAGTCTGAATAACTTAATCATTATTAAAATATGTTACAGAAAGAGTTATTACTGTTTCATTTGAGTAGGCAGTCCTTTCCCATGCAGTAATTGGCACTTTTCTAATTTACCGTGACTACAGCAGCGCCGAAACATCGCGCCATAAAAGTCACTATTTGCCCCTTATGTTTTAATATTTTCAAAGCTTCTCTAGGGTGAATTTCTCTTTGACAGGCTTTGTATCAATACGTTAATAACTTTAAGGTATTTTCAGTTGTTGGTGTTGTGGTCTTCAGTCCACAGACTAGTTTGATGCAGCTCTCCATGGTGCTCTATCTTGTGCAAGCTTCTTCATCTCCCAGTACCTCCTGCTACTTGCATCCTTCTGAATCTGTTTAGTGCACTCATCTCTTCGTCTCTCTCTACCATTTTTACCTTTCACGCTGCCCTGCAATTCTAAATTGATGCTCTCTTGATGCCTCAGAAAATGCCCTACCAACCGGTCCCCTCTTCTAGTGAAGTTGTGCCACACATTTCTCTTCTCTCCAATTCTATTCAGTACCTCCTCATTAGTTATGTGATCCACCCATCTAATCTCCAACATTCTTCTGTAGCACCACATTTCGAAAACTTCTATTCTCTTCTTGTCGAGACTATTTATCGTCCACGTTCCACTTCCATACATGGCTACACTCCATACAAATACTTACTTAAATCTATACTCGATGTTAACAAATTTCTCTTCTTCAGAAACGCTTTCCTTGCCATTGCCAGGCTACTTATTATATCCTCCCTACTTCGACCATCGTCAGTTATTTTGCTCTCAAAATAGTAAAACTCATTTACTACTTTATGTGTCTCATTTCCTAATCTAATTCCAGCAGCATCACGCGATTTAATTCCACTACATTCTATTATTCTCGTTTTGTTTTTGTTGATGTTCATCTTATATCTTCCTTTCAAGACACTGTCCATTCCGTTCAGCTGCTCTTCCAGGTCCTTTGCTCACTCTGACAGAATTACAATGTCATCGGCGAACCTCAAAGTTTTAATTTCTTCTCCATGGAGTTTAATACCCACTCCGAATTTTTATTTTGTTTCCTTTACTGCTTCCTCAATATACAGATTGAATAACATTGGGGAGAGACTACAACTCTGTATCACTCCCTTCCAAACCACTGCTTCCCTTTCATGTCCCTCGACTCTTATAACTGCCATCTGGTTTCTTTAGAAATAGTAAATAGCCTTTCGCTCCCTGTATATTACCCCTGCCACCTTCAAAATTTGAAAGAGAGTATTCCAGTCAACATTGTCAAAAGCTTTCTCTAAGTCTACAAATGCCAGAAACGTAGGTTTGCATTTCCTTAATCTATCTTCTAAGGTAAGTCTTAGGGTCGGTATTGTCTCACATGTTCCAACATTTCTACGGAATCCAATCTGATCTTCCACGAGGTCGGCTTCTACCAGTTTTTCCATTCGTCTGTAAAGAATTCGTTTTAGTATTTTGCAGTCGTGGCTTATTAAACTGATAGTTCGGTAATTTCCACATCTATCAACACCTGCTTTCTTTAGGATTTGAATTGTTATTTTCTTCTTGAGTATTTTCAGTATTTTCGGTATTTATCGTAATTTGTGGACTATCAGCTCAGCGATTCAAATAAGCCGCTTCACGGTGATCGGTTACCATTTCGAAGAAAATATTTTGAGATAAAAATAATAAACCATTTACATATCCTTACGAAGAGACAACAGTATTTCGTCACGCGACACCAACGAAAATAATGTTTTCTCATTCTTAAATTTATCAAAGAGACCCAGAGAGAGAGAGCTCAGAACTGTAGCGTATAAAATTGGCGATGTATAACGTAACTGTGTCGGTGCATCAGAAACAATGTGTCCTGTATCGAGTTTCGAATTCGAAGAGTTCGTCCACGCAGGGAACACCATCTGTTTCAATACGACAATGCCAGACCACTTAGGAGAGCTGCGACATCTGCAATAAACGCTCGCCTACGTTTCACTGTCATCTACCAAACGGTCGCCTACGTTTTACTGTCACCGACTGTACAGTCCCTGCTCGGCCCCTATTCGGCTCATCGAGGACTCCACTTTGATATCGATGAAGCGATGCAAGCAGAGGTGAAGTGACGGTGTCAGCAACCTGTTCTCTCAGTTCTGAACATAGCTGTCTTTCAGCAAACGTACGCAAGTTTCAGCAGAGAAATAACACAGCCAACCTGCTGCAACTAATTGTTTAATACATTTACCCAGGTTTCGACACCTCTAAGAATGTCTTCATCAGAATAAAAATTGGATGTTGTATGAAATAATACATCGACAAATAAGTTTTGCAGAAACATTAACCAAGATGAAAAATGTCATAACATGGAAAGGTTATTTACGTAAAGTTACATTGCGAGAAGGCCATAGTCGAAATTTAGAGCGACATTATCAAGTCAACAATTAAAAACTAAAACCGCTCCAGCCTTAGGTACTTAAGCTACTGGGCCGCGCAGTCTGATGTTCCTTGCTAGGTGTACGTACCAAAGGCTGTACCAGGTCTGATCTAAACGTTAACTATTGCCTTCTCGCACTGAAGCTTTAGGTAAATAGCCTTTCTATGTTATGACATTTTTCGACTCGGTTAATGTATTATTCTATAAGGCTTTAAATTTTCATTCTGATGAAGACATCCCTAGAAGTGTCGAAACCTAGGTAAATGTATTACACAATTATTCGCAACCTGTTGGCTGTTATTTCTCCACGCAAACTGGTCTCTCGTTGGGAGAAATGCGTTCGTGGACAGGGTGACTGTGTTCAGAAATAAATATGTAGAGATGATGAATAAAGATTTAGAATGTTAATTACGTCTGATTGATGTAAAAAGCGTTAAGAGTTTTCAAATAAAAAATTCAGAGACTTTACTTTTCAACGCGCTCTTGTAATTTTGGAGCGCTCTGCCGAGTGGGCACACAAAAGTCCATTTTAAAATTAATTTTCTTTGTTATAGGAAATAATGAATGAACCGACAGAACAGTTAGTCAGTGTAATGTTACCGGAAACAAACCCTCGCTTTCCTTGGGCACTGAGTGTTGCATGAAAGACCTGATGAGCAATACTTGTCTGGGATGACTCCAACAACACACTGCAAAAGCTAAATTGCAAATACCTGTTGAAACATGATAGAAACTGCGACTAACTGCTATTGGATGAGATACTCGCTGTCTATTTTGCAGCTATGTGTGCATATGCGGAGAGATCTTGTATTTCCAGCAAAAGTTTGATTTGAAACTGTGTATTCTTCCAGTAAATTTGGAATTTGTACCTGTTTTGTTCTCGTCTTGTCTAAACTATTTATCGCCCGCTTTCACTTCCATACTTGGCTACACTCCAGACAAATACTTTCAGAAACAACTTCCTGACACTTAAATCTATACTCGATGTTAACAAATTTCTCTGCTTCAGAAACGCTTTTCTTGCCATTGCCAGTCTACATTTTATATCCTCTCTACTTCGACCATCATCAGTAATTTTGCTTCCCAAATTGCATAACTAAGGAGGACGTATTGATTAGAATTGGGGGACAAGAGAAATTTCTGGCACAGCTTGACTAGAAGAAGGGATCGCTTGGTAGGACATATTCTGAGTTATCAAGGGATCAGCAATTTAGTACTGGAGGGCAGCGTGGAGGGTAAAAATCGAAGAGGGAGACCAAGAGATGAATACACTAAGCAGATTCAGAAGGATGTAGGTTGCAGTAGGTAGTGGGAGATGAAGAAGCTTGTACAGGATACAGTAGTATGGAGAGCTGCATCAAAAGAGTCTCTGTCGGTCGTGGTGGCCGAGCGGTTCTAGGTGCTACAGTCTGGAACCGCGCAACCGCTACTGTCGCAGTTTCGAATCCTTAGGTTAGTTAGATTTAAGTAGTTCTAAGTTCTAGGGGACTGATGACCTCAGAAGTTAAGTCCCATACTGCTCAGAACCATTTTTGAACCAGTCTCTGGACTGAAGACCACAACAACAACAACCTGTTTTGTTGAAGAAAAATACCAACAGCTGAGAGAATTATGTATGGAGAGGTTACTCCTAGGTCTCAGTAAAAAGAGATTGCCAAAGAAATGAAGAGGTAAGAACAACAGCAGGAATTCGGGATGTTGTGGAACGTGTAAGGCTCTAAAATGGAAAAGGGGCGGGACACATCGCAAGAAGAAATGCCGGAAGATGGACCATAGGCAGTATTAGAGTGGAGTCCCAGAGAAGAGGCAGACACCTGCTGACCATTGGGATAAAGGACTGAAGGAACTCGTAAGCGACTGGAACCGTATTTCTTTAGTTTAAGATGAAAGAGGCTACACTTAGTAAAAGCTGAATTAATTCAACAGTAAATATAATCAGTAAAAGTATACACTGGTGAGCCAGAACGTTATGACTACTTGGTTAAAAGCTTGTTTGTACGACTTTGGAGCGAAATACATCACTGAATCCGCGTATCAGGGATTCGACAGTCTGTTGGTAGGTTTGTGGAATTACACGTCTACGCACAGTAAACTAATTCGCGTAAATAACGGGCCGCTGATTTGAGTACGCGTTGATTTCAACCTGTAGTGACCCAGATGGACTCCGTAGAATTTATATCAGGCGAGTTTTGTTGGCGAGACATGAACGTGAATTCGCTATAATGCTCCTCAAATCGCTGTAGCACGATTCTGGCTCCGAGACACGGACAGTTATACTGCTGAAAGATGACATCTCCGTCGGGTAAGACATCAAGCATGAGAGGACGCAGGTGGTTTGCACCTGACAGCGTGTAATCGATTATTACCTGCCACAGGTCCCATGCAAGCGCAGGAGAGTGTCTGCCAGTTCACAAACCGCTTACACCAACCTGCGTCCGTAGCTTCACGCTTCGAGTCGCCATTCACTTCGATGACGTCGTTCCTGGGCACCACCATCGACCTATTGGAGCAAAATGCGATTCATCCGAAGAGCCGACACACTTTCTTGATCGATGGTCGAATCCCGATGGTCCCGTGCCCACTGATGTCGTAAATGATGATGTCGTTGGGTCAACAGGTGATCACGTAAGGGTGGTCTGCTGCGGAGCTCCGCGTTGAACGACGTACGATGAACGGCGTGCTCCGAAACACTTATGCATACACCAGCATCCAACATCGCGGAGGTCATAAAGTTTAGTTTGTAAGGTGTCAGGTAAATCCAATGCCTTCCATGAAAACCTTGACATGATAAGCAAATCCAGTAGTATGTCACATAGCTCCGAATAAATCGTGACATTAAATTAACCAAAGTAATACGAGTAACGAGTGAGCAAATGGAATACTGCAGACTAACACAAGAATGCCTAAATGCATGTCATACCTTCCCACCGTGAGACAGACGCAGTTCCGAGGGGAGAAACGAGAACAGAAGCCGAGAGCAGAACCGTGTTAAGCTGAAGGCCCTACGATAAGGGACGGCACCCACGTCGCCAGCTAACCGCTATGTCCATCCGCAGCCGATGTTAAAAGCTAGAGCCCTCCAGAAGAACAGTATAGATCTTACGATAACGCTAAAAGGACCACACCAGCTGCAAGTTTTAGCTTGAGACTTTTTCGCGTCTCTGTTACATTGCAAACTTTAAATACATTGCCCCACCACGAAAAGTATAACGTTTCTCATTGGATAGACAGAATTTTTTTTAGGCGGAGCTTAAGGTTAACATTGAGACTCAGATTGGTCAGATGAAAACACAGCCAGATAGCTTTTTTTAAACCAACTTCGGTAAATTGTAGTAAGGGGAAGTTAGGAGGGAGTTGCTTGCTAGACGGCGAGGTGAGCTGTGCTGTGATGCCCGCCGCCCCCTGACGAACACCGACAAGGTAAGGAACGCACGCGGTGCCACATAACAGTGCATAAAGCTTCACTCAGAACTGCAGAAGTCTCATCTGTTACACCCCCTTTTTGCGTAATACTAGTGTCGATCGTCAATTAAAGCTCATGGTGTTCACGTTTGCCCTTGAAGTAAAAATCTGAAACGCGATGATTTTTCTGTTATATAGTAATTGAGAAGCCACATCAGCCACTGTAATTTACGACAAGTTAGATAAGTGATTAAAGATAATTGAGGGTCACTGTAGACCATTTTGATAGTTTTCTCTTTTGTGAAATTTAATTTAAACCTAGACTATAGATGTGATATGGCATAGGTCATCCTTTGATCCATTGTAGAACATGGAAACCCATTCAGGGAATATTCGTTAACGTTTTTGTTGAACGCACTTGGTTTTTACCATCCTTTATTAAACATTTCCTTTTATCAATAGTGCAATTTATAAACAATGTTTTGTGAGTAGAATAAAATTTCCAATGGTTAACGTAACTTCTTTTTCGACGTTATTTTACCAGCTAACCAAAAATAGTAAAGCCTTGATCCCCTTCCATTAAATTTAGTTAGCATTAAGATTCTTTTACAGGGAGTGCAGTGGAGCTGACGTTGAGATCATTAAGTATCTGGTTATATCATCGCTAGTCTCACTGAACTCTTCTGAATTCTACATGTCATGTGTGGTCTGGCGTCTCCTTACCAGCAACAGGTCCCAGGTTCAAAGTAGTCAATTCCCTAAAAAACACGCTCAGAGCATCGCGACGAAAGTGGTAGGGAGACACGATATAGAAAAACAGACACGACGCAGAATGTTAAATGTTTACAGAGCAGACAAGCCTCCGAAGACCACGTTCTGCTCCGGCCGAGTGGCCGAACAGTTGTTGGCACTTCAGTCTGGAACCGTGCGACCACTACGGTCGCGGGTTCGAATCCTGCCTCGGGCATGGATGTGTGTGATGTCCTTAGGTTAGTTAGGTTTAAGTAGTTCTAAGTTCTAGGGGACTGATGACCTCAGATATTAAGTCCCGCATTGCTCAGAGCCATTTGAACCAGCCCACGTTCTGCGAAGAGCCGTGGAGTTCAGCCATTTAGCGCCTAGTGGTACTTTCACTGTCCAATCTCTTTCTGTGGATGCTCACGACAGTAGCACGTGAACATTCGACCAGCTTCGCCATTTTCGAGATACCCCTTCACGTGCTCTGAGTAATAATAATTTGCCCTTCGTCAAAGTCGCCTATCCCGACGTATTTCCCCCATTCGCAGTCCATATCTTCGCTAGGCTAATCCCCCGTCCGTGTCTGCTCCGGTCTACACAGTTTTGTTGCCACGTCACGTACGCGCAACGCTACCAAGCGTCGTCCAACGTCATGTTCGGCAATGGTTGTAGTGTTTCGGCTGATCAGTGTACTGCAGAGTTAAAGGTTGTGCCGAGATGAAAACAGATGCTACGATGCGGTTATAGAAAATAGATAATGAAGCCGCCGATACGAATACGCCTAACGTCCCCAGAACAAATGCTACGATAACATTGTAGTCGAATTTTGTGAAATCAAGTTCAGGTTCTATGATCTGTGATGTGAGGGTTCAGCTGGAATTATACTGTCAGTCCGCAATGGGTCGTTTCTACACACGATAGAACCATACAGGGTGTTCATAAATGCCAGTTACGAATTTCTAGGACCTGCAGAAGGCAGTGAGTACATAATATTCTACAACAAGCAGGCAATCAAGCACTCCGTCTTCAGGCCACAAGTGGCCCATCGTGACCATCCGACCGCCGTGTCATCCTCAGCTGAGGAAGCGGGTAGGAGGGACGTGTGGGCAGCACATCCCTCTCCCTATCGTTATTATGGTTTTCTTCGACCGGAGCCGATACTATTTTGTCGAGTAACTGCTCAGTTGGCATCACGAGGCTGAGTGCACCCCGAAAAATGGCAACAGCGCATAGCGGCCCGGATGGTCACCCATCCAAGTGCCGGTCACGCCCGACAGCGCTTAACTTCGGTGATCTGACGGGAACCGGTGTATCCACTGCGGCAAATCCGTTGCCCACAAAATACTGTAGAGGAAGTATCAAAAGAATCATTCGATTTTGCATGCCTATATATCTGAAACTAATAAACATATGCAATGAATTTTGTCTTTTGATCAACGGGAAACTCAAAAAGCGTTTTTTCATACCTTGTCATGGGTGTTCAATATGCCACCCTTGAGATGCACACATATGTCAATGCAGTATTCCAGTTGTTCCCACACTGGAGCGAGGATGTCTTAAGTTACAACTTTCGGATCTGCTGTTATTCGATGTCAAAGTTCATTCATTGGTGTTGGTAACGGAGGCACATAAACAGTCTCTTATAAACTCCCATAAGGGATAATCATATAAAGTCAGCTCCGGTGACCTTGGAGACCAGTAATGTAAGGCTGAATCATTTGGTCCAGTGCAACCGACCCATCGTTCAGTAATCTTTTAATTTGAAAATTCCCGCACTACCAAATACCTCATCTTGCTGGTAAATGAAGTCGTTCGAATCACTCTCAAACTGTGGAAAAAGAAGGTTCTCAAGCATATCGAGAAATGAAAGAACTCCACACGTTGTTGTTCCCTTCACGAAGAGCTTGCAGCAGCTGAGTTTTCTAAGGTTTCACGTGTAAACGTCGACGGAACACACGCCTGACGGACATCGGGGGCTTGTCGAGCTGTCGAGCAGCACAGCGAACGGATTTCTGCGGACCCCTTGTGAAACTACGGCGGAGGCGTTCGACGTCTGTGTCAGACACTCGGGGACGGTCCAGCGATTTGCCTTTACACAGACAACCTGTTTCTCGGAATTGTTCCTGCCATCGTTGGTGTAGGGGGATTCACATCATATCTAATGCGAAAGTCACGCTGAACAGTTATCGACCCGCACTGCGCAAAACGTAGAACACACGACGCTTTGTGGTGTCCCGATACCAATTTTAAAGAACTGAACTGGGTGCACACTGTTGCTACCTAGCGGCAAGCAGGTAAAACTCACATATCTAAAAGAACGAAATAGTTATAATTTTTTTAAAACTCGGATGGTTCCTTTTGATACACCCTGTATTTTGAATAGGAACCCACGTCCAGAAATGTACCGTTTCCATTCTACGACGGTTTCAGTTTAGATGTTTAACTGCTTCAAATGGCTCTGAGCACTATGGGACTTAACATCTATGGTCATCAGTCCCCTAGAACTTAGAACTACTCAAACCTAACTAACCTAAGGACAACACACACAACACCCAGCCATCACGAGGCAGAGAAAATCCCTGACCCCGCCGGGAATCGAACCCGGGAACCCGGGAAGCGAGAACGCTACCGCACGACCACGAGATGCGGGCAGATGTTTAACTCATCCACTTCGACCTGAGGAACTGAACTACGCGAGCTGCAGTACAGTTACTAAATAACGACTGAAAAAGAAACATTACAAAAGATCCCTTTATCACTTAAGTACTTTCGGTTGTATTAACGCTCAAACATTACATGTTAACATTACAACAAAACAGAAAAGATCCCAGCATACTCTACGTAGAGAACTGTACTGACGCATTACAACAGCGGCTCGATGTCGCGACCAGCAACGTTCTTACAGACATTTTACCTTCGAAGCATGTTGTGGTGCACACTCTCCATCTACATCTGCATCTACATCTACTTCCATACTCCACAAGCCACCTGACGGTGTGTGGCGGAGGGTACCTTGACTATCCATATCGGTTCTCTCTTCTATTTCAGTCTCTTATTGTTCGTGGAAAGAAGGATTGTCGGTATGAGGCTGTGTGGGCTCTAATCTCTCTGGTTTTATCCTCATGCTCTCTTCGCGAGATATACGTAGGAGGGAGCAAGATACTGCTTGACTCCTCCATCCCATCTGATGTCTCCTCAGTTTCTGGTGCAGCGGCCAGAACCGTGCCTGCAGATCTTCCTCTGTCTCTACAGGAGTCTTGTTAACTAAACTTAGCACACCACCCCACAACAGATACTACACGTCGTTCTGTCCTCCTCAATTGCGCTTCCAGGACAAGCAACTTTTGAGACTTTTCTCTCTCTCTCTCTCTCTCACTAGGCTGTGACGCGTTAGACATCAGAATTGAAACCAAAGAATTTAGAACTGAAATGGTACGTTTTCTGACATGTATTCCTAGTCAAAATATTATCTACTCACCCCCCTGCACAATTCCTAGAAGTTTGCAATGAGAATTTCCGAACACCCTTTACACTGCGCGTAGTGGGAGTTGAAGAACTTTCGTATTTGAATAAGTTGCAGTGTATTACTGGCATAGTCAGCTGTGGTGAATCGCGAGTGATTGCCTAGTGACACCACTAAATATTCAGTAAGTATTTCTTAAAAGACTTCTCGTAGTCCATGCAATTTAATTGCGATCCCCGTGTTCGGGCATATAACCGATTATCGGTGGCATCTGATACACAGAAAAAACAAAGAAATGTATAAGCATCGAAGTATATTTAAGAATATTTTGTATAAACTACGGTAGAAATGTAACGGATTTACGCTTAACATTATATCCTTGGATCCATGTCCCAGCTGCTGACCTCTTTACGTGGTAGAGACACATTTTGCAACATTACTGCTTTTGTTATGGTTACCACCAGTTTTACCTGTTTATACAAGGTTTTTCAAAGTCTTTTCATCAAGAGTGTAGGTATGAGACGTCAAGTCACGTAGAAGACTTCTGTTAAAGACAAAATAATCACTGACACTTCCTGGTGATGCTAACAGTCTTCTAGTATTCTGTTACGCCGCAGAATAATTTTGTTGTCATGCCAAAATTTTTTAAAGCTCTCCCCGGTGAGCTCAGAGCCGAGGAGGTCAGGTTGAGGTCGGTGTGCCAATCTTAATGTCAACTCGGCGTACAGCGGATGCCGCAGAAAAAAAAAAAAATTCAAATGGCTCTGAGATCTTTGGGACTTAACATCTGAGGTCATCAGTCCCCTAGACTTAGAACTACTTAAAATAACTAACCTAAGGACATCACGCACATCCATGCCCGAGGCAGGATTCGAACCTGCCTGGTCAGAGCAGTCTCTGTCGCAGTTGGAGTCGCTCGCTGCTACAGTGTAGCTGTAGTCTGTCGCTGGTACAGCGCAGTTTACAGTTAGTAGTTGTGAAAGTCACAGTGCAGGACAAATTGTAAAATCTTAGTATATGGAAGTGAATAATAATTGTGATCAGTCGCAGAGTTAAATGATAGCATGGAGTGAGATGATGATGATGAACAAATGAATAATTGTTAATATAATGAAAAATCAACAGTGTAATTTAGTCAACCATCTATTTTAAGGTAAATTTTATTATTTTTATTGACATGCGCGTAGTTAAGCCACTTGTCTGAGATGTTGATATGAATTTGTTTGAATCTTTTCTTTTGTGATTCGTCAGCACCAGTTGATCCAGATATGTGATAAACTCAATTTTACCGTGTAGTGGCTTGTAGATCTTGATCAATAACGTAAAAAATGTTCATAATATAATTGTTTTTACCAGTCAACTAGAAAAGTATAATTTACCTTTAAGTCACGATCCAGACATTTATCTAAATTAAAATATCCCAGAATTTTTGTCATATCATAGTATTATGCTCTTTAGTATCAGACGAACAGCTATGTGAGTAAAGTCAGTTTTTCTCGTAATTCAGATCACAGACAAATGTTATCCAGTATTAGTAGTCAGGCCAGCATTGCACTAAGCTGTGCCATTTACGAGCAGATATATAGACAGCTCACCACAAGGTGAGAAATTTTCAGTTTATTTCACGAGGACAGATTCAGGTTGATTTCACAGGGACAAGGCGTAGCGCTCCTCACGTCAAAATTTATGAGTTCTTGATGAGTTCAGATTTATCAGTTTTCATACGTCAGAATTTAATTATCCACATACAGTTATTTTTATTTTTTATTTTCTATTCGGGAAGGTTACGCATCATTATTTTATGTTTAGTTATTTATACGCGAAGGTTGCAACTACGTTTCAGTTAACCCTTTGAGTACCAGTGGTCTGTGCCTGGAACCACCATTTTGCTAGTTTTTTTTTTTTTTTAACTACCACTGCCATTAGCATGAAACAACCGATGCTCCTGCAAGAAAAAGGCATCCAGTGATACACTAAGGTACTTCTATGAATGTTGTAGATTGTGAAACGTCCCCTTAGAAAAATTAGTGAATTACTGTGCTGGTAAACCTCTTACGTTATTTGATTTTCAAAGAGCTGAGCAAAACTGAACGTACTCACACATATCTATCTTTAATTATTCTGATCATCACTAAACTGACACACAATTTTTTAGCGCAACGCAATCTGACTTTCAATAATCCTACAAAAGAATGGCCCTGACTAACAATAACCTATACCTTTCATGAATCACTTACCTCACAAAAATCTTCGTTACTCGAACTACTGCAATACAGCGTGCGCCAATACCGCCAACTGAGTAAAAGATTCTAACTACTGAAGGCACTAACTACTGACTGGCATAGTTAGCAAATGAAACATTTTGATAGAGAACAAACAATGTATTTACCTTAATAATGTTCTAAAGTCATCATATATATATATATATCAGTTCATGATATCCAGTATTACAAATTTACTCTTTCCGATGGACACACGTCTAGATCATTCGCTCTCAAAATTCCGCCTCCTCTCTCCCCACATCCACCACTGCTAGCGGCTAACCTCCAACTGCGCAACGCTACGTGCTGTTAACAGCCAACTGCCCAACTCTACAATAGCAAATTCCAACAATGCAAACCGGCCACAGACTGCACACAGCACAGACAGTGATTTTCATACAGAGCGCTACGTGGCGTTACCAATATAAAAACCTAAACAGCCTACTTAACAATTGTAGCAGTCACTTATAGCGCTCAGAGCAAGAGTAGGCGTGGAGATTGTGCTACGTGATTGTAGATTGTGACACGCTTTTTTTTTTGGATAGTGGCCATACTGAGTTCATTTACAATGTAAGAAAATATATCTGAAGTTACTGTGACGTAAATTTGAGTTTTTATTGCTGCTTTCATGAATGATTTCGAAATGAAACCACTGGAGCAGTATGTTGTTCTGATACAAAATTTATTAATTTTTAGGCCAATTATCGTTTAGGACTAAAATTCGTTTTAGGCATTCATGTGGAAATGAGCGTACGGCATTGTGTGCCGGGAGTCCTGCATTCGGTGGAGACCGGCCGCCGAGAACAAGTACTTACTGGATTCGACGCCACATTGGGCGACTTGCGCGTCGGAGATGGGGATGAAATGATGATGAGGACAACATAACACCCAGGTCCGGAGTAGAGAAAAATCTCCTGCCCCAGCCGGGAATCGAACCTGGACCCATTGGCGTGGCATTCCGCCGCGCTGACCTCTCAGCTGTTTTTTTTTTTTTTTTGTTAAGGAGCAGTAGGATTTTTTCAATTTTCAGACTTTTTTGTATTTCAGATTTTTTTATTTTCAGGGTCAAACTAACATTAGTATGTGGCGAAAAATATCTTTACGTGAAATGTATTTGCGGTTGCGATTACGGACAACGACCAGCAGTATAATGAAATTACAACAGTGAAAATTTGAGCCCTATCGCCGACTCGAACACTGATTTCCCTCTTATCGCGAACCGTCAACTTACCATTTTTTTTTTTTTTTGAACAAAGTTTATTTACCACAACATAACAGTATCACAGTGGTATCAACACATGTATTCAGACAACAAAAACAAGTTCCTAGGCAATAGCCTTGATTTAAATAAAATTAAACAGTAAAATGAACTAGAATAGTACAATGAATTTATAGATTGGAGCGACTGGTGATTACCCTGTGAAATTTTGTCAATAAAGCATTTTTATAAGTTTTTTTTAAATGTTTAAAGGGAATTATAGGAATTAAAGAAAACGCCCTCCTGGCAGAACAGACAAAGCAGCATCCGCGTCCCGCCAACTTGTGGGTAGACGCACACCGAATCCCAAGGCAGTCAAGCATGTTCCAGGCACGTCTTCACGAAGAATATTGCATTTTCCGGTACATGGGACTGAGTCCTGGTATTACACACTCTCATTGAAGTCATCTTCTCATACCTGGGACACCCCAGCTGCAGGGGGGATCGAAGAAGGCACTACCCAAAAAGTTGGCATAGTACTGACGGTATCGCGGATGGTGCATGAGAAAAGTAAAGCGATCTTGCAGGAATGTCCAAAAATCAAGAACACTCTTATCACCTTCATGGAACAAATAAGAGATCGAGAGACCTTTTATCCAGATCACAGCGTTGGTCTTCGTACTTGGGAAGTATGTCTCATCTGGGAACAGAAGAGATTTCGGTGTAATGGCATGGGGAGCCGTACGTAGAAGAAAGGCAAGCATCTTCTGAATCAGCTGCCACACCTCTGCAGAAGATCCACACATCAGTCGATGTTCGTCCGTATCAAGCGTTTGACAGCGAGGACACAGCGGCGAATCTGTCATTTTTATGGCATGTAGACGAAGTTGTGTCATGTATTTTCCATTAACGACCAAATACCAGGTCGCACGTGCGCTCGTGTCTAGGTATATATGGTGTACAGAACGCCATACCACGGGCCATGCGATCGTAGGATATCGCCTTTCCACAACATTCCGAGTGTGATTTCTCATCATGATTCGGTAAACATCACGTGCCATAGGGGGTCTGGTACTAGGCAAGTCGGCATGGACATAACTGTATTCGATGAAAAAGGTCCGGATATGTGAGAGAGGGGAAGAAATATGGGCTACTGCAACGGGTGCCACTCGAGAGGGAGGGGCCACTTCATCAATCAGGCTTCCCGATAATCCGTTTCGGCGGCGGATCCACGATTTAACCATCGTACTTACATAAAGGGCAGCTGCTCTCGCTCGGACGTTGACAAGGCCGAGGCCGCCATCTCGAGGAGGAAGTGTCAGCGTGTCGTAGCGGACTTTGAAGATAAGACCCGCGCTAACAAAGTAGCCGAACGCCGCCTGAAGTCTGTGTGCCATTGCCTTTGGCATCGGTAAAATCTGTGCTAAATGGGGTAGTCGCGAGACTAGATGAGTGTTAACAAAATCCACCCTTTGTAACATGTCCAATGCTCTCAGGAGGTTGCCACGAACGTTCGTGCGGATAGCTTGAAGCAGGCGTTTGTAGTTAAATGAGATCGTGCGCTGTATATCACGCGTGAAGGTGATCCCCAAACATTTGAGCTTGTCCACTAATGGCAATGGTGCCACACTCTCAGCTGGAAGGCCTCTACCGACGGACATAGCACTAGATTTCGTCAGGTTCACACGGCTGCCCGCAGCAGCCCCGTACTGGTTGATCCACGCCAGTGCCTCTCGCACTTCATCCTCCCATAGAACCAAGAACACCAAGTCATCTGCACAGGCGCGGCAGATGAAAGAAGTCCCCCTCATTGTTATGCCTGTCAACCGGCTCCTCAAACCGTGTAATAGTGGCTCAAGGGCAATGGCGAAAAGCAGCATCGACAGCGGACATCCTTGACGGACCGACCGCATGACGTTAATAGGACCCGCCACACGGCCATTGACCAGCACCCGCGACGTGGCACCTCGGAGAAGCCGCAAGACGAGGTGTATAAACCTGTGGGGAAAGGCCATCTGTCGAAGAACGTTTTCGAGAAAGTCATGACTCACTCTATCAAAGGCGTGGTCGAAGTCCACTGTCACTAAGGCACCACGACTGCGACAGGTCATGGTCAGGGCTATAACGTCACGGTAATCGCTGAGTGCCGTCTGAATGTTACTATCACCTCCAAAGCACGTTTGATCCAGAGAGATAACTTGAGGGACGACGCGCCTAATGCGAGCGCCAAGAATCCGGGTAAAAATCTTGAAGTCACAATTTAACATGGTCAGCGGCCGATAATGTTCCACTCCTCGACCTCCCGATGGCTTGGGGATCGGGATAAGCAAGCCTTCTACGAATTCGGGTGGGAGAGGAAAGTCAGGGTTCATCAGTTCTTCATACATCGCAGTCCAGCGTGAGCCCATGATGTCATGAAATGTGCGGTAAAACTCCAGCGGGAACCCATCTGGACCTGGGGCTTTGTTTGCCGCACCCTTATGAAGAGCATCGGCGACGTCATCAGCCGTAATTGTCGCCGTGAGAATCTCCGCAGCAGACTCGTCCAGGGTATCTGTCAAGGAACGGAGGACATCAGACATTACCGCCACGTTCCGGTCCTCTGCTGCATAGAACTCGTTGTAGTGATCCACAAAGGCTCTTACGATATCATTCTGGGACGTCAATCGACGACCATCTGGCATGTCGAGGGCGTTGATCAACTTTCTACGACACCGCTGCTTCTCTCGGATAACATGATGCATGGACGGGAGCTCTCCTGGTACACATTCGTGACATCTTGCGCGTACTACTGTGCCTTCAAGGCGGTGACGCATAAGAGAAATTATCTTCGCCTTAATACGTTGAATTTCAACCTGTCGTTGAACTGAGGGGGCAAGGTTTGAGAGTTCCCGTAGAATTGTGAAATAGTATTCCATGGTATGTCGGTGCCATAACATTTTATCGCGACCGTAATTCATCATAGAACGACGTAAAGCAGGCTTGGCGCAGTCGATCCACCACCGAAGTGTTGAAGGATACGCTGGAAGGCGTCTCACACAGTTGTTCCACGTCGTCTCTACGACCTGCCTACATTCCGGATCCTTGAGATGGGCCACATTCAGCTTCCACAGGCCTCGACCGCGCCACACCTTCTGCCTCTGGAGCGAAACAGTGCAAATGTAGGCGATATGGTCGGAAAAGGCGGTAGGCCATAACTCAGCGTCAAGCGTGGCAGTTACGAGTCCTGGGGACACGTAGACACGGTCAAGACGACTTGCTGAATGGCTGGTGACGTACGTATATCCAGGCCGATCGCCATGCACGCGGTCCCAAGTATCGGTGAGTTTCAGTTCATGCACAAACAGCTTGAGTTCCTGGCATGTGGTGAAATGGGGATGTTGGTCCTTTTGGGATAACACACAATTGAAGTCGCCGCCAAGAACAATATGGTCGTAGCGTCCGACAAACAAAGGAGCGATCTGTTCTGAATAGAATCGCGACCGCTCCCGTCGCTTGGCCGTGCCCGAGGGAGCGTAAACATTGATGACTCGAACACCGTGGAAAGTCACAGCAAGACCCCTAGCCGATGGTAGGTAAATCACGTCATCTACATCAATGCCTTCCTTTAAAAGAATAGCTGTCCCACTGCCACCGTCGGCACACGGCGTGAGGTAGGAAACATAGCCATAGACATTAGGAAACGTCGCCAGGCGAACTTCCTGCAAAAGGGCAACATCTAGGTCCGACGCCCTCAACATGTCACGGATCAATTGTAGTTTGACAGGGGTGCCAATGGTGTTGACATTGATGGAGCCAATCCTGTAAGCTTGTTGTAGAATTGGGACTACAGGGACGCTCATGGAGGCACGAAGAGCAGCAGCGAACAAGAATGTTGTCCCAGTAGGCTGCACATCCCCATCCTGTAACCCTGTCGATTAGGAGTCGTGGGCTGGAGCAGCGGCATTCGCGGCTGTCTCACTAGTTGGTGTTTCGTCGGCTACATCGTCAGGCCACGCAAGGGTGCGTGGATGGTGTGCGTCCAGTGGAGTACCAGCAGAGTCCGAAGGCAGTGTCACGTCGGTGGTGGAAGAGTTGTCCTGGCTCAGCTGTTGTTCAACGTCCATAGGTACAGCGCCTGGTGCATGCAAGGATGGTTGTACGTCCGACGGAGTGCAAGTTGGTGCTTCCACCATAGATTCGTCCTTCGGAGGAACAACTTGATAATTTTGATCTTCATCGTCTTGAGACTGCGTCCTGCAGGTGTCAGACGGGGCGATCCGCCGTTTCCGACGTCTCTTCGGCGACCGTTGCTTGCGCACGTGATCTTCAGTGTCCGAAGACGCCTGGGGATCCGGATGTTCAGACACAAAAGCATCGGTAGGCACAATCATGGAGTCAAGGGCCATCCTCTGTCCTTGAGATTGCTCACCACTGCACACGTCGGGAGGAGGAGGCAAGGGCGTCGGTCCGTCCGCAACAGCCTGAGGCAGTACCGGAGACGACGATGTACCAGTAGTAGGAGCCAGTGATGTTCGCGGTCGGGGGTCGCTATGGAGAGCTTCGACAAACGTCAGCGGTAGCGACGTCGGAGCGGTCGTGGCCGGCAGGTCCCCAGGCGGTAACTGTGTGATTCTGCGCTGCAGACAGCTGGAACGGAGGTGTCCTTCTTTGCCACATCCCGAGCATGTCTTCGGCTGTCCATCATAAATAATAATTGCACGGCAGCCACCAATATATAAGTAGGACGGCACATGTTTGGTTAGTTCTATGCGGATCTGCCGTACTCCATTGAGAACCGGGTATGTAGTGAACTGAACCCACTTCTCAGCTGTGTGGCTAATCACTTTTCCATATGGATGGAATGCAGATACCACTACCTCTGAAGGCACCTCGAAAGGGAGTTCAAAAACACGTATCGTGCGCAGTCCAAGTCCCGCATGTTCCACAGTTACGTCACCGATGTGTCCATCAGAGTGACGGAACTTAAGACCACTTCGAGTTGCATCTAGAATTTTTTCACATATGTCTTCGTTGACCAATTTCACGTATACCACACTGCTCACTATAGAAAGGTGGATGCCAACAAGATCGTTGCAGTCAATCTTGACTTCATCTCTGAAAAACTGTTCGATTTCCAGTGCTTTTGGTCGGGCATATTCAGGTGCAAAGCTAATCTTCAGTGTCGATTTTCGGTGGGCATAAGCCATTCTCTGTCGAATGAAATATAGCGCGCTAAGACGGCAGAATCACGTAAACAACTCCGCGAGCGAGCTGCGCGGCGAGGACGTAAACAAGACGTCCGTGCCGCTAGCGTGCCGAAAGGCGAGTGCTGATGGGGGCGAACAGGCATTCACGTAAGTTTCGCGATACGCGATTGTGCCTAGGAAAAATGTGAATTTGCTTTCAAATATATCACATGAAAAGTTTATGCCTTAGTGGCTGCAAAGTTGAACCACCTGCTTAGTTTTTGCCAATCTCGTCTTGTGTATATGGCTTACTGTGATAGTAACACTGAATTTGTGAAAAATTTAAAATTATATTCCAAAGTGAAATCATTTCGTTAAAATATTTGAAGGTTTACATTTTTCCAGCTTCTTCTTGTATTCGTTGCTTACTATGATAACAAGGGTTACTTTTGTGAAAAATGTTAGTCATATTACTTTGAATATTGTATGGATTCAAAGGGCTGACACATCGTGCTCTGTCAAAACATTTGTTTTGGAAGCATTGTTCAGTTTTGGAAGTTTTGATTCTTGAACCCGTACGTTGTAGCCAAGCGGTCTAAGGCGTCTTGCCAAGGTTCACGCGTGCTTCCCCCGTCGGAGGTTCGAGTCCTCTCTCGGGCATGGGTGAGGGTGCTTTCATTAGCGTAAGTTGGTTTAAGTTAGATTAGGTAGTGTGTAAGTCAAGGGACTGATAACAACAGTTTGGTCCCATAGGAACTTAACGCCATCATACTTCGCACACGTTTATTTGCTGTTTTCATTTCCATGAGGTCCGCCCCCGTAGCTGAGTGGTCACTGCTTCGGAATGTCAGACTAAGGGCCCGGGTTCGATTCCCGGCTGGGTCGGAGATTTTCTCCATTCAGGGACACGGTGTTGTCCTAATCATCATCATCATCATCATCATCATCATCATCTCCAAAGCGCAAGTCACCGAAGTGGCGTCAAATCGAAAAACTAGCATCCGGCGAACTGTCTACCCGACGGGAGGCCCTAGTTACACGACATTTACATATACAGGGTGTTTCAAAAATGACCGGTATATTTGAAACGGCAATAAAAACTAAACGAGCAGCGATAGAAATACAGCGATTGTTGCAATATGCTTGGGACAACAGTACATTTTCAGGCAGACAAACTTTCGAAATTACAGTAGTTACAATTGTCAACAACAGAATGGCGCTGCGGTCTGGAAAACTCTATAGTACGATATTTTCCACATATCCATCATGCGTAGCAATAATATGGCGTAGTCTCTGAATGAAATTACCTGAATCCTTTGACGTGTCTGGCGGAATGGCTTCACATGCAGATGAGATGTACTACTTCAGCTGTTCAATTGTTTCTGGATTCTCGCGGTACACCTGGTCTTTCAAGTGTCCCCACAGAAAGAAGTCACAGGGGTTCATGTCTGGCGAATAGGGAGGCCAATCCACACCGCCTCCTGTATGTTTCGGATAGCCCAAAGCAATCACACGATCATCGAAATATTCATTCAGGAAATTAAAGACGTCGGCCGTGCGATGTGGCTGGGCACCATCTTGCATAAACCACGAGGTGTTCGCAGTGTCGTCTAAGGCAGTTTGTACCGCCACAAATTCACGAAGAATGTCCAGATAGTGTGATGCAGTAATCGTTTTGGATCTGAAAAATGGGCCAATGATTCCTTTGGAAGAAATGGCGGCCCAGACCAGTACTTTTTGAGGATGCAGGGACGATGGGACTGCAACATGGGGCTTTTCGGTTCCCCATATGCGCCAGTTCTGTTTATTGACGAAGCCGTCCAGGTAAAAATAAGCTTCGTAAGTAAACCAAATGCTGCCCACATGCATATCGCCGTCATGAATCCTGTGCACTATATCGTTAGCGAATGCCTCTTGTGCAGCAATGGTAGCGGCGCTGAGGGGTTGCCGCGTTTGAATTTTATATGGATAGAGTTATAAACTCTGGCGCATGAAACAATACGTGGACGTTGGCGTCATTTGGACCGCAGCTGCAACACGGCGAACGGATACCCGAGGCCGCTGTTGGGTCACCTGCTGCACTAGCTGCGCGTTGCCCTCTGTGGTTGCCGTACGCGGTCGTCCTACCTTTCCAGCACGTTCATCCGTCACGTTCCCAGTCCGTTGAAATTTTTCAAACAGATCCTTTATTGTATCGCTTTTCGGTCCTTTGGTTACATTAAACCTCCGTTGAAAACTTCCTCTTGTTGCAACAACACTGTGTTCCAGGCGGTGGAATTCCAACACCAGAAAAATCCTCTGTTCTAAGGAATAAACCATGTTGTCCACAGCACACTTGCACGTTGTGAACAGCACACGCTTACAGCAGAAAGACGACGTACAGAATGGCGCACCCACAGACTGCGTTGTCTTCTGTATCTTTCACATCACTAGCAGCGCCATCTGTTGTTGCAAAATTGTAACTACTGTAATTTCGAAAGTTTGTCTGCCTGAAAATGTACTGTTGTCCCAAGCATATTGCAACAAACGGTGTATTTCTATCGCTGCTCGTTTAGTTTTTATTGCCGTTTCAAATATACCGGTCATTTTTGAAACACCCTGTATTTTTTATTTATGTGAGACGACTATGTGGCATCTCGCCTGCGCTCACTATTTACTTGCGACGGTAAAGTATTCATATTCTATAATCGATGTGTCGTATGACAACTGTCAAGACTACAGAAAGAGAGGAAACATTTCAATGACACGACAGACAGTTCATAATGTTGTGAAAGAAATAAAAATAAGTGGCACGAGGAAGTTTTGATCACGGCTCGTGAATTTTAAACTCCAACACCGCAACCACTTAACCACAACGCCGTTGCCTTTTAATGTCTCTCGACATAGCAATTATTAATCTTGGAACGTTCTCCCTTTCTGTTATGCTTTTTTTTTCACAGTTCAGTACACCTTTTTCCTGTTTTCATGCTTGATCTGTGTTCAGTTTCTGACGAGGTCTCAGCTGGTCCATCTTACCATTAAATATGAGGAGAGTGTAATGGGGAGTTTCCCTTATTAGAAAATATCAGTTGTTTCTTAGAAAATGTGAAGCTGTGTATATAGAAAACACGATCGTGGTATATTTCCCTGTGGCACTCATGACGATACCCATGTGTCTGATGATATGGATTCATCCGACATAATCTACACCACTGGCCATTAAAATTGCTACACCACGAAGGTGATGTGCCACAGACGCGAAATTTAGCCGACAGGAAGAAGATGCTGTGATATGCAAATGATTAGCATTTCAGAGCATTCGCACAAGGTTGGCGCCGGTGGCGACACCTATAACATGCTGACATGAGGAAAGTTTCCAACCGATTTCTCATACACAAACAGCAGTTGACCGGTGGTGCCTGGTGATACGTTGTTGTGATGCCTCGTGTAAGGAGGAGAAATGCGTACCATCACGTTTCCGACCTTGATAAAGGTCGGATTGTAACTTATCGCGATTACGGTTTATCGTATAGCAACATTGGTGCTCGCGTTGGTCGAGATCCAATGACTGTTAGCAGAATGTAGAATCGGTGGGTTCAGAAGGGTAATACGGAACACCGTGATGGATCCCAATGGCGTCGTATCACTAGCAGTCGAGATGACAGGCATCTTATCCGCGTGGCTGTAACGGATCGTGCAGCCACGTCTCGATCCCTCAGTCAACAGGTGGGAAAGTTCGCAAGACAACAACCATCTGCACGAGCAGTTCGACGACGTTTACAGCACCATGGACTATCAGCTCGGAGATCATGGCTGCGGTTACCCATGACGCTGCATGACAGACAGGAGCGCCTGCGATGGCGTACTCAACGACGAACCTGGGTGCACGAATGGCAAAACCTCATTTTTTCGGATGAATCCAGGTTCTGTTTACAGCATCATGATGGTCGCATCCGCGATTGGCGACATCGCGGTGAACGCACATTAGAAGCGTGTATTCGTCATCGCCATACTGGCGTATCACCCGGCGGTATGGGGTGCCATCGGTTACACGTCTCGGTCCCCTCTTGTTCGAATTGACGGCACTTTGAACAGTGAACGTTACATTTCAGATGTGTTACGACCCGTGACTCTACCCTTCATTCGATCCCTGCCAAACCCTACATTTCAGCAGGATAATGCACGACCGCCTGTTGGAGGTCCTGTACGGGCCTTTCTGGATACTGAAAATGTTCGACTGGTGCCCTGCCCAGCACATTGTCCAGGTCTCACCCCAATTGAAAACGTGTGGTTAATGGTGACAGAGCAACTGGATCGTCACAATACGCCAATCACTACTCTTGATGAACTGTGGTGTCGTGTCGAAGCAGCATGGTCAGCTGTACCTGTACACGCCATCCTAGCTCTGACTCAATGCCCAGGCGTATCAAGGCCGTTATTACGGCCAGAGGTGTTTGCCCTGGTTACTGATTTCTCAGGATCTATGCTCCTTAAATGCGTGAAAGTGTAATCAGATGTCAGTTCTAGTATAGAATATTTGTCCAACGAATACCCGTTTATCATCTGCATTTCTTCTTGGTGTAGCATTTTTAATGGCCAGCAGTGTAATTTCTACGATGCGCTCTGGAAGCGAAGGTACATTCAAGTGTACACAATCTTTCAGCAGAATAGGAGAATGGCAAGAACACGTAAAGCGGCGAGTAATCTAATTCGCAGCCCCGGGTGTCCGACATCGCTCTCCTCACCGCACTTCCTCGTTACGCCCTACTAGTAAGGACAATGCTAGCGGCCCGCAAAGGTGTCGCCGCGTTCGCAATATTGTCTCCCTGACGTAACTCGGCCGGTCGCGGCTCGGGTGTCCTTTCGCGTCTGAGTCCGCGGAGGGCGTTTTACGAGCACCACCTCTTTCCTCGTCTACTTTGCAGGATTGCGGCAGCGGTGGCGACGGAAACAAACCGACAGCCATCTCTCTCTGTCTGGGCGGGGTAACGCAGGCGGCTAAGGGAGTATACGTGTGGCCGGCGTGCTTCAGGAGAAAGGCGCACTGGCCGAGCCCCCAGCTCTCGTGTGTGTGTGTGTGTGTGTGTGTGTGTGTGTGTGACTGCCGCTCTCTCCCCTGAGGCGTGGTCCGTAGCGCGAGAGGCGCGCCAGTGTGTTACTGTCTCCAGCACTGTTGCGAAATAACCGAGGCGCGAGAACGGGCAGTGTCGCGAAACTGGTAGCCATTCCATCTCATGACGCACTCTCAGCGACACGTCGCTATCAGTTCGTCTACGTCTACATCTACATCTGTCCTCTGCAAGCTACGTTACGGTGTATGGTGGAACACCGTCTGTTCCCACACTTCCTGTTCCATTTGCCAAAGTTTTTATAATAGTTTATTACGTCAGGATAGTTTCATAAAGGCAGTGTTCACGTTTCTGGTTTCTGAAATCTTCACAAGAGCTTCGTCATAATGCGAGGGCTAATGGGAAAGTAGGGTCCGATCGGTCGCGAAATTTTTTTATTCTCGAATCAGAAACAAACAAATTTACAGTAGCCATACACATCAATAAATATGTACATATATATACACAAATTGCATTTATACTACATGTGCCCAGTACTTTGCAACCTCCAAGGCGCTTGGAGTGGCTTGCAGGAGACCAATCTTCGTGCAGGATGTAAGACACAAAAGGCACTGGAGCATGTGACTTGTGGTTTGTTCTCGTCCACAATCACAGGACGTATCTTCTGTTATGAAGCCCCATCTCTTCAGGTTGTCTCTGGATCGTCCAACTCCAGATCGTAATCTGTTTAAAGATTTCCACACCAGTCAGCCCTCGTTGTGTCCAGGTGGTAGTTTTTCAGCTTCTGGCGTCTGCAGGTGATGCGTCGACTTCTTCCATAACTCCGGCCTTGCCTTCTCTGGTGAAATGGCGAGCTTCTCGAATGTTCTCAGGAAGCCCTTTCGCGATCTCAGCCGTTGCTGTGGTGGATTATGTCCGTGCAGTGGATGGGCACCGTCCTGTTCCACTTTCAGTCTCTCCTTGTTGGCAGTCACTTTTCTGCGTACCCATGGTGGCACTATTCCAGCCAGGCAGTAGAGCTTAGGGGTAGGTCTTAAGCAACCTGTGATCAACCTGCAGGTTTCGTTGAGAGCAATGTCTACTTGTCTGGCATGAGATGACCTGTACCAGACTGGAGAAGCATATTCAGCAGTAGAAAAGCACAGTGCTATTGCAGAACAGCGAATAGTTTGTGGACGTGAACCCCACTGTGTCCCGGCTAGTTTGCGAATTAGGTTGTTTCGAGCGGAGATTTTCATTTTGGTGTTCTTGCAGTGAGTTTTGAATGTCAGAGTTCTATCGAGAGTGACTGCCAAGTATTTAGGTGCGTGATGATGCTGGAGTTGGATGCCTAACCGTGCAATACGTAGCTGACTATTAGCTTCCCTGTTCCTTAAATGAAAGTCACACACTTGTGTCTTCGAAGGGTTTGGTCTGAGTTGGTTCCGACTGTAGTAGCTTGACAGTGATCTAAGTGCTGTTGTCAGGTTTCTTTCCACGCTTTCAAAGCATGAGCTCTGCGTAGCAAGGGCTAGGTCATCTGCACGTAAGGATCTCCTTGTGCCTGGGGTCAGTGGCTGGTCGTTGGTATAGATGCTGAAGAGAGGTGGAGCCAAGACGCTTACCAGCGACTGCATTGTCCTTGAAATGTTGTCACGAAATGAAAACCACAGTGAAAATCACTTTCCGCCTAACTCTCTAAATAGTCTCCGCTCCGACTTAGATATTTGTCATGGCGTTGTACTCACTTTCCAGTATCCTCGTCACAGAAAGCATCTGCCTGTGCTTTCCGCCAGTTCTCTACGCTGGTCTGCCGTTTCGTTGTTTGTGCCAAAATGTCTTCGTAGCCAGCGGTTCTTGTGAACAGAGATGAACAACAGAGGGAGCCAGTTAAGGGCTGTATTATGGGTGATCAAGCACTTCCCATCGAAAATGCTACAGGAGCGTCTTCATTGCTCCTGCAGAATGCATCTGAAAAATGTCTTGCATAAAGAAACGCATGACATGTATGTTATGTGGGTTGCATAGCTTCAGGCGAAATCTCTCACCAGATCCATATACGAGGGTCACTCCAAAAGAAATGCACACTATTTTTGTAAAAATACAGTTGCCATTCTGCATGTGTGAAAGTTTTAGAGTGTGTAGAAACATGCTTCCCGCTTCTTTCCAAACTTAGTTCAACCTACTCCCGTGAGTGGCGCTGTCACAGCATGGCTGCTACACTTGACGTTCGGCAGAAGCTACGTGCTGTCATAGAATTCCTGTGCTGTGAAAACGAGACACTGAGAAACATCCACAAGAGGTCGAAAAAGGTATGGAGATGCTGCTGTCGAACGCAGTACAGTTAGTCGGGGGGTAGCCAGGTTACATGATGAAAGCGGGAACGGCAATATTGAGGATTGTCCTCTCACCGGAGACCTCGTACTGCACACACTCCAGACAATGTGCAGAGACTTAACGAATTGGTGACTGCTGATAGGCGCATCACAGTGAACGAATTGTCACGCTACGTTGGGATAGGAGAAGGAAGAGTTTGCAGAATACTAAAAGTGTTGGCGTTAAAAAAGGTTTGTGCCAGTTGGGTTCCCAGGATGTTGAAATTGGCTCTCAAAGAAACAAGAAAAACGGTATGCACCGAACTTTTGGAATAGAATGAGAATGGTGAAGATTAATTTTTTGGAAGAGTTGTGACAGGTGACGAAACATGGGTCCATCATTTTTCACCAGAGGAAGAGGCAATCAATGGAGTGGCGTCATGAAAATTCACCCCAGAAAAAAAAAACCATACCTTCTGCTGGTTATGACTACGGTATTTCTCGATTCCGAAGGACTCTTTCTTATGGACATCATGCCAAGTGTGTAGATACATCATTTAGGAACAATATTTTCATTTCTCCACATAATTTCCATCTCTCTCAACTGCCCAACGCCATCTTGGAACCAGCGCCTGTATATCCGCACAGTATAATTCTGGACCAACCTGTTGGACCCATTGTTTGGCAGCGTGCACAAGGGAGTCATCATCTTCAAAGTACAAGAAATACATTTTATTATATACCGGGTGATCAAGAAGAAAGTATAAATTTAAAAAACTTAGTAAACCATAATGTAGATAGAGAGGTAAAAATTGACACACTTGCTTGGAATGACATGGGGTTTTATTAGAAAAAAAAACAAAGTTCACAAAATGTCCGACAGATGGCACTGGACAGCAAAAAGTCAGTGACTGCGCATGACAATCGTGTTACACAATCGCATCATCCCCAGCCTGGCTGATAAACACCTGCTGGAACGTACGATGTTTATGCGGGATGGCGCTCCACTCCATATTGCTAGACACGTGAAAGATCTCTCGCGCGTCGTTTGGTTATGATCGTGTGCTCATCCGCCACTTTCGCCATGCTTGACCTCCCAGGTCTCCAGACCTCAGTCCGTGCGATTATTGGCTTTGGGGTTACCTGAAGACGCAAGTGTATCGCGATCGACCGAAATCTCTAGGGATGCTGAAAGACAACATCCGACGCCAATACCTCACCGTAACTCAGGACATGCTTTACAGAGCTGTTCACAACATTATTCCTCGACTACAGCTATTGTTGAGGAATGATGGTGGACATATTGAACATTTCCAGTAAAGAACATCATCTTTGCTTTATCTTATTTTGTTATGCTAATTATTGATATTCTGATCAGATGAAGCGCCATCTGTCTGACATATTTTGAACGTTTGTATTTTTTTGGTTCTAATAAAACTCCATGTCATTCCAAGCCTGTGTGTCAATTTGTACCTCTCTATCTACATTATTCCATGATTTATTCAGTTTTCAAATTTATAATGACTTTTTGATCACCCGGTACATCTGAAAGAGCGACTGACGTACTACTTTTCCACATAGTCACCAAACACACTGAGGCACTTATCATACCGGTGGACAAGCTTCGAAAGACCTTCGTCGTAAAATTCTGCCGCTTGAGACTTCAGCCAGTGAGTCACGCCCGCCTGTAGTTCCGAGTGGTCATCAAAGGGCTGCGTTGCAATCCAGTTCTTCATCTTGGGAAACAAGTGAAAGTCGCTTTGTGGAAAATCGGGGCTGAGGGAAAATTTCCAATTTGAAAGAATCAAGGAGTTTTTTATTGCGGTTTGCCGTGTGAGGTCGGGCATTGTCGTGCAAAATCAAAATTTTGGACGTCATCTTTCCTCGCCGTTTGTTTTGAACTGCTCTTCTAAGGCTATGCAAAGTTCGAAAGTACCGGGCAGAATTTGTGGTCGCTCCACTTTCGAGATAATCAATAAGAAGCACACCTCGCCTATCGCAAAACACTATCGCCATCAACTTCCTTTCTGACAAAGTTTACAAACATTTTCTTGGTTTTTGCGGGGCCCTTGTGTGCCCCCACTCCATGGACGGTAACTCTACCTCGCAATTGACGTGTTTCACCCAAGTCTCGTCACCGGTTACGATTCGGTACAGTTATGAATCACTATGTTTGCGGTAGGCCTCCAGAAATGTCAATGTAGCACCGATTCGCTGTTCTTTATGGTGCTCTGTAAGCATTTTGGGCACCCATCGTGCACAAAATTTGTGGTGGACAAACAACAAGGTCCGGGAAACTTGTGGAAAAGAAAGCGAAAGGTCCGTTATTGTGAAGCGACTGTTTTCATGAATCGTTTCATCAACTTTAGCGACAAGATCGTCAGTCTCAATACTCGGGAGTCCACTCTTCTCTTCATCATGAACGTTGCTTCGACCATTTTTAAACTGAATGTACCATTTCCGGACGGAACATTCACTCATTAAGTTGTTCCCGTGTACTTCGCACAGTTCACGATAAACTTCTATAGGTTTTAGGCTAAAAAAAAAATTCTATATCACAGACCGCACCTCACAACTGGCGGGATTTTCGATTGCAGCGCACATTTAAATTTCGAATTTCGAAACAACCAGACGTGCAGAGACGTTCCCGCTGTCACGGTTGAATGCCGACTGAGCTGCCGAGCATGCACATACCAAAATATACGCGATCGGCGCGCTCCTAGCGGCGTGAGACGGAAACGTTCCCTACTTTCTGAATAGCCCTCGTATTATTCTCATAATGAACACCTTGTCCTCATTTGGGCGATCCAAAAGCTCTTCACAGATTGGCCGGCCGGAGTGGCCGTGCGGTTCTAGGCGCTACAGTCTGGAGCCGAGTGACCGCTGCGGTCGCAGGTTAGAATCCTGCCTCGGGTATGGATGTGTGTGATGTCCTTAGGTTAGTTGGGTTTAAGTAGTTCTAAGTTCTAGGGAACTGATGACCTCAGCAGTTAAGCCCCATAGTGTTCAGAGCCGTTTGAACCATTTGATCCAACGCACCTTTAACGCGAAGTTACGAATGTTACGGAATTTTTTGAACAGACCTCGTATTTGATTTGTTTTAGCACAAATACTTACTTACCTATAAAGCGCCCAGTATATCGGTATGTTTCCCATCATGTTCTAAACACATTTCCGCACGCCTCCGTGTTTTTCTTGCATATGTTTGAGCGTGTACGGTGTTACAGTGTGAAATGCGTACTGAGCAGCATTGTGCAGTTCTTCGTTTGTAGCACAACAACTTGCAGATACGTGCGCCTTAATGACTTCCCGTGACGAGTTGTCAGGTGTGGTGAGGTCATGAATTCTTGGTGGCTACTTCGAGGGAGCAGGCGCTGCTGATGAACCGCGACCTATCCACTGTCCTGGAAAGCGGTCATGGAGGACAGTGTTTCCCACCCTTTCTGATGCACCACTAATTCATCAACACCAGTGCCTAAGTAAATTTTGAATGACAAACAATTATGTTCGAACACTTTTATTTTTGGAATGACGAAAGATGGTTTCTATGCGTGTTTTATTCCATCATGAACTAATAATTCTGTTTATTTCTAACAACCTTTTTATTGTAGAATGATGAAACACTTAGAGGCGCATCGCTAGCACTACCAATAACTCCTCTTCAGAAAAGAAAGCCTGATACACACATTGAGGATGGACACTTGTTACAAAATATGTGTCCTCTGTACGACTCCCCAGAGATTCTTGCTCCACCCACGCTCTACACCCCCATTTAAAGCAACTTACTTAAAGTCACTTATTGCTTGTAAATTACTTCATTGCTGGATTCCTTATAAACCCTCATTTAAAAGCAACTGAGTTAAAGTCACTTACTGTTTGTAAATCATTTCATTGCTGGACTCCTTACTCTGAACTGGTGGAAACTGGAAGTACTTAGGCTGGCAAAGCTTTATGTCTGACAACCACTACTAATAATAACGACAGTGTGACGGCCCTGCAGCAGTTTAATGACCATCACGTAGGTACTGTTATGTCGTGCCGTTAATTATATGGATTATCTCTTGCCAAATGGAAACCCGCCAAGTTAGCCGAAAGCGCTAATGCACTGCTTCCTGAACTCGGGTAAGCGCGCTGGCCCCGGATCGAATCTGCCCGGCGGATTGCCAGCCTCCCTGGAAGTGGTTTTTAGGCAGTTTTCCACATCCCACTAGGTGAATGCTGGGCTGGTCCCCACGTCCTGCCTCAGTTACACACCTCGCAGACGTTTGAAACACTTTCGCACTCTTTCATGGTTTACACTAGACACATATAGGTGCACTGATTCTGTCCCAGGGGTATGGGGTGGCGGTATGAAGGGCATCTGGCCCCCCCTTAAATTAACCATACCAAATCCGAGTTCACCATGCCAACTCTGTGCAAAGATGCGGGACAAAGGTGCTAGGAAAAGAAAGAATCTCTTGCCAAATGGGTAATAAAGCAATTTGTGCTCCATTGTGGAATCTACCTACGACTCAAGGCGTTTTCATGAGATACTCAAGCATACGTGATGTATATGTCTCAATTCCACTGTCATAGATGCTTGGCACAAACCTTGTGATAGATGTAGGGCACAAAGCAAAAATTTTGTGTTAAAAAGTGGACTATGTGAGTAGATGTGCATACATTCGCTTCATAAGCTTCAACCTCAACCAAATTGTGTCATGGGTTAGTGCTCATGTTTGAAAACAGAGATAAGGAGTGGTAACTTCGTAAAATGTAAATGTCGTGTGACTAGGGCCTCCCGTCGGGTAGACCGCTCGCCTGTGCAAGTCTTTCGATATGACGCCACTTCGGCGAATTGCCAGTTCATGGGGATGAAATAACGGTAATTAGGACAACAGAACACCCAGTCCCTGAGCGGAGAAAATCTCCGAGCCAGCTGGGAATCGAACCCGGGCTCTTAGGTTTGACGTTCTGTCGCGTTGACCACTCAGTTACCGGTAGCGGACGATAAGTTAGTAATCAGCTTTTTCTTACGAAATAGTGATAGTATGAATGATCTTTTTTTTTAAAAAAAAAACTTAGTTTCGTAACCGTAACATAGTCGAATTCTTTCGGTTTTATCTCTTACAAAAATTCAGTTTTACCCTTCAGGGGATAGTTACCCCCAGATTTGTAACGAATGATTTAGGAACTCACGCACTGCAAGAGAGCACTGAGGGGGCTCTCCGTCGTTCTGCAATCAAACGCGTTCTATGAGGCCCTTTCCTCCGTTAACCATCTTTATAACGTATGTAAATAGTAAAAGCAGGTCCAGGGCAATTTAAAAAAAATGGCTGTTGAGTCATGTTCAGATAGCCATCTCAACAGTGGAATGTCAGTCATGTCGATACGAACGTCTCGAGCGGAGAAAATCTCCGACTCTGACGGAGGTCGAACCATGGCCTTTCAGTTAGTAGTCCGCTTCGCTGACCACGCAGCTATGCTGAGGTGGACCAAGCAGGCATTGTGATATCATCACGGCCCATATCATTAAGTAATGTGGGTTCCATTTCTACATCGACTGTGTAATGAGCATTACCTTAGCCCAAACGACAATATTTCTAGCACGCGAGCTGCTATAAATGGCACTTGCCTCTGAAAAAATAACCTCGGCACCGTTCACTGCATTTGGAAATTGAGTTAACATAGCTCCGCATGCTAAAATGCGCTCATTACGGTCTGGATCCGATAACTCGTTTACGGACGTCTGTCGGAAAGGTCTGACCTTAACATCTTTTCTCGTCTGATCTCGCAGTGTTGTCGTCGATATACTGAGCTCCCAAGCAGGTCTACGTGTCAGCTTCATAGGACAGTGTTCAATCGACCCACACTCCGTCACACGTTTCTTTACGTGTCTTCTTCCTTACGCACTGCAACTTGTCTTTAACACCGTCAAAAGCAAAAGTACGACTTTCCCAATCCAGAAGTGTAGCGGAGCCTTATTAAATCCTTTCTGAAACGCTCCTGTAATCTGTCTCAGTGTCTGCCCTGTGTGTTGTCGTTCGACCACCCACACACCTGTCACTAGGCCGCTCACATCTGCCATGGCCACAATTAAAACTCGACTACGACTGCGAAAACATGTAAATATGAATTTCAACTATTCATTCCAACAGTTGATAGAGAGTAACATTGCTCCAGAACGAGATTTTCACTCTGCAGCGGAGTGTGCGCTGATATGAAACTTCCTGGCATATTAAAACTGTGTGCCGGACCGAGACTCGAACTCGGGATTGGGGAAAGGCAAAGGTCCGGAGGTCGAGTCTCGGTCCGGTACACAGTTTTAATCTGCCAGGAAGTTCCATATTAGTAACATAGCTACCAACTTACATAATAATCTTTGATACTAAGCATGGGTTACAGGTGTACGGGAAATTCCCGCCAGCCCTTTACAATAAACTAAACATCATGTCGTCACTTATTAAAAGAGGCTGAAATTAAAACATTGCCGTGCGCTTTTATGTACAGAATATGGAAGAGAGGGTTACTGGAAATTGGAAAAAACTAAAGACATAACCCAAACGGTGCACATACAGCACACCAATATTTGCTGCAGGAATTTTTGTAGAGTATTCCCTTAAAAGTACAAGCAACAGTAAAAATAATAAACTTGCAAGATTACAGTTTTAAACATGGCTATCAACTCGTCAACCAGCTACTAGTTTCAACATAGGATTGTACAGCTAACCGGTTGCAAATAACTGTTTCGTACATTGACCTGATGTTGTTCCTAGTTAGGAACATGTGGCAAAGGCTGGAATGTTTTATTTTATTTTTGACTTGAGCAAAGCTGCTCCGAATTTTGAGCATTGCTTTTTCGCAACATAAAATTTACGGTTTATAAAAATTTCATTCTGATGAAGACAACCTTATTAGGTGTCGAAACCTAGGCCAGTGTACCAAAGAGGTATTTGCATGGGGTAGGATGTATAATCCTACGTTGAAACTTACATGGTTTAATTTTCATTATAAATTTAGAACTTTATAAAAATCATATCAAAAAATATGCACAACTCAGTGGCTACCGTATTCTAAGACAGTGTCTGTTGAATTCTTCATCGTATCCTTAAGATTCTATGAGTCCAATCCCTCGTGACCGACAACGAACAGAAGCTCTCCATAAAATATCCAGCTTTAAGATAAACAATGTTGTACAATGGATAATGCCTTATTGAATGAAAACTATTATGGGTCGTCCAGTGAAGCACACCTCACACAGATATATCAGCGAAGGGGCTCATCTAACTGTTGATCACTGTAACAATTTAATATCATAAGACACTAAAGAAAATGATTTAGGCACTGAATCAATCATACAAAATTTAATAAAGCAACAAAATGTTGTAATCACGAACTACAGCCTTGGAACAGGTATGTGGACACATGAAAGTATAATGCGAAACTGTATCATATTATGTGGCCAATGACTATGAAAATGGTTAGCAGTTTGCAGACAGAATGACTTAAAAATAAATATAAACGCCAGTCGATTCACCAAAGCGCATTATGAGTTCTGTTAGCTGGCTGAAAATGTTAAAACTGTGCAATTAAACCCTGATGTAAATTAAATACCTTCATGTCCTCTTCGGCTCAGTGATTGCATCGCCGGATAATGCTTACGACTCTTAGAATGAGAGCGGAAGACATCTACAGTAGTGGCTGGAAATTCTCAGCTCAACTCGACCTCTGTACTGTGCTTTAAGCCGGAGACATGTCTCTGCAACGACATGGAACAAGTTTACTTTTCGATGTCCCTGTAGCAAGTGCATTCTGGCTTTCTTTACTCCTAGAAACGTAGCTGGTTCTGCCAGTGTAGGAATCACACAGGCCAGTTACAGCACAACTTGAAATTCTGACTAATAATTATTTTATAAACAAGCTTAACAAAGTCGTACTCTCTTTCATAAACAAGTTTCTACTTTCTCGGGTTTTGTTTGGTTAACCAATAACGGTCTGATACTTACTTACTTTCCGTGTCCGGACCTAGACTTCAAACTTCCAAAAGTCAGTACCCAATATGACCTTGTCATTTGCCTTCCATAAGTCATCCATTGTACAGGGTTGGTCTAAATATGGACAGATAAGCAGGTGTTGAGGATCCTGGACAGAACCCCACAGACCGTGTTCTCATTCTCTTTTAGGAAACCCCATTGCTACAGGTTTGTCTTGCAGTTTGGCACTTCTACCCTCATACAGTTTAGGGTTCTCCAGACTGTGTATGGTAGGTCTCCACCAGGCGCCAGTTCTTCTTTTACATCTTTAAGGGGGTTTCTCAGGTCGATTTCCCACCTTTTCAAACGATTCTCTGCAGCCGACCCTTCCAGGGCTCGGGTACTTGACAGGAAACTCTTCCTCGAACAAAGCTGTCGGTCAGCAGGCTGGTGTCCATGTAAAGGATGACGCATGTCCTTTCCGTGCTTTGTTTTTTGGGCTTCGGCAGCGATGTCACGTCGTATGTTGGGCGTTGCGATTCCCATGATTAAGTACATCTTGTGCACTGGGGTTGGCCTCAAGTATCCGGTAACAATCCGTGCCGTTTCATTCACCGCGACATCAACTTTTCCCGTGTGTGTTGATGCAGACCATATGGAAAGGCGTATTCCGCGGCTGACAGACTGCGCGCGAGGGCTGAAGTTCTCAGGACTTTTGGGTTTGCACCCCAGGATCCCCTGGTTAGTTTCCTGATGATGTTGTTTCTAGTAGAGACTTTTTCCCTTGTGGCATTACAATGATGTTTATAGGTCAATGTGCGATCCAACGTGACACCAAGATATTTGGGCGTTTTACAATGCTCGAGACGTTCACCTCTCCATAATACATTTAATTCACGGTTTGCCTCCCTGTTCTTTAAATAGAATGCACAGACCTGCGTCTTGGAAGGGTTCGGCCTTAGGTGTTGCCTCATAATACTGGGAGAGACCTTCCAAGGTATTAGTTAATTTCTCCCCTACATCATAAAATTGTTACCTTGGGCTGCAACTGCAGCGTCATCGACATACATAAATTGGCGCGTGATGTTTGGGACTGGTTGGTCATTTGTAATATATATTATATAGAGATGGGACGAGGAAGCTTCCCTGAGGCAGGCCATTCCTCTGATCACCTGATTTTCTTGCCCTGGAGACAGGCGAAAAATCTCCTATTATGCAGGAAAATACCTATCAGTGATGTTAAATGGTAATCTCTTGTCACATTGTATACTTTCCTAAGGAGCCTCCGATGGTTTACAGTATCATATGCAGCTGAAAGGTCTATGAATGCCACTCCCGTGATCTCTTTCCTCTCAAACCCATCCTCGATATGTTGGGTCAGGTTCAGGACTTGAGCGTAGCAGGATTTGCCTGGTCGGAAACCTGCGTGCTGTGGGGTGATCTGTTGTTCCAAGACGCTTTCTATGCGACTTAGCGTCAGGCGTTCCAAGATCTTAAAACAGTGACATAAAAGAGACACAGGTCGGAAGTTTTTTGGATTCATCAGAGTCCTTTCCTGGTTTCAGAAGTGCAACCACTCAGGCTTTCTTCCACATCTTTCGAATATGGAGCCTTTCTATACATGCGTTTATCAAATCTAGCAGCTACTGTAGGGTATTACTGGCGAAGTTTTTAATTTGCTCGACTCTAAGTTCATCTATACCAGGGGCTCTGTTAATCTTCAACGTGGAAGTGGCTGCATTAAGTTCTGACATTATAAATGGTGCCTTGAGGTGATGATTATCCTCTGCCAGATCACGTGCTAATGGTTCCTGGTACTTTTTGCCGTGGGTTTTGCCATTCATTAGGGGTGTAGTGGCAACTTGATCTGCCATGACGTTAGTAAATTTATCATTTGACTTTATGGCGTCACCGTTAAAGTTCTGTAACAGTTTCCAAGCCCGCCTACTGTTCACTTTCAGGTCCAGGTTCTCCACGAGGTCACACCATTTGGCTTTGCAGTTCTCAGCCATGACTGCCTGCTAGAAGTGTCTCAGCACCAAATGGGTCGTTATCGAAAAGCTTCTAGTATCTTTCCAGTAATGGCTTTGCGTCCTCAGACAGTCCCGTAATATACTGTCTTCTGCTTCCTCGTGGTACTGTTTTCATAGACACCTTCTGAACGAGTTTGACAAAAGTGTCGTACATCTAAGGTTGTGGGTGGATTTTTGTTATTTATACGTCGATGAGCTCTCTAAATTTCTTCCAATTAGCCATTTTAAATACACTCCTGGAAATGGAAAAAAGAACACTTTGACACCAGTGTGTCAGACCCACCATACTTGCTCCGGACACTGCGAGAGGGCTGTACAAGCAATGATCACACGCACGGCACAGCGGACACACCAGGAACCGCGGTGTTGGCCGTCGAATGGCGTTAGCTGCGCAGCATTTGTGCACCGCCGCCGTCAGTGTCAGCCAGTTTGCCGTGGCATACGGAGCTCCATCGCAGTCTTTAACACTGGTAGCATGCCGCGACAGCGTGGACGTGAACCGTATGTGCAGTTGACGGACTTTGAGCGAGGGCGTATAGTGGGCATGCGGGAGGCCGGGTGGACGTACCGCCGAATTGCTCAACACGTGGGGCGTGAGGTCTCCACAGTACATCGATGTTGTCGCCAGTGGTCGGCGGAAGGTGCACGTGCCCGTCGACCTGGGACCGGACCGCAGCGTCGCACGGATGCACGCCAAGACCGTAGGATCCTACGCAGTGCCGTAGGGGACCGCACCGCCACTTCCCAGCAAATTAGGGACACTGTTGCTCCTGGGGTATCGGCGAGGACCAATCGCAACCGTCTCCATGAAGCTGGGCTACGGTCCCGCACACCGTTAGGCCGTCTTCCGCTCACGCCCCAACATCGCGCAGCCCGCCTCCAGTGGTGTCGCGACAGGCGTGAATGGAGGGACGAATGGAGACGTGTCGTCTTCAGCGATGAGAGTCGCTTCTGCCTTGGTGCCAATGATGGTCGTATGCGTGTTTGGCGCCGTGCAGGTGAGCGCCACAATCAGGACTGCATACGACCGAGGCACACAGGGCCAACACCCGGCATCATGGTGTGGGGAGCGATCTCCTACACTGGCCGTACACCTCTGGTGATCGTCGAGGGGACACTGAATAGTGCACGGTACATCCAAACCGTCATCGAACCCATCGTTCTACCATTCCTAGACCGGCAAGGGAACTTGCTGTTCCAACAGGTCAATGCACGTCCGCATTTATCCCGTGCCACCCAACGTGCTCTAGAAGGTGTAAGTCAACTACCCTGGCCAGCAAGATCTCCGGATCTGTCCCCCATTGAGCATGTTTGGGACTGGATGAAGCGTCGCATCACGCGGTCTGCACGTCCAGCACGAACGCTGGTCCATCTGAGGCGCCAGGTGGAAATGGCATGGCAAGCCGTTCGACAGGACTACATCCAGCATCTCTACGATCGTCTCCATGGGGGAATAACAGCCTGCATTGCTGCGAAAGGAGCATATACGCTGTACTAGTGCCGACATTGTGCATGCTCTGTTACCTGTGTCTATGTGCCTGTGGTTCTGTCAGTGTGATCATGTGATGTATCTGACCCCAGGAATGTGTCAATAAAGTTTCCCCTTCCTGGGACAATGAATTCACGGTGTTCTTATTTCAATTTCCAGGAGTGTATTTTAACTTAAGTTCAGTCTTGATCACGACACATAACATAGGTGACCGGTTTCTGTTATATTTATATAACCATCTTCAGACTCATGGCTTCCTTGGAGGAGGGTAGGCGCAGCTCTGCTCAACTGATCATCAGTCGATTTCGTAAAAGGCTGAGGAGAGCTGCGCCTACCCTCCTCCAAGGAAGCCATGGGTCTGAAGACGGTTATAAAAATATAACCGAAGCCGGTCACCTATGTTATTGAGACATAAGTGTCGTGATCAAGACTGAACTTTAATTGAAATATAATGGCCTTTTTAAAGTTGAACCTTCTTTTGAAAGGAACTTGTTCAGGCTTAACAACAGCACTGACCGTGCAAATTATGGGCCGATGCTGCGTATGGGGAATTGGCTCCCCAATCAGTCTTCCACATTGGCCAGCGAGTTTCCTGCTAAGAAAGATGTTAACGGGTTTGTACCCTTTCTTCCATCTGCCACTATTGAAGGAGCTTGGCAGTTTCTGGTCATGTATGAGCAGTAGATCGTGTACCTCAGCCCAGGTCTCCAGTTCCACTCCTCTGCTGTTTGTTGCTTTATAGCCCCAGTAGTGCTCTGGCAGTAGACAGTAGACAGTGAAGACGGTCTGATATGGGAAGGAGAGTAAAAAATCTCTGCCATTACATGACAGATTTTCAACCCGAGCAAACTACATTGAAGAGCCAAAGAAACTGGTACACCTGCCTAATATCGTTTAGCGTCCCCGCGTGCACACGGAACTGTCGCAACACGACGTGGCATGGACTCGAGCAATGTCTGGAGGTATTTGACACCATAAATTCTGCAGGGATGTCCATGAATCCGCAAGAGTATGATGGGGTGGAGATCTCTTCTGAACAACACGCAGCAAGGCATCCAAGATACGCTTAATAATGTTCATGTCTGGGGAGTCTGGCGGCCAGAGGAAGCGTTGAAACTCAGAAGAGTGTTCCCGGAGCCACTCTGTAACAATTCTCGACGTGTGGTGGGGGGACTCGCAATGTCCTGCTGGAATTACCCAAGTCTGTCGAAATTCACAATGGACATGAATGGATGCAGGTGACCAGACAGGATGCTTACGTACGTGTCACCTGTCAGAGTCGTATCTAGAAGTATCAGAGGTCCCATATCACTCCAACTGCACGCGTCTCACACCACTGTAGAGCCTCCATCAGCTTGAACAGTCCCCTGCTGACATGCAGCGTCCTTGGGTTCGGGAAGGTTGTCTCCATGCCCGTACACGTCCATCAGCTCGATGCACTTTGAAACGATTCGTTCAATCAGGCAACATGTTATAACGATATGTTTACGTAATGTGTACACATAAGCATACAGTTATAAATGTCCCCGTTCGTAGTCGCTAATAATAACAATATTTTTACTTTTATGCTGTAACATATAGCTATAATCATCGGTGGAAATATATTTGCGTCTGATCAGTCGGAAGTTGCATTGCAGAGGAGAGTAAATGCCTATTCAAAATATAATTATTTTTTGATAGCTCAACATGAATTTCCTAAGGGACCGTAGTTTATCATGCACTTAACAGTAGAATGTGGCGTGGAGAAAATATTTCGCCGCATACAACTTCCGTCCGATTTCGACGAAAGAGTTCGTGACTGTGAACTCTCTATTTGGCGAAACATAAAGAAAATTAAATAACTCCATGAAGGAGTGAGACATAGATTCTACACTAAATAAATAGTCCGTACACCAATTCCATTTAAATCTGAATTTAAGGCAATTAATAGATGAACTTACACTACAATGAAGAATTTTAACATGGATGCCGTTTTGACTGGCACTTCTCTTCTCGTAATGACAATAATTCCTTTGATGTTTTCACATACACGTCGCACAATAAATTTCCTGCTATGCAGTATTGCACTTTTAGTATTGCACTTTTACTTTACACTAAAATAATATTATTTTTAACGATAATAATACGGCGACAAGACATCCGCACCCGACACAAGTTACAAGAGACAAGAGAAGAATGAGTAACTGAGTAACTGTTCCTCTAGAATATCTCGTACATCAAAAGAATGTGTAAAAGTGTTCTTCTTCTGTCCGTTTTTCGCGCCGCAGTTTTCAAAGCCAATAACTCACTGCATCTCTGACGGCGCTTCGACACAACATTATTTGCTAACTGTAGCTGTTGCGGAGCGACTGCTCGATTAGTGAACGATTTAAAATGATAAGGCAATCACATAATGTTACATTGTTTCCAGTCATCAACAGTGCAATGTCGGTGTTGATGGGCCCAGACGAGGCGTAACTCTTTCTGTCGCGCAGTCATCAAGGATGCACGAGTGGGCCTTCGGCTCTGAAAGCCCATATCGATGGTGTTCCGTTAAGTGATTCATACGCTGACACTTGTTGATGGCCCAGCATTGAAATTTGCAGCAATTTGCGGAAGGGTTGCTCTTCTGAACGATTCTCTTCAGTCGTCGTTGGTCCTGTTCTGGCAGGATGTTTTCCCGGCCGCAGCGATGTCGGATATTTGATGTTTTACCGGATTCCTGATATTCACGGTACACTTGTGAAATGGTCGTACGGGAAAATGCCCACTTCATCGCTACCTCGGAGATGCTGTGTTCCATCGATCGTGCGCCGACTATAACACCACGTTCAAACTTACTTAAACTGTTGTGGTTGGCTGGAGAGTCAACCCTGTGTTATTAAAAGAGGCCGAAATGCACGCGTTTTAGCTCACGCAGGCTGGCGTGAGGTCTGGAACATGACAAGGGAATTAGAATGGAGAAAAACGGACGTAGCTGGTGGAATACTTAACTTTAATCCATTAAAGGAGAACGTCGCTCTTTATGGGACATGATTCACAATATCAATAGTACGGATACTGGCGCCTTGCTAGGTCGTAGCAAATAACGTAGCTGAAGGATATGCTAACTATCGTCTCGGCAAATGAGAGCGTAGAAGTCACTGAACCATCGCTAGCAAAGTCGGCTGTACAACTGGGGCGAGTGCTAGGAAGTCTTTCTAGACCTGCCGTGTGGCGGCGCTCGGTCTGCAATCATTGATAGTGGCGACACGCGGGTCCGACGTATACTACCGGACCGCGGCCGATTTAAAGGCTACCACCTAGCAAGTGTGGTGTCTGGCGGTAACATCACATAAACCTGCCATTGTAGCAGCAGTAACCGATCTAACAACTGCGCCAGACACTTGTGTTGTACGGGCGTTGCCGACCCCAGCACCGTATTCTGCCTGTTTACATATCTCTATATACACATGCCTATATCAGTTTCTTTAGCGCTTCAGTGTAAAAGCTTTGTCTGTAGACACACGCTGGAAACGCACCTTTTACCGTAACAGTTATTGTGAGCCAACCAGATCGTTCTTACATTTCTTCGTGATGTGGCCGCAGTCAATGTCCAGTTACTAGGTGTCAAATACTTGGTGCTTCACCTGTCTTTTATATCTCTATCATACCAAAAAGGATTCCTTTTACTGTCGCACACGATTCATTTTTTTGGAATGTTGTGCGGTCCTTTACCTTTCAGCGCCGAACAAATGTCACATATCGGTTCTCTTAACTTTCCAGTATCCATCACTATATTAAAAAGGAAGAAGAAGCAGAAGTAATTCGCTGTGCAATCATTTGCTGTAGCGAATACTGTCTGCAGTTTCCATGCAGCGTTAAAGAGTAGACTACACTGAGTATTGGGATGGGCGTAAGTAAAATATGTAGTTCTACATTTTGGGCATAAACTGCCACGTAACGTCAGATAACATTCAAAACACATGCTCAAATTACAGACACTTGCATGTATACGAATGATAAGCGATTAATGGAAACACAACGAGGTGTAATTTTATGAAAATGTATCAGTTATGAAATAAGTGTAGAAACAGAAAGTAAAGTAATTAACCAGCACTAGTTGTAAAAGTCACTTCTATGATATAATGATAGCAACCAGCTGGCGTTTATGAAAACAAAGTTAAAAAAAAATTGACAATATACACTAAATGAAAATATTTTACACCTCGCAGCTACCGCTTCTTTTGTTGACTGATTTAGTGCAGTTTCTTTTCCAGACAGCACTTCATTACAGATAACTGCGCCGTCTGCGAAAATCTGTAAATATAGAACATGCGGAACAGGAGCGCAAAGTGCACTTTAACGGGACACGCCTGGAAATTAATCTCTGTTCCAGAGCACATGCTACGTCTTGCCTAGCAAGAAATCCTTAAGAGAGTTACAAATAGTTACAGTAGAATTTTTGTCAATAAACGTTGTGATTTGTCAGCGAATGACTGTTTGCTAATATAAAATATACATCTTCTTACAAGGGGGAAAAATGAAAACCATTAAAGGACAAATGAAGAAGTGTTTAAAGTCTGCCTGCTACAAGGAGAAAGTATAAAAACTTTTGTCAAAGAAGGTTATCTGCTTACATTACAAGATCAAGAAATCAGTCAGGATTTTAATAAGGAATGGGATAACATCATACACTTAAGAGCCAAAGAAACTGGTACACGTACCTAATATCGTGTGGGACCCTCACGAGCGAGTAGAAGTGCCGCAGTACGACGTGGCGTGGACTCGACTGATGTATGAAGTAGTGCTGGAGGGAATTGGTACCATGAATCCTGCAATACTGTCCATACATCTGTAAGAGTACGATGGGGTGCAGACCTCTTCCGAACAGCACGTCACAAGGCATCCCAGATATGCATACATATGTTCATGTGAAACGTACCCTTAGAAGAATTAATGAATTACTGTGCTGATAAACCTCTTACGTTATTTGATTTTCAAACAGCTGCGCAGAACTGAATGTATTCAGACATTTCTCACTTTACTTACTCTGATCATCATTAAACTGACACACAATATTTTTAGCGCAATGCAATCTGAATTTCAATAATCCCTACAAAAGAGTGGCCCTGACTAACAATAACCTATACCTTTCATGAATCACTTACCTAACAAAAATCTTTGTTACTCGAACTACTGCAATACAGCGAGCGCCAATACTGTCAGCTAAATAAAAGATTTTAACTACTGAAGCCACTAACTACTGATAGGCATAGTCAGCAAATGAAAGATTTTGATAGAGAACAAACAATGTATTTACCTTAATGGTGTTCAAAAGTCATAATATACACTCCTGGAAATTGAAATAAGAACACCGTGAATTCATTGTCCCAGGAAGGGGAAACTTTATTGACACATTCCTGGGGTCAGATACATCACATGATCACACTGACAGAACCACAGGCACATAGACACAGGCAACAGAGCATGCACAATGTCGGCACTAGTACAGTGTATATGCACCTTTCGCAGCAATGCAGGCTGCTATTCTCCCATGGAGACGATCGTAGAGATGCTGGATGTAGTCCTGTGGAACGGCTTGCCATGCCATTTCCACCTGGCGCCTCAGTTGGACCAGCGTTCGTGCTGGACGTGCAGACCGCGTGAGACGACGCTTCATCCAGTCCCAAACATGCTCAATGGGGGACAGATCCGGAGATCTTGCTGGCCAGGGTAGATGACTTACACCTTCTAGAGCACGTTGGGTGGCACGGGATACATGCGGACGTGCACTGACCTGTTGGAACAGCAAGTTCCCTTGCCGGTCTAGGAATGGTAGAACGATGGGTTCGATGACGGTTTGGATGTACCGTGCACTATTCAGTGTCCCCTCGACGATCACCAGAGGTGTACGGCCAGTGTAGGAGATCGCTCCCCACACCATGATGCCGGGTGTTGGCCCTGTGTGCCTCGGTCGTATGCAGTCCTGATTGTGGAGCTCACCTGCACGGCGCCAAACACGCATACGACCATCATTGGCACCAAGGCAGAAGCGACTCTCATCGCTGAAGACGACACGTCTCCATTCGTCCCTCCATTCACGCCTGTCGCGACACCACTGGAGGCGGGCTGCACGATGTTGGGGCGTGAGCGGAAGACGGCCTAACGGTGTGCGGGACCGTAGCCCAGCTTCATGGAGACGGTTGCGAATGGTCCTCGCCGTTACCCCAGGAGCAACAGTGTCCCTAATTTGCTGGGAAGTGGCGGTGCGGTCCCCTACGGCACTGCGTAGGATCCTACGGTCTTGGCGTGCATCCGTGCGTCGCTGCGGTCCGGTCCCAGGTCGACGGGCACGTGCACCTTCCGCCGACCACTGGCGACAACATCGATGTACTGTGGAGACCTCACGCCCCACGTGTTGAGCAATTCGGCGGTACGTCCACCCGGCCTCCCGCATGCCCACTATACGCCCTCGCTCAAAGTCCGTCAACTGCACATACGGTTCACGTCCACGCTGTCGTGGCATGCTACCAGTGTTAAAGACTGCGATGGAGCTCCGTATGCCACGGCAAACTGGCTGACACTGACGGCGATGGTGCACAAATGCTGCGCAGCTAGCGCCATTCGACGGCCAACACCGCGGTTCCTGGTGTGTCCGCTGTGCCGTCCGTGTGATCATTGCTTGTACAGCGCTCTCGCAGTGTCCGGAGCTAGTATGGTGGGTCTGACACACCAGTGTCAATGTGTTCTTTTTTCCATTTCCAGGAGTGTATATATCAGTTCGTGACATCCAGTGTTACAAATTTATTGTCTCTGATGGACACACGTCCAGATCACCCGCTCTCAAAACTCCGCCGTCTCTCTCCCCACATCCACCACGGCTCAGCTCCAACTGCGCAACGCTACGCGCTGTTCACATCTAACTGCCCACTACAATAGAGAATTTTTCAACAATGCAAACCAGACACAGACTGCACACCGCACAGCCAGTGATTTTCATACAGAGCGCTACTTGGCTTTACCAGTATAAACACCTATAACAGCCTACTTACACATGTTTGGGGAGTTTGTTAGCCAGCGGAAGTGTTTAAACTCAGAAGAGTGTTCCTGGAGCCACTCTGTAGTAATTCTGCACTTGTAGGGTGGCTCATTGTCGGGAATACACAATGGTCATGAATGGATGCAGGTCATCTGACAGGATGCTTACGTGTTACCTGTGAGAAGGCTGTCTAGATGTATCACGGGTCCCATATCACTCCAACTGCACTCGCCCCACACCACTACAGAGCCTCCACCAGCTTGAACACTTACCTGCTGACATGAAGGGTCCATGCAGTCCATACCTGTACATGTCCATCTACTTGATACAGGCAACATGTTTACCGTCATCAACAGTCCAATGTCGGTGTTGACGGGCCCAGGCGAGGCATAAGGCTTTGTGTCGTGCAGCCATCAAGGGTACACGAGAGGGCCTTCGACTCCGATAGCCCATAACGATGATGTTTTGTTGAATGGTTCGCACGCTGACACTTGTTGACGGCCCAGCTTTGAAATCTGCAGCAATTTGCGGAAGGGTTGCACTTCTGTCTCGCTGAACGATTCTTTTCAGTCGTCGTTGGTCTTGTTCTTGCAGGATCTCTTCCTAGCTGCAACGATGTCGGAGATTTGATGTTTTATCGGATTTCTGATATTCACGGTATAATCGTGAAATAGTCTTACCTGAAAATCACCAATCCATCGCTGCCTCGAAGATGCTGTGTCCCATTGCTTGTGCGCCGACTATAACACCACATTCAGACTCAGTTAAATCTTGATAACCTACGATTGCATCAGCAGTAACCGATCTAACAACTGCGCCAGGCACTTGTTGCCTTATATAGGCGATGGCGACCGCAGCGCCGTATTCTGATTGTTTACATACCTCTGTATTTGAATACGAATGCCTGTACCACCTTCTTCGGCGCGTCAGTGTATAGGAAGTTCTATACACCGCCGCTGTCGGAAGACTACTCACACGAAAGGACAGCGCTGCTGGATCCCAATTCGTAATCATCACCTACGACGACAGCACCATCTTAGCTCATCTGATCCGGTTGCGACCTAAGAGAACTATTAGGCACAACTGCATTTCAAAGTTTGTAATGTGTTGTATCTTGAGATGAGACTATCGTTCTCTATTGTATCAAATAATAGTCGAATTGCTCATCGACAATAACAAATACAAATTGTCATACCTACGGACATGGATTGTTTGCAAACTAAATATTTTAGATTGTTCAAGTTTTATTAAAGTCACCTAATATTTTTTGTGTATTGTAGTATCTGATCGACTTGGTCCAGAAGTATATCTAAGCTTGTTACAACAGTCTACAATAGTTACAACAGTCTACAATATCGACGAGGATGTATGGTTTTTGTTGTCCATCACTACAGGAACAGAAAATGATTAAATGATATGGAGTGACAAAACTGTAGACGAACAACAGAGAAAAAAATTAGCTAATCTGTAAGTGTTACAACAGCAAACAGATAAACCAATAGAGGTATTTTCGAAAAAACTAAATTAAGTGCAAAATATTTAAGGAAAGCTCGCCAAAGGTCTTGCGACGAATTTGTAAGCATCGTTGAAGATGATATATATGATGGTCTATGAAATGCTTAAGCCAGTATAAATAATATAAGATTAAAAACACCTATTACGTAAAGTCTTCCAGACTGACAGGTTTTTAATCTTATATATCAGTATAAGATATACTATACTTATACATATAAGATATACTATACTGATATATAAAATTAAAAACAGCTATTAAATAAAGTCTTCCAGCCTGAGAGGCTGTTAATCTTTTATATAAGTATAAGATATGCTAATAAGCGTAAGATATGCTATACTGATATATAAGATTAAAAACACCTATTAAATAAAATCTTCCACTCTGAGAGGTTTTTAGTCTTATATATAAGCATAAGATATACTATACTTATAAATAAGATTAAAAACACCTGTTAAATAAACTTTTCCAGCCTGACAAGTTTTTAATCTTATATATAAGATATACTGTATTTATAAGTTTAAGATATACTATACTTATAGATAAATATAAGATTAAAAACACCTATTAAATAAAATCTTCCAGCCTGAGAGGTTTTTAATCTTGTACTTTTTTTAAATGGCTTTTATACAACTGTGTGTTTTACCTTGTCAGGCTAGAAGCTTCAGATTATTAATATTTGCACTTTCTATGTGGACTTTAAGTATGGATCCAATTCCACGTGGAGTAGGTCAGTACACGTTCTATTGTAAGACGCTCGTTTTTGCCATGTGAAGTAATTTTAAGTAATGACCAAGCACACCACATTTTAACCATTACAATTTCGATACTGGCTAATCATGTACCCTAGCTATAGTGCTCTCTGCTGGCACCATTTTCCTTGCATAAATACCAGAGCACTCTGGTCACCAACAACACTTACTATGTACCTGCATGTTTAGCTTGACGTTGATACTACATCACAATATTTTATTGTATTTGTGGATGGCATACATGGCTGTTAATTGTGTAAACATTTTATCATTCCTATGTAACACCGGGATTTTTACAGATTTAACGTCAGTAAATTAACTTAGTTGGTTACTCACTATTTTTGTTTTTGTAACAGATCTGAAGATGGCAGGAACCAAAACCGGTCATCGTGAAATGTAAAAACAAAAAAAAAAAGAAAAAAAATTATGTGATCATGACGGACCTGTAAATGAAGTAAATCGGCTTACCCTTGATCACGTTATCTGCTCCCTAACAGACTACGTATCAGATTTCATTCCGTCGCCTATGTGACAGGTCGTATGTACAAGGGCGTGCCGAAAAGTAATACGTGCGAATTTTTTTAAATAATACAAACATTATTAATATATACATCTTTACTGTTCAGGCTTACATATTTATTTTTCAAAATAGTCACCTTGGTGACAAACACATTTCTCCCCACAACAGAAGAGATTGTTGATACCGTCATAACCTCACCTCTGCTCGTACCTCATCGTCAATAACAGTTCGGAGTCCTCGACGGCGTTTTCTAAGTCCTGGGAAAGATGACAATAAGATGGGGCCAAGTCGGGACTGAATGGAGGATGATGTATGGCGGTGAACCCAAGGCGTCTGATCCTTCGAGATGTCACCCCGCTCGTGTGAGGTCTGGAGTTTTGATGCTGAAAGAGAGTGTGCTCCAGGTGTGGACGAACTCTCCGAATTCGAAACTCGATTACAGCACGCTTTCTCACACACCGGAATAGTTAGTTACACACCGCCCAGCTACCAAGCTACAACTCAGAGCCCTATTGCTGCAGAGGGCTGCAAATATGTGCACATGAAGCATAGAGATGTAGAATGTTAATAATGTTTGTTTTATTTATAAAGCTTCGGGGGTTTTCACGTGAACAGTCTGGAAGCATTACCTTTCTGTACGCCTTTGTATATTTCAAATTTCATTAATCAAATTTATCTGACATTATCTTCTTAATTATGCACTGTTATATCCTGTGGCCGATTATTATCGCCAAAGACAATAACCCAGCGTTCATAGGCTAAGTTATTCAGTGTTCTTTTGCATTCCCTCTAGTGTTCACACCTGTTCACAGATACAAGAGAGCAGAAGTGAACCGTGGGCAGCAGTCTGCGAATGTTCGTTCCCCAGTATTAGCTTACATTCGATCCAGTGTAAGCCAGACTTCAACCTGGTGGTCAGCTCTCATCGTATGGCGGCGTTGTGCAGACACCTGATTAGCTGTATAATTTTGACCAGCTGGTTAACAGCATGTTGCAGAAGGGGACCAAGCGCTGTCTGCAGTAAAGAGGTTGAAATGAGTGTAGGCTGCAGTAGCCATTAAGAAATGAAGAGACTTGCAAAAGATCTGTGCAGCAAAGGTGCAGAAAAGCAGTCTCCGTACTGAGGACCACTTCAGTAATAACTACCCAGTAGAAATAGTTGATTTTCTGTCCTGATACCACGTTTCTCCTCTAGTCGGACTCCTGACTTTTTCTTACCCGCCGTGCGATATTCTCGTCATTTGTTTTTATGCAGTGCCATGGAGTACTGATGCCTCTGTTGTTACGGGATTCCAGTACGTTTCTTTCCTCGAAGAAGTGTCCCCTGATCCTCCTGACGGATCTTCTCCATCGAGCAAATTACTGTCATTTCTGTACACAGCAATTTTGTGGCAGTGGTCACTCCTCGTCTTAAAATTTCAGCAGTTGCCTCATCTACGCCTCGAGTTTCCTGTTTTTCATTATCTTTATGGAATTCTCCATACTGTAACGTGACCAGTTGCAGTGTACAACAAGAAGAGCCTGTTTGATATTTATTAAACTTTTTGTGTCTGAGAATACTGTTGTTCAAGCGACCATATTGTTCCATTATAGTTCATAGGATCCATTCATCACTTTTTTCTTGAATCATCAGTCTTCTGGTCCGTGTTCCTTGATTTCAGTAAGGCATTTGACACTATCCGGCAATGCTGTTTAATGAAAAAAAAATAGAAGCTCACGCAGTATATGAGCAGATGAGCGATTGGATTCAAGACTTTCTTGTGGGTAGAACTCAAGACGGTGCTCTTAACTGAACTAAAGGTTTAATAAAAAGCGTCGGATGCTCTTTAAGGCTATTTGCAGATGAAGCAGTTGTTTATACCAAAGTAGCAACACCAGAATGTAGTAAGAATTTGCAGAACGACCTGTAGAGAATTGATGAATGGTGCAGACTATGGCAGTTGACCCTGAACGTAAACACATGCAATATACTGTGCATAGATATGAAAAGAAAAATCCACTACTGTGCAGTTACACTATTGATGACAAACAGCTGGAGACAGCGTTTGCAGTAAAAATCTAGACGTAACTATCCAGAGCGAACTTAAGTGGGATTACCATGCCGGCCGCTGTGGCTGAGCGGTTCTACACGCTTCAGTCCGGAAATGCGCTACGGTCGCAGGTTCGAATTCTACCTCGCGCATGGATGTGTGTGATCTCCTTAGCTTAGTTACGTTTAGGTACTTCTAAGTCTAGGGGCCTCATGACCTCAGATGTTAAATCCCATTGTTCGTAGAGCCATTTGGAATGATCATATAAAACAGATAGTGGGAAAAGCAGATACCAGACTCAGATTCATCGGAAGAACCTTAAGGAAATGTAAGTCATCCACGAAAGAAGTGTCTTATAAGGCGCTCGTTCGCCCAATTCTTGAGCATTGTTCATCTATGTGGGATCCCTATCACATGGGACTGATAGAGAAGATCCAACGAAGAGCAGCGCATTTCGTCACGGGATCGTTTAGCTAGCGAGAGAGCGTTACGCAGATGCTAAACAAACTCCAATGGCAGACAAGAGAGGCGTTATGCATCAAGGACAGATTTACTACTGAAATTTCGGGACAGCAATTTTCAGGAGGAGTCAGACAACATATTACTTCCCCCCACATACATCTCGCGTATTGCCCACGAGACGAAAATTCGAGAAATTAGAGCCAACACAGAGGCATACCGACGCACTATTCGTGAGTGGAACAGGGTTGGAGGGATCAGATAGTGGTGCCGAAAGTACCCTCCGCCACACACTATGAGGTGGTTTGCGGAGTACAATGTAGATGTAGATGGTTTTATGCTGCCCACCACATTAATTCCTCTCCTGTGCCAATCATTCCATCTCAGAGCAACACTTGCAACTTACGTCCTCAGTTGTTTGCTGGATGTATTCCAATCTCTGTTTCCCTCTACAGTTTTTATCCTCCACAGCTCCCTCCAGTCGCATGGAAGTCATTCCCTGATGTTTCAACAGCCTGTCCCTTCTTCACACAGCTTTCCGTATATTCCTTCCTTTGTCGATTTTGCCGAGAACCCCTAAGTTTTAACATCTTTCTGTGGCATCACATATCAAATGCTTTGATTCTCTTTGTTCTGGTTTTCCCATTCATTAACTTAGAGTGCTGCGCCCCAGATGTACATAACATAAATTTCTCCCTCAAATTAATCCTGTGTTTGAGACCTGCGGATTAATTTTGGCCAGAAACGCCTTCTTTGCCTCTGCTACTCTGCTCCATATGTGTTCCTTGCTTCGCATACCGAGCGAGGTGGCGCAGTGGTTAGACACTGGACTAGCATTCGGGAGGACGACGGTTCGATTCCGCGTAAGGCCATCCTGATTTGAGTTTTCCGTGATTTCCCTAAATCGCTCCAGGCAAATGCCGGGATGGTTCCTTTCAAAGGGCACGGCCGACTTCCTTCCCCGTCCTTCCCTAATCCGATGAGACCGATGACCGCGCTGTCTGGTCTCCTTCCCCAAAACAACCAACCAACCAACCTTGCTTCGTCTGTCACGGGTTATTTTGCTTCGAAGGTAGTAAAATTCCTTAACTACGCCTGTTTCGTGATTCTTAGTTTTGATGTTAAGTTTCTCGCTGTTCTCATTTCTTCTTCGTCGCATTTATTCCCTTTTCTTTTTTACGGTTTACTTGCAATCCATACTCTGTATTAGGTCAATCCTGCACACTCGGTTCGCTAGCAAAGATTCAAACAGATCGTATTAATGAGTTCTATTACAAACAGAACATTACAACACTTAACTTTTGCAGTGTAGGCAGTTTTCAGTCTGCGCTACGTAGAGAGTACAAGTGAAGTGACAAGCGTTGACGCTGCTATACACGTGCCTAATCTTGAAGCTGCTATTGAACTGGCCGTCACCGTTCGGCCGCGGCACTTATGTCCTGTTCACAAACCGGTCGCTGCTGTCGCGTTGTCGTCTTAGAAGGAGGTCGGGTCAGCGTGCGATTGGCTGACGTCTTCTCACAGCCATCTGTTATCTATTATTCCCGATTGGCGTGTCGGCGCTTGACTTTACGCCGTAACATTTTGTACTCCTTAGACTGTTAATTCCTTCCAACAAAACGCGTAATTTCTGTGAGAGGTCTATGCGGCTTCTCGTCCGCTCTCATTATTCATGACATTTACTTGCGAAAATAATATATCTTACCACATGGTTCATATTCTGTAACAAGTGTATAGTATGACAACTGCCAAGACTACAGAAGGAGAACAGACACGTCAATGACCGGACGGAAAGTTCATAATTCTGTGAAAAAGGGATATAAATGGGGAGCGAGGGAGATTAGAACACGGCCCTCCCGCTTGATAGCCGAACTCCCTGAGCACACAGCCTCAACCCGCTCGATGTTGCACGTATTGAGCTTGGATCTTTCATTGTTCCTATTTTGCTTCTTTTTCCATAGTTCTGTACACTTTCTTCCTGTTTTCGTGCTTGATCTGTGTTCAGTTTTTGCAGGGCTATCTACAGGGCCATTTTACCAATAAATCTGGAGAGGCCGCGATGGGGAGTTCCCCTTGTTAAAGGTGATATTCCTAATAATTTAAATTTTTTATTAAAAATGAAACTCCTCCAGCTGTACTTAAGATTTTATATTTATTTGGCTACTAGTTTCGACGTAGCCAAAGTAGCTAGATAAATATAAAATCTTAAGTACAGATGGAGGAGTTTCATTTTCAATAAAAAATTATACCAGCTGTGTCCCACCTTCATCCAATATAAATATGAAGGTACGAAGATTAATAATTTCAATGTTTATGCAATAATTTCGCAAAAAATTGCCTTATCCCATTCTGTCCGGTGGGTACGGCTAAACGAGAAATATGCAAACATTTCGTTTAAAAATTTAAAAAATTACAAAGCCGTATTAACATAAAATCACGCAAGGAGGAAAGCGACCATCGTAAACCATTTCTTTTGCTCTGAATATAGTTGTCTCTTTCTATTATAAAACTGAAATATTGTACTGAATTGTTGTTTTTAGTAATTAAGTCTTCGCCAAGCTTGATGGAGCTGTAACATCCCATAGCCATTCGCGTAACAGCATCTAATGTTCAGATTATTTAATTTTTTACACATCTACATCTACATCTACATTTATACTCCGCAAGTCTCCCGACGGTGTGTGGTGGAGGGCACATTACGTGCCACTGTCATTACCTCCCTCTCCTGTTCCAGTCGCGTATGGTTCGCGGGAAGAACGACTGCCGGAAAGCCTCCGTGCGCGCTCTAATCTTTCTAATTTTACATTCGTGATCTCCTCGGGAAGTATAAGTAGGGGGAAGCAATATATTCGATACCTCATCCAGAAACGCACCCTCTCGAAACCTGGACAGCAAGCTAAATCGCGACGCAGAGCGCCTCTCTTGCAGAGTCTTCCACTTGAGTTTGCTAAACATCTCCGTAACGCTATCACGCTTACCAAATAACCCTGAGACGAAACGCGCCGCTCTTCTTTGTATCTTCTCTATCTCCTCTGTCAACCCGACCTGGTACGGATCCAACACTGATGAGCAATACTCAAGTATAGGCCGAACGAGTGTTTTGTAAGCCACCTCCTTTGCTGATGGACTACATTTTCTAAGGACTCTCCCAATGTATCTCAGCCTGGCACCCGCCTTACCAACAATTAATTTTATATGATCATTCCACTTCAAATCGTTCCGTACGCATACTCCCAGATATTTTACAGAAGTAACTGTTACCAGTGTTTGTTCCGCTATCATATAATCATACAATAAAGGATCCTTCTTTCTATGTATTCGCAATACATTACATTTGTCTATGTTAAGGGTCAGTTGCCATTTCCTGCACCAAGTACCTCATTAACCCTGTTCAGTCTCTTCTTCGCAACGTTAATATCATGAAACCATTAGGTGCACTGGTTATTATCAGTGCCACGATGTGTGCCTTATGTTTACACTTTAAGAAGAATTGTGCATATTTTTTTTATTTCAGGTATATGTGCCGTTCTAATTTTGACAGATTATGATTTGGAATGAATAAAATGATTTGGTATTCAGTTAATGACTCATTACCTTGCGATCTACTCAGCTTTCTACAGAGTACACATATAAATGTAAAAGATATATTACATACAGTTTTGAGTGATTTTGAAGTAAGGTGCATTACGTTATAGAACAAGGTGATTTTTACACATGTCCGACGTGTTTTCTTGTATTTATTTATTTTACAAAAATGTTGAACATTAAGTATCCCTTTGCGCCAAGACGTCCCCTACAACTAAGTCTCTAGACATATCAGATCGTGTGCTACAAATATGGCAAGCTGATGTTAATCGGATACTCGAGGCGAGGCAGCGAACAGATCAGCGACTACGAAACCGGTGTAGAAATAGCGTGGGAACGCAGAGCCACATGCATTCTTGTGTACATTATACCTCATCACGAGCCAGAGTGGCGTGAGCAAATTGCCGTCGCAGCCATATTCTGGGATTCATGCTACATGTTCCCCAGTAGCAACAAAACATTAATCAACCTGATATGATCCTGGTGGACGCACACGTCCAACTTATAAAGAGGCCAATTATGGAAGGGAGGGGTACGTTTTCCGTCATATTTTCCGCTTACGAAAATCATGGCTAGAGATGAAAGCAAGAGGGTTGGTACGTGGGTCCGTTATTCGTACCACACTTAGCCTCCATATCGCAGTTACCATAAAAGAGGAAGTGGGATGGAATTATGGTTCGTAGTCACTATTTATAATTAAGACTTTTATTGACAGTTCGCCTTTTAAGGAATTAGACAATTACAAATTGCGGACGAGCCACTAGATAAACTCAACGTAATCAGTAGTCAAGTAAACAGTCCCTTAAGGGGGGTAGGACTTCAAACGGGTCGACTTGGAGCAGGAGGGGCATCACACGACATTTTAATTTCCAGTGTCTACACTTTTACAAATAAATTCATAAAAGTTTGTCAGCGTCACCAGGAAGGATTCAGGATTCACACTCACTGCAGTGGAAGATCGATAACATAACAAAATATTTTTTTTACGTGTGAAATTTCATCATTCTTTCACTTACTAATGGCTGCATTTGTTGCTATAGGTACACTTTTCTTCATAAGTTAGAGAGATTCTTCGATGAATTTTGCACAGCATACAAACCATACTTATAGGTGTATGAAACTCTAGAATTTATTTAATTTATGAAAAAATCGAATGTGCTGTTATATTTTAAACTTCATGTTTAGAAAAAAAAATTCCTAGTTGATAACCTCAATTTTTACCACAGTTTTTAATAGAGTTGTCAAATTGTAGAATTTGATACACCTTTGAGTATGGTTTGTATTCTGTGCAAAATTCACCGAAGAATCTCTCTTACTTATGAAGAAAAGTGTACCTATAGCAACAATTGCCGCCATTAGAAAGTGAAAAAAAGGATGAAATTTCATATCTAAAAAAGAATTTATTTTGTTATGTTTTCGAACTTCCACTGCTGTGAGTGTAAATTGTGAATCCTTCCTGGTCATGCTGACAAAGTTTTATGAATTTATTTGTAAAAGTACAGACAGTGGAAATTAAAATGTCCTGTGATGCCTCTCCTGCTCCAAGTACGCGCGTTTGATGTCCTACCCCCCTTAAGAGAAAGTTATAAAAAACTTAATGTGCCAGGCATTTATAGAAACCTTAAGCACAGCAGTTATCAATTACTTCTCATAGCCATTTCATCAAACTCATTAAAACCAGTTACTACATAGAGATGGCCACACTTAAAAAAATGGCTCTGAGCACTATGGGACTTAACATCTGAGGTCATCAGTCCCCTAGAACTTAGAAGTACTTAAACCTAACTAACCTAAGGACACCACACACATCTATGCGCGAGGCGGGATTCGAACCTGCGACTGTAGCACCAGCGCGGTTCCTGACTGAAGCTCCTAGAACCGCTCGACTACCGCGGGCGGCTACACTTAAAACATTTTTCACTTAAATACCATTCTAAACTTACAATTTAAATCTGTTAATGAAGCATTTGTTAAAAGGTCAATTACAACCTTAACGTTGCCGGCCAGTAATACCCCTCGCTTTATTTTCCCGTATTAAGAACACAGAATTACGGACAAAGTTTAGAAATTCAAACTCCCATGTAGGACTTCCCTCAAAATACATATAATGAAAACAGTTACCAATAAAGGGTGACTTATTGACACTGCAACATTAGTGCGAAGCTAAGATCCTATTACATAATATGATAGAACCACTTACACAAAAAACTACAACTGAATCTCTGATCTTTAAAAATGAATGTTCACCTGCTCAGACGTGTTACTAAAAGACTACTAGAAAGAGCTGCGCTAGGAACTCAGCAGATGCTATGCAGTTTAAAGTTTAGCCAGTTGTCAGTCGCAAATATTTAAGGAACCAGGTTCGTATAAGAACAGGTTATATAAAATATTTATTTATTTATATACCAGCTCAACCCGCCTTGGCGGAATTAGGATAAATACTAAACCAGGTAGTGGCCAGGTTCTTAACCACTGTCAGGCCTAGACCTCGGATGACATTTCACTCCCCACCAAGGCGCTGGCACAAGTCGCCAAAACGCCCGACCAACTTCACACCACAACATATAACGATCATCACGTTAGTTGGGCAGCCGTTGACACTCGTCTCTCAGCGAATGTCACGAGATCTCGAGAGTTATCCGTCGAAGGCTACAAACAACTCGCTTCGCCCGCCAATCCGGAAGATACCACACGCGAAAACCAAAGATAGCTCAACCACAATCGATCTCAACGATTTTTTTTGGTCATGAGTCTACTGACTGGTTTGATGCGGCCCGCCACGAATTCCTTTCCTGTACTGACCTCTTTATCTCAGAGTAGAACTTGCAACCTACGTCCTCAATTATTTGCTTGACGTTTTCCAGTCTCTGTCTTCCTCTGCAGTTTTTGCTCTCGACAGCTCCCTCTAGTACCATGGAAGTCATACCCTCATGTCTTAGCAGATGTCCTATCATCTTGTCCCTTCTCCTTATTAATGTTTTCCACATATCCCTTTCCTCTCCTATTCTGCGTAGAATCTCCTCATTCTTTACCTTATCAGTCCACCTAATTTTCAACATTCGTCTATAGCACCACATCTCAAATGCTTCGATTCTCTTCCATTCCGGTTTTCCCACAGTCCATGTTTCACTACCATACTCCAGACGTACATCCTCAGAAATTTCTTCCTCAAATTAAGGCCGGTATTTGATATTAGTACACTTCTCTGGGCCAGAAATGCCTTTTTTTCCATAGCGAGTCTGCTTTTGATGTCCTCCTTGCTTCGTCCGCCAATGGTTATTTTACTGCCTAGGTAGCAGAATTCCTTAACTTCATTGACTACGTTACCATCAGTCCTGATGTTAAGTTTCTCGCTGTTCTCATTTCTACTACTTCTCATTACCTTCGTCTTTCTCCGATTTACTCTCAAACCATACTGTACTCATTAGACTGTTCATTCCTTTCAGAAGATCATTTAATTCTTCTTCACTTTCATTTAGGATAGCAATGTCATCAGCGAATCGTATCATTGATATCCTTTCACCTTGTATTTTAATTCCACTCCTGAACCTTTCTTTTATTTCCATCATTGCTTCCTCGATGTACAGATTGAAGAGTAGGGGCGAAAGGCTACAGCCTTGTCTTACACCCTTCTTAATACGAGCACTTAGTTCTTGATCGTACACTCTTATTATTCCCTCTTGGTTGTTGCACATATTGTATAAGAGCCGTCTCTCCCTATAGCTCACCCCTACTTTTTTCAAAATCTCGAACAGCTTGCACCATTTTATATTGTCGAACGCTTTTTCCAGGTCGACAAATCCTATGAACGTGTCTTGATTTTTCTTTAGCCTTGCTTCCATTATTAGCCGTAACGTCAGAATTGCCTCTCTCGTGCCGTTACTTTTCCTAAAGCCGAACTGATTGTCACCTAGCGCATTCTCAATTTTCTTTTCCATTCTTCTGTATATTATTCTTGTAAGCAGCTTCGATGCATGAGCTGTTAAGCTGATTGTGCGATAATTCTATCAATTGTCAGCTCTTGCCGTCTTCGGAACTGTGTGGATGATGCTTTTCCGAAGTCAGATGGTATGTCGCCAGACTCATATATTCTACACACCAAAGTGAATAGTCGTTTTGTTGCCACTTCCCCTAATGATTTTAGAAATTCTGATGGAATGTTATCTATCCATTCTGCCTTATTTGACCGTAAGTCCTCCAAAGGTCTTTTAAATTCCGATTCTAATACTGGATCCCCTATCTCTTCTAAATCGACTCCTGTTTCTTCTTCTATCACATCAGACAAATCTTCACCCTCATAGAGGCTTTCTATGTATTCTTTCCACCTATCTGCTCTCTCCTCTGCATTTAGCAGTGGAATTCGCGTTGCACTCTTAATGTTGCCACCGTTGCTTTTAATGTCACCAAAGGTTGTTTTGACCCCTAGGACAAGAGAGTGCCCTGAACCTCTATCCGCTCCTCCGCCCTCTTTGACACGGCCGTTGGCAGAATCAAAGACGCCACCCCTAGACCACGCTACCCCTCAACGACACGTGAACAAAATAACACTGGCACCAGTTCGCCACCGCTCATAAAAGAATGACCAACTTATAAATTTTAACTGTATCAACTGTAAGCGAAGTACAGTGTTGGTTGAAAGTGTTTCAAAAAGTTTTAGATAAGCTCGTGTTCGAGTACTGCTTTGCTGTTTTCCATCTTGCAACGTCATATACGCCGCTACCCAAAATGGTAACTCTAAGCGTGAAGCGGTTTGTGTTCTGTAGTTTGCAACGAGTGAATGTGTGGTTTTAGTTCAGTGTTTGTTTCGTTTAAAGTTTAAATGTGATCCACATGATGCAAAAACATCCGGCAAGTGTATAGGCAGTTCGAAACAACTGGATGAGTGTATGACTGGATGAACTGGATGAGAAAAGCTCGGGGCGACCAAAAGTGTCTAAAGGGGGTGTGATATTGTCAGAACATCTTACCTTTGTACTGCCTAGGTCCACTGACAAACACGCAAGTTATAGGCCCATGAACAAAATACTGGGAACCCAAAAAAGCAGTTCAGTTGTTGGAAGTCTGTGAAAAAAATGTGCTGTTGAAGACAAAATGTTAACTGAGACTCCTCAAATGGGATTCAAAAAATGTGTCAATTGATGATAAAAATCCAAACAGGATATTGATTTAAAGTGTTTGCATATTATAATATTCACTTACTACAAACATCTGTTAAACTAAATTGGTCGATATTAAATTTTCTCATGTAGGGATTGGAGAATTTCTTACTGGGATCATTATGTGCCCAGTGTTGAACAGCTGCATGTATATGAACTATGGTTTACTGCAGTTAACATTGCAGCTTGTTTATTTTCTGTCTTGAATACGATATTTCCAAGCAATAGAGGAATTGTCTGTCAGTTACCACTATTATATTTCAAGCATAAATGCAATGAATTAAGTAGATATAAAAAACATTCCACATTGGGACACTTAACACTACGAAATAAATAGACGATATGGGGCAGATGTTGATGGATAATATTAAACACAGCGACAGCTTTGTTACTTGTCTCACCTATAAAACATAGAATCTAAACAAATTGTTTCTCTACCATTGGGTATTGCACTCAACGGCCTTGCCATTGGTATCAACGGGAAGAGCCTGCGTCACACTTACATGACCAGTCGAACATGGGCTAGAATAAACGATGACGAACAAAGTGAAACGACTTTTATCTTCATCACTGACTACTCTTTCAGTGGTCAGAATATCTACGTTACAAAGGTTTGAAGCTGACCTCGTGAAATCATAGCGGACTTCCATGTCACCTTGAGAACAGATGTAGGTGATATTAGACACAGAAATGATATCTGAGACAGCCTGTATGACATTTGCCTGTGTATTGATAATATTCTTCTTGAGAATGGGCCAGTGATAATTTTCGGCGCCAGTATTATCAGAAGTATGTATTACTGTTCGACATTCAACTATAATAACTTTGAGATTCCGCTGTCGCACCATTCAGTAACTTTGTCAAGAATTCTGTGACGCATTGGCCTAGCCGGGAAAATGCTTAAAATATGTTATAAAAAACACCGCCATTTAAATGTAACTGCACAGTACTGAGTGAGTATTTGAAGACAATCAACCATGCTTTAGGAGAGAGTCAAGAATAACATGAGACGTATCCGCACTGCAGATAAAACCCCTTTGCAAAATGTCTTGGAAGAATTCGAAATTTTCACATAAAAGAAAAAAACTGCAAAATTTGTTAAATGAAAAAGACGAATTTAAATTACATGTATTCTAGTTATTTGACAAAATACTTTAGATAAGCGTAAAAGAAGGTTGTATACATTGAAGAATCCTGGAGATACTAGGAGGTATCAGATAGATTATACAATGGTAAGACAGAGATTTAGGAACCAGGTTTTAAATTGTAAGACATTTCCAGGAGGAGATGTGGACTCAGACCACAATCTATTGGTTATGAACTGTAGATTAACACTGAAGGAACTGAAAAAAGGTGGGAATTTAAGGAGATGGGACCTGGATAACCTGACTAAACCAGAGGTTGTAGAGAGTCGGGGAGAGCATAAGGGTACAATTGACAGGAATGGGGGAAATAAATACAGTAGAACAAGAAAGGGTAGCTCTGAGGGATGAAGTAGTGAAGGCAGCAGAGGATCAAGTAGGTAAAAAGACCGAGGGCTAGTAGAAATCCTTGGGTAACAGAAGAAACATTGAATGTAACTGATGAAAGGAAAAAATATAAAAATGCAGTAAATGAAGCAGGCAAAAAGGAATACAAACGTCTCAAAAATGAGATCGACAGGAAGCGCAAAATGGCTAAGCAAGGATGGCTAGAGGACAAAGTTAAGGATGTAGAGGCTTATCTCATTAGGGGTAAGATAGATACTGGCTACAGGAAAATTAAAGAGACCTTTGGAGAAAAGAGAACCACTTGTATGAATATCAAGAGCCCAGATGTAAACCCAGTTCTAAGCAAAGAAGGGAAAGCATAAAGGTGGAAGGAATATATAGAGGGTGTATACAAGGGCGATGTACTTGAGGACAATATTATGGAAATGGAAGAGTATGTAGATGAAGACGAAATGGGAGATACGATACTGCGTGAAGAGTTTGACAGAGCACTGAAAGACCTGAGTCGAAACAAGGCCCCGGGAGTAGACAACATTCCATTAGAACTACTGACAGCCTTGGGAGAGCCAATCTTGACAGAACTCTACCATCCGGTGAGCAAGATGTTTGAGACAGGCGAAATACCCTCATACTTCAAGAAGAATATAATAATTCCAATCCCAAAGAAAGCAGGTGTTGACACATGTGAAAATTACCGATCTATCAGTTTAATAAGTCACAGCTGCAAAATACTAACGCGAATTCTTTACAGACGAATGGAAAAACTGGTAGAAGCCGACCTCGGGGAAGATCAGTTTGGATTCCGTAGAAATGTTGGAACCCGTGAGGCAATACTGACCCTACGACTTATCTTAGAAAATAGATTAAGAAAATGCAAACATACGTTTCTAGAAGTTGTAGACTTAGAGAAAGCTTTTAACAATGTTGACTGGAATACTCTCTTTCAAATTCTAAAGGTGGCAGGGGTAAAATACAGGGAGTGAAAGGCTATTTACAATTTGTACAGAAACCAGATGGCAATTAGAAGAGTCGAGGGCAATGAAAGGGAAACAGTAGTTGGAGACGGAGTGAGACAAGGTTGTAGCCTCTCCCCGATGTTATTCGATCTGTACATTGAGCAAGCAGTGAAGGAAGCAAAAGAAAAGTTCGGAGTAGGTATTAAAATCCATGGAGAAGAAATAAAAACTTTGAGGTTCGCCGATGACATTGTAATTCTGTCAGAGACAGCAAAGGACATGGAAGAGCAGTTAAACGGAATGGACAGTGTCTTGAAAGGAGTATATAAGATGAACATCAACAGAAGCAAAACGAGGATAATGGAATGTAGTCGAATTAAGTCGGGTGATGCCTAGGGAATTAGATTAGGAAATGAGACACTTAAAGTAGTAATGGAGTTTTGCTATTTGGGGAGCAAAATAACTGATGATGGTCGAAGTAGAGAGGATATAAAATGTAGACTGGCAATGGCAAGGAAAGCGTTTCTGAAGAAGAGAAATCGAGTATAGATTTAAGTGTTTGGAAGTCGTTTCTGAAAGTATTTGTATGGAGTGTAGCCATGTATGGAAGTGAAACATGGACGATAAATAGTTTGGACAAGAAGAGAATAGAAACTTTCGATATGTGGTGCTACAGAAGAATGCTGACGATAGATGGGTAGATCACATAACTAATGAGGATGTATTGAATAGAATTGGGGATAAGAGGAGTTTGTGGCACATCGTGACAAGGAAAAGGGACCGGTTGGTAGGACATGTTGTGAGGCATCAAGGGATCACAAATGTAGTATTGGAGGGCAGCGTGGAGGGTAAAATCGTAGAGGGAGACCAAGAGATGAATACACTAAGCAGATTCAGAAGGATGTAAGTTGCAGTAAGTACTAGGAGATGAAGAAGCATCGAGAGCTGCATCAAACCAGTCTCAGGACTGATGAACACAACAGCAACAATCAGTGAAGACATATTCTCAATTACATGGAATATTATATAATATAATATACTATCAGCCTCGATTGCGGTAATGAAACCAACCTTCACCTAGGTTTCAGCCCAGGTAATTGATCCTTAGTGGTGACTTAGTACCTATGTACAGCATTTTTAAAATGTGGCTACGCCTATTCAGTCTGTTTTAGTTTTATTTCTAGACCATGCCCTCATAGACATATCATAGAATCAGGTTTATCTTCTCAAGAAGGCTCAATTACTTGGGCTAAATTCTAAGTAAAGAAAAGTGGGTTTCATTACTGCAATCAAGGCTGATAGTTTCTTATATATTAGATTATCACGATTGCTGACTGGGCTGCAATGTTGAAATTACTAAAATATGCAGTATTATCTTCACAGAAATATTGACAACAACCGTATATTCAATACATGTTCTGAACGATATATTTGTAAAGATATTTTAAAAGATTTAGTTTTTTGATGTGTTTTAATAGATTTTAGATATGGAATTTTATCGAGCGCCAGAATTACATGTCTATATACATTCCCAAAAAAGCGGAGATCGAAATATAAAAATCTGTTTCTTGTAGCAGGTTTAACTTTCGTAACAAAATGCAGTAATTTACCATAGATCGATTAATAATGTAGCACGTGAAATTCAATCAATGACTGTTTACAAAGAACCTTATGTCGCTCAAGAAAAATACTACATTAACTTTGGATGCACATTACCGTGGAAGTTACTGTGTTAGTATCTGCTCGGTTACCATGGAAGTATAATAAGGAGAGATAGCGCTACAGACTCACGTTCTACGTTGCTTTGGAGCCGGCCCCAAAAATTTAGCAGACTCCAGTTTAGGATTGCTTCTTGTTCTTAAATTCTATCGTATGCGCATAACTGTTGTAAACAGAAAATGTCAAATGCTTTCATGAATAGCACAGCGTCTGGAAGGTAATTTTGCTGATCGTAAATGCGTATTTGACCCAGTAATATGACGGATTTCACGCCGCTAATACGTTCTAGTAACCAACAAGACAAGAGTGTGATGTGAAGAAACTGCTTTCGTAATACAGCGTTTTCATTAAAATGGGCTGACGAAACTGATTTTGGGTCTATATTCTCTTCGGGAAAACGATGAGGACACAGTATGATCTGTTTTCAGTATTTCCTTCTCACACCTTTCGTCTCCCAGTTGTGCCGATAGGAAAACTAAAGTCAAATAAATAAAATAAAATCGCTACGGTAAAACTAAACAGCACCAACAAAATTCATGTGTATAAAAGATTCCTTTGCACCTTAGAGTATCATTAGAATGATTAGTACAACAGTAAATGACGCAAGCTGGCACTTTTTTTATCACAACAGCTCCACCAGAAGTTAATTTTTGGGGAACCAGCACGATGGACGTCGGCTTCAAATTTTTGACGTAATTAAAACTCCCAGTTAGCCAACTCTATGTTCTTTAAACGTAAGGTAGCATATTGTAAAGCTAATATTTCTTTAATGTCACTGTAAGACGCCATATTGTCACTCTTGCATGTTCCTCAGAGTAAATTCCAGAGTTTCTGGTGATGCTGTTGTTACATTAAAGAGCGAAATTGGTTAGTAAGACATACAGAGAGCGACTTCTGGCTGTCCTGAAAAACGTTATTCGCTGAACATTACTCCTATGAATGGCCCAGAGTATAAAATTGTTCCCTGCAAAAAATATGCTCCAGTTGTCGATTTCACCTCCTCAGATGTTTAAGAAATTAAGTCTTCTGACCATGATGCTAAATACGAGGGTGGTTTGAAAAGTTCTAGGAACAGAACAGGAAAAAAGTACTTACATCACTGAAACTTTTTCTATTTTTCAGTGTAGTCCTATTGTAGATTAATGCACTTGGTCCAACGATGTTCCAGTCCCTCGATTCCATCTCAGAAATGAGTTTCCTCCAGGCCTGCAAAATAGTTGTTAACTCAGGCTATCTGTTCTTCGTTTGAACTGAATGTTCGTCCACCAAGAAAAATTTCCTATTTTGGGAAGAGATGGAAGTCTGACGGAGCCTATTAGATGGATAAGGCGGGTGTGGAAACAATTCATACTTTAGGTCGTGTAATTCTGCCATGGCACATGTGTTCAAGCGTGCATCGTCTTGATGGAAGATGACTTTCATTCTTGCTAAACCTGGACTTCTTTCGCGAATCTTCTGTTGCACTTTGTCGAGGAGGTTAGCATAGTATTCTCCAGTAATTGTTTGAGATAATCTATAATCAGAATCCCCTTCGCATCCCAGAACACTGATGCCATGACCTTTCCCGCCGAAGTATTTTTTTTTTTTTTTTTTTTTTTTTTTTTTTTTTTTTTTTTTTTGGGTAGCGGAGAGTCTCCATGTTTCCACTGCTTTGACTGTTGTTTTGTCTCTGAGGTACAGTAGTGCACCCAAGTGTCATCTGTGGTCACAAACCGACACAAAAAATCTTGTTCGTTTCTCCTAAAAAGTGCCAAACAGTATTCCGATATGTTCATTCTCATACGTTTTTGATCCAGCGTCAAGAGTCGCGGCACCCATCTTGCAGATAATTGTTTCATTTCTAATTCTTCAGTTACAATGTGATATACACTTTTAAAAATTTTTGTATTATTCTGATTAATTGTCCAGTCATCAACAATTCAATGTCGTTGCTGACGGGCCCAGGCGAGGCGTAAAGCTTTGTGTCGTGCAGTCATCAAGAGGACACGAGTGGGCCTTCTACTCCGAAAGCCGATACCAATGATGTTTCGTTGAATGGTTCGCACGTTGACACTTGTTGATGACCCAGCACTGCAAGAATTTGGAGAAGGGTTTCGCTTTCGTCACGTTGAACGATTCTCGTCAATTGTCGCTGGCGCCGTTCTTGCGGGATCTTTTCCCGGTCGCATCGATGTCGCAAATTTAATGTGTTACCGGATTCGTAATGCTCACGGTACACTCGTGAAATGGTCTTACGAGAAAGTCCCCACTTCATCACTACCTCGGAGTTGCTGTGGCCCATCTCTCGTGCGCTGACTATTGTACCACGTTCAGTCTCACTTAAATCTGAATAACCTGCCATTGTAGCATCAATAACCGATCTACAACTTGTTGTCTTGCATAGGCGTTGACGAACGCAGCGCCGTATTCTGCCTGTTTACATATCTCTGTACTTGAATAAGCATTCCTGTACCAGTTTCTTTTGCGCTTCAGTGTAGAAACATTTAGTATATATTTCGTTTATGAATGCTAAAGACTATGACATGGATGTGAACAGCAGAAGCCAACATGTAATCCCTGGCTGCTGTCAAAAAATCGTACATAAGATTATCGCTCTGGGTTCTGAACGTTTTGCTCTCTCTTGTTGTGGTCTGGTCGTTTTGTTCGCTTGATGTGACGTACTCGATGAGAGAAATAGCGAATTGCTGCATTCAGGTCTGCTATTTTGTTAAATTTGATTTATTCTGATATAGACACTTAGTAGTTAAAATTGGTAATATTGCCGGCGGCGGTGGCCGAGCGGTACTGGGCGCTACAGTCCGGAACCGCGAGACCGCTACGGTCGCAGGTTCGAATCCTGCCTCGGGCATGGATGTGTGTGATGTCCTTAGGTTAGTTAGGTTTTAGTAGTTCTAAGTTCTAGGGGACTGATGACCTCAGATGTTAAGTCCCATAGTGCTCAGAGCCATTTGAACCATTTTTGGTTTAATGTTTTCATTTACAGAAATGTAATTCCGATTTACCAAATTCTTGAGTTTTCAGCATTTTTTGCGCATGCTGCTGTGAAAATTTTAATTTTCAGTAATTATTTGCGAAATAGCACAACCGAAAGGACACAGACAGTTACGATTTCTCAGGCCTTCTTCGATCTGACTGTCAGAAATATTTTTCTACAAAAAATGGTTCAAGTGGCTCTGAGCACTATGGGACTTAAAAACGTCTGAAGTCATTAGTCCCCTAAAACTTAGAACTACTTAAACCTAAGGACATCACACACATCCATGCCCGAGGCAGGATTTGAACCTGCGACCATAGCGGTCTCGCGGTTCCAGACTGAAGCGTCTAGAACCGCTCGGCCACTCCTGTCGGCTTTCTACACAAGGTATAGTACTGATGTAATTAAAAATTCCAAAATCGATAATGGCTTGGCTCAAGGCTTATGGTAAATTAATTAATTCTTAGTTTATGCTGGTGTAAAAGCGAAACATATTCAAACCTTAACAACGTCACTGATTTATGGGCGATATTTTGCAGTACTGAAACCGTGTTTCTGTGGCCTCTAATCTAAACACTATGCGCACATAGGGACAGACACTTAACGTCGCGAGGATGTTTCTCTTGCATAGGCAGTCTAAATTATTTTCATTTGCATCAGAATAGTTATAAAGACCTAAGCTCCAATTACCTTCAACACATAAAGTACTGAGGACAGAAGTGTATAGATATTATTTCTGTGGCCTACGAGTAATGCAAAAGTGTACTAACAAGAACCCATGCAATTACTTTCATGTTTATAGAAGAGGTATTAAACTTTCTGAACTTAAAGAACGTCCAAATTTTGAAAATTTATAACACACACCACTTACAAAAACATTTTGTGTCCATACCAATAATAATTTCTCCTTACAAGAAACTTACATAACTAACCAAAAAATAGTAATATTTTCCCGTAAGATGCTACAGACAGATAACATAACAGAGGTAACTTAAAAGGCGTAGGATTTTAATGTAGGTGGCCACATACTGTTTCTAGATTTTAAAAAGGCGGTAGCGTACCAGGACAGAAACTTGGAAATATAATGATGGAAGTTCAAATACCCTTCAATGTTAATCAGATTAGTTAAAATGCGTGTAGACGAAACTTTATGTTGAATAAACACACCGACAGGAGGAACTGGAACCTTTAAGGTGTACACAGCACTCAGGCAAGGGGACGTCGTTTCACCTGTTTCATTTTTTTTTTTTTGGGTCATCAGTCTGCTGACTGGTTTGATGCAGCCCGCCACAAATTCCTTTCCTGTGCTAACCTCTTCATCTCAGAGTAGCACTTGCAACCTGCGTCCTCAATTATTTGCTTGACGTATTCCAATCTCTGTCTTCCTCTGCAGTTTTTGCCCTCTACAGCTCCCTCTAGTACCATGGAAGTCATTCCCTCGTGTCTTAGCAGATTTCCTATCATCCTGTCCCTTCTCCTTATCAGTGTTTTCCACATATTCCTTTCCTCTCCGATTCTGCATAGAACCTCCTCATTCCTTACCTTATCAGTCCACCAAATTTTCAACATTCGTCTATAGCACCACATCTCAAATGCTTCGATTCTCTTCTGTTCCGGTTTTCCCACAGTCCATGTTTCACTACCATACTCCAGACGGACATCCTCAGAAATTTCTTCCTCAAATTAAGGCCGGTATTTGATATTAATACACTTCTCTTGGCCAGAAATGCCTTTCTTGCCATAGCGAGTCTGCTTTTGATGTCCTCCTTGCTTCGTCCGTCAATGGTTATTTTACTGCCTAGGTAGCAGAATTCCTTAACTTCACTGACTTCGTTACCATCAATCCTGATGTTAAGTTTCTCGCTGTTCTCATTTCTACTACTTCTCATTACCTTCGTCTTTCTCCGATTTACTCTCAAACCATACTGTGTACTCATTAGACTGTTCATTCCTTTCAGAAGATCATTTAATTCTTCTTCACTCTCATTCAGGATAGCAATGTCATCAGCGAATCGTATCATCGATATCCTTTCACCTTGTATTTTAATTCCGCTCCTGAACCTTTCTTTTATTTCCATCATTGCTTCCTCGATGTACAGATTGAAGAGTAGGGGCGAAAGGCTACAGCCTTGTCTTACTCCCTTCTTAATACGAGCACTTCGTTCTTGATCGTCCACTCTTACTATTCACTCTTGGTTGTTGTACATAATGTAATGACCCGTCTCTCCCTATAGCTTACCCCAACTTTTTTCAGAATCTTGAAGAGCTTGCACCATTTTATATTGTCGAACACTTTTTCCAGGTCGACAAATCCTATGAACGTGTCTTGATTTTTCTTTAGCCTTGCTTCAATTATTAGCCGTAACGTCAGAATTGCCTCTCTCGTGCCTTTACTTTTCCTAAAGCCAAACTGGTCGTCACCTAGCGCATTCTCAATTTTCTTTTCCATTCTTCTGTACATTATTCTTGTAAACAGCTTCGATGCATGAGCTGTTAAGCTGACTGTGCAATAATTCTCGCACTTGTCAGCTCTTGCCGTCTTCGGATTTGTGTGGATGATGCTTTTCCGAAAGTCAGATGGTATGTCGCCAGACTCATATATTCTACACACCAAAGTGAATAGTCGTTTTGTTGCCACTTCTCCTAATGATTTTAGAAATTCTGATGGAATGTTATCTATCCCTTCTGCATTTGACCTTAAGTCCTCCAAAGCTCTTTTAAATTCCGATTCTAATACTGGATCCCCTATCTCTTCTAAATCGACTCCTGTTTCTTCTTCTATCACATCAGACAAATCTTGACCCTCATAGAGGCTTTCAATGTATTCTTTCCACCTACCTGCTCTCTCCTCTGCATTTAGCAGTGGAGTTCGCGTTGCACTCTTAATGTTACCACCGTTGCTTTTAATGTCACCAAAGGTTGTTTTGACTTTCCTGTATGCTGAGCCTGTCCTTCCGACAATCATATCTTTTTCGATGTCTTCACATTTTTCCTGCAGCCATTTGGTCTTAGCTTCCCTGCACTTCCTATTTATTTCATTCCTCAGCGACTTGTATTTCTGTATTCCTGATTTTCCCGGAATATGTTTGTAAATCCTCCTTTCATCAATCAACTAAAGTATTTCTTCTGTTACCCATGGTTTCTTCGCAGCTACCTTCTTTGTACCTATGTTTTCCTTCCCAACTTCTGTGATGGCCCTTTTTAGAGACGTCCATTCCTCTTCAACTGTGCTGCCTACTGCGCTATTCCTTATTGCTATATCTATAGCGTTAGAGAACTTCAAACGTATCTCGTCATTCCTTAGTACTTCCGTATCCCACTTCTTTGCGTATTGATTCTTCCTGACTAATGTCTTGAACTTCAGCCTACACTTCAGCACTACTATATTGTGATCTGAGTCTATATCTGCTCCTGGGTACGCCTTGCAATCCAGTATCTGATTTCGGAATCTCTGTCTGACTATGATGTAATCTAATTGAAATCTTCCCGTATCTCCCGGCCTTTTCCAAGTATACCTCCTCCTCTTGTGATTCTTCTACTCCTTCCCCTACAACTGCATTCCAGTCGCCCATGACTATTAGATTTTCGTCCCCCTTTACATACTGTATTACCCTTTCAATATCCTCATACACTTTCTCTATCTGTTCATATTCAGCTTGCGACGTTGGCATGTATACCTGAACTATCGTTATCGGTGATGGTCTGCTATCGATTCTGATTAGAACAACCCGGTCACTGAACTGTTCACCGTAACAGACCCTCTGCCCTACCTTCCCATTCATAACGAATCCTACACCTGTTATACCATTTTCTGCTGCTGTTGATATTACCCGATACCCATCTGAACAGAAATCCTGGTCTTCCTTCCACTTATAATATAATAAAATGATAATATAATAGGATAGGGAATGAATGATAATAAAATGTTGGAATGTGTGGCTTTTTTAAAATGGATGAATTAAAGAGATTAGTTCTTTGGCATGAAGGACAAGCACAATAAGCTAGGGATTGCCTGTAACGGGAAAGGAATCATTTTAGTTTATATTTATATAAATAAATCGTCTTCATAGTATTTTATGAGTACCAATTATTAATATTATGTCCGATCGCCGTCTCCTTGACTGTGGCCGTGTTGTTATGTTCGGATCTTCGTAAATTTTCCGAAGTACACAGGTGGGCTTCCGTTCTTCTTATTGCATTACTACTTGAAATAATAATAACTCTCATAAATATTCTGTTAATAAAACACTATATTTCTGTTCGATGCACATGAAAAATACACACAATGGCGGTCTGCAATTACTCGCTAAAAAATGGCGGTTCTCATTCGTTCACTCACTGAACGAAACCTTCCTTTTAACAACTCGTGCAAGAACAAAAACTGCTCTGTCTTTTAACTTCTGAAAGTCAAAAATACCTGACGGTAGGCACAGGCTCTACCCTGGGCTACTACCACCTCATCTTTTCTCTTTGCTTTTAAAGAGGATGAAAACATAAAAGTAAGAAATGCAAAAGGTATATCACACACTTCACTTCACTGACTCCTACTATATCTAGATTGAGCCTTTGCTTTTCTCTTTTCAGATTTTCTAGTTTCCCTACCACGTTCAAGCTTCTGACATTCCACGCCCCGACTCGTAGAACATTATCCTTTCGTTGATTTTTCTCATGGTAACCTCCCCCTTGGCAGTCCCCTCCCGGAGATCCGAATGGGGGACTATTCCGGAATCTTTTGCCAATGGAGAGATCATCATGACACTTCTTCAACTACAGGCCACATGTCCTGTGGATACGCGTTACGTGTCTTTAATGCAGTGGTTTCCATTGCCTTCTGCATCCTCATGTCGTTGATCATTGCTGATTCTTCGGCCTTTAGGGGCAATTTCCCACCCCTAGGACAAGAGAGTGCCCTGAACCTCTATCCGCTCCTCCTCCCTCTTCGACAAGGCCGTTGGCAGAATGATGCTCCTCTTATGCCGGAAGTCTTCGGCCGCCAATGCTGATTATTTATCAAAATGTAGACTGTGGCGGGGATCGAACCCGGGACCGAAGACGTTTTGATTATGAATCAAAGACGCTACCCCTAGACCAAGGGTACACTTTGTATTAGAGAAGATACACTATTAATCAAAAGTATCCGGACACCTCGCTGAAAATGACTTACAAGTTCGTGACGCCCTCGATCGAGAATCCTGGAATTCAGTATGGTGTTGGCCCACCCATAGCGTTGCTAGCTTCACTATCGCAGGCATATGTTCAGACAGGTGCTGGAAGTTTTCTTGGGGAATGGCTTCCCATTCTTCACGGAGTGCTGCACTGAGCAGAGGTATAGATGTCGGTCGGTGAGGCCTGGCACCAAGTCGGCGTTGCAAAACTTCCCAAAGGTGTTCCACAGTATTCGGTCAGGACTACTCTGTGCAGGCTAGTCCATTACAGGGATGTTATTCTTCTGTAACCATTCCACCACAGGCCGTGCATTATGAGTAGGTGCTCGATCGTGTTGAAAGATGCAATCGCCATCCCCGAATAGCTCTTCAACAGTGGGAAGCAAGAAGGTGCTTAAAACATCAATGTAGGCCTAAGCTGTGATAGTGCCATGCAAAATAACAAGGAGTTCAAGCCCCCTCCATGAAATACGACCACAATAACACCGTCTCCGAATTTTTCTGTTGCCACTACACACGCTGGCATATGACGTCAACGGGGCATTCGCCATACCCACACCCTGCCATCGGATCGCCACATTGTGTACCGTGATTCGTTACTCCACACAACGTTTTTCCATCGTTCACTCGTCCAATGTTTACGCTCCTTACACCAAGCAAGGCGTCGTTTGTCATTTATCGGCGTGATGTGTGGCTAATGAGTAGCCGCTCGACCATGAACTATAAATTTTCTCACCTCCCGACTTGCTGTCATATTACTTGCAGTGGACCCTGATGCAGTTTGGAATTCCTGTCTAATGATCTGGACAGATGTCTGCCTATCACCAATTACGATCCTCTTCAACTGTCGGCGGTCTCTGTCAGTCAACAGACGAGGTCAGCCTGTACGCTTTTGCGCTGCACGTGTCCCTTCACGTTTCCACTTCACTATCCCATCGGAAACAGTGGATCTAGGGATGTTTAGGAGTGGAAATCTCCTAGTACAGACGTATGACACAAGTGACACCCAAACACCTGGCGACGTTCGAAGTCTGCGAGTTACGCGGAGCTCCCCGTTCTGATCTCTCACGATGCCTAATGACTACTGAGGTCGCTGATATGGAGTACCTGGCAGCACAATGTACTTAATATGAAAATTGTATGTTTTTGGGAGTGTCAGAATACCTTTGATCACATAATGTATGTCGAAAATTTACTAAAACTAATTCACAAGGCATACTACAGTCTGTCAGTTCCGCGGAGAGCCCCGTTCTGCTCTCTCACGATGTCTAATGACTACTGAGGTCTCTGACATGGAGTACCTGGCAGTAGGTGGCAGCACAATGCACTTAATATGAAAATTGTATGGTTTTGGGAGTGTCCGGATACTTTTGATCACATAATGTATGTCGAAAATTTACTAAAACTAATTCACTAGGCATACTACAGCAGAGACTGACCATTAGTAGACATGCGTACATATGTGATGTAGCATTAAGAAGTATTGACAAAACAGATGACGTAGCATTAACAAATAGTTGCAAAACAGAAGTAATCAGAATAATGCAAAAATTTTACAAAGTCGCTGAGAAACGAGGACTGAATGAAGAGAAGGTCATTAATAAGAAAGTGATTAACCTTTGGCTATACTCAGATTCACTTTCAAGTACTTAGGGAGTGTCTTTAGTAACAACAACAGAACGGTCACAGAAGCAGATGCCTGTCTAGCAACAACGAACAAAAAACTTTTAAACTATAGTAATATCTTCAGTGAAAGATAAAGTTAGCACTAAGTTCAAAATTCGTTTCTATCAATCGACTCTTATACTGGTAACATTATATGGATGTAAACCATTTATATTTACGAGGTGGAAAAACGGTTAATATTCGAAAGAAAAATGCTAATGAAATTTATTGGATATATATTTTATGAAAATAACGTGGAATGGTGAATAAGAGAAATCTGAAGAACTACGAGAGACGTAGAAACATCGTAATATCGTCGAACGGCTGAAGCAGGGAAGATTGATCTATTCTGTTCACACAGCAAGACTGACGGAGAGTACGATGAACATTCTGCAGGCCAGTAGACTGAAGTAGAGGAAGACAAAGGCCCAGAAGTGGATGGTGAGATAACATCCGGGAGGACACAGCTAGGATGAATACAAAATCCAAAGGGACAAACAGTGCACTCGACCGAAACAAGTGGAAGAGCATCGTAAAGCAGGCGTGTAGGCCATGTAGCTCTTGCCGTAAGTAATGTATACAAGGTGTTACAAAAAGGTACGGCCAAACTTTCAGGAATAATACCTCACACACAAATAAAGAAAAGATGTTATGTGGACATGTGTCCGGAAACGCTTAATTTCCATGTTAGAGCTCATTTTTGTTTCGTCAGTATGTACTGTACTTCCTCGATTCACCGCCAGTTGGCCCAATTGAAGGAAGGTAATGTTGACTTCGGTGCTTGTGTTGACATGCGACTCATTGCTCTACAGTACTAGCAGCAAGCACATCAGTACGTAGCATCAACAGGTTAGTGTTCATCACGAACTTGGTTTTGCAGTGAGTGCAATGTTTACAAATGCGGAGTTGGAAGATGCCCATTTGATGTATGGATTAGCACGGGGCAAGAGCCGTAGCACGGTACGTTTGTATCGAGACAGATTTCCAGAACAAAGGTGTCCCGACAGGAAGACGTTCGAAGCAACTGATCGGCGTCTTAGGGAGCACGGAACATTCCAGCCCATGACTCGCGACTGAGGAAGACCTAGAACGACGAGGGCACCTGCAATGGACGAGGCAGTTCTTCGTGCAGTTGACGATAACCCTAATGTCAGCGTCAGAGAAGTTGCTGCTGTACAAGGTAACGTTGACCACATCACTATACAGAGAGTTCTACGGGAGAACCAGTTGTTTCCGTACCATGTACAGTGTGTGCAGGCACTATCAGCAGCTGATTGGCCTCCACGGGTACACTTCTACGAATGGTTCATCCAAAAAGTTGCCAATCCTCATTTCAGTGCAAATGTTCTCTTTACGTATGAGGCTTCATTCCAACGTGATCAAAGTGTAAATTTTCACATGTGTGGGCTGACGAGAATCCGCACGCAATTGTGCAATCACGTCATCAACACAGATTTTCTGTGAACGTTTGGGCAGGCATTGTCGGTGATGTCTTGATTGGGCCCCATGTTCTTCCACCTACGCTCAGTGGAGCACGTTATCATGATTTCATACGGGATACTCTACCTGTGCTGCTAGAACATGTGCCTTTACAAGTACGACACAAAATGTGGTTCATGCACGATGGAGCCCCTACACATTTCAGTCGAAGTGTTCGTACGCTTCTCGACAACAGATTCGGTGACCGATGGATTGGTAGAGGCGGACCAATTCCATGGCCTCCACGCTCTCCTGACCTCAACCTTCTTGACTTTCATTTATGGGTGCATTTGAAAGCTCTTGTCTACGCGACCCCGATACCAAATGTAGAGACTCTTCGTGCTCGTATTGTGGAAGGCTGTGATACAATACGCCATTCTGCAGGGCTGCATCAGCGCATCAGAGATTCCATGCGGCGGAGGGTGGTTGCATGTATCCTCGCTATCGGAGGACATTTTGAACATTTCCTGTAACAAAGTGTTTGAAGTCACCCTGGTACGTTCTGTTGCTGTGTGTTTCCATTCCATGATTAATGTGATGTCAAGAGAAATAATAAAATGAGCTGGGATTTCAGTGTTTTTCAAGACTGCAGATATGTACCTAGAAGTAAGCAAAAATTTAATTACGAACTTTATTTTATCGAGGTAATTACTTAAACATTCTAACTACCCAGCGGATAAATCGCTGTTCCAGTTGTGGAGTTGTCAAGCAGTGTACTTAGGGGTCGCCGTAACGAAGGCGCACGCGACAGCTCAGCGGAGATTAGCAGTGCAGTGCTGAGCCGTTTCCCGCTCCTCTGCGGAGCGAAAGTGCTACCACGCTTGCCTCCAGTCAACTGGCCGCAGATGGCTATCCCTGGATACGGCCGGCGAGGGCGGGGTCACGGAGGGCGACGCGGACCGAGTAAATCAGGCACAACTGGAGGCTGGAGCCGGCGTCTCCAGGCCGCTGGAGGAGGCGTGGCCGCATCATTACGGGCAGCAGAGTCCGGTGAAGGGCGGGATGCGGGCGGTGGGGGTCGCCCGCCACTCACTATATATACCGGCCGACGAGCCGGACGCTGGCATCAGTCCCTGCGGCGTCTTCCAACTCACCTCCAGCTCAACCAAGCACCACCGCCTCCACCATGAAGGTCCTGGTAAGTGCGCCTCACTCCGACCAACAGCTGGGCTCCACTGGTAATCCCCCAGGAGCTCGGAGATTCAGTATTCACAGAAGGATACCACAGGGTTCCATTCAGGGGCCTGCATAACTACACATGCTACGTCCTTTTCTACTAAACTCTATCTAGATTCCAATTAACCACAGTGAACATTTTTACACTGTGAGAGATGTCACTATGGGAAACCATAGGGGTTATTTTCTATCACTAATGTGAGATATTTACTTTTCTGTGATTCCCAATGACATGTCCATTACTGGGAACAACTACATTCTTGGTAACATCCCTGAACTCATGGTTACTTGTGGCCTCTGAGTCTCAGAAAGGCACCACAGGGAGTTCCATCACATGTTCTGCGATGCATTATAATCCTTTTCTTTTACAAGGCACCTGCAACTATCCAAATTCAGCACGTGAGTCAATAAAGGAAAATTACTTTGCAGTACCTGTGGCTCCAGACTCTCACAGCTTTTGAACTCACACAAGGGCACCACAGGCCTTCTTTCCCCTACGCCCAGTATCTACTTTTATTACACTACTTCTGTGGACATGAAGCTTGTCAGTTCTTAAAAAAGGATACCACCAGGCTTTATTTCTGATCTTAGTTAATATTTTACTGACACTATAGCCCAGTTCCCTCTTGTTCCTTGGGTGCACAGAAGGGAAAAACCACTATGCAACATGTCTGCCATCCCACTTTTTATGCTGTTACTTAGGCCTTCATTTTGTGTTTTATTAATTTTACTTTTGTTGTTTTTCTGGTTTCTATCTCTCTTAGATAATTGGTAATCCTACAGTTTTTATTACTACTGAGCTGTGTGACAAGACCTCAGAAACGAATACCAATATAGCTTCCAGAAACACGTACTGTAGAGCTCCATACTATGCCTGCACATCAACGTCTTCTTATATGTGCTACACACAACTTTCGTACTTCCCTTGTCCGATTCCTGCATCTTACCATCGTCACTGGTGTGTATCACACAGGAAAGTTACTGAGAGCAGTAGAACACTCTATCCACTGTCTCTCATCTCGAAACTCTCAGGCTACGAGTTTCCAAATTTAGCACATGGCTTGCTGTAACTTCCCTTCAAATGTGATTTCCACTTAGTACCCCTACGCAACTAACCAAAATTTTCTTAACAGTCAATGCTGCCAAATGGTACCGCTGCACCACTGTATAAGTCTACAGAATACTTGCTGCTGCAGCAGATATCCAAAGGCCTACATAATAAGGGGCGTAAGGGAAGCTCTTTTGTCATTCTAGGAGCTGAAGAAGTACTATGAAGCGAGATGGGGCAAAGGGTAATGGAAAGAAGATAGTATATTTTTGGGCATATCTGACATACATGAGGTTTTTGTAGGGGATGTTTGGATCATCAAGTAGTCCCAAGTGACAAGGTCTGTAATGTGATGACCTACAGTTCTAATAACTGGCACCATTAAGCGTTTTCGTAGTCAGCCCTCGAACAATCTATGAAGGACACTGCGTCTCAACGGTCTCGTAGGGTGTGAATTCCCCGTTCAGTACCACAGGGCTCTAGTTTTGGCCCTAAGTAATTTGTACATAAATCTGGTCTGCAGTTGTCATGACTCTTCCTGTGTCACATGCCATAAAAATGATACAAATGGCTCTACGCACTATGGGACTTAACATCTGAGGTCATCAGTCTCCTAGCCTTAGAACTACTTAAACCTAACTAACCTAAGGACATCACACACGTCCATGCCCGTGGCATGCCATACCAATTTATATTTCCGAGAGCAAGGTGTGTCTACATCTTACAGGGGTATACAGAATCTGGTGCAATCTTTCTGCAAATGGCCACGTCTTGTACCATTTATTAGCTATTCCGAGCTCCTGCAAAGAATAATCTCCACTCAGTGCCTGTAGGTCACAAAAAAATTGCAACCAAACAATTCTGTAACGCGACGCTACATACTTCTGAGGGTAATTAGGGAACTTAATGATAAGTGTGGTAATTTATTTTTGTTATTACTGCAATTTAAGGACGTATGCAAGCTCCATTTCGTTAAAATGATTCTACAGATCAATATAAACTGTACTATCCGTCTTCATATGATGTGGTATTTAAAAAGTGTAAATTAGTTGCCACTTGGGATGTTATTCTCGCCGTGTACAGTAAAAATTAACAGGGGCGTTGCGACTGTATGTGTTCTCCCGTCCACAGAAGGGGGGATAGAACAAGCTGCTGTTTTCTGAGCGAACGTGGCTAAACGGAGCAGCGTAACTGTGAGCAAATCGTTACACGTGCGGAAAGCAGGCCGCCTGCCGCTTAACGAATTTGCGCTGCTACAGGGAGCGGTACGCCGGGGAACCAAAACTCAGCTCTCGCCGAAGAAAATTGCTTGCGGCCAAGTTTTGGGCGCGGCGACATCCATCGAACGGCGAGCTGTCGGAGCTGCCGCTGAGAGCCCTTCAACTTGGCCTTTCCGCTCCACGTGTGTTTACGCGTCACATAAAACCCGGCAGTGGCGAGTTTTCGGACCAATGGTGCGTGAACGACGGAACCAACGAGGCGCAGCAAATGCACCGCCAGTCACCTTACGCCGCGGCGCTCCACCTTCTTGCGGACGCTCTGGCACGCTCAGTCGGTCATCCGCTGAGCTCCGACGACACCATCTCACCAGCAGACGTTCCTATTTGGGGGCTATTAGGACGCTTCTGCTGACAGATTCTGCGGCCCCCCGATAAACGGAGACACTGGAAGAGTAGTGAGCAACTACGGACAAAGCTGTAACCCAGTGAAAAGGATATTTTTTGGGTCATCACTCCTTTGACTGGTTTGATGCAGCCCACCACAGATTCCAGTCTTGCGCCAAGTAGTTCAGATTAGCACTTGAATCCTAGGTCCATGGTCACCTGTAGGAAATGCTGCAGTGCCGTTCCCCAGCGATTTTATTCTCTACAGCTGTATTAACTACCGAGCACGTTATTCCGTGATATCTTAGTACCCATCAACCTATCCCTTTTTCGTTCCATGTTTTTCCGTATGTTCCTCTCCTCGTCGATTCTGGGAAGAATCCACTTACTGCTTATCAGTCCAACTAATTTTCAAAATCCTTCTATAGGTCCAAACCAAACGTTTCCACACTGGACTCGCATTCGGGAGGACGACGGTTCAATCCCGCGTCCGGCCATCCTGATTTAGGTTTTCAGTGATTTGCCTAAATCGCTCCAGGCAAATGCTGGGATGGTTCCTTTCAAAGGGCACGGCCGACTTCCTTCCCCGTCCTTTCCTAATCCGATGACACCGATGACCTAGCTGTCTGGTCTCCTTCCCCAAAACAACCCAACCCAAACGTTTCCTTTAACTTTTTCTCCGGTTTGGAAACAGTGCATGATTTACTAATCTATAAGAATTAGTCAAATGAAAACTGTTTATTATTTCGAAAGTAACTGCCACAACTGTTAACACATTTATCTCACTGTGAGACAAGACGGTCATGCAAAAATGTTTGCATTTGCCACCTGAACCACGATTGAACCCAGGCGTGCGAAGCAGTTCGACGACCACCGAATGTCTTTCTACAGGTCTCCAAAAATATGGAACCGCATGGAGACAGTACGAAACTATATGGAGAAAGTGAAGGGCTTCCCAGCGAAAATTCTGTAGCAAACTCGAAACAACCTTGGCCACTTCTGGACCCGTCCACGCTTTTTCGACAATGTTCCAGAAGTTTCCCTTACACGTCCTCATTATCCCGGTGTTTCCCCATGGCATTCAAATTACAATTATTATTCATTTTATTTCTTTCATGCCCTTAGATCTGGCATGTCACAATACCCATGGATACTATAGGTCGACTCCTACCAAGTTACGATCTTATGCAGTATCTTCAATCTGCTAATGACCCAAAAGAGCAATGACTAATGGAAAGAAGTACGTTAGAGTGGACTGCGAATGTTCGACATAACGCAAGTATTGTACATCTAAGAAGGGTAGTAACTCATCTGATTTTCCCAGAACACAGAAACGACTGATCACATGGGGTCGACAGCACTGTAGTGTTGCTCGACGTGTTGTATCGAAGAAAAAACGACTGTCTATTTTCCTCCGTACGAGCCGTCTTATCTTATTATCTTCTCGCCAAGGACCTTCCCGCAGTGGTAACTCCGGTTCCCGTCAGATCACCAAAGTTAAGCGCTGTCTTGCTTGTCTAGCACTTGGGTGGGTGACTGTCCGCTGTTGGCAGGCAGTATGTACAGAGGAGCTAATTGAGTGCGAAATAGCGGCTCCGATTGCGGAAACTGACAACGGCCGGGAGGGTGGTGTGCTGATCTCACGCTCCTCCATATCCGCAACCAGTGACGCCTGTGGTCTGAGCATAACACGGCGGTCGGTAGGTGCCGCTGGGTCTTGCGAGACCTATTCTGGCAAAGTTCAGAGTTTTTGTAATCTCCGTGGTGTTAAGCGAAATGAACGGTGGCGGCAGTGGAACCGTTGCGGTCATCTTCAAATGCCGGTTCTCCAAATTTTCTTTGTAATATTCTTCGAAAAGAATGTCGCCTTTCTGCCAGAGATTCCCATTTGAGTTTCCAAAGAATCTCCTTAATAGTTGCATGTTGTTCGAACATACTGGTAAGAAATGAAGCAGCCCACCCCTGAAATATTTCGACGTCTTCCTTCAGTCCGACCTGATGTGGATCCCAAATACTCGAGCAGTAGTGAAGAATGGGTCGGACTAGTGTTCTACAGATGAACCACACTTTTTCGAAATTCTGCCAATGAACTGTATTGAAAGATACCGCAATTGTACGATATTGGCAGTACGAAAGTATAATGGAGATGCTCGTTGAAATTACATGGGAATATTTGGAAGAAATGCTAAGCTGAAACTTCCTGGCAAATTAAAACTATGTGCCGGACCGAGACTCGAACTCGGGACCTTTGCCTTTCGCGGGCAGGTGCTCTACCATCGAGGTACTGGCAGAAGTAAAGCTGTGAGGACGGGGCGTGAGTCCTGCTTGAGTAGCTCAGTTGGTAGAGCACTTGGCAGCGAAAGGCAAAGGTCCCGAGTTCGAGTCTCGGTCCGGCACACAGTTTTAATTTGCCAGGAAGCTTCATATCAGAGCACAATCCGCTGCAGAGTGAAAATCACATTCTGGAAATACTAGACTGTTGTCACGGACAACCTCTACTTGAGGTAGAATTCGCCGGCCGGTGAGGCCGAGCGGTTCTAGGCGCTTCAGTTTGGAACCGCGCGACCGCTGCGGTCGCAGGTTCGAATCCTGCCTCGGGCATGGATGTGTGTGATGTCCTTAGGTTAGTTAGGTTTAAGTAGTTCTAAGTTCTAGGGGACTGATGACCTCAGATGTTAAGTCCCATAGTGCTCAGAACCATTTGAACCATTTGAGGTAGAATTTACGACAGTTTTGTGCTACTGTATGTCGCTTACCGGCTGCTTAAGTGTACGTGGTCCGTTTAGCTCTGTACAGTAGAAGAAATACGTTCCTGACGCCCCATATTCAGGTCGGCCGTATCTGATCCAGGGCAGGCCATCCTTTGCCTTGTATAGCTCCGTATGGCAGAGGTTGGGGTCCACAAGAAATATGGGCCTCACAACACTAGTCGCCTTTCCTGTAATACACAGCGGTGTGGGATCCGTGCCAGATAGGGTTGATAGAGAAGATCTGACGGAGAGCAGCGCGCTTCGTTACAGGTTCATGTAGTAATCGCGAAAGCGTTACGGAGATGACAGATAAACTCCAGTGGAAGATTCTGCAAAAGAGGCGCTCAGTAGCTCGGTACAGGCTTTTATTGACGTTTCGAGAACATACCTTCACCGAAGAGTCATGCAGTATATTGCTCCCTCCTACGTATATCTCGCGAAGAGACCATGAGGACAAAATCAGAGAGATTAGAGCCCACACAGAGGCATACCGACAATCTTTCTTACCACGAACAAAACGAAACTGGAATAGAAGGGAGAACCAATAGAGGTACTCAAGGTACCCGCCGCCACACACCGTCAGGTGGCTTGCGGAGTATGGATGTAGATGTAGATGTAGAAAGCCCGGCTGCGTGCAGAGTCCATGAGAAACATATATGTCAATGAAAAGGTATCCAGTGGAGATCTTAACTTTGTCTTGTGTTTGCACGTATCTAAAGAATCATGAAACCGGAAATAGTAACTCACTCCCCCCTGGAGATGGCCACTGATGCTCCTGTAGCGTCTTGTGCTGTGACCCGCGCCACAGGGACAGAGGGTAACTGACGTCATACGTTCGCGGTCATTCTGTGTGGCAGTTTACACATGCGGAAGTACTGTCACTGTGGCTCTGAATATCCAACCTAGACACTCCTGACTCGGAAGCACGAATTCTTGTGTAATTTAGAACATCCCGTGGACCCATGTGCCTCATCCCGATAATCGACACGTGCCAAATTCACTCCAGACCCAGCTGTAACAGACTGCTCAGATACCATGTCCACACGATCGCCAGTACATGGCGTATCTGCGGGTAGGTCTCCCCGTGACATTTGAACGCTCCGTATTGGATTTTAATCAGGTGAAGGAGCTTCCTTTGAACAATGGCCATACCACAATGGGGTAGTCTGAAAGTCGTGAGGCAAACCATACAATGAACCAACATGTATCAACTACCTCTTCCTAAGAGACTTACACATTTTTGAGCAAGTCTAACGAACTCAGTATCACTAAACGGCTAAAACGGTCACGCAGTCGCAATTGCAGGTTGCCTCTCTAACACTTTTCAGGCTCAACAAAAATTTGATTCCAGTATTTCATATAATTATTGACCAAATTAGAAAATCTAAAACGCTCTCATAATCTACTAACTAAGACACGTAAAGTAGCGTTAAAGGTTTAACACAGTAAGTCAGGTATTAAAATAAGAAAATGTGCATATGTCTTAAGAAAGCGCAAGTCATGGGGGGAAACTGCGCAGATGATATTTATCCAGTATTTGAGAATGAGGGTACTTCGCCACTTCCAGCAAACTTTCCACTTAATTTCGAACCTTAAATTTACTACATTTTCACTGCTGTGCAGTAAAACTTGAGCACCAGCAAGAGGTTATATTACTTCTTTACTACTGACTCTGCAACATGTTTTCCAGACAGTATCCACCTACACCACAGATTGCACCTGAAAAATTATGCCGTTCTACCACACATAGTTCAGGATATATGGCGTCATATACATAGAAAATGCATGAAAAGCTAGTTTTCCTTAAAATGGCTCGCAAATTACCCACGCTATAACGATCCTGTCTCTGATAATGAGTGCACATTGCAGCTTCCACCAAACATACTTTCAATGTCTTTTATACATGGGAGTCAGATTCTTGAAGGAACGGTTGCAAGGGGGTTGCTGGTCTGCGCTAGCAGCTCTTGAGAAACAGAACACTGAATTATTCGGAAGGGTGATGTGTTAGTGCTACAGCCTCCATTAGACTCCATCAGGATAGTGGCAAATTGACAATTAAGAGAAAGGTAAGGAGATCCCAAATCACCAAAACTATTCTCAGCAATGCTAGAGTGGGTTCTGAAGCCCAAGCCCTTAGAGTGGGAAATCGAAGCAAGTGCACGCTGTAATGGAACGTGAATCATCCCATCTTGCTATTGTAACTGTACCGTTTGCCCGCAGTTCATGTAAATTTCATAAAATCGATGAAAAAATACGCGAAATTTGAGATAGGCCTGAAAAATCAGTTATAATAACTCCACGGTAATGTGCAAAGAACTTGTAGAAAGGTGAAAATGGTTCAACTTGAATTGCCTACAATTTATGCCTAGACAGTAAAAGAAGTAAACAGAAGAAAAAAAAATTGATGTGTAGCAGTTTTAGAACTGAGCTTCTAATACACCTAAAAACGAAGGGCTACCATTAGTACATTTACTAGTTTGGACTAATGGTAGTGAGACGTCGACGTCAAAGGCGAAAATCCGAAGCCTGCCCTGATAGCAGTTTTGAAATCAATCATCTTTCGGTGAGAATTACTTACAAAGTCAGGAAAGAAGCAAATACTTCAGTAAAGGGATTTTAAGGGAAGATATAATTATGACCATATTGAAAATGACAAATGAAGGTGGTAGGGACATGCCACGCGAAGTGGATTCCAAAAATAACAAAAACGCAAAGTGATGAACTAATGATGGACTGGTGGCATTTGAACAATACGTAGGACCGTTGCTGAAATGTACGACTATATCTGAGTATAACGAAATAAAACTAGCCCGAAAAATAATTTATGCACCTCAAGAGAGGCAACCCAACTTGCGCCACCTGCTCCAGATGGGGGTGATGTGAATTGGATTGCCTGCCTTGAGCTCCATAAGATATTTTTGGGGCAAATTTTATTTCAGGCACCCTGTGCGTGACCCACCTTAATGAGAAATACAATGCTGCTTCAGCAGATTATAAGCCACCATTTTATTGTATACTAGCACCAGCTAAAGAGGTTGTGCAGTACTGTTATCCCCGCAATAATTCATTCATCTGTGCAGTGAATTACGAGTTCTTTCAAACACCCCCACCTCATCGCATTAATCTTGGCAAGACTGAAAATTTGCTGCTCAATTTCGTCAACCTACAAATGAAAGGGCTGGACACTTCATTTTTAAGATGACTGCAGAGGGAAGGATGCTGAGGATTGAGATAAGTGATCCTTGAGGCCGAGGCACCAACTCTCGTCGCCCTCTCCATCTTGGGTCATGTGCACCTGTTAGCAGCTAAATGTTCCCTGTTCCATCATGTGCGTACTAACTCCCCGACGATGGCCTATGTATGTTATTAGTGAATTAAATGGAAATTTAATGGATTACATCTGTGCATCTGTAGCAGTGGATTATATAGGTTTGGAAGTCTTTGTACGAAGTGTAGCCATGCATGGAAGTGAAACATGGATGATCAACACTTCAGACAAAAAGAAAGCCTTTGAAATGTGCTGCTACAGAAGAATGCTAAGGATTAGATGAGTAGATCACGTAACTGATGAGGAGGTACTGAACAGAATTGCGGAGGAAAGAAATTGGTTTTACAAGTTGATTAGAAGAAGGGGTTGGTTGACAGGATGCATTCTGAGCCGTTATGGGATCACCAATTCAGTACTGGAGAGAAGTGTGGGTGGTAAACATGGTAGAGGAAGACAAAACAAATAGTAACCAGATTCAGAACGATGTAATTTGCAGCAGTTATTCTGAGATGAAGAGGTTTTCACAGGATAGAGTACTAAGGAGGCGTAGCATGGAGACGTTCATCAAACCAGTCTTCGAAATGAAGGCCACAGCAACGACAACAGCGTCTGTGGTAGTTAAAACAATATTTCTCACTGAATTCGGGATACACGTCAGGGGTGATTACAAAGTTTCCGGCTGAGGGTATTGTTACAGCCTATATGCAAAGAAGCGCGACAACGATGCGGGTATATAAGCACCGGCGTGTAGACAAGAGATTAGTGTGGCATTCATGCCTTTCCGTCATGTGCGCGATAAATGGAGAAATGTGAACTATGGCGACGTTGTTAGCAAATGCGCCCAAATGAGACCAATGTACCGTTACTCTTTTCTTGTCTGGACAAGGGCTGCTGCTGCTTCATGACAATGTAGTTCTCAGTAAGGCAAATGTTATAACGCAGAAGTTACGACAACTCACTTAGGAGACACTCGACCGCCCGACGTACGGTCCTGACCTTCCCCCAAGGGATTAACGCGCATTCTGTTCCTTAAAAAGCACACGTCTTCAAGCCACAAGTGCCCCATCGGGACCATCCGACCGCCGTATCATCCTCAGCTAAGGATGCGGATAGGAGGGGCGTGTGGTCAGCACACCGCTCTCCCGGTCGTTACGATGGTTTTCTTTGACCGGAGCCGCTACTATTCGGTCGAATAGCTCCTCAGTTTACATCACGAGGCTGAGTGCACCCCGAAAAATGGCAACAGCGCATGACGGCCCGGATGGTCACCCATCCAAGTGGCGGCCACGCCCGACAGCGCTTAACTTCGGTGATCCGACGGGAGCCGGTGTATCCACTGCGGCAAGGGCGTTGCCAGTTCCTTATAAAAAGGCCTCGAACTGACGACAAGTCCTGCCGGACGAGGATATCCCTCAGGCATTTACGAACTTCTTTACACAGCAGGAGATGGAGTTTTGCCAAACGAGTGTCTTCAACCTGGCGCTTCCGTGGGATTATGGCCTTCAATGCTCACAGCGATTTAGCCTGCTTTGCATATCAATTCTCGAGTGCACAGCCTTCGAACGGAAACTTTTTGGCCTCCCCTTACACAGCTAAAATTAATTCCCCCATTCCTGCCTAATATTTCAGTTCGGCGGTTTGCAGTGTTCCGCAATTGACGAGAAAGTCAATGGCCGTTGTTTTGCTAGGATCTGTGCCGTGTTAAGATGTCTAGTGCAAGACAGAGTGCGTCCCTAGTGGGTTGTAACTTAGCGGTAAATACGAGCAAAGCGATTCGCGTGGGTAGTTTTACGTTCTATTCTCGAGTGCAGCGCTGCGACGAATGTACAGTGTCTAGTGCTTATTTCCAGCGAGGCGTATCTGTGTCTTAAATCAGGTATGAGGTCGGCCAAGCGTAACTGCAGTAAGAGATTGCATTGCAGAGAGAGGGGGAAAGAGAGAGAGGCAGTTACACACACCCTGCCACCTACACACACACTCACTGAGCAGATGGTAGACAGAATGTGCCTTTCTCTCTGCTCTGTCTCACTGCGTATCGGCAACGGACGCACGCGAGATGTGTTGTTACGTCAAACGCTCCAGTTACGTCGGACTGCCTGTGTCCGTATAAAGCAAACCGCGCGACGTTCGTGAGCTGTGTTTCGATCGCACACGCTGTCAAGGAATTTCCTCTTCCCCTCGCATTACGACACCGTTTCGCTCTGCTGCGACACATTCGTAACAGATCCGTACGTGCCCGAGAAAAACATAGCGCCCAATGCCGCTCTGGATACGTCAGCTTGATCAACCATCTACAGCTACATATACATATATATACTCCACAGTCCATTGTACGGTGGGTGGCAGAGGGAACGTTTTTGTTCCCAAGTACACTTTTACTCGAGTACTGCGCAAGCGAAAACGACAGTCTACACGCCTCACTATGCTCGCTAGTTTCTGTATCTCATTCTGCACTATTCGATCAAAAGTATCCGAACATCTCTATGTAATGTAACTAACCACTATATGTCACGACAAACGGAGCTTCCAGTCCAGAGCGTCGGGTGTGGAGCTGTCCTTGAAGTAACAGTTTGTTATGTCACTGTGGTGCCAATTGCTGCTCCACCTACTGCTACAGATGCAGTACGATGTGTCAGAGCCATATGCCGAACGTGATGGACTTCCCCGGTGGCCATCCGGAGCCCGGTCTCCTTGCGATAGTACACTCTCGTGACCTCTGCTGCCAGCCGTCATGTACAGTGACTACATTCAGGCCAAGTATTTATGCAATACCGCAGAAAGTACAATCAGCTTCTGGTTGTCCTATACACGACATCGTTTAAAGACAGTGAGATGTTGACAATGGTGACTTTGTCGCCTTAAAAGCAGACCTGATTAATCATACAATGAAGGCTTTCACGACCGGATGGTACTGTTGTTGGTAATTCTTCCAGGTTATATGGCCGGCAGGACTCAACAGGACCAGCCATACCTCTGAGGATGTCCAACGTAGTATTGGACGAAACACTAGGAATAGAAGTATTCCATGGACCACGGCCATATAACCCGGAAGAATTACTAACAACATATTACTAACAACATATTACCATATTTGCATCCTCACAGTGCCGTTACTCTCGCCACTCTTATGCGACTTGTGCGAAATTTGAATAGATACCATTTTTAAGAGTAGAAAGACGCCTACCTACTTCCGCTTATGTAGCACAACTCCTTCTTGGTGTTGCAGTTGTTTTTTGCGGTCAGTGTATCTGTAGACTCTTTTAGGATCACAACTTTAACCATGATGCAGAATGCCTCCCTTGCAGCGTTTCCAACTGGAGTTGGCTGAACATCTCCATGATACTTTCGCGCTTCCAAGGTGAACCTGTAACGAAAGGCGCTGCTCTTTTTTGGATATTCTCTGTTTTCCTCCATCAATCATATGTGGTACGGATCGCAGGCTAACGAGCAATATCAAGCTATCGGTCGAACGAGACTTTTGTAAGCTACGTCATAGGTAAGTGGGGCTACGCTTCCTGAGAATCCCCCCAACGAATCCTCAATCTGACATCTACCTTAAATGTGATTAATTTTTTGCGGTCGTTCCACTTTGAACCGCTCCTCCATATTCTGTGGCTGTGATTGTTTCCGGTAATTGTTCTGGGAGGGAGCAGGTAATCACATAAGAACGTGTTTTACTGTCTATTCACGCGCAATACGTTAAATTTCCATTCTGGAAACATCCCCCAGGCTGTGGCTAAGCCATGTCTCCGCTATATCCTTTCTTCCAGGAGTGCTAGTTCTGCAGGGTTCGCAGGAGAGGTTCTGAGAAGTTTGGAAAGAAGGAGACGAGATACTGGCAGAAATGAAGCTGTGAGGGCAGGGCGTGAGTCGTGCTTGGGTAGCTCAGTCGGTAGAGCACTTGCCTGCGAAAGGCAAAGGTCCCGAGTTCGAGTCTCGGTCCGGCACAGTTTTAATCTACCAGGAAGTTTCTGGGAGTCAACTGCCAATTCATGCACCAAGCATCGATCCTGCGCCAGATGCCCTACGTTTCGCTACATTTCTCTAGCGTTGTATAAAATAGCATCATCCACAAAAAACTTCGTGTAACATCCCACGTTACCAACTTCATCACGGAAGAACAACAAAGTTCCAGCCACAGGGAAAGCTGGTGGCAGACTTAGATTCATTGGTAGGATACTGGCAAAATGCAGTCAGTCTAGGAACAATCTCACGACTCATCCCTGAATACTGCTCAAATGTGTGGAAACCACATCAAAATCGACTAACAGGGAATATAGTTACTACCGAAAGGACAGCACGAATGGTCGCAGGTTTGTCTGGCCGAAGCGGTAGAGTGACGGATGTGCACAAGTGTGTGGCAGACGCTGGAAACTGTAAGAAACCATTACTGAAACACTACGTTTCCCAGAACTGTGGGAGAGCTGGGTTCCAAAACAGTTCGCTGATCAACACAGTCAACAGAGGCGCATCCTCACCAGAGCTTATCGAGCGCTTCGGACTCCCGTGAAAGCATACTTAAAAAGTTTCAAGAACCAGCATTAAGTGAAGAATCTAGGAATATACCACAGGTCCCTACATGTTCCTCACTAAGACAAGATTAACTACGCCACGCATGGAGCTATTTAAGGAATCGTTCTTTCCGCACACCTTACGCTAATGAGACAGTAAGTAATTCTAATATGTGGTGCAGTCCGAACTACCCTCTGCCATGCACTTCACTGTGGTTTGCAGGGTGTATATATAGCTGCAGGTTACTCTTTGCGCTTGACTGCTTTCTCGATCCATTTCCTCTAACATAGAAACGTGTCAACTATAGTGTTTAATAGAATAACAGGATTCGATGATACCTGATCAACAATTTAATATGCATAACTCCATCTTGGAGAGATCATGGACTTCCCTGGTAGCACCACTGACGTTTGAGCGGCAACCAGTGGCGTGTTATGAGACAGAAACAGTTTGAACCTTGTGCGTCGCACGTACTGGTCAATTAGAAATTAATATCGGCTGAAACGTTCAGTTCAGATCACGGGTTCCCTATACGCAGTTCCTGGCCATTTACATTCACGGCAGTGTGAAGTGTACATCATATAGCACCAGACCAAAACTTACCAAACTACTCGGAGATATTCGCCACAGAACGAGTAATAAATGACTGAACTTTCAGTTCATCCCGAAACTGATCAGCACCGCCAACACCAGTATGAGACGTGACCCACAAGAGCACGAAGCAGACAGTCGAATGTTATCTTGAAGAGTGTCTGGCTACTTCTGAAACACGTGCCGTATCAGCAGTTGATGACTGCTGCCTGGAGTGTGGGACAAAAGTGTACGTTCTCTGGGAAATGATCTTCGCATGAAATCTTCATGGAGATGGTCATACATCTCCAGTGCAAGAGCAGCGTCCTGGATCACCGTGTGCTTTGCTGTTAAACTTCCGAGAGAGTATGTTCCTAGTAGACTCTACCAGTACATTGCTTCCTCTTATGTATATTTAGCTAAAAGGCCGTGAAGGCGAAATTAGACAGATTCCAGCACACACAGTGTCTTGCCAGGAATCTTTCTTCCCTACTGCAACAGGAAAGTTGGAAAGTCTCAGTGGTACCCAAAGTAACCTCCATCACACACCGTAAGGCGGCTTGTGAAGTACAAATGTACATGTAGATGTTGATATATGAGTGGAAAATCAGCTGACTTGACTAGCTGTTCCAGGTTCCGTATATTCCTCAAGGCATTTTCGGTGTGAAGTATTGGGTCTTGCATTATCCTGCTGAAAAGTGTCATTTATTACTCTGGACAGGAGGGTTATCCATCATTACTATGAACCGGCAAGCATTCTGCCTTCTCGCAACAATCCTGTCGTCGCATGCATTAGCTGTACCTACAATTGCAGGAGTTCGACAGATACGCGTTTCAAAAATCGCTGCTTCGTGTGGCATTTTGCCAGGTCGCTTGCGGACAGGCTGTCAGCGTTCTGACCGCCACAGAAGCGAGGCTTGTCTGGCTCCATCACAAAATGTCACTCGATATACCAGTAAACGCTGGCTCTGCACCGCGTAAATCTCTGTTGTCTATAGTATGGTGCCATTGGTAAACAATTCCCGACACTTCGAGATCTCAGTGCAGCTGCCAGTAATCTGTTCCATACATATCGTAGTGGCACCATACTTGTGGAAAGCTGCCAAGACTAAAGCATGTCATGCAGAATTTTTACTGCACTGAATTCCAATCCCAGACAAATGTGTTATTAAGGCACTATGCACTCCGTCTTCAAGCCAAAAGTGGCCCATCGAGATCATCCGACCGCCGTGTCATCCTCAGTTGATGCGAATAGGAGGGACGTGTGGTCAGCATACCGCTCTCCTGGTCGTTATGATTGTTTCCTTTGACCGGAGCCGCTACTATTCGGTCGAGTAGCTCCTCAATTGGCATCACGAGGCTTAGTGCACTCCGAAAAATGGCAACAGCGCATGGCGGCTCGGATGGTCACCCATCCAAGTGCCTGCCACGCCCGACAGTGCTCAACTTCGGTGATCCGACGGGAACCGGTGTATCCACTGCGGCAAGGCCGTTGCCCCGTTATTAAGGTGAGGGGGGTCTATAATGTTTTGAATCATCAGAATATAAGTTGGTAAGGTGTGTAAACTTTGAGACTTCCTGCCTTCCTCTGTATGCCCCATGTAGGTTTCTTCCATCCAGTTTACCTTCAGTGTAAAAAAAGTGTGAAATTGGATATTTATTTTTGTAAGTAACATGCAGACAGAGACAGCAAAGGACTTGGAACAGCAGTTGAACGGAATGGACGGTGTCTTGAAAGGAGGATATAAGATGAACATCAACAAAAGCAAAACGAGGATAACGGAATGTAGTCGAATTAGGTCGGGTGATGCTGAGGGAATTAGATAAGGAAATGAGAATCTTAAAGTAGTAAAGGAGTTTTGATATTTGGGGAGCAAAATAACTGATGATGGTCGAAGTAGAGAGGATATAAAATGTACAATGGCAATGGCAAGGAAAGCGTTTCTGAAGAAGATAAATTTGTTAACATCGAGTATAGATTTAAGTGTCAGAAAGTCGTTTCTAAAAGTATTTGTATGGGATGGGGTGTAGCCATGTATGGAAGTGAAACATGGACGATAAATAGTTTGGACAAGAAGAAAATAGAAGCTTCCGAAATGTGGTGCTACAGAAGAATGCTGAAGATTAGATGGGTAGATCAGATAACTAATGAGGAGGTATTGAATAGGATTGGGGAGAAGAGGAGTTTGTGGCACAACTTGACTAGAAGAAGGGACCGGTTGATAGGACAAGTTCTGAGGCATCAAGGGTCAGCAATTTACTATTGGAGGGCAGCGTGGAGGGTGAAAATCGTAGAGGGAGACCAAGAGATGAATACACTAACCAGATTCATAAGGAAGTAGGTTGCAGTAGGTACTGGGAGATGAAGAAGCTTACACAGGATAGAGTAGCATGGAGAGCTGCATCAAACCAGTCTCAGGACTGAAGACCACCACAACAACAACAACAACAAGTAACATTGTATTATGGCCCTCTGCCTCTGTACCCACTACGCAGACTGATCCCTCTTCTTTCCACAGGTCGTTTTCGTCGTCGCCCTCGCGGCCATCGCCTGCGCTGAGGAGGAGAAGAAGCAGGAGAAGAGAGGCCTGCTGGGTCTGGGATACGGAGGCTACGGAGGTTACGGCTACGGAGGATTCGGTCACGGAATCGGGATCGCCGCAGCGGCGCCCGCCATCTCGTACGCGGCACCTGCAGTGAGTATAACCTGACTCCCATCTCTCATGTGTGGCGGTCACGATTACTTGAAACTTCTAAGCAGAAACTGAATAGCAACATTAAGTCATCAGTCTTTCCACCAGTCCGATAACATCCTCCATGTCTATTCTAATTTGGTACATCCTTTTATTTCCATACAGCTCTAGCCTTTCTAGTTGGATGAATGGAACACCTTTGAAATCTGTACATACGAATGTCACATGCCTAGCATGGATTCAGAAAGAGAAGATTATATTCAGACAGTATTTTTAGACTTGCACAAGTGAAAACAAGAAGAAAGCTTAAATTATCAATTTTATATTTTCGAAAAAGATCTCGGTTTTCAGGCCCTGTCAGTTTGAATAAAACACTCCTGCTTTCGATAGTTGTTTTTGCCATCACCATGAGGAGTGAAAACCACTCTGCCGCTGCTGTCATGATGTTCCGCTTACGTAGGCACAACAGCAGCGCCTGGATCCTTCCAGAGAGGGTGCAGTGTCGCACGCAAGAGAAGGCAGTTCATAGCAGGTCCGGCTCACCACGAGAAATGCTTCAAATGGCTCTGAGCACTATGGGACTTAACTTCTGAGGTCATCAGTTCCCTAGAACTTAGAACTACTTAAACATAACTAACCTAAGGACATCACACACACCAGACTGTAGCGCCTAGAACCGCTTGGCCACTCTGGCCGGCCCACCACGACAGTCAGCGGTTTCTTCTCCTGGTGACGATGGTAGAGACAGTTGTCGAAAGCTCGAGTACTGTTCGAAGTGATGCAGCTTGAAAACCGTGAAGATTTCATTTATGCACGCAACTGCAAAACACCGTGACGAGGCATTTGACATGTGTTCAAACACTACAAGAAGAAATCTTGATTGGCGAAACAAAACTTACTAAAAAAAATCAGGAACCTCGAAGCACTGATGAGGCGATGATGATGATGGTGATGATGATGATGATGATGATATTGATGATACGTTTGAGTTCATGACTGGAAGGTCTTTAGGGCCCATGCTAAAATTGTATGAGACGAATGTGGATAGAAGTGACGAGAAATAAAACTTCAATTAGAATATAAAACTGCCCTAAACACACACACATACACACACACACACACACACACACACACACACGACACAGAACAATACGAAGCTCATGCATCTGTTCAATCCATGTATGTGAATGATGTGATAAAAATTCATTCTCTGAAATTTGAATCAATCGAAGCGAACACTGTCCAACGAATCACACAAGGGATATGAAAGAAGGAAGGCTAGATTTAAGCGGACTGTCAACAGTTATGTCATTAGGGATAGAGCGTAAAGTCGGATTGTGGAAGGAAGGGGAAAGAAATTGGTACTGTAACGTTTTCAAGGAAACCATCCCAGAATTTGTCTTTCGAAATTTAGGGAAAGGGCGTAAAACTGACGTCAGGATGACCAGACGGGGATTCGAACAGTCGTCTTCCCCAATGTGGGACCACTGTGTCTAACTACCAACCACCTCACTCGGTCACACGAGTAAGTCCACGCACGAGTGTATCGCACGCTTTTCGGTTTTGTATACTGACGCGATCACGAAAATAGCTTCAAAACTGTAAACGGCACTGTTACTCAACTATGTAACTTTTACAACAGCACCTTTTGCTGAAGACCAGATCGTAATACGCTATCTCGATAATGTGATAGTGACAGATGTACATCAACTGAGTTCAGGTGGCCGCCGAGTGAAGTATGACAGTTACCGCTAACAAAACGCAAGGCGTTTCTAACATTAGAACCAATAATATGATCAACTAGGCTAATAATTGAATAAATAAGTGTCTTAAAAATTCTCTAGGGCATGTTAAGCGTTCAAAATCAGGCGATGTACAAATGGAGCTTCAAGATTTTGGGCGTTTCTGTGGTACAGCGCAACGAACTTCGAAATGTAACGTTGTAAAGAACCAAATTAATGAAGAAAGAGGAACAAGTCTTAAAAAAAGGACAGTACTTGGGTCTTGTTCGTCAGTGCCAAATCTGAACTTAAGCACAATCGCTGACAGTCATTTCCATTTTGTAATAAATATGAAATCTATTCCCGCGATTCAAAGAGAAGTACTGCCCCTTTCCTGTGGTCCGCTGTGAAACGGCCTTACACAGCAAGCAGTGAAACAATACCTTTGTGTACGCCAGACAAGCTGTCGCTCTCTTGTAAAATGTGCCATGTGGTTACTGGCACAGTACGACAGCAGTGGTTATTACAAGCCAGTGTTGCTGACCAATTTGTGGTGACGCCCGCAGGTGAGCTACGCCGCCCCAGCCATCGCTGCCGCCCCCGCCGTCAGCTACGCCGCCCCCGCCATCGCCGCCGCCCCCGCCGTCAGCTACGCCGCCCCCGCCGTGGCAGCCGCTCCCGCCGTCGCCGTCGCCCCCGCCGTGGCTAAGGTGGCCGTCGCCGCCGCCCCCGCAGCCGTCTCCAGCGTGTCCCGCGTCAGCTACTCCACGACGCACTACGCCCCCGCAGTCGCCGCCGCCCCCGCAGTGGCCGTCGCCCCTGCCGTCGCCAAGGTGGCCGCCGTCGCCGCCCCCGCGGTGAGCTACGCCGCCCCCGCAGTGAGCTACGCCGCCGCGCCGGCCATCAGCTACGCCGCCCCCGCCATCGCCAAGGTGGCCGCCGCCCCCGCCATCAGCTACGCCGCCCCCAGCCTGAGCCTGGGCCACTACGGTGGCCTGGGAGGCTACAGCCTGGGCAGCTACGGCTACGGCTACGGTCACCACTAAACTCTGCAGCGCCGCTCCATCTCCCTCCCCCAGAACTACTGGGCACGCGACATCATCCAACTTCGCAACGACACGCTATATGCACCCTCATTGTTCGCAAGGAAATCATAAATGTAAAAAAAAAATTGAAAATCACACCATAATTATGAAATAAACAATTATTTGATATTTAAATCTGTAGTCGTCTTGTTATTTCCATCCATGATGTAATCGAAGCATTTGCTACAGGAAAGAGGACATTCTGTCTGTTTGGCTGAGAATATGTTGCATGTCTAAAAAATAAAAAAAATAAAAAATAAATGTAGCGAGTGAAAGGCAACAGAATAGCAGCCAGAACCAACAAGATTTCTACACTGAGTGAGGCGCCAAAGAAACTGGTATGGGTTCAAATGGCTCTGAGCACTATGGGACTCAACTGCTGTGGTCATTAGTCCCCTAGAACTTAGAACTACTTAAACCTAACTAACCTAAGGACATCACACACATCCATGCCCGAGGCAGGATTCGAACCTGCGACCGTAGCAGTCGCACGGTTCCGGACTGCGCGCCTAGAACCGCGAGACCACCGCGGCCGGCAAACTGGTATGGGTATGGGTGTTCAAATAGAGAGATACGTAAATAGGCAGAATACAGTTCATCAGTCCCCTAGAACTTAGAACTACTTAAACCTAACTAACCTACGAACAGCACACACATCCACGACCGAGGCAGGATTCGAGCCTGCGACCGTGGCGGTCGCGCGGTTCTAGACTGCAGCGCCTAGAACCGCTCGGCCACCCCAGCATCCTTCCCCTCCTTGGCAGCCGTGTTCCTAAGGGGCCCTATTACGCGCCTAACGTTGGAGATCCGAACTACTACCAAGCGAGTTGCGATGTCAGTAAGTGGCAGTATGAAAAACACGGGCTGAAAAGAAACGTCCAAATTGTGACGTTGGTCTGTGTATGCCTGAGCATGTCACAACATACCACAACTAAGGAAAATTGTAAGAACGATGTGTAGAAGTTGACGACTCAATAAAACATTTTGTGGGTCTGCTAAATTTAACATTTTAATAACATTTTTAAGAATATACAAATCAGGTTAAATCATTTAAAATAAAACGACATACGCATTTATTGCTATCTCAATTATGAAGGTACGATTTTCGAGAAATGCGTAAATAATAGCAGTCCAGCTATCCCTACGGAGCGACTGAGGCCAGTCTCAAATGCCACTATGCCACTATGACCAATAATTCGACAAATATAAACAGATCCAATAGTTCCTAGCTCGAGTACAGGAAAAGAAAAACTCCCGTAAACAAAGGATCAACCAAAGCAAATCAACACCATGCACTGTCACATAAAGAGCTCGTAAAACAACATAGGGGTAAAAATACAGAACAGCGGACAACGTTAGTTAGGAAGAAGCTGAACATGTACAATAAAGAACGTGCTTTGCGCGAAAATTGTGTGTCACTGCCCCTATGATTGCAGTGTTACCTAAATATAAAATTTGCTACTGCTCCTTCCACGTCTTTCGAAAAGCCACGGAGTCCTGAGAAGTATTCGCAGCTGTGTTTCCAGCCCTCCAGTTTTCTTTATTCACTTTACTATAACATTGCTTTGACTTTTCTAAATTTACTATAAATCTCCTGCAACTCTCTCAAGCGTAGTGTTTTACAGATTTTTTACTTCCTCATTTGTCTCCCATTGCAAAAGTTTGATGCTATTGCATGTAATTGCAAATGCCTCGTCGTGAAGAACTTCCCCTGCAGCTGCGATATAGGAAGATCGAAGTGTAAGCAGAAATTTGTTGAATAGGGGTCTAAGATTCAAAACTTAATCAACTTTTCATGTAGCTGGTTACGTGAGTTTGAAAATGGTTCGTGCCCCAGGAACTAAATTTGTCTACAAGCACACAAAATGTGTTGCATCTCAAAAGATTAATTGATATCTGCTTAGTGTTTTTCCAATAGAACATGCAAAGTACATCTTTTCATGGTCGATTAATTTGAGCGAGGGGATCAAACACCGATATCATCGGTCCCATCGGATTGGAGAAGGCTGGGAGGGACGTCGGCCGTGCCCTTTCGAAAGAGCCATCCCGTCATTTTCCTGAAGCGGTTTAGGGGAGATTTACTATGTTTTAGTTCAAAAAATCGATTTTTTGAAATTGCGTTCTTGGATCAATAAAAGTGCTTAAGTCCACCCCTGGAACGGTTTTTCCGAATACGGGACCGAAATGTTTGTTATTCGCGGTTGAACAAAAGAAAGCACCTGCCTGAAATCGGGCTTTTTCACGCATCAGTTTTTTTTCCTTTGGAGGACGAGTTATGGTACCGGTGCTTGGGAGGAAACACACAAAATTCAAATGAAAGTTTGAACGCGTGTGTTTGGAAGTTAGCCCCCAAGCATTTGCATTCTGTTGCGAAGAATGTGGAGACTGCGACCTTCCTGGCAGTGAACAGCTTCAACGAAGGGTATTCAGCAATTCTGAAGACCGTAACAACGATGGACGTCACCCTGCGACTCTATTTGACGCAGTTCGCCATGCAAGCATTCGGACGACCACCGGATTCAAGCGGCCGAAAACCGCTTGTCACCGGCCGTACGAGCGGCTCTGGAGAAACGCACGTTCAAATGGCTCTGAGCACTATGGGACTCAACATCTGTGGTCATCAGTCCCCTAGAACTTAGAACTACTTAAACCTAACTAACCTAAGGACACCACACACATCCATGCCCGAGGCAGGATTCGAACCTGCGACCGTAGCAGTCACGCGGTTCCGGACTGCAGCGCCTCAACCGCGAGACCACCGCGGCCGGCCGAGCAACGCAGGATGGCCCTCTATGAGGAAGAGGAAGGACTAGTTTATGGACCCGGAATATCAAGTTGAACGTAAGTTGCATAATATTGCATTTAAATGTAGACAAAACTTCAAACGTGTTTTTCTCGAAATGACATTTTTTTATCACCCGGTATGGGAACTTAAAATGTACTGAACCGATTGGCTTGATTCTTTGTTTCCGACGAAGCTAACTAAATTGTCTAGGAGCTGTACCACATTTATTCCGATCCATCAACTATAAATATTTTTACTTGGCCGACGAAATCGAAAAATCGATGAAAAAACACTATTTTTTTCAAATGGCAGCCATTTTGTTTCCTAGGGTACAAATAAGCGAGGTACAACACCTAAAGAATCTTATATACTTCGCTAACGTCAACTCAATTTTGATTTCAGACGAGTTGGCTGACCTGTGACATACCGCGAGTGGAGGTCTACATTGAAATTTTGTTTTGTTCCGACGGCACTTTCGCCTTTGCTCTTTGACATTTCCTGTCGAAAAAATTCCAGTTTGTAGAGGAAATATCAATAAAGATTTTGACCAAATTTGACATTGATATCTATAACACATCCATAGAAAAAAATTCTTAAAAAAACATGCTTTTGGGCCAAAGATAGTAAACCTCCCCATAGTGAGACTGCACAGCACGTAACACTTTTTTGCTTACAAAACTTCACATCTGCTCGCTTTAATAGATTTGTTCCAATACTCTAATGCTTATAATTGTTAAATGTCGATTGGAATACCTCAAATTGAAAAAAAGGTTTTGAAAGCGGCAATTTTTTGGGTTGATTGGATAATGTGAAACCCAAGGTCGGTTTACGACTAGACGACTTTCGGAAACCTCACAAAACAACCCTGAAATCTGCCAGTAGAGTCAGGTTTGACCAGCCTAGAACTAGGTAAAAGTAAGTATCGTTTCTCCAGTTCGTCACACTATTGTCCAGCGTGCGAACTGGAATGCAGAATTTACAGCCAAGTGACTGCTTGTGGTGCTGTAATTGCGCTCACACATAGGGTCTGGCAAGTTCCAAACACTGGAGAGTACGTTTTATCTACCCTGAAGTTGGAAGTTTTATATTGTGAGAAACGGCAGTTTTGCTTGGAATCTTTGCCATTTTGAGTGTCTGTGGCCGACGGACAGGTAGGTAGACAGATAGATAGATAGAGAGAGAGAGAGCGAGAGAAAGAGTTGGCTGGAGAGAGAGGGATAGAGAGAGAGAGAGAGAGAGAGAGAGAGAGAGAGAGAGAGAGAGAGAGAGAGAGAGATGGAGAGTTGGCTGGAGAGCGAGGTAGAGAGACAGAGAGAGAGAGAGAGAGACAGAAAGAGAGAGACAGATACAGAGTCAGAGTCAGGTGGATGGTAAGTGAGAAGCTTTGATGGCGGACATGGTAAATAGAGAATGAATTTTATCTGAGATGGTCCCTGGTGTGAGTGAGCATAGAGGATGATTTTGAGGCGGTTTCGTAGATAGACGTCACGTTTGGTGTAACATAACATTAAAAGAGTTCTTATTTACTGCCAGCGCTACCCGTAGGATTATTTTAACGTAAAGAATCCATTTTTTATTTTGTTCGAGGGTATCATCATTTTGGTATTCAAATAAAACTATTGGTTATGTGTTCAGAATTCTGATCGTTCTTCCCCTTCCCCCTTTTCGGTGAAAAGCATGTTACAATAAAAGCAAAGAGTACATTTTGTGACTCAATTACTGTTTCTCTGAATCAGTGTTCATTGTTTGTGACAGTTCAAAGGAAGATCATAGTCCCATGTCAGTACAATTCCCTTCTATGTCATTAAAAGGACTTTAATATCATTTCAATTGAAAGCAATCTTTTATTCATTAGCAATATTTCACTACGCTTGTCCTACAGTTTGAATGCAAATCAATACACTACTGCTCTGTCACGCCTTGTGCTGCTGCGAGGACATTTAGCTGCATTTTTGAAAAGATCAAAACATTCTCATTTGGCAAAACGGCCTAAAGCAAATGGCAAGGCAAACAGCGGTGCAGTAATTTATTTCAGGATCATGCAGTTCAGAGTTTCATATTCTTACGATTGAACGAGACAGAGCATAGCTGATTTATCCGTGTCACACTAGAAAGAATTGTAGGGCGAACATTCAGAGACGAGGTTAGAGAAGTAGATTCATTTCTAAGATTTTTGTGTAGTTCAGTAGATGCGTTTTCTAACAGGTTAAGTTCCTGTATGCGGCAAGTAGCCAGTGTGTTTCTGTTTGTTTGATGGGGTAGTTATTCTGCATATTAATGATAGCCATTCTTGGTATTCATTTAGAATTAGGTATACTTGTATTTTCTGCTAACACTCACTTTTATTTGTTTTATGTTTAACATATTACAACGCGTTTGGAACACCTTCTGCTAATTTTCTGGCGTTTATACATACAGAAAATTGGTATTTAAAAATAATTGTCTTAAACTAAGTTAACATAAAACTTTTTGTTGATTATTCGCTGCTGGTGTTGCTGTTGGGGTATTTGGAGGGAGGCTGGCCAGAAATTGATGTCGAGTGATGTCTTCTGCTGGAATGGGGTTGTGCGTCATTCTTTGTTATGATTGTCACCACAGCCTGTGTGGGACGCAGATAGCGAAAGACATCATTGGACGTCAATTTCTGGCCAAATACTGCCTCGCTCCCTCCAAATATTTCAACAGCTGCACGAGCAGTTAACAGTAAACAAAAAGTTCTATGCTAATTTTGTTTTCGAGATTTATTTTTAGTAAGGGTTATCTGTATGTACAAACGCCTAAAGATGAGCAGAAAATGCTCTAAACGCTTTGCAATAAGTTGAACAAACAACAAACCAAATTGACCGCTAATAATTATTCCATACAGTCACGGTTCCCAGACGTAGCCAGCATCGGCTCAGGCACCACACACATTGAAAGTGACCTGCATAGTTAATGTTCGCATTCAAAAGCAGGATAGCTAAGAATATTCTAGATCAGATGGGTGCCAGTGCAACTGGAATTTAAAAGTCACGCAGTTAACAAGTTTTTAAGATAACACGTTTTTAAGCTAATTAGTTTCAAAGTTTCACATCTGTCGCCAAATGCCGAAAATGGTATTTTCTGTTCTCGACCCCTACAATAGAGCATGGGTATCTTCTTCCGAGACTACTGCAATAACTCGGTCGTGTAATACTGAATATGGAATCAGAGAGCCATCGTGGGTTTTCTTTCCCCACAGACAAATGGTGAACTGCTGTTTTCGGAATAGGAGACTGAAGCTGTACTCAGTGTGTTTGGCCGACTCCTTTCTGTAAGTCGGTAATGGCTGAACGACGAAGCGAGGGAAACATATTTAGGACACTATTTTGGTATGGATCTGTGAAGATTCGTATCTACGATCAACGCCGAAACCGCAGCCGCACCAAGAGATCGGCGTAATTTCACGTGAATGGCGTAATTTTTTGTCGCAGTTCGATATGATAAATCTGTAGTTTAGTGGAGTCTCAGATATTGCCAAAGATTGGAGAAAATTATGAATAAAAGGTCTGTACCCACAGTACAAGAGCGGACAAAGCGACGGGACCAAACAGCGACGTCGTCGGTCTCATCGGAATAGGGAAGGGCGGGGAAGGAAGTCGGCTGGGTCCTTTCAGAGGAACCATCCCGGCGTTTGCATGAAGCTACTTAGCGAAAACACAGAAAACCTAAATCAGGATGGGCGGACGCGGATTTGAACCGAATGCGTGTCCAGTGTTCTGACCACTCCGCCAACTCGCTCGGTGTATCCACGGTTCCAGAATTGCACTGCTCTAGGCTGCGACACGACAGGACTCGACAGTAACTTACTAGCCTGCCCGCAATTTTCTCAGTAATGCAACCTCTGGAAATTTTCGTGATATTAGCATTCAAAGATGCACCAAGGGGTAAGCGAAAAAAAAAACTCGTATAGGCATGCGTATTCAAATACAGAGATATGTAAATAGGCACAAGACGGCGTTGCTGTCTGCAACGCCTATAAAAGACAACAAGCGTCTGGTGCAGTTTTTAGATCGACAACTACTGCTACAATCGCACGTTGTCAAGATTTAAATGAGTTTGAACTTGGTGTTACAGTCGGCGCAAGACCGATGGGACACACCATCTCTGAGGTAGTGATGAAGTGGTACGACCATTTCACGAGCTTCCCGTGAATATCAGGAACTCTTCGAGATCGCTGCGGCTGGTAAAATATCTTGGAAAAACCGGACCAAGGACGACTGAAGAAAATGGTTCAAATGGCTCTGAGCACTATGGGACTTAACATCTGAGGTCATCAGTCCCCTAGCGCTTAGCACTACTTAAACCTAACTAACTCAAGGACCTCACACACATCCATGCCCAAGGCAGGATTCGACCCTGCGACCGTAGCAGCATCGCGGTTCCGGACTGTAGCGCCTTGAACCGCTGGGCCATAGAGGCCGGCACGACTGAAGAGAATCGTTCAACGTGACAGAAGAGGAACGGTAAATTGCTGCAGATTTCAATGCTGGGCCATCAAAAAGTATCATTCAACGACGATATGGGCTTTTGGAGCCGGAGTCCTAGCCTTGTACCCTTGAAGACTGCAGGAGACCAAGCTTTACGCCTCGCCCATGCCGATCAACACCGACATTGGACTGATGGCATCTGGAAACACGATGCCATGGACCCTGCGTTTCAACAGGTGACTATTCAAGCTGGTGGAGACTCGGTAATGGTGTGGGGCGTGTGCAGTTAGAATGTCGGAGCACTGGTGCGTCTAGATACTGGTGACACGTAGGTAAGCGTCCTGTCTGATCACCTGCATCCATTCATGTCCATTGTGAATTCCGACGGACTTCGACAAGTCCAGCAGGACAATGTGACACCCCACACTTCCAGAATAGCTGGAGAATAATTCCAGGAACACTCTTCTGACTTTAAACACATCCGCCGGCCACCAAACTCCCAAGAAAGGAACATTGTTGAGCGTATCTGGAACGCCTGATCAGAAGAGATCTCCACCCCTTCTTACTCTTACGGATTTATGGACAGCCCGGCAGGATGCATGGTGTCAGTTCCCTCCAGCACTACTTCAGACATTAGTCGAGTCCATGCCACGTCGTACTGCGGCACTTCTGCGAGTTCGCGGAGGTCCTCCACGATATTAGCCACGTGTACCAGTTTCTTTGGCTCCTCAGTGTATGAACCTAACGTTAGTAGGTTCAAATGGCTCTAAGCACTATGGGACTTAACATCTGAGCTCATCAGTCCCGAGGACTTAGAACTAATTAAATCTAACTAACATAAGCACACCAGACACATCCATACCCGAGGCAGGGTTCGAACCTGCGACTGTAGCAGCAGCGCTGTTCCCGACTGAAGTGCCTAGAACCGCCCGACCAGTAGGGAAAAAGCAAAATTAGGTAACTGTTGCGTACATAGCTCCGCGTAGTCAGCGCGTACACAACTTTCCCACTAGAGCGCGCCCCGCTAATCACAACAGTTCAGGCACAGCGCTCGTCTGTCTGCGCACTACGAGATGGCGCTGCCATAGAGACGGACCAAATTCTGCTTCCGTCGATCCGCGTATTAATATGTAACGCAGCCAATGAGATTGCTGCTAACGGAGAACCTTTTCTCCTCGCGGATGACCTTCGCCCAGTGATACCTGAAAGCGCGAGGTATTATAACGAGTGTACAGACCTCCGATTAGTCAGTCTGCATTAGTCTGTAGTCAAGTTTCAATCTGCGCCTATTAAGATTACCATATTTCTGTACATAGCCATGAAGATAAATGTATAGACACTTTGTCAAGTATCAGAGATATGTGAGAATAAGATTAGCGTACCAAGACCAAAGGAAATTCAGATTGCCAATTGTAAACAGCATCCAGAATCAAGTTACGTAATGTCTATGCTTTTTATTATTTTAATAAATGTGTGAAAATTAATCAAGTTCTGTGTAAAGTTGGTCACCGTAAATCTGCTACTCTAAATGTGCAAGTGGAATTTCTATCGTCTGACCTAACGGCAGAAGATAAACACGCCACGATAAGACCACGAGACATATTGCTGACACTCGCCTACTTCGCTAGAACGACAAGTCAAATAATCAGATGGTGTGTGTACCCAAGGTCTTACAGTACGGAAACCACAGTAACAGACTCGCTTGTCAGCTTCTGTGTACAGGTTCTTCGTGAACCACTGTACACGGAAATGGTGGCGGAAAGAGCGAACTGCCTGTGTCGACTCGGCTGCACTTTGCCTGTTTCAGCGTAACGCTTGAGGGGCCGTGACGGGCGAGCCGGCCCGGAATCACGCGCTCTGCTTTCCCCGTGCCGTACGTACTCTTGTTGGCGATTGCCAGGGTCGCGAGTTCGAGCCTCGGGCAGGGCACTCGCAACAGGTTCGTTACGCACGCCCGCCATTAACGTGAGCGAAGGCGCAGCGAGCCGTGACCGCACATGTGAGGGGAATAGGAGCGCGGAAACGGCGGCCTCTCGCTGCACGCAGTCCGAGTCACACCGCCTCGGGTGTGGCTCCAGTTCTCACGCAACCTTTCCGGTGATTTCCTCTCGCTGACGGTGTGTAACATCGCTACACTGCGTGGCGTTATGTATGCTCGGCGTCTTCTGAGCCCCATTCAGTACACGTAGCGACTTAACAGAGTAAGTTATACATGTCGTCCACACTAAGGGCATTGCACAACAAGTTTTATTTAGCGTATGGCTAATACAGACATAAAATTAAGTTACATATACATATGTACATATTGACACACAAGAAAGTTAAGTTTGTTTTTACAACTGAATATCCAGTCCTTCAATCCGGCGCACTGCATCTGGAGTTGCTAGCGGCATCGTGATAGGCTCGAATCCTGCATTCACTGACGTCTACATCTACATCTACATCTACATTTACACTCCGCAAGCCACCCAACGGTGTGTGGCGGAGGGCACTTTACGTGCCACTGTCATTACCTCCCTTTTCTGCTCCAGTCGCGTATGGTTCGCGGGAAGAAGGACTGTCTGAAAGCCTCCGTGCGCGTTCGAATCTCTCTAATTTTACATTCGTGATCTCCTCGGGAGGTATCAGTAGGTGGAAGCAACATATCCAGAAACGCACCCTCTCGAAACCTGGACAGCAAGCTACACCGCGATGCAGAGCGCCTCTCTTGCAGAGTCTGCCACTTGCGTTTGCTAAACATCTCCAAATAACCCTTTGACGAAATGCGCCGTTCTTCTTTGGATCTTCTCTATCTCCTCTGTCAACCCGATCTGGTACGGTTCCCACACTGCTGAGCAATATTCAAGTATAGGTCTAACGAGTGTTTTGTAAGCCACCTGCTTTGTTGACGGACTGCATTTTCTAAGGACTCTCCCAATGAATCTCAACCTGGTACCCGCCTTACCAACAATTAATTTTATATGATCATTCCACTTCAAATCGTTCCGCATGCATACCCTCCAGATATTTTACAGAAGTAACTACTACCAGTGTTTGTTCCGCTATCATATAATCATACAACAAAGGCTCCTTCTTTCTATGTATTCGCAATACATTACATTTGTCTATGTTAAGGGTCAGTTGCCACTCCCTGCACCAAGTGCCTATCCGCTGCAGATCTTCCTGCATTTCGCTGCAATTTTCTAATGCTGCAACTTCTTTGTATACTACAAGCATCGTCCGCGAAAAGCGGCATGGAACTTCCGACACTATCTACTAAGTCATTTATACATATTATGAAATGCAATGGTCCCAAGACACTCCCCTGTGGCACGCAGAGGTTACTTTAACGTCTGTAGACGTCTCTCCATTGAGAACAACATGCTGTGTGCTGTTTGCTAAAAACTCTTCAGTCCAGCCACATAGCTGGTCTGATATTCCTTAGGCTCTTACTTTGTTTATCAGGCGACAGAGCGGAACTGTATAGAACGCCTTCCGGAAATCAAGGAAAATGTCATCTACCTGGGAGCCTGTATCTAATGTTTTCTCGGTCTCATGAACAAATAAAGCGAGTTGGGTCTCACACGATCGCTATTTCCGGAATTCATGTTGATTCCTACAGAGTAGATTCTGGGTTTCCGGAAATGACATGATATGCGAGCAAAAAACATGTTCTAAAGTTCTACAACAGATCGATGTCAGATATATAGGCCTATAGTTTTGGGCATCTGCTCGAGGACCGTTCTTGAAAACTGGAACTACCTGTGCTCTTCGTCGTTGAGTACACCATCGAAGGCGCTCTTGTCTGTGATGCAGCGTCAAGGGTAACTGCAGCCATGGTCTCCGAGCTAATAATCCATGCTGCTGCAAACGTCGTCGAACTGTTCGTGCAGATGGATGTTGTCTTGTAAACGTCCCCATCTGTTGACTCAGGGATCGAGACGTGGCTGCACGATCCGTTGGAGCTATGCGGATGAGATGCCTGTCATCTCGACTGCTAGTGATACGAGGCCGTTGGGATGCAGCACGGCGTTTCGTATTACCCTTCTGAACCCACCGATTCCATATTCTGCTAACAGTCATTGGATCTCGACCAGCAATGTAGCGATACGATAAACCGCAATCGCGATAGGGTACAGTCCGACCTTTATCAAAGTCGGAAACATGATGGTACGCATTTCTGCTCCTTACAGGGGGCATCATAACAACGTTTCAACAGGCAACGCCGGTCAACTGCTGTTTGTCTGTGAGAAATCGGTCGGAAACTTTCCTCATGTCAGCACGTTGTAGGTGTCGGTACCGGTGCCAACCTTGTGTGATTGCTCTGAAAAGCTAGTCATTTGCATATCACAGCATCTTCTTCCTGTCGGTGACATTTCGCGTCTGTAGTACGTCATCTTCGTGGTCTAGCAATTTTAATGGCCAGTAGTGTATAAATTGATATAAATTTCAGACAGATTCTCCGTGAAATTCTGGCTGTATATGGGCGAAATGTGCCATGTCGCGGCCAGCGTAGTGAAATAATGCCAACCATTTGACCAGGGTCGCACAGGCGTTGGCGATGCTGATCGGGAATTAAGGCCGTCGATGTCGTCCACAGACGCAGTGTCCAGGCAGCAGAGGAACTGATTCACAGGAACAGAAGACAGGGCTCAGAAGATGTGCACCTCAATAGGCAGTGCACAACACTCCGTCGTCGGAGATCGTCTCGAGTATCGGAAATTATGCCCAGGCTGGTTTTCGGAATCGCTGCACGTGCACGCAAAGGATCAAGGTTAATAGCATCTTGGCGTTACTCCGTGAAAGGCTGCTATTTTCTAAGCCGCACCGTTACGGGCGACGAGAGACGGGTCCATCATTTCACCCCTGCAACAAAGAGGCGGTCTGCGGAATGGAAACACAACACCTCACCTCCGCGGCAGAAATGCAAAGGATAGCCGCTGGGCTGTTGTGACCGAGCGGTTCTAGGCGCTTCAGTCTGGAATCGCGCTGCTGGTACGGTCGCAGGTTCGGATCCTGCCTTGGGCATGCATGTGTGTCATGTTCTTAGGTTAATTAGGTTTAAGTAGTTCTAAGCCTAGGGGACTGATGGCTTCAGATGTTAAGTCCCATAGTGCTTAGAGCCATTTTGAATTTGAAGAAATGCAAAGCTGTGTCATCAGCAGGGCAGGTCTGTGAAGGAGTTTTGAATCGAGAGTTTGTGGCAAACTGCAAAACGATTAATGACGATTCGTTTTGTGTCAGACTGACATCGCTGTCCAATGCCGTGTAGTTGAAGAGGCATGGAAAATTAATCGAAACACGACAATGCACAAACCCACACCGCACCACCAACATGGCTTTGCATTCGCCGTACCCTCCACATTTTTCACTGTGCCATTTCCTTCTTTTCAGAAAGCTGAAAGAACTTTGGGGGGGAAAGAAGTTTTCCATCGATGAAGACTGTGAGTTAACGAGCATTGCGCTCTCATTTACATATATGGCCGAAAGAGTCAACCTACAGGAATTGTGACACGAACCCTGTCGTCCAATACCGTGTGTCACAAAGGGTGCAGATTGAGCACGAGATGGGGAAACTCACAGGCGTCTATTGTCTACTGAGACCTAAGCGCTGTAGTGTGCGAGTGAGACAGGCGAGAACCTACGTCACAGGGAAACCCAGCAGAAGGCTTTTCGGCCAAGGAGACGTAGCAGTGTTAAATATGGCGGATCTAAGATCGGACATAAAGAGAAACATTTATGAAAACTATTTAGTTCTGTAGTAATTCAGGGAACAAAGCCATGGTAATTTTAATCTATCATCCTTCATAAATTTTCATGTTAATCGCAATAAAGCTTGTATATTGTTCGTATCTATAGTAGTTTAGGATTTACTGTTAAAGTGCAATTAACAAGTTTTGTAACAAAGAGCTGAATGCTAAAATCTGAACGGTTTGGTCGATCTTGACGATCGACATTTCACATAGAAGCGCATTATTAAAATGACAGACGTCGTAAATATCAACACCGTAACTTTATTTGTTTAAAAGATACAGTGAATTTAAATTATCAATATTTTCAGTTGTGCATCGGATCATCATTTCCTCCACACAAAACACATTGAACGATGACAACATGACAGATTATTGAATCATTAGGTAACAGAACATTTGTTGTAACGTGATGGCTGGGTGTTGTGTGATGTCCTTAGGTTATTTAGGTTTAAGTAGTTAAGTAGTTCTAAGTTCTAGGGGACTGATGACCATAGATGTTAAGTCCCGTAGTGCTTAGAGCCATTTGAACCATTTGTTGTAAAGTGTAGTGCACAATAGGTACTTTTGTTCTTTATTTATTTATCAGAAAGTACATTGATGCAAGGCTACTGGCCGTGAATTTCAGAGTTAACAAGGAAAGTGTATTGGTTTTATGTAAAAGAATTTAACGTTTATTGTGTAATGGATATAATTGTTACTTTATTTAGAACGTGAAAGTGGTCAAGCTTTGGTTGTTTAAATATGTTAAAATGTAAAGTAATGTAGAATAAGCTGTGACCAATCAGGAAAAGGAACTGCCCTAGTCAGTTGGGCGAGGATATTGGGCGCGCGGCAAAACTCGGCCGGGGACGGGCAGAGGGAGAGTGCTGGAGAAGACACGGAAGCGGATGGTCGGTCCGAAGGCAGCTGGGAAGTGAAACGAATTAGAAAATTTCGCGTTGTGCGGCATCGCGGGACTTAGTCTCTGAGCGGAGAGCAGCCGCACGCCTGCAGTGAACTTATCGCGTAAATATCGAGGTTGAATGTTGTGTTTTGCGATGAGATTGCGAATGATCTGTGTCAAATGGATAATCGCTAGAGTGTAACAGTAACTCTAAATACGACCACGTTCGCTATTGGGTCGTTAATTTAGCTCCTGATATTATTATTACTCTTATTATATGCTATGTTAATTTTGTACTTCGGAAACTTGCCATCAGCCAGACAATTTAATCAAAGGGTCGCAAGTGTTTAATTTAGGGCGTGTAATGCGACACGTGCGGTTCAACCCCTACACGAGTTTGAGCCAAGACATGTCAGTGAAGAGGGACCACATGTGAGCCCGAACATCTTTGGGGTGTTAACTCGCAGGACGTTCACACAGTGGTTCTCGAATGTCACCGTGACCGACGAGCGGATTTCTAACGTCGAGGAACTTGGAAGTGGCTAATTAGTGTTTGTTGTATGGTAATGTATAGTTACATTTAGTGGTATTATGTCTGTGTGGTAATATGAACTTTTCATCAGAGAAACAGTTAAGCTCGTATTAAATAATCGCGTAATCGAAACTTTCTGGCAGATTAAAACTATGTGCCGGACCGAGACTCGAAATCTGGGCCTTCGCCTTTCGCGGGAAAGTGCTCTACTATCTGAGCTACCCAAGCACGAGTCACGCCCCGTCTTCACAGCTGTACTTCCGTCAATAGCTCGTCTCCTACCTTCCAAACTTCACACAAGCTCTCCTGCGATACTGCAGAACTAGCACTCCCGGAAGAAAGCTGTGAGAACGGGGCGTGAGCCGTGCTTGGGTAGCTCAGATGGTAGAGCACTTGCCCGAGAAAGGCAAATGTCCCGAGTTCGAGTCTCGGTCCGGCACACAGTTTTAATCTCCAAAGAAGTTTCAATTCAGCGGACACTCCGCTCCAGAATGAAAATTTCATTGGGGAAATATCCCCCAGGTTGTGGCAAACCATGTCTCTGCAATATCCGTTCTTTCAGGAATTCTAGTTCTGCAGCATCGCGGGAGAGCTTCTTGAAGTTTCGAAAGTAGGAGAGGGGGATTGGCAGACGTAAAGCTGTGGGGACGGGGCGTGAGTCGTGCTTGGGTAGCTCAGTTGGTAGAGCACTTGGCCGCGAAAGGCAAAGGTCCCGAGTTCGTGTCTCGGTCTGCCTCATAGTTTTAATCTGCCAGGAAGTTTCTTGTCAGCGTACACTCCTCTACAATACTGTTTCACTACTGCAGTGGCCATCGTCAACTAAAGTTCTGTTACTGAGAAATATGGGAAACTAAAATTATATTTGTGAAACTTAAAAGAAAGAGACGAATGCTGATTCATGGAAAACAATAAAGTAACAGTGTTAACAAATCCATACACCACTAACACAAAATATTTTAACACATAAAATAAAACATATTCACTTTACATTAATAGTCAGAACCCGAACAAATTCTGTTTTCTTTCTTACAAACACGTATGATATCCACCTCTTTTTTTATAAAAAAACAGTAAATCACGCATTATTAAATTATCACAAAAATCTCCAATTCTAAATCCCTGACCAAATTAGTTACTGCTCTTGGATGTCGCGGCAAATGCGCTAGGCTGTGCGGTTCTGGGCGCTACAGTCTGGAAATGAGCGACCGCTACGGTCGCAGGTTCGAATCCTGCCTCGGGCATGGATGTGTGTGATGTCCTTAGGTTAGTTAGGTTCAATTAGTTCTAAGTTCTAGGCGACTGATGACCTCAGAAGTTAAGTCGCATAGTGCTCAGAGCCAAATGCGCTATTACAGTACCCTTCGAAGTCCTGATGAATTTACAAAACATCTCTCCATAAATGAAAAATAATATGGGAAAATTATTGTCGTCACACAGCATGGTCTAAACACACCTTACTCCACCAGAAGATACAACTCGACTTCTCCTCTCGCTCTCAGAGACTGCACTCCACTGACAAGCAAAGCTTCTGCTACCAGCGTCTCACAGTGCAACATCTTTAGCAGAGATGTTGCCCACTGTTACTCAGAAGCTCCTGAAGCTTTACTTTTCCGTGTGACACAGAAAGTATTGCTAAAGTTACAATTTTACGTATAAAACAAAGCTATTACAAACTGAACGATTTGTAGAATTTCCCGGCCATTATTTAAGAAGACTCCTACATCTACATCTGCATGGTTACTCTGCAGTTCACACCTGTGTGCCTGGCAGAGGGTTCATCGAACCATTTTCGTACTACTTCTCTACCAATCCACTCTCGAATGCGTGTTGGAAAAAGAAAACCTAAATCTTTCCGTTCGAGCTCTGACTTCTCTTATTTTATTGTGTTGATCATTTCTCGCTACGTAGCTGGCTGTCAACAAAATATTTTACCATTCGGAAGAGGAAGTTGGTGATTGAAATTTCGTAAATAGATCTCACCGCAATGAAAGGCGTTTTTTCCAATGGCTGCCATCCCGTCTCCCGTATCATATCAGTGAGACTCTCAACCCTATTGCTCAATAACACGAAACGAGTTCCCCTTCCTTGCACTTTTTCGATGTCCTCCGTCAATCCTACCTGATTAGGATCCCACACCGGGCAGCAATATTCCAGCAGAAGACGGACAAGTGTAATGTAGGCTGTCTCTTTAGTAGGTTTGTTGCATCTTCTAAGTGTTCTGCCAACAAAGCGCAGTCTTTGTTTCGCCTTACCCACAATATTACTTATGTGGTCTTTCCAATTTAAGTTGCTCGTAACTGCAATTCCTAAGTAGGCAGTCGAATTGACAGCCCTTAGATATCTGCGACTTATCGTATACCCAAAATTTATAGAATTTCTTTTAGTATCCGTGTCAATGACCTCGCACTTTTCTTTGTTTAGTGCCAATTGTCACTCTTCGCACCATACAGAAATTCTCTCCAAATCAATTTGTAATTGGATTTGATCGTCTGATGAATTTACTAGACTGTAAATTAAAGCGTCATCTGCAAAGAATCTAAGGGGTGTGCTCAGATTATCACCTAGATCATTTATGTAAATCAGGAACAGCAGAGGGCCTATGACACTACCTTGCGGAACGCCAGATATCGTTTCTGTTCTACTCGATGATTTACCGTCTATCACTACGAACTGTTACCTCTCTGAGAGGAAATCACGAATCCAGTCACACAACTGAGACGATACTCCATATGCACGCAATTTGATTAATAGTCGTTTGTGAGGGACTGTATCAAAAGCCTTCTGTAAATCTGAGATCCCTTGTCGACAGAACTTATTACGTCATGGGAATAAGGAGATAGCTGCGTTGCTAAAGAACGTATTTTCTGAATCCTTATTGGTTATGTATCAATAAGTCATTTTCTTTAAGGTGATTCATAATGTCCGAGTACAGTACTTCTGAAAATTGAGGTCAGTGATACAGGTCTGTAATTCAATGGGTTCCTTTCTTGATTATTGGCGTGACCTGTGCTACTTTCCAGTCTTTAGGAAGAGACCTTGCGTCAAGTGAGCAGTTGTATATGATTGCTAAGAAAGGCGCTATTGTGTGTGCATACTCTGAAAGGAACCTGATTGGTACGCTATCTGAACCGGAAGACTTGCCTTTCTTAAGTGATTTAAGTTGTTTCGCAACACTTACGTATCTACTTTTATGTCACTCATACTAACAGCTGTTCTGGTTTTGAATTCTGGAATATTTACTTAGTTTTCTTTCGTCAAGGGATTACGGTAAACTGTATTTAGCAACTCCGCTTTAGTGGCACCATCATCGGTAACATTTCCATCGCTATCGACTGGTGATTGTGTTGATAAACAGTGTCTAGTATATGTGTCACTTTCACCTGTAGTGCAGCGTTCAATTACACTACTTCGCCTGACGTGATAATGAGTAACCTTCTTTCTGAAGGCTCCTTGTAGCATGCAACAGATCCAACTTTTCGATTTCATCTATATTGTGTGATGAATTTGACGGCTGTGATCTATTCCAGGCCTTTGTTCCCTAAGTTCTTTAGCGCTGTCAGGTCTTTTCGTCACAACATGCACGTAAATATCGATAAATAAAAACGTGACTTCATAGCTCAGTAAGCCGGCCACGGTGGTCTCGCGGTTCTAGGCGCGCAGTCCGGAACCGTGAGACTGCTGCGGTCGCAGGTTCGAATCCTGCCTCGGGCATGGATGTGTGTGATGTCCTTAGGTTAGTTAGGTGTAATTAGTTCTAAGTTCTAGGGGACTGATGACCACAGCAGTTGAGCCCCATAGTGCTCAGAGCCATTTTTTTTCATAGCTCAGTATCTGGTTTTGGATTTAACTCACTACACAAGCACAAGACTGCGTCAGTTCAGCTTTACTTCACATCAGATTTCACATAAAGGTTGTTCGATTGTCCTGCAATGAATGTAATGAAATGTACCGTTACCGTCACCGGCACTGATGTTATCGTCACGTTACGAAACGTGCATTGATATTGTACTCTGTGTGGTCATTAGGACTATCGATATTTTTTAAAATATCGGGAATTCGATGCAACGATGTTTAAAATATATCATTATCAGCTCTTGATATATCTAAAGAAGGCATCGATATACACACAAGCATAAGGAGCAAAAAAATTTCGACGTACCTGCCTATAAAAATATCGGCTGCACACTGTAAGTATACAACCGGTTTGAGAGCTGTGTACTTTAGTACTGATTTATTATTAGATAATCTGTAAATAAGCTAGCTGCCTGCCTGTCCCCCTTAGAGTAAGAATTGAAAGGGAAACGATGAAAGCTCAACTTTGGCGATACCCACTTTGCTAATAACGGTAACTGCAGCTAAGTGGCAAATGAAAGGCGTCTGATGGGTCCATCGTTCTGTTTCGTCACATCTCGGATTTGTCCGGGACTCTTCATGTCGACTTCGAGATTTTTCATTACTGCAAACGCCAGCCAACTAGCAGCTGTAGTGTCAAAATCGCTTGGTGAAGCTAAACGTAGCAGTTTCTGTTGGTAGCGCCAAGCGCCCATTACGTCTGCATTTCGCCTCACACGTTTCCGCCCATCGCTAAGGCCAATGTTGTCATTTAGATTTTTGTTGATCACTTTCAGCAACTGTTTTTGAATTATGTCGATGTGAAGAAATACCACATTTGGTGCGTTAAAAATTGTTTCTTAATGGAGCTCGTGTGGTGTTTCGTCACATCGAAAACATTGTTATTCCATTCACACCGCCACCCCTCAGTGCAATCGTTCTTTTGTGCCCTATGCACAATGTAACTGGTACACCTGCCTAATATCGCTTAGGGCCCCCGCGAGTGCGCAGTAGTGTCGCAAGACGACATTGGATGTACTCGACTAACGTCTCAAGTAGTGCTGGAGGGAACTGACACCATGAATCCTGCAGGGCTGTCCATAAATCCGTAAGAGTACGTGGGGATGGAAATTTCTTCTGAACAGCACGTTGCAAGGCGTTCCAGATATGCTCAATAATCTTCACGTGTGCGGAGTTGGGTGACCAGCGGAAATGTTTAAACTCAGGAGAATGTTTATGGAGCCACTCTGTAGCAATTCTGGACGTGTGGGGTGTCGCAAGTTCGTCAGAATCCACAATGGACATGAATGGATTCATGTGATCAGACAGGATGCTTAGGTACGTGTCACACGTCAAAGTCATATCTAGACGTACCAGGGGTCCCATATCACTCCAACTGCACACGCCCCACACCACTACACATCCTCCAGCAGCTTGAACAATACCCTGCTGTTATGCAAGGTCCATGGATTCATGAGGTACACGTCCATCCCCTCCAAACAATTTGAGGCTCGTCCGATGACGCAACATGTTTCCAGTCATCAACAGTCCATTGTCGGTGTGACGGGCCTATGCGAGGCGTAAAGCTCTGTGTCGTGCAGTCAAAAAGCGTACACGAGTGGGCCTTCGGCTCCGAAAGTCCATATCTATGATGTTCTGTTGAATGGTTGACACTTCTTGATGGCCTAGCATTAATATCTGCAGCAATCTGCGGAAGGGTTGCGTCTGTCACACTGAACGATTCTCTTCAGTCGTGATCGGTATCATTCTTGCAGGATCTTTTTCCGGCAGCAGCGATGTCGGAGACTTGATGTTTTACCGGCTACCTTATATTTACGGTACACTCGTGAAACGATCGTACGGGAAAATCCCCACTTCATCCGCTACCTCTAATATGCTGTATCCACGTCGAAACTCACTTAGATCTTGATAACCTGCCATTGTAGCAGCAGTAACCGAGCTAACAACTGCCGCAGACACTTGTCTTATACATGCGTTGCGAACCGCAGCGCCGTATTCAGCCTGTTTACATAGCTCTGTAACTGAACACTCATGCCTATGCCAGTTTCTTTGGGGCTTCAGTTTATAATTGCTTCACACAGTCACAGAGAAAGTTTGGACTGATGTAAGCTCAAAAATTAATAAGACTACTTATCTACAGTTTCAAAAGAACAACTTGAAATATTTTCAGAAAATTGTGAAGAGATATGGGTTCACAAAGTCTCTCCGCAGTGTAGTTAGCCGCACGTGCCGTATGATTGTGAGTCCCATATCTTTCAAAGAAACAATAACCGCACAACGATACTGCAGTGATATTCTGTACCCATTCATAGGAGAAATTGCTAATTGAAATACTGAACGGTTATTTTCAACAAGATGGTGCAACCGCGCATACAGCTGATGTTTTTGGTGATCGCATAATTTCACAGGGACTCAGGCCTCCACGGTCACCTGACCTAACATGACAAGACTTTTTCTTCTGGCGAGCAGCGAAAGCAATTGTCTATATAAACCGTCCAAAATCCATCGATGAATTGAAAACTGCAATATCCACTTTCACTGCTTCTGTTACAGAAGAAATGTTACAGCGTGTGTTTGGAAACATGATTAGACGAATTGAATTGTGCATTCTACAACAGAGGGGGACATTTTCCCCATTTGTTGTGAAAATTTGTAAGTAAAAATGATTATTCAAATAAATTAATAACTTCTATTTCACTGAGTTTCATTTCGGTATATTAACTGCGGTATACGGCACGCGCGGCTAACAATCATACGACACTGCGGAGAGACTTTTTTGACACCCCCTATAATATAACACTACTGGTTCAAATGGTTCAAATGGCTCTGAGCACTATGGGACTTACGATCTCTGGTCATCAGTCCCCTAGAACTTAGCGATCTCTGGTCATCAGTCCCCTAGAACTTAGAACTACTTAAACCTAACTAACCTAAGGACATCACACACATCCATGTCCGAGGCTGGATTCGAACCTGCGACCGTAGCGGTCACGCGGTTCCAGACTGTAGCGCCTAGAACCGCACAGTCACGCCGGCCGGCTATACACTACTGGCCATTAAAATTGTTACACTAAGAAGAAATACAGATGACAAATGGGTATTCATTGGACAAATATTAGAACTGACATGCGACTACATTTTCACGCAATTTGGATGCATAGTAATCAGTACCCAGAACAACCACCTCTGGCCGTAATAATGGCCTTGATACACCTGGGCATTAGGTCAAACACAGCTTGGATGGCGTGTACCGGTACACATGTACAGCTACCCATGCAGCTTCAACACGATACCACAGATCATCAAGAGTAGTGACTGGCGTACTGTGACGAGCCAGTTGCTCGGCCACCACTGACCAGACGTTTACAATTGATGAGAGATCTGGAGACTGTGCTGGCCAGGGCAGCAGTTGAACATTTTCTGCATCCCGAAAGGCCCGTACAGGACCTGCAACATGTGATCGTGCATTATCCTGCTGAAATGTAGGATTTCGCAGGGATCGAATGAAGGGTAGAGCCACGGGTCGTAACACATCTGAAATGTAACGTCCACTGTTCAAAGTGCCGTCAATGCGAACAAGAGGCGACCGACACGTGCAATCAATGGCACCCCATACCATCACGATGTCGGCAAACACGGATGCAACCATCATGATGCTGTAAACAGAACCTCGATTCATCCGAAAAAATGAGGTTTTGCCATTCGTGCAGCCAGGTTCGTAGCTGAGTACACCATCGCAGGTGCTCCTGTCTGTGATGTAGCGTCAAGGGTAACGGCAGCCACGGTCTCCGAGCTGATAGTCCATGCTGCTGCAAATGTCATTGAACTGTTCATGCAGATGGTTGTTGTCTTGCAAACGTCCCCATCTGTTGACTCAGGGATCGAGACGTAGCTGCACGATCCGTTACAGCCATGCTGATTAGATGCCTGTCATCTCGACTGCTGGTGGTACGAGGCCGTTGGGATCCAGCACGGCATTCCGTATTACCCTCCTGAACCCACCGATTCCATATTTTGTTAAGTCATTGGATCTCGACCAACGCGAGCAGCAATGTCGCCATACGATAAACCGCAATCGCGATAGGCTACAATATGCGTGATGGTACGCATTCCTCCTCCGTACACGAGGCATCACAACAATGTTTCACCAGGCAACGACGTTCAACTGGTGGACAGTTCAATCGGTTGGAAACTTTCCTCATGTTAGCACGTTGTAGGTGTCGTCAGCGGCGCCAACCTTGTGTGAATGCTCTGAAAAGCTAATCATTTCCATATGACAGCTTCTTCCTGTCTGTAGCTTTCGCGTCTGTAGCACGTCATCATCTTGGTGTAGCAATTTTATTGGCCAGGAGTGTAAAATAAAAATATCGGCTCTCGATATTACCGTTTTGATATCGATATATCGGTGCAAGGAAATAATGCCGGTACGTGCCTGTATTTTTGGTAAAGTATAGAGTGTTGTTGTTGTTGTTGTGGTTGTGGTCTTTGGTCCTGAGACTGGTTTGATGCAGCTCTCCATGCTACTCTATCCTGTGCAAGCTTCTTCATGTCCCAGTACCTACTGCAACCTACATCCTTATGAATCTGCTTGGTGTATTCATCTATTGGTCTCCCTGTACGTTTTTTACCCTCAACGCTACCCTCCAATACTAAATTGGTGATCCCTTGATGCCTCAGAACATGTCCTACGAACCGGTCCTTTCTTCTAGTCAAGTTGTGCCACAAACTTCTCTTCTCCCCAGTCCTATTCAACACCTCCTCATTAGTTATGTGATCTACCCATCTAATCTTTAGCATTCTTCTGTAGCAGCACATTTCGAAAGCTTCTATTCTCTTCTTGTCCAAACTATTTATCGTCCATGTTTCACTTCCATACATCGCTACACCCATACAAATACTTTCAGAAACGACTGCCTGACATTTAAATCTATACTCGATGTTAGCAAGTTTTTCTTCATCAGAAACGGTTTCCTTGCCAGACTACATTTTATATCGTCTCTACTTCGACCATCATCAGTTACTGTGCTCCACAAATAGCGAAACTCCTTTACTACTTTAAGTGTCTCATTTCCTAATCTAATTCCCTCAGCATCACTCGACTTAATTCGACTAGATTGCATTATCCTCGTTTTGCTTTTGTTGATGTTCATCTTATATCCTCCTTTCAAGACACTATCCATTCCATTCAACTGCTCTTCCAAGTCCTTTTTCTGTGTCTGACAGAATTACAATATCATCGGCGAACCTCAATGTTTTTATTTCTTCTCCATGGATTTTAATACCTACTCCGAATTTTTCTTTCGTTTCCTTTACTGCTTGCTCAGTATCCAGATTGCATAACATCGGGGAGAGGCTACAACCCTGTCTCACTCCCTTCCCAACCACTGCTTCCCTTTCACGCCCCTCAACACTTATAACTGCCATTTGGTTGTATCGAGTATCGATATTTTATCGACAACCACAGTCACGCTTCAGTGTCCTGTGTTCCTACCGTCCACTCAGTAACCCCCGCGGCCGACCTCAGACAAGGAGAAGACAAAGCGCTGGCCGGCGTCTCTAAGTGAAGGGCCGATGAAGGCGTGCCTCCCTCCCCCTCACCCCCTCCCCCCCCTCCCCCCCCCCCCTCCAGACGCCCCATCGTTACGAAACAGTCGAGTTCGCACCCGCCGACACGTCCTCGTTCAAGTACAGCCCACTTTCCGCCTCTCTTTAGTTTTTTCCCCCTCGCCCTTTTCGCGAGAATTTTCGTCCTTTTGTTCCTGGGACGGCTGCCCTCTGTCCCCCCCCCCCCCCCCCCCATCTTTCTCCATCTCTCCGCGGCTGTGGGCCTTTCCGTCACCGGCCACTTTCTGGGCCGGCGCTGGCGGATTACGTCCTCTCTCTCTGTCTCGCTGCGAGCCTATTGCGTAATGGAGACGGGCGAAACCGAGCGGTGCGCGTGGCGTTTCTGCGAAAAAGAAGGAGACGAGGTGTAGGCGGCAGCTGACGGTTCGTTCGCCTCGCGGCTACTGGAGCGGCCAGGACACGCACGTGCGTGTTTGGTAGCAAACCGCGGGGCGAGTGCAGTTGCGGTGTAGACGTAGATGCGTGGGTACAGTTAGAGAAAGTGGCGAAAACAATTACGCTGTTGTTGTTGTGGTCTTCAGTCCTGAGACTGGTCTGATGCAGCTCTCCATGCTAATCTATCCTGTGCAAGCTCCTTCATCTCCCAGTACCTACTGCAACCTACATACTTCTGAATCTGCTTAATATATTCATCTCTTGGTCTCCCTCTACGATTTTTACCTTCCGCGCTGCCCTCCAATACTACATTTGTGATCCCTTGATGCCTCAGGACATGTCCTACCAACCGATCCCTTTTTCTAGTCAAGTTGTGCCACAAACGTCTCTTCTCCCCAATCCTATTCAATACCTCCTCATTAGTTACGTGATCTACCCACCTAATCTTCAACATTCTTCTGTAGCACCACATTTCGAAAGCTTCTATTCTCTTCTTGTCCAAACTATTTATTGTCCATGTTTCACTTCCATACGTGGCTACACTCCATACAAATACTTTCAGGAACGCAGGAACGACTTCCTGACATTTAAATCTATGCTCGATGTTAACAAATCTCTCTTCTTCAGAAATGCTTTCCTTGCCATTGCCAGTCTACATTTTATATCCTCTCTACTTCGACCATCATCAGTTATTTTGCTCCCCAAATAGCAAAACTCCTTCACTACTTTAAGTGTCTCATTTCCTAATCTAATTCCCTCAGCATCACCCGACTTAATTCGACCACATTCCATTATCCTCGTTTTGCTTTTGTTGATGTTCATCTTATACCCTCCTTTCAAGACACTGTCCATTCCGTTCAACTGCTCTTCCACGTCCTTTGCTGTCTCTGACAGAATTACAATGTCATCGGCGAAGCTCAAAGTTTTTATTTCTTCTCCCTGGATTTTAATATCTACTTCGAATTTTTCTTTTGTTTCCTTTACTGCTAGCTGAATATACAGATTGAATAATCCGGGAGAGGCTACAACCCTGTCTCACTCCCTTCCCAACCACTGCTTCCCTTTCATGCCACTCAGCTCTTATAACTGCCATATGGTTTCTGTACAAATTGTAAATAGCCTTTCGCTCCCTGTATTTTACCCCTGCCACCTTTAGAATTTGAAAGAGAGTATTCCAGTCAACATTGTCAAAAGCTTTCTCTAAATCTACAAATGCTAGAAACGTAGGTTTGCTTTTCCTTAATATTTCTTCTAAGATAAGTCGTAAGGTCGGTATTGCCTCACGTCTTCCAACATTTCTACGGAATCCAAACTGATTTTCCCCGAGGTCGGCTTCTACTAGTTTTTCCATTCGTCTGTAAAGAATTCGCATTAGTATTTTGCAGCTGTGAGTTATTGAACTGATAGTACGGTAATTTTCACATCTGTCAACACCTGTTTTTTTGGGGGGGGGGGGGGGGATTCGAATAATTATATTCCTCTTGAAGTCTGAGGGTATTTCGCCTGTCTCGTACATCTTGATCACCAGATGGTAGAGTTTTGTCAGGACTGGCTCTCCCAAGGCCGTCAGTAATTCTAATGGAACGCTACCAGCGTGAATTCGAAACTTCCCTTTTACCGTGCCTCGGATCTACTGTAGCGCCATCCGAAGTCACTGTCCCGACCGCGACTAGAATTCACACACTCTAAGGTCGTCCTCACACGGGACGAGTTTCCCATCGTCAAGCACCGACTCGTGGGTTACATCGTGGTTGGTGTATGCTTTAGGGATTTGACTGATTTTAACAGGAGAGCTAAAACAGGTCTAACCCGCCACTGCCCACACCGAAACTAGGTTTATTGTACAGTATCGCTCCCTGTAGATCTAGTAAAGCCAACCAGTGCCCTTAAATAGTGCAAGGAGTCCCTCTACCAGTTTTTTGTTAGTCACAAATTCTTCAGGTCTAGTTGTCCCGAATATTCTGTATCTTTTACTCTCCAATGCCATGCATTCAAAGATGTGATGCAGTTTCTTCACCCTCATCAGAGATCCTACATTTATGGTCTTCTTCCATTATACCCATTGTGTGTAAGTTACCACGGCCGGTCATCAGTCCAGTCATGAGTTTGATCTCTTTCCTGTTCAAGCCCAGGATTACAGAGCTTCTTTTGAAGCATTGTTTGGGCGCCATTACGTTACCATGTTTTTGTTTTTGGACCTTGGTCCAATATCCTACGTGTTGTTTCCTAAGCCAATCTGATCATAGCCTTGGTGATTGTCAAGACAGGTTCCGGTCGAATAAATAGAGTTGTTGCCTCAATCCTAGCCAATCTATCGGCCAATCTATCGGCTTGTTCATTGCCACAGATCCGTGAGTGGCCAGAGACCCACACTAGGTACACCCTATTTGTTCCCCCTAACTCCACAAGAGCCCTGTGGCAATCTGCAGCAATCTTAGATCTTGTTCCAGGAGCTGCCAATGATTTCAGGGCTCCCTGGCTGTCTGAATAGATGTAGATGCTACGGTCATTGTAGCACCTACTGATATTCTCCTCCATACATGCCCTGATTGCAGTAATTTCTGCTTGGAATACAGAGGCCAGTTTTCCTAGAGAGATGCTGCTCTCCAGTCTTGGCTGAACCTCGTACAACCCTGCCCACGCTTAAGGGGAAATGACAGGTTGTCGGACGAAAATATTGCTCAAATTCAGGATTTTTTTCTCTGTACTGGAGTGTAGCGGACAAATGGTATTACTGCAATGACCAAGGATACATTGAAGTTTTTATTATTATTTTCTATTGAAAAATATTAATATCTTCACTGTGTAATTGGCATTTTCCGGAGGCACCTCTGAAATGAGGTAAATTGACGGTTGTCGCTGTAACTCCGGTTGTGTTTACCTGAAACATGAAATTGACGTATCTTCCTGATCCTTGCAGATGTACTTTTAGTTCCTCTTACGGATTTGAAAAAAAATGGTGAAATTATAGATATTTGAAAAAATGACGCCGAGGTGGCCGAGCGGTTCTGGGCTCCACAGTCTGGAACCGCGTGACCGCTACGGTCGCAGGTTCGAATCCTGCCACGGGAGTGGATGTGTGTGATGTCCTTCGGTTAGTTAGGTTCAAGTAGTTCTAAGTTCTAGGGGACTGATGACCACAGATGTTAAGTCCCATATTGCTCAAAGCTATGTGAACCATTTTTTTTTTGAAAAATATGACCATTTTTGTACCCCAGTGCCAGACCACACACGAGCAATCCTACGCCTTTGTTTCACTGTCATCAACCGACCTCCAAACAGTCCCGATTCGACCCCACCCGATTTTCATTTGTTTCGAAACCCTTTCGAGGACTTCACTTTGACAGCAATGAAGCAGAGGTGACGTTGTGGCTCTGTCAAGGAGGTCAAACAACCTGCAGTGATGGTATCAACAAACTGGTCTCTCATTGGGAGAAATGTGTTTGTCGCCAGGGTGACCATGTTGAGAAATAAATTTGTAGGCACGAACAGTAAAGATGTACAGTATTAATAACGTTTGTTTTATTGGAAAAACTTCTAAGGTTTTCTTATAAAAATTCGGAGGCGCTACTTTTCAACACGCTTTCGTGCATATTATTTGCAATTTCAGTTCTTATTCTGTTACTCTAATAAGAATCACAGGATCTCTAGATAGCAGTATGCAAATCATCAACCCATGACCCAAGAGCTTCGCACCTCTATCCACTACACCACTGGAGCGAAGTATGTCTCTGTCTTCGACATTACTATATCCTCAAGGCTTTAACAGTAGATGCGTTACATTTACGATAAATATAATAAAGTATACCAAGAATTTTAATTGATTTTCAATGCGCCGTTGTCTTGAAACGGAGTTTTTAGTTATGATACGTGAACAAACAATAACGAAAATTGTTTAATCATCAATATGGCGTTTCCCGTCTTTTTAGTACAATAAATCGTATCAGAGACGACGCATTTTGACGTATCCACAACGTGTTGCTGCTCTGAAAGAACGTTTATCTATAGGGCGCGAGTTATAACTGTTCTGTGCAAGTGCGCTTATCGATACTTATTACACTATTCTATTTTTGCATAGAGATTTGTTTTCCTTGCAGCAGCATAATACACTCCTGGAAATTGAAATAAGAACACCGTGAATTCATTGTCCCAGGAAGGGGAAACTTTATTGACACATTCCTGGGGTCAGATACATCACATGATCACACTGACAGAACCACAGGCACATAGACATAGGCAACAGAGCATGCACAATGTCGGCACTAGTACAGTGTATATCGACCTTTCACAGCAATGCAGGCTGCTATTCTCCCATGGAGACGATCGTAGAGGTACTGGATGTAGTCCTGTGGAACGGCTTGCCATGCCATTTCCACCTGGCGCCTCAGTTGGACCAGCGTTCGTGCTGGACGTGCAGACCGCGTGAGACGACGCTTCATCCAGTCCCAAACATGCTCAATGGGGGACAGATCCGGAGATCTTGCTGGACAGGGTAGCTGGCTTACACCTTCTAGAGCACGTTGGGTGGCACGGGATACATGCGGACGTGCATTGTCCTGTTGGAACAGCAAGTTCCCTTGCCGGTCTAGGAATGGTAGAACGATGGGTTCGATGACGGTTTGGATGTACCGTGCACTATTCAGTGTCCCCTCGACGATCACCAGAGGTGTACGGCCAGTGTAGGAGATCGCTCCCCACACCATGATGCCGGGTGTTGGCCCTGTGTGCCTCAGTCGTATGCAGTCCTGATTGTGGCGCTCACCTGCACGGCGCCAAACACGCATACGACCATCATTGGCACCAAGGCAGAAGCGACTCTCATCGCTGAAGACGACACGTCTCCATTCGTCCCTCCATTCACGCCTGTCGCGACACCACTGGAGGCGGGCTGCACGATGTTGGGGCGTGAGCGGAAGACGGCCTAACGGTGTGCGGAACCGTAGCCCAGCTTCATGGAGACGATTGCGAATGGTCCTCGCCGATACCCCAGGAGCAACAGTGTCCCTAATTTGCTGGGAAGTGGCGGTGCGGTCCCCTACGGCACTGCGTAGCATCCTACGGTCTTGGCGTGCATCCGTGCGTCGCTGCGGTCTGGTCCCAGGTCGACGGGCACGTGCACCTTCCGCCGACCACTGGCGACAACATCGATGTACTGTGGAGACCTCACGCCCCACGTGTTGAGCAATTCGGCGGTACGTCCACCCGGCCTCCCGCATGCCCACTATACGCCCTCGCTCAAAGTCCGTCAACTGTACATACAGTTCACGTCCACGCTGTCGCGGCATGCTACCAGTGTTAAAGACTGCGATGGAGCTGCGATGGAGCTGGCTGACACTGACGGCGGCGGTGCACAAATGCTGCGCAACTAGCGCCATTCGACAGCCAACACCGCGGTTCCTGGTGTGTCCGCTGTGCCGTGCGTGTGATCATTGCTTGTACAGCCCTCTCGCAGTGTCCGGAGCAAGTATGGTGGGTCTGACACACCGGTGTCAATGTGTTCTTTTTTCCATTTCCAGGAGTGTATATGACAAATAACGACATGATTATTAGAACAGATTCACCGAAACAGCTACTTATAATAACTAACCTTCATTCACGAGAGACTGTGTCGGCATTTATCGCCATTGTCAAGTACGGTACGTCTAGACTAATCTGACATCGATATTACGTTCTCAATGAACTGTGTTGTAACTGCCACAGTTTTAATTAAATGGCAAGTAAAGTGAATATATTGAAATAAAATGTTAGTTACGGTGTGAGAGCAGTTTGACAGTGCCACTCTTGCGGCGCTATACATGCAGTGAAGAGCCAAGGAAACTGGTGCACCTGCCCAATATCATGTAGGGCTCCCGCGAGCACGCAGAAGTGCCGCAGTACGACGTGGCACGGATTCGACTAATATGTGAAGTAGTGCTGGAGGGAATTGACGATATGAATCCTGCAGGACTGCCCATAAATCCGTAAGAGTACGAGGGGGTGAAGATCTCTTCTGAACAGCACGTTACAAGGCATCTAAGACATCCAAGACAAGCTCAATAATGTTCACGTTTCGGGAATTTGGTGGCTATCGGAAGAGTTTAAACTCAGAGGAGTGTTCCTCGAGCCACTAATTCTGGATGTGTTGGGTGTCACATTGTCCTGCTGGAGTTGTCCAAGTACATCGAAATGCACAATGGACACGAATGGATGCAGGTGATCAGACAGGATGCATAAGTAAGTGTTACCTGTTAGAGTCGCATCTAGACGTATCAGGGGTCCCATATCACTCCAGCTGCACACGCCCCCACACGATTACAGAGCCCCCACCAGCTTGAGCAGTCCCCAGCTGACATGCAGGGTCCATGGATTCATGAGGTTTTCTCCATAACCGTACACGTCCATTCGCTCGAGACATTTTAAAGGAGCCTCGTCCGACTAGGCAAAATGTTTCCAGCCAGTAGGGGCCCCAGGCGAGGCGTAAAGCTTTGTTTCCTGCAGTCATCGAGGGTACACGAGTGGGCTTTACCGGCTTCGTGATATTCACGGTAGACTCCTGAACTGGTCGTACGGGAAAATCCCCACTTCATCGCTACGTGCGTCGACTATAATAACACCACTTTCAGACTCACTTAAATCCTTATAACCCGCCATTGTAGCAGCAGCAACCTATCTAACAACTGCGCCAGACACTTGTTGTCTTATATAGGCGTTGCCAACCGCAGCGCTGTATTCTGCTTGTTTACATATCTCTGCATTTAAATACGCATGCCTATACGAGTTTCTTTGGCACTACGGTGTACAAAACATATAGCGTCGTAAGAGTGAAACCATCAAATTACTGTCACTCCGAAAGTAACATTTTATTTTCAGCTTATTTACATCATTTACCACTTTATTAAAAAAGTGATATTGATAAGACAGATCACTAACGACGTAATGTCGACGTCACCAGTCTAGACGTACTTGACAATGTCGATAAATGTCGAAACAGTCAGTCCTGAATAAAGATTTGTTATTATAACCAGCTATTTCGGTGCCTCTATTCTAACGATTTTGCTTACAGAATTCCGGCCACAACATCGGGTTTCCGCTTGGCCAGTGACCGTGTGGGGGGCCTCGCGGCGGACTTGGATCTTCATTGGTGCTGATTTCCAAGCGGCACTGGTTATACGGAGTAGATTTCAGAAAGGAAGGCAGCTGGACTTCTGAACGTTGGTCAACTTCTGTAGTGAATGTGGACTGGTTGTCGCCAAGAAAAGTTTGCGTGGAGAACAATGTGAGCCTCGTGCTCCCTGTATTGTCTGAGGTGGTCAACGAGGCTGATCTGTAGTGTTCGGCATGTAGTACTTTTGTAGTTGCCACCAACAGAATTGTAGTTGATTCACCTTCAATATCGAGTGGATAAGTCGCTAAATAATAATAATAATAATAATAATAATAATACTGCAATTCGGCTATCCTGGCAGTACTGTTTTCAACTAGGTCTATTTAATAAGACTTAAGTGTACCAACTCGATATATGAAGGGCTTATTTCAATAGTGGTACAAGTCCATTACCTCCACTTTCCTGTCTATAATGCTTCTGAAATTAATGAGCCAAACAAACGGAAAGAAAGGTTCATTTCTAGCAAGAAGCCATATGCTTTAATATTTCTGGTATCCCAACTGCAGATTTTTCAGCTCTCATTTTACTTTAGGGCTCTGTATCTCAATATGAACAAAAATGGACTTGTACCACTATTGAAATAAGCCCTTCATATGTGCTTCCCCGGACTTGATGTTTTAATTCTACAGAGTTTAATAGTCTACATTTTAAGCCTTTGTTTAATTGTGTGTTTCACTGGTGTACTACTGGTCACTGTCCTCTGCTTATAATGATTGTTGTTTTGACAGTTTTGCTGGTCAGACAGTCAGAAATAGGTAGTCGGATGTTACTAGAGCCGGTACACTCTTGAAAGGTTATTCCCTGGGAATGAGGTAGTTGCTGTAAATTTTGAACTGTCGCCAATAAGGGAATGCAGTTTCGGTGACTAGATTCTGAACGCCCTTACAGTTCAAATAAAATAAATTTTACTACTTGCCTTTGGTGATGTAAGGAATTTAACATTCAGTTCACTGAAATCTGCCGCGCGGGATTAGCCGAGCGGTCTCAGGCGCTACAGTCATGGACTGTGCGGCTGGTCCCGGCGGAGGTTCGAGTCCTCCCTCGGGCATGGATGTGTGTGTTTGTCTTTAGAATAATATAGGTGAAGTAGTGTGTAAGCTTACGGACTGATGACCTTAGCAGTTAAGTCCCATAAGATTTCACACACATTTCAACATTTCAACACTGAAACCTAGCATTCGGCCATCTTTGTAATTTCTGTTGGTTGGTTGATTTGGGGGGGAGGACCAAACAGCGAGGTCATCGGTCCCGTCGGATTAGGGAAAGGCCGTGCCCTTTCAAAGGAAGTACTCCGGAATTTGCCTGAAGCGATTTAGGGAAATCACGGAAAACGTAAATCAGGATGGCTGGACCCGGGTTTGAATCGTCGTCCTCCCGAATGCGATTCCAGTGTGCTAACCACTGCACCACCCCGCTCGGTGGTATTTCTGTTTTATTCCTTATGAACATAACACTGTTTATTAACGTTTAGCCGGCCGCTGGTGGCCGAGCGGTTCTAGACGCTTCAGTCCGGAACAGTGCTGCTGCTATGGTCGCAGGCTCGAATCCTGCCTCGGGCATGAATGTGTGTGATGTCCTTAGGTTAGTTAGGTTTAAGTAGTTCTAAGTCTAGGGGGACTGATGACCTCAGATGTTAAGTTCCATAGTGCTTAGAGCCATTTGAACCATTTTCTTTGTACTACTGGCATACATATAAAGGACAGTTTTTAAAGACAGTATTTATATATCTGGGAAACAGCCCTACCGGGCGAGAGTTTCTCCTGCACGTCTTTCTGCTTGCTAAACTCTACATTGCTCAGCAAGATCGCCGGATGTCTCCCCAACTGAGAACATTTGGAACATTATGAGCTAGACCCGAGAACCATATGGTGATTTTGAAGATCCAACGCGCCGTTTGGACAAATTTGACACGATATCCCTCAGGAGGACATCGAACAACTCTACTAATCAATGCCAACAAAACAAGAACCTGCATGAGGGCCAGAGGTGGACGAATGCGTTACTGTCCCAATTTTTGAAGCTCTTTCTCTTGAATGAGTCTTTTCAGACAGGGTAATCATATCTTTGTCTGTAAATCTACAGTTTTCCGTGCCATTCGGATAATTCCTTCGTGTTTCGATGTTTTTTGTCTTTAAGCATATATTCTCAAAGTCAAAGAATATATGTACAGGGCGGCCCATTGATCGTGACCGGGCCAAATACCTCACGAAATAAGCGTCAAACGAAAAAACTACAAGGAACGGAACTTGTATATCTCGAAGGGGGAAACCAGATGGCGCTATGGTTGGCCCGCAAGATGGCGCTGCCATAGGTCAAACGGATATCAACTGCGTTTTTTTAAAAATAAGAACCCCATTTTTTATTACATATTCGTTCAGTACGTAAAGAAATATGAATGTTTTAGTTGGACCACTTGTATCGCTTTGTGATACATGGCGCTGTAATAGTCACAATTTTAAGAGAACAGTTGGTAACAAGTAGGTTTTTTAAATTAAAATACAGAACGTAGGTACGTTTGAACATTTTATTGCGGTTGTTCCAATGTCTTACATGTACCTTTGTAAACTTATCATTTCTGAGAACAGCGTGATTACCTGTAAATACCACATTAATGCAATAAATGCACAAAATGACGTCCGTCAACCTCAATGTATTTGGCAATACGTGTAACGACATTCCTCTCAACAGCGAGTAGTTCACCTTCCGTAATGTTCACACATGGATTTACAATGCGCTGACGCATGTTGTCAGGCGTTGTCGGTCGATCACGATGGCAAATATCCTTCAACTTTCCCCACAGAAAGAAATCTGGGGACGTCAGATCCGGTGAACGTGCGGGCCACGGTATGGTGCTTCGACAACCAATCCACCTGTCATGAATATGCTATTCAATACCGCTTCAACCTCACGCGAGCTATGTGCCGGACATCCATCATGTTGGAGGTACATCGCCATTCTGTCATGCAGTGAAATATCTTGTAGTAACATCTGTAGAACATTACGTAGGAAATGAGCATACACTGCACCATTTAGACTGCCATCGATAAAATGGGGGCCAGTTATCATTCCTCCCATAATGCCGCACCATACATTAACCCGCCAAGGTCGCTGATCTTCCACTTGTCGGAGCCATCGTGGATTTTCCGTTGCCCAGTAGTGCATATTATGATGGTTTACGTTACCGCTGTTGCTGAATGACGCTTCGTCGTTAAATAGATCGAGTGCAAAAAATCTGTCATCGTCTAGTAATTTCTCTTGTGCCCAGTGGCAGAACTGTACACGATGCTCAAAGTCGTCGCCGTGCAATTTCTGGTGCATATAAATATGGTAGGGGAGCAATCGATGGTGATGTAGCATTCTCAACACCGACGTTTTTAAGATTCCCGATTCTCGCACAATTTGTCTGCTACCGAGGTGCGGATTAGCCGCGACAGCAGCTAAAACACCTACTTGGACATCAGCATTTGTCGCAGGTCGTGGTTGACGTTTCACATGTGGCTGAACACTTCCTGTTTTCCTTAAATAACGTAACTATCTGACGTACGGTCCGGACACTTGGGTAATGTGATCCAGGATACCGAGCACCTTACATAGCACACGCCCGTTGGGCATTTTCATCACAATAGCCATACAGCAACCCGATATCGGCCTTTTCCGCAATTGGTAAACGGTCCATTTTAATACAAGTAATGTATCATGAAGCAAAAACCGTCCGCACTGGAGGAATGTTGCTCGATACCACGTACTTATACGTTTGTGACTCTTACAGCGTCGCCTATCAAAAAGTGAAAAAAGTGGTCCAACTATACCATTCATGTTTCTTTGCGTGCTACACGTATATGCCATGAAAATGGGGGTTCCTATTCTGAAAAAAAAAAAACAGTTTATATCCGTATGACGTATGGCAGCGCCATCTAGCGGGCCAACCATAGAGCCTTCTGGGTTCCCCCTTCCAGACGAGTTTCGTACTTTGAAGTTTTTTCGTTTGACGCTTATTTCGTGAGATATTTGGCCCGGTCAAGATCAGTGGACCACGCTTTATGTATATGCGTGAGTGTATGTGCGTGCGTGTATGCGTGTGTGTGTGTGTGTGTGTGTGTGTGTGTGTGTGTGTGTGTGTGTGTGTGAGAGAGAGAGAGAGAGAGAGAGACAGAGAGAGAGAGAGGGAGAGAGAGAGTGAGAGTAAGAGAGAGCCCGTGTGTGTAGATACTGGATACGATAGACTAGGGTTGAGAGCTGCATCGTACCAGTCTTCCGACTGAACACTGCAGCAGCGACGTATCACATGTAAGGTTCGAGCCCTGCGACTTGCAAGTAAGTCAGCTCGGCCGCCGTGGTGTCAGGCGCAGCGCGAGGAAAAGTGGCTGCCCACGTTGTGCTGCGCCTTCGCCGGTCCGTTCTTCGCGTGTGCTCCAGTTAGTTACGTGACCGGGGTACGCGGGCGTCGGAAAGTATCTCCGCGCGAGATAAGGCAGCCAATAACTCCGCGCCGGTTTCGGAAAGGCCGACGTCGAGTGTGTGCGCGGGGAGATTTACGTGTCCCCTTATGAAACTGCGCCGTGGGAATACGACGCCGGGGTCCGCATATGTAACGCACACCACGTCTCGCCAGCGAGACAGCTTATGAAACCGGCGGCGAGCACCGCAAGAACTGCGGGAAGGCGAGAGACGCCGATTTAAAAATCCCCGGAGACTCGCCGGCAGAAAATGAACGTCACGCCACAAGGAAATAGAACTGGCCCGGAACATATTCACAATGAATCTGACGCGAAATTGACCCTCGTTAGTGGGGTTCCTTAAAAAATGTATGAGGGGGATCAGAAAAATGATGCTAAACTTTATTTTACCTTGGCTTGCTAATTATTCTGAGGCGATAAAGAGCCTCAAAAAGTGGAGCAGGAGTGAAAAAGCCAGCTTGGGCATCAGTAACCTCCCCTTCACCCGCGTCAGAGACAAAGATATGTTTTATCTGTGCCCACGCAGTGCTTCCCGTGGCGTGCATCCCCCGATGGAACAAACATATGGAAGTCGCAAGGTCCGAGATCTGGTCCGTAGGGCTGATGAATGAAGAAGACCAGTCTCATGAAGAATGAGATTTTCACTCTGCATCGGAGTGTGCGCTGATATGAAACTTTCTGGCAGATTAAAACTGTGTGCCGGACCGAGACTCGAACTCGGGACCTTTGCCTTTCGCGGGCAAGTGTTCTACCATCTGAGCTACCCAAGCACGACTCATGCCCCGTCCTCACAACTTTACTTCTGCCAAGGTAGGAGATGAGGTACTGGCAGAAGTAAAGCTGTGAGAACGGAACGTGAGTCGTGATTGGGTAGCTCAGATGGTATAGCACTTGCCTGCGAAAGGCAAAGGTCCCAAGTTCGAGTCTCGGTCCGGCACATACTTTTAATCTGCCAGGAAGTCTCTTCATGAAGTTTTGTGAGCTCTCAGGTGCATAGACTGGTGTGGGGTCCTGCGTTGTCGTGGAGAAGGAGGTGTTCGATTGTGATCCGTCCATCACCTCGAATGAGAGTGTCCGCACTTTCCGACATTGCAGGACTCACAGCGGCCGGCTTGTACACTGGAGACCGGACAGGCTTGCGCGACCTTCTTGGGATGATGACAGACACCTCGCCCAATGACTTACTGTGCTTTTGTTCACTGCCAGGTCTCCGTAGACATTCTGCAAGCGCCTGTGAATATCAGCGCTACTCTGGTTTTCCGCCAAAAGAAACTCAATGATAGCTCTGTTTCTGGAACTCACCTCCAATACAGACGCCATTTTGAAGATTACGCGTAGCGTCACCACCAATAGGAACTTCGTGAAACTTTAGGGGCTAAAGAAGGAATGTTCCGCGATATCCCACAACCAGCATTTTTTCAACCGAAACTGCCCGAGGAAAAAGGTTTGTTACTTCACTTACTGAACGCCTTTCGTATTATAGTTGGCAGGTATCTACATCTACATCTACATTTATACTCCGCAAGCAACCCAACACTGTGTGGTGGAGCGCACTTTACGTGCCACTGTCATTACCTCCTTTTCCTGTTCCAGTCGCGAATGGATCGCGGGAAGAACTACTGCCGGAAAGCCTCCGTGCGCGCTCGAATCTCTCTAATTTTGCACTCGTGATCTCCACCTGGAGGTATAAGTAAGGGGAAGCATTATATTCGATACCTCATCCAGAAACGCACCCACTCGAAACCTGGACAGCAAGCTACACCGCGATGAACAGCGCCTCTCATGCAGAGTCTGCCACTTGAGTTTGCTAAACATCTCCAAATAACCCTGTGACGAAACGCGCCGCTCTTCTTTGGATCTTTTCTATCTCCTCTGTCAACCCGATCTGGTACGGATCCCACACTGATGAGCAATATTCAAGTATAGGTCGAACGAGTGTTTTGTAAGCCACCTGCTTTGTTGACGGACTGCATTTTCTAAGGACTCTCCCAATGAATCTCAACCTGGTACCCGCCTTACCAACAATTAATTTTATATGATCATTCCACTTCAAATCGTTCCGCATGCATACCCTCCAGATATTTTACAGAAGTAACTACTACCAATGTTTGTTCAGCTAACATATAATCATACAGTAAAGGATCCTTCTTTCTATGTATTCGCAATACATTACATTTGTCTATGTTAAGGGTCAGTTGCTACTCTCTGCACTAAATGCCTATCCGCTGCAGATATCCGTGCATTTCGCTGCAGTCTCTGTATATTACAGCATCATCCGCGAAAAGCCGCATGGAACTTCCGACACTATCTATCAGGTCATTTACATATATTGTGAAAAGGAATGGTCCCATAACACTCCCCTGTGGCACGCCAGAGGTTACTTTAACGTCTGTGGACGTCTCTCCATTGAGAACAACATGCTGTGTTCTGTTTGCTAAAAACTCTTCAATCCAGCCACACAACTGGTCTGATATTCCGTAGGCTCTTACTTTATCAGGCGACAGTGCAGAACTGTATCGAACGCCTTCCAGTATGGTAGGTAGTATGATGGTAGCATCTGTTCCCGAAAGAACAGATACCACTGATCACCGTGCAGCTTCTCTGGGATGAAATGATAATTACATCGACACCCTATGTGCAAACAGGCGTTGATATACGTTATTGCGGACATGTTGAAAATGTGTGCCCCGACCAGGACCCGCTTACATGGCAGACGCTCTATCCATTTTTTTTTTATAGTTGTGTTTGGTTGATGTGGACGTCACATGACATACGTTCAAGTTTGTTTGTTGACCCTTCCACTCAGTTTTTTTTATTGCAGAGGCCAACCAGCTCTCTGACCGAACACGCTAAGCTACCATGCCTTCATCCATCTGAGCCACCGACGTTATACCGGATAGTGCCCCTGCAGGGACTTATCCCCTCCACGCTCCTCGTGAGACCCACATTCCCGACATGTCCACACCACTACAATTATAGTTCGCCTAGTAGATGTTTGCCCATCACACTCATTACTCGTGCCACATTAATCTACCAAATCGATTAGGCGCACTTCGAATGTAGTGGTGTGGACATGTTGGGAATGTGGGTCTCACGAGGAGCGTGCAAGGGATAAGTCCCCGCAAGCGCGCTGTCCTCTGTGCCCTTAGTGGCTCAGATGCAACCGGCATGGTAGCTCAGCGTGTTCGGTCAGAGGGTTAGTCCTCTCTGTAATAAAAAAAAAAAAAAAAAATGAGTGAAAGGATCAATGAAGAACCTAAATGGGTGTCATCGGACGACCGCCCCGAACAAATTCAACGGACAATAGAGAACAAAATCAGATCAATAAGAAAAGATGAATGGAGCGTCTGCCATGTAAGCAGGAGATCCCGGTTTCAAGTCCTGGTCGGGGCACACATTTTCAACATGTCCCCAATGACGTATATCAACGCCTGTTTGCGGCTAGGGTGCCGATTTAATTATTATTTCATTTCACGTGTGGTAGGATTCAAGGAAAACTCCCAACTAAACCTTATTCTGCACTATTTCGTCTTTGTACTGTTTTGATGAAACACGGCGCAGGGATCGCTGTTGGAGAGTGATAATTTGGGTGATGTTTGAGCGTGTTAAAATGCAGCACAATGGGATAATATGTGTCACAGTGTGCACCAAAAATAGTGGGACTTCGTATAAAAATCAATTTAAACTACTGATTCTAAGAGAAAGGATGAAAATATGCATTTCGTAGCACTCTGATGGCGTGTAATTGTCGCCCCCAGCAGACTTTCGCAATATTTTTGCTGTGCCTTCACGGTTCAACAACATTACTCCAAGCTGTATATAAAGAATTGCAGCTACATACAGCATATAGTTCGTTGTTGACATCCACCTGAATTGTTAAGTGTCGATTACGATTGAATATGTGGGAAACCGAGTTTCGTGCTGCTACACTGCTGGCTATTAAAATTGTTACACAAAGAAGAAATGCGGAGGATAAACGGGTATTCATCGGACAAATATATTATACTAGAACTGACATGTAATTAGATTTTCACGCAATTTGTGTGTATAGATCCAGAGAAATCAGTACACAGAACAACCACTTATGGCCGTAATAACGGCCTTGATACGCCTGCGCATTGAGTCAAACACAGCTTCAATGGCGTCTACAGGTATAGCTGCCCAAGCAGCTTCAACACGATACCACAGTTCATCATGAATAGTGACTGGAGTATTGTAACGAGCCAGTTGCTCTGCCACCATTGACCAGACGTTTTCAATTGGTGAGAGATCTGGAGAACGTGCAGGGCAGCAGTCGAACATTTTCTGTATTCATAAAGGCCCGTACAGGACCTGAAACATGCGGTCGTGCATTATCCTGTTGAAATGTTGGGTTTCGCAGGGGTCGACTGAAAGGTAGAGCCACGAGTCGTAACACATCTGAAATGTGACGTCAACTATTCAAAGTGCCGTCAGTGCGTACAAGAGGTGACCGAGACGTGTAACCAATGGCACCCCATACCATCAGGCCGGGTGAAACGCCAGTATGGCGATGACGAATACACGCTCCAAATGTGCTTTCACCGCGATGTCGCCAAACACGGATACGACCATCATGATGCTGTCAACAAAACCTGGATTCATCCAAAAAAAAAGACGTTTTGTCATTCGTGCACCCAGGTTCGTCGTTGAGTACGCCATCGCAGGCGAGCCTGCCTGTGATGCAGCGTCAAGGATAACCGCAGCCATGGCCTCCGAGCTCATAATCCATGCTGCTGCAAACATCGTCGAACTGTTCGTGCAGATGGTTGTTGTCTTTCAAACTTCCCCATCTGTTGACTCAGGGATCGAGACGTGGCACCACGATCCGTTACAACCATGCGGGTAAGATGCCTGCCATATCGGCTGCTAGTGATACGAGGCCGTTGGGATCCAGCACGGCGTTCCATATTATCCTCCTGAATCCATATTCTGCTAACAGTCATTGGATCTCGACCAACGCGAACAGAAATGTCGCTATACGATAAACCGCAATCGCGATAGGCTACAATTCGACCTTTATCAAAGTCGGAAACGTGATGGTACGCATTTCTCCTGCTTACGTGAGGCATCACAACACGTTTCACCAGGTAAAGCCGGTCAACTGCTGTTTGTGTATGAGAAATCGGTTGGAAACTTTCCTCATGTCAGCACGTTTTAGGTATCGCCACCGGCGCCAACCTTGTGTGAATGCTCTGACAAGCAAATGATTTGCATATCACGATTAAATTTCGCGTCTGTAGCACGTCATCTTCGTGGTGTAGCAATTTCAATGGCCAGTAGTGTATTAAATATTTTCGTTTGAAGGGTTGGACTGCTGCATGGTTCAAAACAGAATTGGATGAAGTTTACACGGTCATTGAGAACCATTTTACTTTTTGATTAATGAGTTTAAACGTGGTCAGACAAGCACCGGAGACTAAGGCCGTTCCGCCCGTCCAGACGAGATCTCCACGGAGGAACGCATTCACAAAATTCACGATATGATAATGGAATACCGCCAAATAAAAATTCGTTTAACTTTCCTTTTCTTCAAGTCTATGGTCACAATTTTTTTGTCATCAGACCACCGGTTTCGGCATATAATTACCGTCTTCGGTTTGGTTTTATTAAAAGATTTTATAAAGATGGATTTTTATAGACCAAATCGGTAGTCTGGTCACAAAATTTTCTTTATAACAGACGTGATGTAAAGGAAATTTATTCTCTATTCGGGTCAAGGTTCAATTCGCGATGATCTCGCAGCTTGTGAAAAATTCGTTAGGTTGCTGAAACTGTAGCCACCTCAAATGAGCGAGTGCATAATATCCTGCATGGAGGTTTGGCTGTGAAGAAGCTGTGTGCGAGATGGATGCAGTCAGTGACTGCTCACAGTCGACCAAAAGCACAGCCAGCATAACATGTCAGCACAATTACCGACGATGTTTAATCGCAGTCCGCAAGACGTTTTGCTTCGATTTGGGATCCATTGTGACACACCAGAGTCAAAAAAAGCAATCGACAGAGGCTGGTGAAAGTACACTGAAGAAAGTAAAGACCATTTTGTCACCTGGTGACTGTTTTTGAGATTCCCGAGGAATAAGCCTCAGATTACTTGGAAATAGGCGGAACCATAACTGCACCGTATTACGCTTCACTGTCCTCTGAAAAAAGGCCTAATTTGGCCCTCATAAACGTGCTCTTTCACCAGGATAAGCAGCGTGTCATAAGGCAACGATAACAATGGCGAAAGTGCATGAGGTGGTCTTTGAATTGGTGTCTCATCCGCTCTATTCACCAGACGTAACCCTCAAGTGACTTCTTTCTGTTTCTAAATCTGGACTTTTTGTTTGCTGCGAAGAAATTATCATCAAATTAGGAAGTGATCGCTGCAGTGTACGTGTATTTTGCTGAGAATCACTGAACCTGTTTTCTGATGGAATGAATCGGCTGGAGATCGCTGGAATAAGTATCAATCCCTCAAAGTAGACTATATTGAAAAGTAAGGTGAATTGCTTATGAAACAAGCACCTTTTCTGTCTTCAAGAACCTCATGACATTGAACTGCATTAACTGAATTTTATTAGTACTACCGGTTTCAACCGTAAGCCAGTCGTTTTGAACCTAACACCACGACATTTCAATTTATTGATCAACATTAAGACAACACAAAGTGATGTCTCGAAATCACATATAATGTACTTACGAAAATCACGTGAAACGTTTCATTAGTTATGAATATTGAAACACAAAGCAATCAATATTATAAACCACATGAAACACGAAATAAAATACTCATTCTTAGCATTTACAAGTGCAACAATCATCGTACTCATATGAGATGACAACCGCCCAAAGATCTCGTTATGCTGAAGAATAGGACGATTGCTACCCTTGTAAATGTTAAGAACGTAGCCATATACTCTCATAACCGCCTTTAGCGAGCAGTCGTCATCGACTGACACAGCATGAGTCTCAGGCATGGCAAGAAATTCTTCCAGATGACAATCGGTGTCTATTTACTTCCATGGCCCAGCTAATGCGAGAATATATACGTGTCAGTTAGGGTCAAACCTCATACTGATATTCATGCTGTAGATCAGATCCGAATCAAATAAAATTTTAAGCTTTTAACACTGTTAATGTGATGAACGTTTATGATAGGTTTGGTAAAAATAAGATTGACGTACACACTTTTATAATAACATTTTAATAAGAACACTTTTCATTGTCGCCAGTGTATTTATCAGTCGCAGACCATACGGAGGATGTGTATGCTTGTACTGCAAGTAGTTTTAGATTTAATATACATTTTAGAACTTGTCATCTGGCAACAACAACTGTAGATTGTATTGTAACGCACTAGTTAAGTGACGTCTGTTTAACGATATGTCCACTGAGCTTACTTTCGTGATACCGAAGGTGGTGCCATTGAAGGGCAGGTTCTCTTTTCTAAACTGCAAAATTTTTACTTCCCTGATTATACTGAAATTGAGCTTTTTTTTTCATGGTTATGTCCACAAGTCGTGCATGTGGGAATTTAGCAAATTGTTTCCAGGGTGGTGAATCTTCGACGGATCACAAGTTATTAAATGAAATAATATGTCTCCAATTTTAACTCCTTGTATTTTAAACACTGATTTGCAAAATTGTATGTTTTTACAGCATCATCAAAAACTCCATTACACCGCAACACCTCCCACCAAGTGTGAACAAGTGGAAATACAAGGATAACATATGAGGAACAGAGGTTTAAATGATTTATATGGTTGTCAAAGACATTGTTTCAGTCAACTGATAAATGTTTAGCAAAACTTAGTTAAAAGAAATTTAATGATTTTCACGTTAAAACTTGAAAGGTATTCTACAAACACAAAATATAGATAGTTACGGATGAAAAATAAAGGTTAGTCAACATGGTTTTATATGAACTTTTCTACCTATGCACGAAACTATCGATACCCATCAATATATGACAGTTCAGAATTTGCACAGAACTTACTGATAAGATAAACCACCAACATTTACAAATACAGGAAATCTGGTATCTACCAAACAATTTGCAATTGCCATCAATCTGTGTTTGTGGACCAAACATACTGAAATTTTAGACCCAGATATACAGAACATCTCAGAAAATTAATAAGCAATAGCTCCCACTCAATATTTGTTGGTTACCTAATAGCACTCAATCATTACCCAACGGACATAAAAACTGATTTAAATGTTCCTAATGCCAGCAACAGCTCGTACATTAGAAAAGATTTGTAACATCCAAAACTCAATACGCCAACAAAAGAAAGGACTAAATTAATAAGCACCACTGTGCAAAAAAACACTATTGGCCGCAATAGAAGAATTGTTCAGATAACATGCGCTCCCCCAAAACTGAACTTGATGACCCTCTGTATTAAATTCTTCGTTTCCTCTTCAATACCACTCTGCCTGCCGCTCCATCGCTCCGCTCCCCCCCCTTCTCCATCACTCTCTCCCTCTCTCGCTCTCTCTCTCTCTCTCTCTCTCTCTCTCTCTCTCTCTCTCTCACTCACACACACACACAAACACACACACACACGCGCGCGCGCGCTCGCGAAAGCTAAACACCTCGAACGTCAACAACAGTTTGAAATAGCGCGCCGGCCTCTAGACAAACACAAAACTAAAGAACTGTTCATCACATAGCTATAACAACACGTGAAATGGGAGCAGAAACCTTGTAGTTTGCTGATAAATTATATCAGCTGCTGGTACAACAGCGAGAAATAACAAAGTCAAACACATGAGTGCTTTAAGATGTCAATAACAGAGAGGGGAGGACCACAAAATGATACAAAAGACTCCTAAGTAACGCCACAAATAACGTGGTATGCACCGATTCTCATTCTGAAATAAGCAAAAATCAGAGGGTAGACAAATTCCTTTGTTTGCAAACGACAATTTCCAGATTTTATTATAGATATAAAACTAGCATCAAACACAAGTATTTGTATATATGAAGATAGTAACTGTTCTCGAAAGAACAGATACCATTGATGACCGTGCAGCTTCTCTTAAATAAATAATAATTAATTGAAACCCTCAGCTGCCGACAGGTGTTGTTGATATACCTCGATGGGGACAGGTGAAATGTGTGCCCCAACCGGGACTCGAAACCGGGATCTCATGCTTACACAGACAGACGCTCTATCCATCTGAGCCTTCGAAGAAACAGAGGAGTATGGCGACTGCAGGGACTTTGGCACGCTTCATCGCTACCTCGGAGATGCTGTGACCCATTGCTCGTGTGCCAGTCGGCAGACCACGTTCAAACTCGAACCCTGATAACCCGCCATTGTATCAGCAGTAACAACTGCGTCACACAATTGTATTATAAAGTCGGTCCCAGTTGCAGCTCCGTATTCTGCCTGTTTACATACAGGATGTTTAACATCTATGGTCATCAGTCCCCTAGAACTTAGAACTACAGGGTGTTTCAAAAATGACCGGTATATTTGAAACGGCAATACAAACTAAACGAGCAGCGATAGAAATACACCGTTTGTTGCAATATGCTTGGGACAACAGTACATTTTCAGGCAGACAAACTTTCGAAATTACATTAGTTACAATTGTCGATAACTGATGGCGCTGCGGTCTGGGAAACTCTATAGTACGATATTTTCCACATATCCACCATGCGTAGCAATAATATGGCGTAGTCTCTGAATGAATTTACCCGAAACCTTTGACAACGTGTCTGGCGGAGTGGCTTCACATGCAGATGAGATGTACTACTTCAGCTGTTCAATTGTTTCTGGATTCTGGCGGTACACCTGGTCTTTCAAGTGTCCCCACAGAAAGAGGTCACAGGGGTTCGTGTCTGGCGAATAGGGAGGCCAATCCACGCCGCCTCCTGTATGTTTCGGATAGCCCAAAGCAATCACACGATCATCGAAATATTCATTCAGGAAATTAAAGACGTCGGCCGTGCGATGTGGCCGGGCACCATCTTGCATAAACCACGAGGTGTTCGCAGTGTCGTCTAAGGCAATTTGTACCGCCACAAATTCGCGAAGAATGTCCAGATAGCGTGATGCAGTAATCGTTTCGGATCTGAAAAATGGGCCAATGATTCCTTTGGAAGAAATGGCGGCCCAGACCAGTACTTTTTGAGGATGCAGGGACGATGGGACTGCAACATGGGGCTTTTCGGTTCCCCATATGCGCCAGTTCTGTTTATTGACGAAGCCGTCCAGGTAAAAATAAGCTTCGTCAGTAAACCAAATGCTGTCCACATGCATGTCGCCGTCATCAGCCCTGTGCACTACATCGTTAGCGAGTGTCTCTCGTGCAGCAATGGTAGCGGCGCTGAGGTGTTGCCGCATTTGTATTTTGTATGGATAGAGGTGTAAACTCTGGCGCATGAGATGATACGTGGACGTTGGCGTCATTTGGACCGCAGCTGCAACACGGCGAACGGAAACCCGAAGCCGCTGTTGGATCAACTGCTGCACTAGCTGCGTGTTGCCCTCTGTGGTTGCCATACGTGGTCGCCCTACCTTTCCAGCACGTTCATCCGTCACGTTCCCAGTCCGTTGAAATTTTTCAAACAGATCCTTTATTGTATCGCTTTTCGGTCCTTTGGTTACATTAAACCTCCGTTGAAAACTTCCTCTTGTTGCAACAACACTGTGTTCTAGACGGTGGAATTCCAATACCAGAAAAATCCTCTCTTCTAAGGAATAAACCATGTTGTCCACAGCACACTTGCACGTTGTGAACAGCACACGCTTACAGCAGAAAGATGACGTACAGAATGGCGCACCCACGGACTGCGTTGTCTTCTATATCTTTCACATCACTTGCAGCGCCATCTGTTGTTGAAAATTGTAAGTACTGTAATTTCGAAAGTTTGTCCGTCTGAAAATGTACTGTTGTCCCATGCATATTGCAACAAACGGTGTATTTCTATCGCTGCTAGTTTAGTTTTTATTGACGTTTCAAATATACCGGTCATTTTTGAAACACCCTGTATCTCTGTATTTGAATGCGCACGACAGTTTCTTTGCCGCTTCAGTGTACAAGAGTTTAACAAGTAATAATAATATTTAAGAAAGAAAATGGAGAAAAAAATGCCGCTGAAGACAACACAGAAAAATGTGAAACATGTTTGGGTAACGACAAAGCTATGAAGCAGAAAGTGTCTAACGAGTAATGGATTACAGATCCAGTTACTTTTACGCAGTCTGATTATGCCCCAAAGGGTGAAACATGTTACTGAGGTTAAATAACTTCACAGTACAGGCCGTTCGTATTCTGAAATACTCAACTGGCCATTAAAATTGATACACCACGAAGATGACGTGCTACAGACGCGAAACTTAACTGACAGGAAGAAGATGCTGTGATATGCAGATGATGAGCTTTTCACAGCATTCACACAATGGTGGCGCCGGTGGCGACACCTACAACGTGCTGACATGAGGAAAGTTTCCAACCGATTTATCATACACAAACAGCAAATGACCGGCGTTGCCTGGTGAATCGTTGTTGTGATGCCTCGTGAAAGGAGGAGAAATACGTACCATCACGATTCCGATTTTGATAAAGGTCGCACTGTAGCCTATCGCAAATACCGTTTATCGTATTGCGACATTGCTGCTCGCGTTGGTCGAGATCCAATGACTGTTAGCAGAATATGGAATCGGTGGGTTCAGGATGGTAATACGGAACGCCGTGCTGGATCCCAACCGCATCGTATCACTAGCACTCGATATGGCAGGCATCTTACCTCCATGTTTGTAGCGGATCGTGCAGCCACATCTCGATCCCTGAGTCATCAGATGGGGACGTTTGCAAGACAACAACCATCTGCACGAACAGTTCGACGAGGTTTGCAGCAGCACGGACTATGAGCTCGGAGACCGTGGCTGCGGCTACCCTTGACGCTGCATCACAGACAGGAGTGCCTGCGATGGTGTACTCAACGACGAACGAGGGTGCACGAATGACAAAACTTCATTTTTTCGGATGAATCCAGGTTCTGTTTACAGCACCATGATGGTCTCATCCGGGTTAGGCGCCATCACGGTGAACGTACATTTTGAGCGTGTATTCGTCATCGCCATACTGGCGTATCACCCGGCGCGATGGTACGGGATGCCGTTGGTTACACCTCGGCCACCTCTTGTTCGCACTGACGGCACTTTGAACAGTGGAAGTTACATTTCAGATGTGAAACTTCCTGGCAGATTAAAACTGTGTTCCGGACCGAGACTCGAACTAGGGTCCTTTGCCTTTCGCGGACAAGGCCAAGATCCCGAGTTCGATTCTCGATCCGGCACACAGTTTTAATCTGCCAGGAAGTTTCATATCTGCGCACACTCCGCTGCAGAGTGAAATCTCATTCTGGAGACATTTCAGATGTGTTACGACCCATGGCTCTACCCTTCATTCGATCACTGCGAAACGCTACATTTCAGCAGGATAATACACGACCGCATGGTGCAGGTCCTTTACGGGCCTTTCTGAGTACAGAAAATGTTCGACTGTTGCCCTGGCGAGCACTGGTCAATGGTGGCCGAGCAAGTGGCTCGTCACAATACGCCAGTCACTACTCTTGATGAACTGTGGTGTCCTGTTGAAGCTGCATGGGCACGCCATCCAAGCTCTATTTGACTCAATACCCATGCGTATCTACATCTACATCTACATCTACATGACTATTCTGCAATTCACATTTAAGTGCTTGGCAGTGGGTTCATCGAACCACAATCATACTATCTCTCTACTATTCCACTCGCGAACAGCGAGCGGGAAAAACGAACACCTAAACCTTTCTGTTCGAGCTCTGATTTCTCTTATTTTATTTTGATGATCATTCCTACCTATGTAGGTTGGGCTCAACAAAATATTTTCGCATTCGGAAGAGAAAGTTGGTGACTGAAATTTCGTAAAAAGGTCTCGCCGCGACGAAAAACGTCTATGCTGTAATGACTTCCATCCCAACTCGTGTATCATATCTGCCACACTCTCTCTCCTATAACGTGATAATATAAAACGAGCTGCCCTTTTTTGCACCCTTTCGATGTCCTCCGTCAATCTCACCTGGTAAGGATCCCACACCGCGCAGCAATATTCTAACAGAGGACGAAGGAGTGTAGTGTAAGCTGTCTCTTTAGTGGACTTGTTGCATCTTCTAAGTGTCCTGCCAATGAAACGCAACCTTTGGCTCGCCTTCCTGACAATATTATCTATGTGGTCCTTCCAACTGAAGTTGTTCGTAATTTTAACACCCAAGTACTTAGTTGAATTGACAGCCTTGAGAATTGTACTATTTATCGAGTAATCGAATTCCAACGGATTTCTTTTGGAACTCATGTGGATCATCTCACACTTTTCGTTATCTAGCGTCAACTGCCACCTGACACACCATGCAGCAATCTTTTCTAAATCGGTTTGCAGCTGATACTGGTCTTCGGATGACCTTACTAGACGGTAAATTACAGCATCATCTGCGAACAGTCTAAGAGAACTGCTCAGATTGTCACCCAGGTCATTTATATAGATCAGGAACAGTAGAGGTCCCAGGACGCTTCCCTGGGGAACACCTGATATCACTTCAGTTTTACTCGATGATTTGCCGTCTATTACTACGAACTGCGACCTTTCTGACAGGAAATCACGAATCCAGTCGCACAACTGAGACGATAACCCATAGCTCCGCAGCTTGATTAGAAGTCGCTTGTGAGGAACGGTGTGAAAAGCTTTCCGGAAATCTAGAAATACGGAATCAACTTGAGATCCCCTGTCGATAGCGGCCATTACTTCGTGCGAATAAAGAGCTAGCTGCGTTGCACAAGAGCGATGTTTTCTGAAGCCATGCTGATTACGTTTCAATAGATCGTTATTTCGGCCAGAGGCGGTTGTTCTGGGTAGTGATTTATCATTATCTATGCACCCAAATTGCGTGAAAATTTAATGACATGTCAGTTCTAGTAGAATATATTTGTCCAATGGATACCCGTTTATCATCTGCATTTCTTCTTGGTGTAGCAATTTTAATGGCCAGTAGTGTAAAATGCTCTTATTCTCGACACCATGACGATACTATGAGACACATATTGGTTCAAGCAGATGGGAACATGCAACAGTGGAAAGAACAGTCGCTCAGTAAGCGGACAGTGTAATGTATACCAGTTGGCTACAGTGGGCCGCACCAGGAAATAAAGGTGTCGCGTACGACACGCACTACACTAATGGCTGCGGACGATAATAAGGTGGTACGTAGCCATCTGTTGCCACTGTGTTGCGACGTGGCTCCTGGCTCGTTAGCGGACGGGCGGCAGCGCGGCAGGCGTGTGATAGCTTTTTGTCGCGGGCTGGGCAGTCGGCGCGGCGCTCGCTCCGATAACGAAGGGCCCCGGTGTCGTGTTCCGGCTGGTGGCCGGGGAAAATGTCGCGCTCGCGGCGGAATACACCGAGGAACGCGCCTGCAGTTAACGAACCGGTCCCGGCCACCTGCCGCTCCGCCGTTGCAAAACTCCTGTCCGGTCCTCTTTTATCTTGCGACACCCACACACAGCGCGCCTTTTATCGCCTCGGCGAGATACCGCTAAAGTTTCGCAGCGCGCAGCTGTCGTGTTCTGTTGGCTGCAGCTGTACTCGGCCACTATTTTCGGTGCGTTCTTCTTTTCGGGAAGCTTCCTCTCATATTGTATGCACGCCAGGCGAAAAGTTTCTCCCTGTCAGGAGAAACCACGATTATATCATGCAACACTGCTTCTAGCCTTCACAATGTACTTAGTTCGCAATTTGGCGAGGAGCAGATTCCGCAAGTTGCACTTTACCACACAGCTTTTGATATAACAGGAGCAAAACGATCGCATCACATAGCTAGATACTTTCTGACGCTAACCTGAATTTATATCAAGAGGTTTCCATTTGTTTCTTATTCGTAACACACAATCTATTTCAAATGACACTTTACAATTGTAAAAAATCAGATAAATTTATTGAAAGAATATTTTGATATAACAGGAGCAAAACGATCGCATCACATAGCTAGATACTTCCTGACGCTAACCTGAATTTATATCAAGAGGTTTCCATTTGTTTCTTATTCGTAACACACAATCTATTTCAAATGACACTTTACAATTGTAAAAATTCAGATAAATTTATTGAAAGAATGTATTGAGCCCGGTTTACCGTTTTTTGTAGCGAAACAGATCAAGTTTTTTCTTACCCTAAACTAAAGATGTATGTGGCTTCCGTTCGTTATCCTGCATACATCCCATGGGAAGTCAATTTCTCCCCAGTTTCTGTAGTTCAAATGGCTCTGAGGACTTTTTTTTTTGTCATCAGTCTACTGACTCGTTTGATGCGGCCCGCCGCGAATTCCTTTCCTGTGGTAACCTCTTCATCTCAGAGTAGCACTTGCAACCTGCGTCCTCAATTATTTGCTTGACGTGTTCCAATCTCTGTCATCCTCTACAGTTTTTGCCCTCTACGGCTCCCTCTAGTACCATGGAAGTCATTCCCTCATGTCTTAGCACAGATGTCCTATCATCCTGTCCCTTCTCCTTATCAGTGTTTTCCACATGTTCCTTTCCTCTCCGATTCTGCGTAGAACCTCCTCATTCCTTATCTTATCAGTCCACCTCATTTTCAACATTCGTCTATAGCACCACATCTCAAATGCTTCGATTCTCTTCTGTTCCGGTTTTCCCACAGTCCATGTTTCACTACCATACAATGCTGTACTGCAGACGTACATCCTCAGAAATTTCTTCCTCAAATTAAGGCCGTTATTTGATATTAGTAGACTTCTCTTGGCCAGAAATGCCTTTTTTGCCATAGCGAGTCTGCTTTTGATGTCTTCCTTGCTCCGTCTGTCATTGGTTATTTTACTGCCTAGGTAGCAGAATTCCTTAACTTCATTGACTTCGTGACCATCAATCCTGATGTTAAGTTTCTCGCTGTTCTCATTTCTACCACTTCTCATTACCTTCGTCTTTCTCCGATTTACTCTCAAACCATACTGTGTACTCATTAGACTGTTCATTCCGTTCAGCAGATCATTTAATTCTTCTTCACTTTCACTCAGGGTAGCAATGTCATCAGCGAATCGTATCATTGATATCCTTTCACCTTGTATTTTAATTCCACTCCTGAACCTTTCTTTTATTTCCATCATTGCTTCCTCGATGTACAGATTGAAGAGTAGGGGCGAAAGGCTACAGCCTTGTCTTACACGCTTCTTAATACGAGCACTTCGTTCTTGATCGTCCACTCTTATTATTCCCTCTTGGTTGTTGTACATTTCTGAGCACTATGGGCCTTTAAATCTGAGGCTATCAGTCCCCTAGAACTTAGAACTACTTAAACCTAACTAACCTAAGGACATCACACACACCCATGCACGAGGCAGGATGCGAAGCCGCGAGGCTTTAGCCGAGCGGTCTCAGGTGCTGCAGTCATGGACTGTGCGGCTGGTCCCGACGGAGGTTTGAGTCCTCCCTCTGGCATGGATGTGTGTGTTTGTCCTTAGGACAATTTAGGTTAAGTAATGTGTAGGCTTAGGGACTGATGGCCTTAACAGTTAAGTCCCATAAGATTTCACACAAATTTAACTTTTTTTTTATTCGAACCTGCGACCATAGCGGTCGCGCGGTGCCAGAATGTAGCGCCCAGAACAACTCGGCCACATCGGCCGGCCAGTCTCTGTAGTATTGCAGATGTAACTTGCTCAGCGGAGGCGTTAATTCTTGCTCTAATTTCAGGTAGAGAACCAGGCACAGGAGGTACTAACACGATATCCTTGACGAATCCCCATAAAAGAAGTCGAGTGGTATCAGGTCTGCTGAACGTGAGTGCCATGTAACTGGCGTGTCACGGCCAAGCCATTGACCTGGAAAGCTGTTACTGGAAAAATCTCGTACGTCAGCCAGGCAGTGGTGTGGTGCACCACCTTCCAACAAGTAAACATTTCATTCTTGGTCATCCTCATCGATCTGTGGTATCAGAAATTATTGTAACATATCCAGGTACACTATCTCATTGATGGTTCTCTCAGTGGTAGATTTTGTTCTTGCTCAATGCACAAAAAACGTTCACTTTGGAGCTATCACGAACTTAGCGTACTTGGTGCGGAAGTTACGCTGAACTGTTGTCGCCGACTTCGATTCTTCGAACCAAAATACAGAGCTAGCACGCTCAGGTTTGGTGAATGGGGCCTTTTTTGACGCAACTGCCGCTAGTGCTCCTTACGGGAGATCAAACGTGATGTATTTTCCTACAAATTGACACCACAGCCAACTCTGTATTTACTACGAATTTATTTATATGAATTTTAAAATTTGTGAAGTCTTTTTTGAAACACCGTTGAGACCTGGTAGCAAGGAAGGCAGGATTACGATTGTGGACGGGGCCGTAATCAATTGCTGTTGGTTAGTTTATTTTTCAATCACGTACACTTTATTCAGAAACAACAACAATAAAAGGTGACAATAAATTAAGAAGTGTTCCACGGCTGAATGCCTTAATGACAACAAATTCAAAACTGTTTCTCGGCTGAAGGCCCCAACAGTAATAATTTAAAAAGTGTTTCACGGCTGAAGGCCTGAATAGCAATCCTTCGAGAACCAGTTGAACATCTTCAAACTTGAAATTACAGTTATTCAATTTAAAAACAAATCATCAGATCCGACCAAACCAAGGAGAAAGGGGTGGGGAGGGGGAGTTTTGGGGGGCGCAGACGTTGCTCCAAGGATCGACCTTTGAAAGTCCCTCAAAACTTCGCAAGTGATGAGACAGGCAGCAACATCTACATCCATACCTGACGGTGTGCGGCGGAGGGTACCCTGAGTACCTCTATCGGTTCCCCCTTCTATTCCAGTCTAGCATTGTTCGTGGAAAGAAAGATTGTATGCCGCTGTGTGGGCTCTAATCTCTCTGATTTTTGCTCATGCTCTCTTCGCGAGATATATTTAGGAGGAAGCAATATACTGCTTGACTCCTCGGTGAAGGTATGTTTTCGAAACTTCAACAAAAGCTCGTACCGAGCTACTGAGCGTCTCTCTTGCAGTCTTCCACTGGACTTTATCTGCCATCTCCGTAACGCTTTCGCGATTACTAAATGATCCTGTAACGAAGCGCGCTGCTCTCCGTTGGCTCTTCTCTGTCTCTTCTATCAACCCTACCTGGTACGGATTCCACACCAGTGAGCAGTATTCAAGCATTGGGCAAACAAGTGTACTGTAACCTACTTCCTTTGTTTTCGGACTGCATTTCATTACGATTCTTCCAAAAAATCTCAATTGCCATCTGCTTTACCGACGATTGATTTCATATGGTCATTCCATTTTAAATCACTCCTAATGCCTATTACCAGATAATTTATGGAATTAACTGCTTCCAGTTGCTGACCTGCTATTTTGTACCTAAATGATAAAGGATCTATGTTTCTATGTATTCGCAGCACATTACACTTGTCTACATTGAGATTCAATTGCCATTCCCTGCACCATGCGTCAATTCGCTGCAGATCCTCCTGCATTTCAGTACAATTTTTCATTGTTACAACCTCTCGATATACTACAGCATCATCCGCAAAAAGTCTCAGTGAACTTCCAATGTCATCCCCAAGGTCATTTATGTACACTCCTGGAAATGGAAAAAAGAACACATTGACACCGGTGTGTCAGATCCACCATACTTGCTCCGGACACTGCGAGAGGGCTGTACAAGCAATGATCACACGCACGGCACAGCGGACACACCAGGAACCGCGGTGTTGGCCGTCGAATGGCGCTAGCTGCGCAGCATTTGTGCACCGCCGCCGTCAGTGTCAGCCAGTTTGCCGTGCCATACGGAGCTCCATCGCAGTCTTTAACACTGGTAGCATGCCGCGACAGCGTGGACGTGAACCGTATGTGCAGTTGACGGACTTTGAGCGAGGGCGTATAGTGGGCATGCGGGAGGCCGGGTGGACGTACCGCTGAATTGCTCAACACGTGGGGCATGAGGTCTCCACAGTACATCGATGTTGTCGCCAGTGGTCGGTGGAAGGTGCACGTGCCCGTCGACCTGGGACCGGACCGCAGCGACGTACGGATGCACGCCAAGACCGTAGGATCCTACGCAGTGCCGTAGGGGATTGCACCGCCACTTCCCAGCAAATTAGGGACACTGTTGCTCCTGGGGTATCGGCGAGGACCATTCGCAACCGTCTCCATGAAGCTGGGCTACGGTCCCGCACACCGTTAGGCTGTCTTCCGCTCACGCCCCAACATCGTGCAGCCCGCCTCCAGTGGTGTCGCGACAGGCGTGAATGGAGGGACGAATGGAGACGTGTCGTCTTCAGCGATGAGAGTCGCTTCTGCCTTGGTGCCAATGATGGTCGTATGCGTGTTTGGCGCCGTGCAGGTGAGCGCCACAATCAGGACTGCATACGACTGAGGCACACAGGGCCAACACCCGGCATCATGGTGTGGGGAGCGATCTCCTACACTGGCCGTACACCTCTGGTGATCGTCGAGGGGACACTGAATAGTGCACGGTACATCCAAACCGTCATCGAACCCATCGTTCTACCATTCCTAGACCGGCAAGGGAACTTGCTGTTCCAACAGGACAATGCACGTCCGCATGTATCCCGTGCCACCCAACGTGCTCTAGAAGGTGTAAGTCAACTACCCTGGCCAGCAAGATCTCCGGATCTGTCCCTCATTGAGCATGTTTGGGACTGGATGAAGCGTCGTCTCACGCGGTCTGCACGTCCAGCAGGAATGCTGGTCCAACTGAGGCGCCAGGTGGAAATGGCATGGCAAGCCGTTCCACAGGACTACATCCAGCATCTCTATGATCGTCTCCATGGGAGAATAGCTGCCTGCATTGCTGCGAAAGGTGGATATACACTGTACTAGTGCCGACATTGTGCATGCTCTGTTGCCTGTGTCTATGTGCCTGTGGTTCTGTCAGTGTGATCATGTGATGTATCTGACCCCAGGAATGTGTCAATAAAGTTTCCCCTTCCTGGAACAATGAATTCACGGTGTTCTTATTTCAATTTCCAGGAGTGTATATTGTGAATAGCAACGGTCCTACGATACTTCCCTGCGGCACACCTGTAATCACTCTTACTTCGGAAGAGTTTTCTCCATTGAGAATGACATGCTGCGTTCTGTTATCTAGGAACTCTTCAAACCAATCACAAAATTGGTCTGATGGTCCATATGCTGTTAATTTGTTCGTTAAACGACTGTGGGAAACTGTATCAAATGCCTTGCGGGAGTCAAGAAACACGACATCTACCTGTGATCCCGTTGGGATGCATAGCGTAGCTGGCGAGCAGTGGCCCGCAAATGGGTATGGGCAGCAGCACGCATCTACGCGTTCTACTATATTTTACACAATGTGTACGCTGTGCTGCAAATACTATGGATATGCTAGCACAAGCTTCGCCAGCACACCGGTCGCAAAGATGTCGCAAAAAGACCGATAGCAGGTGCTGCATCAAGCACACCTGTCAGGAGCGACGGACTCGGAAGCAACACGACACCAACGCCCTCTCGGCAGCAAGTATTTAGACCTCCGCCGTGGACGGGAGGGCTCAGTCTCATTTAGTCTCAGTTACTGGCTCAACCACGACTCTAGTTGGCAGTAGTGACTGTAGTGTTTATAGCGGGACTTGCACTTCGCCAGCAGTAAGCCAAACGTGGACTATTACGGAAGAGCTTGCTCCTCAACACACGATTCAGTTTATGCAAATAAAGAACCCTGTTAATACATGTGTGCAGTTGCGTTGCAGGAAGAGGGTGGCAGCAACCTAACAACTAGAGATGGGCAAACTCGTTCATCCTTGGGAACTAGTTCGCTGCTGATCGTTCTTTTTTGGGAACCGTTCATTTTTACTCTTTCACCGTTCATTTGTGCTTGGTATATGGTTCTTATGACAAAACTGAAAACTCATGGTATAGGTGACTGAAGGATGGAGGGCGCCAAGAGGGGGCACTTGCCTCCCCCCTGCAGTATAGAGTTTTTATTCATTACAGAATTCTACATACTTGTAGAAGTAATTTCTGTGATTCTGCAGAACCTCTCGTTTAACTAACCGCAGCCTTGTGTGACTGATCGCAGGGAAATAATATAGGGTGGCGCACGGAAAACAGGCTCCGAGTACAGACTGCTCGCCAATTACGGACGATGTGAAGCCCGTTAAGAGCAGATACAACAATCAGACAAACAGGCAGTGAATAAATAACAAGCTAATTCAAGCAACAGTTGCGAAACAATCGATGACGATGTGTAGAGAGCTGGAGAAGAGAACATGAAAATCTCACGGGACGTGTGTGGGCTATAGCTCGTGTAGTCTCGTAAACCTGTTGGTGGCTGTTTCCCGACCTAATGGACCACAAGTGCCTTGTATAAAATTCTTCGTTTAGATTTCCACTACATAGCTACACTAGATTGTAAACAATAATCGTTTACACCCTATACATACTTCATGTAGTCTCTGAGTTCGTAGGCGAAGTAGAGACTTAATGGAAGCACAAAATAAAATGTGGTTTTATCACACTTGCGTGACACGCTTAGTAAAAATTACGTTTCTATGTCGCATTATTAAGGTTAATGCAGCAATAATAATAATTAAGTTTGCAGTAATAAAGTTTTTGGTTTGAAGGCTCCTTCTGAACATATGTTTTTGAGATAATAAATAAATAAGATTTCATGGCAATCTATGTCTTTTCAAATGGACAGACACCGCTTCTCCTACTGAGCCAAAATGATGCATAACCCACTTTTTTTCAATGAAACCAAACTAGCAGGTAATGCAAATTGGAAACAACCAAACGTAAAAATAATTAGAGGCTTCCTAAACGTAATGTTTTGTATATGAAAGATATACGAAAAGCGTTTTATATGAATTTTCTTACACTAAAAATTAAGCAAATTACTGAGAGTTAGCTGCTAAATCAAGTCGATGAAACCAAAAAAATATATGAATAACAGGAAAAAACTTGCCTTGTTATAAGTATGTCTTCTGCTGTTCATGGATATAATGAAGTGAGCTGATTTGCCCTTTTGTTATCTGAAAAGACGCACCTATTACATTCAACGTAATTTTTATGTAATTTACGTAACTATAACATACTTTTTGATTACCGGTCGTGGATGCTGAATAGCCAGAACCAAGTGCAACAACAATTTCGAACAGTTGCAAAATAGGCAAGTGCAGTGAACGAAAGGAACAACTGGATACTGAACTAACTAGGAGCAGTCGGCAGTGGAACTGAGACAGGTGGTCGTGCGAAGAACGGCGAGTGCGGCCGAGGGAGACCGAGACTGAGACGAGCACGCGACCCAGGCTGGAACGAGAACTGCCGAAGTGCCCGCCGCGCCCGAAGTGAACTAGTGAACTATGAACCGATCGTTCCTCCTTCCCGGAAACTGTAAGTAGACCGCCACGACCGAAGTGAACTATGAACCGATCGTTCCTCGTTCCCGGGAACTATAAGTAGACCTCGCCGACCGAAGTGAACTATGAACCGATCGTTGCTCGTTCCCGGGAACTATAAGTAGACCGTGGCGACCAAATTGAACTATGATCGTTCCTCGTTTCCGGGAACTATAAGTAGACCGCCGCGACCGAAGTGAACTACGAAGCGATCGTTCCTCCTTCCCGGAAACTATAAGTAGACCGCCACGACTGAAGTTAACTATGAACCGATCGTTCCTCGTTCCCGGGAACTATAAGTAGACCGCAGCGACCGAAGTGAACTATGAACCGATCGTTCCTCGTTCCCAGGAACTATAAGTAGACCGTGGCGACCGAAGTGAACTATGAACCAATCGTTCCTCGTTCCCGGGAACTATAAGTAGACCGCGGCGACCGAAGTGAACTATGAACCGATCGTTCCTTGGAATTCGTTCCTCGGTCCTTTCATCTTGGTGAACCGTTCCTATGCAGCTGTTCGTTCGCAAACTACCCATCTCTACTAACAACATCCTCTCCCCTGGTAGAACACTCTATGGTGTTGACTAGGACACAAAAGTGAAAGTAAGTATTAACACATATACGCATATTATGCATTACTTTTAATCGTATCAAGCAGCACATATTAACCAATAACACATTTTCATGAATATAATAAACTCAAGCAGTTAATAGCTTTTTCAAAGACTAAATGTATTTCCTGAATGGGCGTAATATTCTTTGCTGGTTGGGAAGCTTCCGAAATGTGGTGCTACCTAAGAATGCTGAAGATTAGATGGGTAGATCGCATAACTAATGAGGAGGTATTGAATAAAATTAGGAAGAAGAGAAATTTGTGGCACAACTTGACTAGGAGAAGGGATCGCTTGTTAGGACATTTTCTGAGACATCAAGGGATCACCATTTTAGTACTGGAGGGCAGCGTGGAGGGTAAAAATCGTAGAAGGAGACCAAGAGATGAATACACTAAGCAGATTCGGAAGGACGTAGGTTGCAGTAGGTACTAGGAGATGAAGAAGCTTGCACAGGATAGAGTAGCATGGAGAGCTGCATCAAACCAGTCTCAGGACTGAAGACCACAACAACAAAAACGGTTAAATATCATTACAAGAAAATCAGATCTTTTATTAATTATTTTCGATAAATTCAAATTATTGAAACATTTATTACCATACCACTGCCAAGTGCAACTGTTGCTGACATAACTTCATTTTGTACATTTTGTCTTTTAATTATTTACTTGATCCTTATACACCATAACATTGCTATTTCCATAGACACCATACAATAAGTCTAAAGATGTATTTAAGGTTTGCTGTACGAAATCCATATTTCGATGTTGAAACCAGTTTAATTCTCACCACATATTTTGCTACCACGAATGAGGACCGAAGACGATAAATTTGCAACGTACCTTGCAGTTAAAAACACGAGTGGAAAAACGAGCGAGACGATAAAAGTGGAAACCACGAATGATGGACGGATAAGTGTGAAGCGGCGTGGAGCGTCTGGCAGACAACTAACAAGAAAAAGAAAAAGTTGCGATCGAGACTGTTTTTAATCTTTAAAAAGAAACGTGATGACTGGGTGTTGTGTGATGTCCTTAGGTTAGGTTAGGTTTAAGAAGTTCTAAGTTCTAGGGGACTGATGACCATAGATGTTAAGTCTCGTAGTGCTCAGAGCCATTTGAACCATTTAAAAAGAGAAGAAACGACTATGAGACATCGAGACGAACGACGGCTGAAATAATAAGGAATGATAGGAGAAAGAAGTACAATGAAAAGTTGTAAGAAGCGGAAGATACATTCAAGAAAAATGAGGCACCAGTCTTCTTTAAGGAGATAAAGAACAGGGCAAAGGGCTACAAAACAAGAGAGCCATAGTGGAAGGAAATTATGAGGAACTAAAAGTGTATCTGAGGAAATGGCTAGGTGCTTCAACGTTCTACCGAGCACAGTAACATTTACAGAAAGGGTAATGCTGCCGTACAATAGAGAACATAACAGAAGTTATATACCACCCCCCCCTCCTCCAGAACAGATGTGGCTAAGGGGGTTGGGTTGTTTAGGGGAGGATACCAGACAGAGAGGTCATCGGTCTCATAGGTGTCATCGGTCTCAGGGAAGGACGGGAAAGAAAGTCAGCCGTGCCCTTTCAGAGGAACCATCCCGGCGTTTGCCTGGAGCGATTAGGGAAATCACGGAAAACCTAAATCGGGATGGCCGGACACGGAATTGAACCGTCGTCCTCCCGAATGCGAGTCCTGTGTCACAAGGAAGGCTCTCAATATAAATAAGGCTGCAGATAACGATGTCTTTTGTCCGGAAGAAATTAAATGGGCTGGCCTGGCGACAGAAGTCAGCATGCAAAAATATAGTAATTGACGTCTGGATGAACATAAAGATACAGAAAGAGTGGAAAGAAGCTGTTATTATTCCAGTACATAAGAGGAGTGAGACAAAAGTGCTGGATATACGTAAGAAGAGTGACAGGAAAGTGCCGGATAACTACAAAGTATCTCACTACCGAACATAGGGTGCAAGACGTTCTCGAGATTGCATCTGAGCAGGATGGAAGGGCTTCAGTCCGGAATCACAGGGCTGCTACGGTCGCAGGTTCGAATCCTGCCTCGGGCATGGATGTGTGTTATGTCCTTTGGTTAGTTAGGTTTAAGTAGTTCTAAGTCTAGGGGACTGATGACTTCAGACGTTAAGTCCCATAGTGCTTAGAGCCATCTGAATCATGTTTGAATGGTTCCAGAGATCGTTGCAGTGTATTTGATTTCAGATGTTTTACGTCTGATGGAGTACACGATATGATTCGTCTGAAAAGGACACCTGTTATCATTCAGTGGACAGTCGTACAGCATTCCAGCATTCGTCGCTGACGAAAGGCAATCAAGAGTGCATGAAGCAGGTTAGTACTGCAGACGCCCGTGTGTAGCAACATCCGCTGAACGATGATAGAGGAGACAATGTTGATAATTCCTCAGACATCACACAAATCCATGCCCGAGGCAGGATTCGAACCTGCGACGGAAGCGGTCGCGCGGTTCCAGATTGAAGCTACTAGAAGCACAGCGGCCGGCTCGCCAGAAGACTCTCCGGCTAAATATTGTGGCAGGAAGCTACAAACACCCGGCAGTTCTCCCGAAATTTTGTGGAACAATATGTACGGCGGGAAAGTTTTAAATCTCACAAGAACCGAGTTACACAATAGAGCGGTCCCAGACAAGTAGGCCTGCTCGGTTTCACACTTTAAGCTGCACAAATACAATAGTGAAATCAAATTCCACAGTCTTGTAAATGATCAGCAACTTTAATAGGCCTATGACGAAAGCCGCACGTTAAGGGCCAGGTAGGCACAGGGATTATGATCTATCATACATGGAATGTATGTGGACACAAATGCCGCTAATCGTAGAACCTGTACAATACTTGGAAGCTGAGCAGAACCACTCTATAGAACTTGGTCCAATTTCGGCTACCTACAGTACAACTAACGACAGTTATGATTCTGGCAGGAACCGTTACTGTGGATCCACGAACTGGGCGTCGAATTAATCTGCGTCGACCACCAGTTAAACGCAGCACAGAACCGGAACCATCGTTCGCATACTTCCATACCAAGTATGCCTAGCTCTGGATGGTGATGGCAGGGAGGTCAGCTGGCGTAATCACCACAGGTCAGACTTCGACCAGCCGATGCTACTGCAGATAGACCACCCTGCTCCGTTGGATGGTAATGGCATGGAAGTCAGCTGACGTAATCACCACAGGTCAGACTTTGACCAGCTGATGCTACTGCAGATAGACCACTCTGCTCCGTTGGATGGTGATGGCAGGGAGGTCAGCTGACGTAATCACCACAGGTCAGACTTTGACCAGCCGATGCTCTTGCAGATAGACCACTCTGCTCCGTTGGATGGTGATGGCAGGGAGGTCAGCTGACGTAATCACCACAGGTCAGACTTTGACCAGCCGATGCTCTTGCAGATAGACCACTCTGCTCCGTTGGATGGTGATGGCAGGGAGGTCGGCTGATGTAATAATCACCACAGGTCAGACTTCGACCAGCCGATGCTACTGCAGATAGACCACCCTGCTCCGTTGGATGGTGATGGCAGGGAGGTCAGCTGACGTAATCACCACAGGTCAGACTTTGACCAGCTGATGCTACTGCAGATAGACCACTCTGCTCCGTTGGATGGTGATGGCAGGGAGGTCAGCTGATGTAATAATCACCACAGGTCAGACCTGGACCAGCCGATGCTACTGCAGATAGACCACTCTGCTCCGTTGGATGGTGATGGCAGGGAGGTCAGCTGACGTAATCACCACAGGTCAGACTTTGACCAGCCGATGCTCTTGCAGATAGACCACTCTGCTCCGTTGGATGGTGATGGCAGGGAGGTCAGCTGACGTAATCACCACACATCAGACTTCGACCTGCCGATGCTACTGCAGATAGACCACTCTGCTCCGTTGCAGTCAGACGTCCCAGCCAGAGATACACTCTCCATGCCCCGCCCCTTGTGTGAGCACGACGCCTTATGTAGGACCCGGGAGCCTTGGGAGCCAGAATGCTACGGGCTAACACAGCATAGCTTCAGTGCTCGCCTCGCGCTTTGCTCTCGAATCCCCCTTTCCAGTGCACGTACGCCCTCTCGCCGACCCGTTCCGCGCACCAGAATCGCTGCCTCAAAGATGTGCTACTATCTGTCTACAGGTCGTGGCACAGCTCACTACCTTTATTCGTCCAACGTTGTACGCAGGATCTCAAACATTTTTGTGCGTGTTGATATAGTTCAGTGTGGGGACCGTTCGTCCCTGAAGGCAGTATCTATCTTACCCCTAGTGATTCACGCCTCTACATCCTTACATTTGTAATCTAGTCATCCGTGCTTAGCCATTTAGCACTTCCTGTCGATCTCATTTCTGAGACGTTTGCATTCCTTTTTGCATGCTTCATTTACTGCATTTTTAATTTTTTCCTTTCATCAAATAAATCTACGTGATCCTCTGCTGCCTTCACTATTTCATCTCTCACAGATACCCATTTTTCTTCTACTGTATTTCTTTCAGCCATTCTTGTCAATCATTCGCTAATGCTCTCTCTCTGAAACTCTAAAACCTCTGGTTCTTTCACATTATGCAGGTCCCATCTCCTTAAATTCCCACCTCTTTGCAGTTTCTTCAGTTTTAATCTACAGTTCGTAACCAATAGACTGCGGTCAGAGTCCACATCAGCCCTTGGAAATGTCTTACAATATAAAACCTGGTTCCTAAATCTCTGTCTTGCGGAAACCTTCCTGTGTCTCCAGGCCTCTCCCATGTGTAACACCCTCTTTCATGGCTCTTGAACCAAGTGTTAGCTATGATTAAATTATGCTCTGTGCAGAATTCTACCAGCCGGCTTCCTCTTTCATTCCTTAGGCCCATACCGTATTCACCTACTACTTTTCTTTCCCTTCCTTTTCTAGTATCGAATTCCAGTCACCCATGACTATTAAATTTTCGTCTCCCTTCACTATTTGAATAATTTCTTCTATCTCATAATACATTTCATCAATTTCTTCGTCATCTGCAGAGCCAGTTGGTATATAAACTTGTACTACTGTAGTAGGCGTGGCCTTCGTGTTTATCTTGGCTACAATAATGCGTTCTCTATGCTGTTCACAGTAGCTTATCCGCACTCCTATTTTTTTCTTCATTATTAAACCTATTCCTGCATTAGACCTATTTGATTTTGTATTTATAACCCTGTTTTCACCTGACTAGAAGTCCTGTTCCTCCTGCCACAGAACTTCACTTTTTCCCACTATATCTAACTTTAATCAGTCCATTTTCCTTTTCAAATTTTCTAATCTACCTGCCCGATTAAGGGATCTGACATTCCACGATCCGATATGTAGAACATCAGTTTTCTTTCTCCTGATAAACGTATAACCACGTTACGAAAGTTAGTATTAGTACAGGAGTCAAAGAAACACTAATAAAACGCTGTGCAGTTCCACTGCCCCCACCTTGTCTTTTTCTCCTTTTTCTCTTTTTGCTGCCTGTAAAGCAGTGAATGTGGCAGTGCCCTCATTTACCTCTCACGCTGCACTGCACAGAGAATTCGACGCGTAATTAGTTAACTAGTCGCACTGCAATTACAGTCTGATGCAGATAAGATATTCAAGAATGTCGAACAGCTGGAAACGGTTCTGCTGAGCCTGCCCTGACCCGGGGCAACGTCGATAACAGATCTCAGCGCCGCTCCAGTGGAGCATATCAAAGCAGCGCTGAGAGAGGCGGTGGATTTATGTAGGGGCCAACCCGATGTCCAGCCGCAAGGCTGCCGTGGCTGTTCCGGGTCGATGTGAGTATCGATACCTACTGGCGTCTCGTAAACGAGGCTCTCCACGTGCCTCAGGAAGAAGAAGCCGTGGCTGTCCCGGGTCGATGTGAGTATCGATACCTACTGGCGTCTCGTAAACGAGGCTCTCCACGTGCATCAGGAAGAAGAAGCCGTGGCTGTCCCGGGTCGATTTGAGTATCGATACCTACTGGCGTCTCGTAAACGAGGCTCTCCACGTGCCTCAGGAAGAAGAAGCCGTGGCTGTCCCGGGACGATTTGAGTATCGATACCTACTGGCGTCTCGTAAACGAGGCTCTCCACGTGCCTCAGGAAGAAGAAGCCGTGGCTGTCCCGGGTCGATGTGAGTATCGATACCTACTGGCGTCTCGTAAACGAGGCTCTCCACGTGCCTCAGGAAGAAGAAGCCGTGGCTGTCCCGGGTCGATGTGAGTATCGATACCTACTGGCGTCTCGTAAACGAGGCTCTCCACGTGCCTCAGGGAGTAGAAGCCGTGGCTGTCTCGGGTCGATGTGAGTATCGGTACCTACTGGCGTCTCGTAAACGAGGCTCTCCACGTGCCTCAGGAAGAAGAAGCCGTGGCTGTCCCGGGACGATTTGAGTATCGATACCTACTGGCGTCTCGTAAACGAGGCTCTCCACGCGCCTCAGGAAGAAGAAGCCAGTGGTGTCACGCCGAGTGACGTAGCTCACACGATAAGCAAAACTACGACAGTAGTCGCATCGCTGTGAGTCTGTGTTAATCCAGGCGTTGTCAATCTGCTCGTGTGCCTGTGTTACGATCTTCCATGGCTGAGCCAAAACTGTGCCTCTCCTCTCTGGCAGTACTCGTGTGGAGCAGGAGACATTTAGCGTGATACTGAATAGGGTAAATACTAATTAATTGAAATCCTCATCTGCCGACAGGTGTTGTTGATATACCTCGACGAGGACAGCTGAAAATATGTGCCCCGACCGGGACTCGACCTGGGTTCTCCTGCATATATGGCAGACGTTCTGTCCCTCTCAGCCACCGAGGACACACATTTACAGCGCGACTGCAGGGACTTATCCCTTGCGCGCCTCCCATGCGACCCGCATTCCCAACTGTCCAGAATCTACATACTTAATGTTCCTAATAGATATCTGCCCAATCATTACTCGCACCCACTATGGCGACGATTCCCGTAAGAGTTCGGGCAACCTGTGCCCATTCCACAGACGACGGTCAGTGGCCGGGTAGCCTTTAACTACATATGAAAATAGTAACTATTCACCTTTGTCCTCGGTGGCGCAGATGGATAAAGCGTCTGCCACGTAAGCACGAGATCCCAGGTTCGAGTCACGGTCGGGGTACACATTTTCAGATGTCCCCATCGAGCTATATCAACAGCACCTGTTGGCCACTGAGGGTTTCAAGTACTTATCATTTATACTATAGAAGCTGCTCGGTCATGAATGGTATCTGTTCTTTCGAGAACAGTTACTATCTTCATATACACTACTGGCCATTAAAATTGCTACACCAAGAAGAAATGCAGATGATAAACGGGTATTCATTGGACAGATATATTATACTAGAACTGACATGTGATTTCATTTTCACGTGATTTGGGTGCATAGATCCTGAGAAATCAGTACCCAGAACAGCTACCTCTGGCCGTAAAAACGGTCTTGATACGCCTGGGCATTGAGTCAAACAGAGCTTGGATGGCGTGTACAGGTACAGCTGCCCATGCAGCTTCAACACGATACCACAGTTCATCAAGAGTAGAGACTGGCGTATTGCGACGAACCAGTTGCTCGACCACCTTTGGCCAGACGTTTTCAATTGGTGAGAGAACTAGAGAATGTGCTTGCCAGGGCAGCAGTCGAACATTTTCTGTATCCAGAAAGGACCTGCAACATTCGGTCGTGCATTATCATACTGAAATGTAGGGTTTCGCAGGGATCGAATGAAAGGTAGAGCCACGGGTCGTAAGACATCTGAAGTGTAACGTTGACTGTTCAAAGTGCCGTCAATGCGGACAAGAGGTGACCGAGACGTGTAATCAATGGCACTCCAACCATCACGCCGGGTGATACGCCAGTATGGCGATGACGAATACACGCTTTCAATGTGCGTTCACCGAGATGTCGCCAAACAAGCATGCGACCACCATGATGCTGTAAACAGAACCTGGATTCAAACAAAAAATGACGTTTTGTCATTCGTGCACCCAGGTTCATCGTTAAGTACACCAACGCAGGCGCTCCTGACTGTGATGCAGTGTCAAGATTAACCGCAGCCACGGTCTCCGAACTGGTAGTCCACGCTGCTGCAAACGTCTCCATCTGCCGACTCAGGTATCGAGATGTGGCTTCACGATGCGTTACAGTCATGCGGATAAGATGCCTGTGATCTCGACTGCTAGTGATACGAGGCCGTTGGGATCCAGCACGGAGTACCGTATTACCCTCCTGAACCCACCGACTCCATATTCAGCTAACAGTCATTGCATCTCGACCAACACGAGCAGCAATGTAGCGATACGATAAATCGGAATCGCGTTAGGCTACAATCCGACATTTGTCAAAGTCGGAAACGTGATGGTGCGCATTTCTCCTCCTTACACGAGGCATCACAAAACGTTTCACCAGGCAACGAAGGTCAATTGCTGTTTGTGTATGAGAAATCGGGTGGAAACTTTCCTTATGTCAGCACGTTGTAAGTGTCACCACCGGCACCAATCTTGTGTGGCTGCTGTGAAAAGCTAATCACTTGCAAATCTGCATATCACAGTACCTTCTTTCTGTCGGTTAAATTTCGCGACTGTAGCACGTCATCTTCGTGGTGTAGCAATTTTAATGGGCAGTAGTGTATATTGCACAGGGATCTGCTGAACCCATTGATCCCAAATTCGCATGGAATACGCGGCATTGTGAGCAATCCGAGCATCAGTATCGCGTAACAATAAGCCACAGTCTCTATCGGCAACGATGCAGTGTCGAATTCCGACATCGGTTGGTGATGGTTTGTCCTTCTGACACGAAGCATAACATGATCTTCTCAGAAATAACAAACATTCAAACGTGATTTAGGTCTGTACAATCTTTACTTACATACAGAGTGTACAGGGGTTGTAGAAAAGTATATAAACACATTGAAAAATGCGTGCTTGAACATACGGGGGGCGTTCAAGAAGTAATGTATCACATTATTTTCCTCTCAGCCAGTTTTGGTTGAAAACATTCGGAATCCTGCGTGGCAGAAGTGAGTCAAGTACGCTGGTCCTAAAAATTTGGAGAACGCGATCTGAATTGTTCTGACGCTGAGCAGACTTTGACGGATAATCTACAGAAGTGTATATTGGTGAAGCTGAGATCAAGTGGCGATTGAGATCTGTACGGTCTGACAAGGCCAGAGCAGCAGTACGTTACCCTGGTTACTTCGTGCAGCGATGTAGCTTGCAGCTGGCGAGATGTGTGCGGCGGAGGCGAGCCATAAGGCGGCACCTGTGATTGCAGCCACGAAAGAAATGCAAAATCTCACGGTCTAGCGATCTGGCACACGGATCGCAATTTACTCCCTACCAGAGCCCTGAAATCACGGTAGATTTCAGTGTCTGACACATCCGTTCATACCAAGGACCAATTTGGCTCACTTGTGCGACCAGAGCTCACAAGGATACAAAAACCTAGGCAAATCAACAGTCCAGGGCATTTGAAGTGACATTGTCAGTACAGCAAGGACTTCATCACAAGCTTTCAGTGTAACTACTTGCAACTGATGTCAGCCTCAGGACAGGTGCCAAGCACCACAAATGCCAGAGCTTTGACCAGAAGATCGCTTTCAGACCGAAGTCCAGGACCCGAGTGCCTCGCATCTCTCCAGATAAAAAATTCCGTTTTCCCGCACAGTGCACGAACGACACCACCTTCACCCCATCTTGAGCCAATCACAGGAGTTAAGAAGCCTGCGTCTCTGGAAAAAAAACGTCAATTACTGGGTTTCACAGAGAGAGAAGATGTTGTTCTCTGAAGTCACGTCACTCTCCGTGGCAACAAGTGAAGAGATACAATCTTAAAGATCTTTATCTAAATTGCCTTTGCCTTGGAGCATTTTAGTCCTAGCTATGAGGTCTAATAAATATTCTATCTTTAAACGTTTCACAGATGCCACAGTTTCTTATACAACCACGGCGGCCAATGAAAGTGAGTCACAGCCCTGTTTGCAGTATAGGTGAACACGAAAACTTGTGAATTTTTATTACGTTTGGCTTTTTCACACAATGCCAGTTTACAACTCCACTGTGTAGACACGTTCCTTCAGTCCATCTCCCCGCAGCCTAGGGTTCAGCTGGCGCCAACGCACGTATTGCGGCATTGTCGTGCTGGAGACCAGACTAGGGGCTGCTCTGTCTGCCCTGTGTGCATATGAGCCTGTCCGGCAAGATTTTTTGAGAGATGGGATCGCCGCCAATTGTTTTCAACTTCCAACATGCCGTTTCTACGAACTAAGAACCACAAAAATGCCTAATGCTCTTAGCGCCTTCCAGGACCTAACGTCTGCTCAGGCTGTTAACTTTCTAGTCTCACTCAAGGTGAGTAAGGTTGTAACAAAATCTTTAATAATTTTCCGTATACGGGAAATAGGTGAGAGAATAACATGTCCTCCCTCAAGGTAGCCAAAGTGATTGGTGTTTCCAGACGAACCGTAACAAAGATTTGTGCTGTATTCAGGGAAAACGGAAAAGCATCATCCACTAACTCACACATCGGAAATAAGTCTTGAGTGGTTGTGACAGAAATTCACTGAAGAGGACTGCGACGAAAATAAGACGATGAAAGCCAGAAAAGTCACTCCAGAAAAAGATGTCGCACTCACCAACACTGTCACCACCAGAACGACACGAATTGAGCTCCGGAAGTACGGAACTTCAGGGCTGACAGGAACTTCACCAGTGCCCATGATGGGAAAACGTGGCGCCGATGCCATAAAACCCGGGCTATGGAGCAATGGAAGAAAGTCATTTTGGTCGGATGTGTTGTTTCACATCGTTTCCAACGTCTGGCCGAGTTCATGTTCCATTAGTGAAACATGGAGGGGCTCTGGTGATGATTTGAGGAACTATATTGTGGTACTCCATGGCCCACATTATCAAGGATTATGCGACCTGTTTGGCTGAACATGTCCATCCCATTGTAAAGTGTTTGTTCCTCAGTGGTGATGCTGCGTTCCGAAGCGACAGGACCCCTGTTCACACAGGTCGCATACCTGCTTTTGTGAGGGCGAGGCTGAGCCTCGAGGACTCGGGCGCCCTGCCACGGTTCGCGTTGCTTCCCCCGTTGGAGGTTCGAGTCCTCCCTCAGGCATGGGTGTATGTGTTGTTCTTAGCGTAAGTTAGTTTAAGTTAGATTAAGTAGTGTGTAAGCCTATGGGCCGATAACCTCAGCCGTATGGCCCCATAGGAACATATAAAAATATTAAAAGTAACAATATTTTTGAGCTTTTGTGGTGGCAAAAACTGCTGTTTTGAAGAGGGCGCCGCCGCGCGTAGTGTGAAGCAGTCGCCCTCCGTTTCTGTAGTGGCGCCGCTGTGGCAATCGCAGCTTTGGTGTCTCCCTCTGGTGAGAAAGGGGAAAGGTTGCCTGTTCAGGTGCATTTAAGGAGCGCTACGAGCTCTCCAGGGGTGAGTCTGTCAGTCTGGGTGAGTCTGGTCAGTTGGTCAGCCGGGCCAGTGTGGGGCAGTCAGTGTCTGTCTGACGTCCAGAGTGCTAGTATGTGTTATGCCGTCAGTCTGCTCGAGTTTGTTCAGGCAATGGTCATTGGCGGTTGGATCGATCGGTTGGTCGGTCGCGCACTGAGACACGAGATGACTTGTCTGTCTTGAGCGTCGGCGCATGTGAGGTCGCCACGTCAGTCCAGTGGGCCGCGCCGTATAGCGAGAGCAACAGGAGTCAACCCACGACATCGGTCTGGCCGGCGCGAGCTGCGACGCCGTGAGAAGGGAGATCGGCGCGCCTTCCTGCGTCCGTTGGAACGGCTGGCAGCGGACGGTTCGGGAGAGCGTTTTGGGGGTGCTGCGCCAGGTCTTCGCCAGACATCGCAGTTTATTAGAAGTTAAGAGATTCGTGATATGTTGTTTCATTTACTTATTAAATTTTACTTGTTTTCTTGGTCAGTCTCTCGTCCCCAGCTTGCTCGTGTGTCTCCCGTCCGCATTTGTTGGGCAGTCTGCCTGTCTGTCGGTCTGCCGTACGTTAATAGCTGCCTCTGTCATGTTTGTCGGATTCGGTGTCAACGAATTTATTGCTTAAAGTGTAACGGCCGGATTCCTGAAATATGTTTTTATCTTGAGAGGCGGTATGTTTGCAATGTAGAGCATGATTGGCTAACCTTGTATATACACTCCTGGAAATGGAAAAAAGAACACATTGACACCGGTGTGTCAGACCCACCATACTTGCTCCGCACACTGCGAGAGGGCTGTACAAGCAATGATCACACGCACGGCACAGCGGACACACCAGGAACCGCGGTGTTGGCCGTCGAATGGCGCTAGCTGCGCAGCATTTGTGCACCGCCGCCGTCAGTGTCAGCCAGTTTGTCGTGGCATACGGATCTCCATCGCAGTCTTTAACACTGGTAGCATGCCGCGACAGCGTGGACGTGAACCGTATGTGCAGTTGACGGACTTTGAGCGAGGGCGTATAGTGGGCATGCGGGAGGCCGGGTGGACGTACCGCCGAATTGCTCAACACGTTGGGCGTGAGGTCTCCACAGTACATCGATGTTGTCGCCAGTGGTCGGCGGAAGGTGCACGTGCCCGTCGACCTGGGACCGGACCGCAGCGACGCACGGATGCACGCCAAGACCATAGGATCCTACGCAGTGTCGTAGGGGACCGCACCGCCACTTCCCAGCAAATTAGGGACACTGTTGCTCCTGGGGTATCGGCGAGGACCATTCGCAACCGTCTCCATGAAGCTGGGCTACGGTCCCGCACACCGTTAGGCTGTCTTCCGCTCACGCCCCAACATCGTGCAGCCCGCCTCCAGTGGTGTCGCGACAGGCGTGAATGGAGGGACGAATGGAGACGTGTCGTCTTCAGCGATGAGAGTCGCTTCTGCCTTGGTGCCAATGATTGTCGTATGCGTGTTTGGCGCCGTGCAGGTGAGCGCCACAATCAGGACTGCATAAGACCGAGGCACACAGGGCCAACACCCGGCATCATGGTGTGGGGAGCGATCTCCTACACTGGCCGTACACCTCTGGTGATCGTCGAGGGGACACTGAATAGTGCACGGTACATCCAAACCGTCATCGAACCCATCGTTCTACCATTACTAGACCGGCAAGGGAACTTGCTGTTCCAACAGGACAATGAACGTCCGCATGTGTCCCGTGCCACCCAACGTGCTCTAGAAGGTGTAAGTCAACTAACCTGGCCAGCAAGATCTCCGGATCTGTCCCCCATTGAGCATGTTTGGGACTGGATGAAGCGTCGTCTCACGCGGTCTGCACGTCCAGCACGAACGCTGGTCCAACTGAGGCGCCAGGTGGAAATGGCATGGCAGGCCGTTCCACAGGACTACATCCAGCATCTCTACGATCGTCTCCATGGGAGAATAGCAGCCTGCATTGCTGCGAAAGGTGGATATACACTGCACTAGTGCCGACATTGTGCATGCTCTGTTGCCTGTGTCTATGTGCCTGTGGTTCTGTCAGTGTGATCATGTGATGTATCTGACCCCAGGAATGTGTCAATAAAGTTTCCCCTTCCTGGGACAATGAATTCACGGTGTTCTTATTTCAATTTCCAGGAGTGTATTATGAAGACTGCATTTCATGGGTTTTGATTTAAGTGGTTATTTTAGTATATAAAGTTGTCACCCTTCCACCGTAAGAGTTTTTTTTAATCAAGTTGCACCTTTGGTGGCAAGTTAATCTTTTAATGTTAGTGTTTTGTACCATTTCCATCCCGCCCACAGGGTGCATAGTTTATGTGCTTGTGTGAGTTGTTAAACATTTTAGTTTAAAGTAATCTGGTATGCTACAGATTTGCACCAGTGTAGTCTTTCAGAGGTTGTTGTGAGCGGTACCGCAGCTCGTGGTCGTCACTTATGACATGTTGCAGGGCGGTGGCGTTGTCATTCACCAGTAAAGGATGCCATTCGTGGAAGACATTTTGAGGACGTCGAGGAGGTGATTCACACAGTGAAGCTCTGTTTCCGTCACCAGAACAAGGATTGGTACAGACAGGGCATACATGCCCTTGTTTCGCACTGAAGGAAGACCATAGAACGGGATGGAGATTAAGTGGAAAAATAGATGTGTAGATAAAACACCATTCTTTCGTGTGTGTAATTCTCATTAATTTACATAAAGAATTGTCGAAGGAAAAAATTCGGTGCATTTTTCTAATTTTTCTAGTTTACAACTGGGTCACGTTGCGACTGTGACAAAACGGTCGTTGAATGAAAGAAGAATCTGGCACCATATGTGGATTCAATGAGGAAAAACACGTGAGTAAGCGGTTTACTTAACAAAAATAGTGAAAAAACATTTTCCTTGATCTATGCTGCTTTAGATAATAAGTAAATTATTCACAAGACATGAAATGGACAAGAAAGTGAAACGTAGTATCTACAATAGTATATTAGTAGTATACACGCTAATAATAATGTTTCGCCGGCCGGAGTGGCCAGGCGGTTCTAGGTGCTACAGTCTGGAACCGCTCGACTGATACGGTCGGAGGTTCGAATCCTGCCTCGGGCATGGACGTGTGTGATGTCCTTAGCTTAGTTAGGTTTAAGTAGTTCTAAGTTCTAGGGGACTGATGACCACAGCAGTTAAGTCCCATAGTGCTCAGAGCCATTAATAATGATTCATTCTCTCTCAAAGTTCTGTACCTTATAAAGTATGACATACACAAATGCACGAATAGAACTTAAACTCACTGAATCTGCATTGTGCCTAACATTTGGCGGTACCAGCGCAGGGCCTTAACACATTAGTGGCAAAGCAAGAAAAGGGTTTTCGAGTGTTGGAATATGCGAGATGTTTATCGGCCACAACATTGCAGAACACTGGAACAGATCAGAGAACGCGACAATGCTGCAATCACCATTGACAGAATGTTGCTACATAGGGTAGGGAACGTACTTTCGCTTGGACATGTTTGGTAAGACCAGAGAGGTACTCGGGCTGAGTTTATGGTTTTGTTCTTGCATCAGTCATATCTGTATTTGTAATACACTCGTGTTCAGAAAAGACAGAACACCTTGAACGACTGGAGATAGGAGCTTCGTATTGACGGGACATGTACGTTAGATTTGTAAGGTGGCAGAATAAATGGTCAGATTTGCATCTTAAATGAGACCTTTACAAATCGCAATGAGAAGGCGAAGATGACACCTTACGTAAATCGAAAGTTACGGTAACATTTGCCTATAAATATGTAATGCAAAAAGGGATGACAGTCAATAGACAGTAAGTGACACACCATTCCTATACAATGCATGTCTTTGAGCGGAAGGTAGACCAGGCAACGCAAGTCTAGTCGCTTTTAGTTTTGGAAAGCCAGCTCCACAGCGATGTAGTGAAACTGCGCTGTGGGAGTTACGCCGGCAACCACTTACAGGGGTGGCAGGAAGGAGGACAGTGACCCCGGGCCAGGTGACTCAAGCTGGAGGGCCGCCTGTGGCGAGGGCGTCAGTACAAGAGCAGAGAAGAAGCTTTAGAAAACTGTGTTTCGAAATTCCAGCGGGATATGGAAAAAAGCAAGTGACGCATTTTCGTCCAGCCAGTGTGATACATGGAAAGGTCAATGTACTTTAGACGTCTAGAACGGGCCCAAAACATCCGATTGGCGGAAACTCACTAGGAAGGTGAAAACTACTCGACGCAGTTTGATAGAAGGGACGTTGCGATTGGTAGAGGGTGTTTATACAAAATGAGAGGAACGCTCCTGTTGGTAAAAAAAAGCCGTGATGTGAGAAAGGAACCCAAGTGGAGGGAGTCAGTTCTGCCACGAGTAGGACAAGAGAGAAATTTGTGAGGGGACTCTTATCTGAACTGGCGTCACGTGCAGAACGGAGCGCTTAACGCTCCGTACGACGCAGAGAAGAAATTGGTGTGGACACTGCAGCCGCACTCCAGCTGAAATTAGCTGTAGCAACGTTTAGCTCCAACTGTGGAGAAACGAACCAGCCAAATTAGTTAACTGTTCTTGGGAAAATTTAGAGGGCACTATAATAAGAAATCTGCTCCAAGCATGCGCATGTGTATGGCCACATAATAAGACTATACCTGAGTACATTTTTTCTCGCATAACGAGAAACATAGGGAATGTTTCTGGTGGAAAGTTCAGCAAATGCCAGATTAGTTTTGTAGGAATTTCAGTGGGAGAGAGCGGCCTTGCAGACAGCAGCACGTCGCAGCTTAAATACCGCTTGCAGAGGCGTAAACTTTGTTGGTTCACCAGCTTGCGTACACTGTAAACTCGAGCGGCCTCGGGGAATCTTGGGCTCAAATTTGTCACTTGACTAACCATCCACCGTAGACTTGATTGTCATCCTAAATAGTACCAAACTTTGAACCGGATTCGGACGATTTTCGTAGTACTGACCAACATCATAACGTATGTGTAGGAGCAATTTTGTAAAGAAACGTCCAATTAAACTTTCATAATATTGTGCTTAAGATTAATGTTCTTTCAGGGAGTTAATATTTAACATTGTTGTGTATAAACTTATTTCACTTTTGATGTTGGCAAGATGCGTTATCCATTGCGCCCGTTTTTATGTTGGCGAGTTGAAAACTTTGTGAAAAACTGTAATTTGGTGAGAAATATTGCGACATTAAAATTGTCATATCACCTCACACACTTTCCAGAATGAGATTTTCACTCTGCAGCGGAGTGTGTGCTGATATGAAACTTCCTGGCAGATTAAAACTGTGTGCCCGACCGAGACTCGAAATCGGGACCTTTGCCTTTCGCGGGCAAGTGCTCTACCATCTGAGCTACCGAAGCACGACTCACGCCCGGTACTCACAGCTTTACTTCTGCCAGTATCCGTCTCCTACCTTCCAAACTTTACAGAAGCTCTCCTGCGAACCTTGCAGAACTAGCACTCCTGAAAGAAAGGATATTGCGGAGACATGGCTTAGCCACAGCCTGGGGGATGTTTCCAGAATGAGATTTTCACTCTGCAGCGGAGTGTGCGCTGATATGAAACTTCCTGGCAGATTAAAACTGTGTGCCCGACCGAGACTCGAACTCGGGACCTTTGCCTTTCGCGGGCAAGTGCTCTACCATCTGAACTACCGAAGCACGACTCACGCCCGGTACTCACAGCTTTACTTCTGCCAGTATCCGTCTCCTACCTTCCAAACTTTACAGAAGCTCTCTTGCGAACCTTGCAGAACTAGCACTCCTGAAAGAAAGGATATTGCGGAGACATGGCTTAGCCACAGCCTGGGGGATGTTTCCAGAATGAGATTTTCACTCTGCAGCGGAGTGTGCGCTGATATGAAACTTCCTGGCAGATTAAAACTGTGTGCCCGACCGAGACTCGAACTCGGGACCTTTGCCTTTCGCGGGCAAGTGCTCTACCATCTGAACTACCGAAGTACGACTCACGCCCGGTACTCACAGCTTTACTTCTGCCAGTATCCGTCTCCTACCTTCCAAACTTTACAGAAGCTCCCCTGCGAACCTTGCAGAACTAGCACTCCTGAAAGAAAGGATATTGCGGAGACATGGCTTAGCCACAGCCTGGGGGATGTTTCCAGAATGAGATTTTCACTCTGCAGCGCTGATATATGCCCCGTCAATGAAGTGAGTTTGAAAGAGGGCGCACTATTGACACGAGGAAATGTGATGCATCCATCTGGTAAATTTCTGCTCATGTGACAGGAAGTGTTTCGACAGTGCAACGGTTGTGTGCAGAATGGCCCACGGAAGGCTATAAAACACGACGAGATGGGTCAGTTCGTATCACCCAGACCCCCCCCCCCCCATGCCGCCGGTCGAGAATATCGACACATGCGAATGGCACTGCAGAACAGGTCTGCCTCCGTCTCGGCTGTGGCGCGACGGTGGAACACTGTAACACATGGTACCAGGGGCAGCAGGCCGTCGCCATTTACTACGTCATCGGTTACCTGCGCGTCGTCCACTTCTCCACCTAACTTTAACGAATGTGCAGAAACGTGCTAGACGGCAACGGTGTATGGAGCAACGTCACTGGGACCAGAAAAAGACATCAGATAGTGTTTTCGGACGAATACATGTTGTGTTTGTTTGAAAATGACGCCTTCGTTTTGGTTAGCCACAGATAGACAGAGTGGTATCACTGTGACTGCATTCGTACACCTACATCTACAAATATACTCCGCTACCCAACAAGCGGGGTGTGGTGGAGTTCACAGTTCGCGCCTCTGTTCCACTTGCAGATCACGTGAGGGAAAAACGACTGTCTTAACGCCTCAGTAAGAGCTCTAATTTCCCTTATTTTTGAATGGTGATCATTGTGCGATTAGAAAATTGCTCTACATCTTCGACGAAGATCGGATTTCAGATTTTAGTGAGCAGCCCCTTCCGTTTAGCGCGTTGTCTCTCTGCAAATGTGTCCCACTTCAAACTTTCAATGAGATTTGTAAAACTCTCACGTTGGATAAATGTATCAGTCACAAATCTTTCCGCTCTTCTTTGGACGTTCTCAGTCTCTTTAATCACACCCAACTGGGGTATGTTTCGAGAATATACCTTCACCGAAGAGTCAAGCAGTATATTGCTCCCTCCTACGTATATTTTGCGAAGAGACCATGAGGATAAAATCAGAGAGATTAGAGCCCACACAGAAGCATACCGACAATCCTTCTTCCCACGAACAATACGAGACGAATAGAAGGGAGAACCGATAGAGGTACTCAGGGTACCCCTCCGCCACACACCGTCAGGTGGCTTGCGGAGTATGGATGTAGATGTAGATGTAGATAGTAAGGGTGCACACAGACAAACAATAAGACTGGGCGAACTAACGTATTGTAAGCAGTTTCCTTTGTTGAAGGACTGCATCGTTTCAGGATTCTACCAATAAACTGCAATCTAGAGTTCGCCTTGCCCGTTACTTTGAGTAATCTGATCATTTAGAATAGTCACACCCAAATACTTGACAGATGTTACCGCTTCCAAAGACTGGGCATTTATTTTGCACTCGTACATTAATGGGGATTTTCGCCTTGTTATTCGCAGTAGGTTACACTTACTAATATTGAGAGAGAACTGCCAGTCATTATCACGCATTTATTTTCTGCAAATCCTCACTGATTTGTTCACAGCTTTCGTGTGATACTGCTTTCCTGTAGACTACAGCATCATCAGCAAACAGTCTAATGCCGCTGTCAGTACCATCAACCAGATCGTTTATGGAAACCGTAATAATCAGCTGACCTATTACGCTGCCCTGGGGCACACCTGAAGTTACGCTTGTTTCTGTTGAAGTCACCCCATTCAGGACGACATACTGCTCTCTGTCTGGTAGAAAACTTTCTGTCCAACCGCAAATGTCATCGGACATACCGCATAGGCGCACTTTTTGGAGCAAGCGATAGAGAGGAACTGAGTTGAACGCCTTTCGAAAGTTGAGAAACATGGCATCAAACTGGAAGCCGGTATCTAGAGCTTGTTGTATATCATGCACAAAGAGGGCCAGCTGTGTCTCGCATGACTGCTGTTTTCTAAAACCGTGCTGGTTTCTGCAGATGAGCTACTCAGAGTCTAGAAAGATCATTATGTCTGAACACAAAATATGTTCCATGATTCTACAACAAATCGATGTCAGTAAAATTGGCCGGTAATTATGTGCATCCGATTATCTCCCCTTTTTATAGATTGCTATGACCTGGGCCTTCTTCCAGTCCCGTGGAACTTCCGCTGTTCCAGTGATCTCTGATAGATGATTGATAAGAATGGTGTTATATTTGTAGCATAGTCAACATAAAATCTTACGAGGATACCGTCTGGGCCAAATGCCTTCCTGGCGTCTAAGGATCTTAACTGTTTTATAATTCCAGATACACTAAACACTATGTCACCCATCCATGCGTGTGTTCGATAACTGAAAGGGGGAATGGTGCTGCAGTCCTCTACCGTAAACGGGTTTAGAATTTCGGCCTTCTGTTTATCATCGTCAGTTACATTGCCCGTACTGTCAGCAAGAGAAAGGATTGAATTATTTGTAGCGTACGACAAATATTTTTTGGGGTTATTTTTACCATTTGCTTTCTAATTCGTTAAAGGAATCTCCCATTGACCGTTTGACAGCTGCCTTCATTTGGCATAATTTCTGTTTGTCAGAAGGGCAGTGACTACGTTTAAAACGAATGTGCAAAATTGACTGCTTTCTCAGCAACTTCCTAATATGTTACTTGTATTGTACCAAGATGGATCCTTTCCCTCCCCTATATTTTTGCTAGTCACACACTTTTCTAGCATGTGGTGGAAAATACCTTCAAATTCAGACCACAGATGCTCAATATCTTTGTGTCCCACGGTGAATACTTGGAACTGACTATGAAGATATACTACTCACCATTAAAATTGCTACACCAAGAAGAAATGCAGATGATTAACAGGTATTCATTGGACAGATATATTACACTAGAACTCAGATGTGATTACATTTTCACGCAATTTCGGTGCAAAGATCCTGAGAAATCAGTACCCAGAGCAACCACGTCTGGCCGTAATAATGGCCTTGAATACGCCTGGGCATTGAGTCAAACAGTGTACAGGTACAGCTCCCATGCAGCTTCAACACGATACCACAGTTCATCAAGAGTAGTGACTGTCGTATTGTGATGACGAGCCAGTTGCTCAGTTTTCATTGACCAGACGTTTTCAATTGGTGAGAGATATGGAGAATGTGATGGTCAGGGCAGCAGTCGAACATTATTTGTATGAAGAAAGGCCCGTACAGGACCTGCAACATGCGGTCGTGCATTATCCTGCTGAAATGTAGGGTTTCGCAGGGATCGAATGAAGGGTAGAGCCACGGGTCGTAACACTTCTGAAATATAACGTCTACTGTTCAAAGTGCCGTCAACCCGAACAAGAGGTAACCAAGACGTGTAACCAATGGCACCTCATACCATCACGCCGGGTGATACGCCAGTATGGCGATGACGAATACACGCTTCCAATGTGCGCTCACCTCGATGCCGCCAAACACGGATGCGACCATCATGATGCTGTAAACAGAACCTGGATTCAACCAAAAAAATCACGTTTTGCCATTCGTGCGCCCAGGTTCGACGTTGAGTACACCATCGCAGGCGGTCCTGTCTGTGATGCAGCGTCAAGGATAACCGCAGCCATGGTCTCCGAGCTGATAGTCCATGATGCTGCAAACGTCGTCGATCTATTCGTGCAGATGGTTGTTGCCTTGCAAACGTCCTATCTGTTGACTCAGGGATCGAGATGTGGCTGCACGATCCGTTACAGACATGCGGATAAGATGCCTGTCATCTCGACTGCTAGTGATACGAGGCCGTTGGGATCCAGCACTGCCTTCCGTATTACCCTCCTGAACCCACTGATCCCATATTCTGCTAATAGTTTTTGGATCTCGACCAATGCGAGCAGCAATGTCGCGATACGATAAGCCGCAATTGCGATATGCTACAATCCGACCTTTATCAAAGTCGGAAACGTGATGGTACGTATTTGTCCTCCTTACACGAGGCATCACAACAACGTTTCACCAGACAACGCCGGTGAACTGCTGTTTGTGTATGAGAAATCGGTTGGAAATTTTCCTCATCTCAGCCCGTTGCAGGTGTCGCCACCGGCGCCAACCCTGTGTGAATGCTCTGAAAAGCTAATCATTTGCATATGACTGCATCTTCTTCCTGTCGGTTAAATTTTGCGTCTGTTACACGTCATCTTCGTGGTATAGCAATTTTAATGGCCAGTAGTGTATAATAACCCTGTATTCATACGAATCTCATTCGTTTGCCCACCGACACAGGAATGCCATTGACTGTAGAAAGCCGCTGACGTCTCGTTCGCACTTCCCACCTAATTTTTGTCTGAGTACCGATATTTGTCACGGGATTGTGCAGAATGAGCACTACTGGTATTTTTCCTGAACTCCTGCGTCCTCTTAATATTATCGCTCGGGACTGGATATTACACATGAATAACAAGAAGGAAACGAAAAAAATAAAAAATAAAAAAGGAACGGCGATCTCGCGGATTGACCCGGTGGCTGCAGCGGATAATCGCCGGGCGCTAAACATTAAGCGACACTGCTGCCAACTGTCAGCAGATTTCCACTTGTAATTCCCGCATTACGAAAACCGCTAACGTGATAACCCGGAATACCATTGCCCGCTTGTTACACAAGCATTTACTGCGCGATCAGCGCTCGCATTGTCAATTCGTGGCGTGCCGAAGTGACGCAAAAACGCAGACTCTTCCCTTAATTGAAAAGCTGGTAGCGCAGCGCGAAATGGATTACATCCATACTGTTCATTACAGCTCACAGACATTTCCCGAATGTTAGCTGTACAAAGCAACCGGATAAAATAGACTCCGCTCACTTTATCAGGCGTTTGCCTCTCGTTACTAAACGTAGTAGAAGTTTTATTCATCCGCAGTGCGCACAGCTTCTGACGGGGAACTCCTGCGTCAGTTGTAAGATTTCGTGATTGTTTTTTAATTTTAATGAAGAGTGATGTGAGCTTCATATTTTAATTGGATGTGTCGTGAACTGGTGCGTTGCTGGCGCCAGTTGCCATTTATTATTTTTTGATCGTTGAGTCGACTTTGATGCTGAATTGCCTTCTTCACATCTTTGCGGCGGGGGATTTTAACTGCAGTGCACTGGCTCTGCTAGGGGGCAGGTGTAGGGTATCCGCGGTGTGAGGCATAGAGTAAATATCTCTGGAGTGAGCATTCACATGCGCAGAACAGATTTCGTGTTGTCGACATACATCGCCGTCCTGGTCACGTGATCTCGGGACGTCGTATTTTTGTCCCTATAGCGCCCTGTATATTTAGAATGTCACTACATCTCTAATACAGACAGATTATTTTCTTACGTGTCGTGATTATTTATATATGTTGCGCAGACATTTTAATAGTATCCATTTGATTACGGGAATAAACCAGCTACCTAACTTTTAAGGGCAAGTGATATTGCATTCTGCTTCTTTGCAGTATGTGCCACAGTCCAGATGCACTCGATTTTTGGTAGTTTTCGGTATGATACGGCACTTTATAGTATTACAGAGCCTGACGTACATTTTTGCAGTCATAGTCTTGCAAAACTACTTGGCAGTACGCTAGTACTTCTGCAGGTGTCCCAAAAACACCGAATTTGCCACACATTAGCGATTATATCCCTGCAAAGCTTTTGACAATGTTGACTGGAATACTCTCTTTCAAATTCTGAAGGTGGCAGGGGTAAAATACAGGGAGCGTAAGGCTATTTACAATTTGTACAGGAACCAGATGGCAGTTACAAGAGTCGAGGGACATGAAAGGGAAGCAGTGGTCGGGAAGGGAGTGAGACAGGGTTGCAGCCTCTCCCCGATGTTATTCAATCTGTATATTGAGCAAGCAGTAAAGGAAACAAAAGAAAAATTCGGAGTAGGTATTAAAATCCATGGAGAAGAAATAAAAACTTTGAGGTTCACCGATGACATTGTAATTCTGTCAGAGACAGCAAAGGACATGGAAGAGCAGTTGAACGGAATGGACTGTGTCTTGAAAGGAGGATATAAGATGAACATCAACAAAACGAGGATAATGGAATGTAGTCAAATTAAGTCAGGTGATGCTGAGGGAATTAGATTAGGAAATGAGACACTTAAAGTAGTAAAGGGGTTTTACTATTTGGGGAGCAAAATAACTAATGATGGTCGAAGTAGAGAGGATATAAAATGTAAACTGGCAATGGCAAGGAAAGCGTTTCTGAAGAAGAGAAATTTGTTAACATCGAGTATAGATTTAAGTGTCAGGAAGTCTTTTCTGAAAGTATTTGTATGGAGTGTAGCCATGTATGGAAGTGAAACATGGACGATAAATAGTTTGGACAAGAAGAGAATAGAAGCTTTCGAAATGTGGTGCTACAGATAAATGTTGAAGATTAGATGGGTAGAGCACATAACTAATGAGGAAATATTGAATAGGATTGGGGAGAAGAGGAGTTTGTGGTACAACTTGACTAGAAGAAGGGATCGGTTGGTAGGACATGTTCTGAGGCATAAAGAGATCACAAATTTAGCATTGGAGGGCAGCGTGGAGGGTAAAAATCGTAAAGGGAGACCAAGAGATGGTTACACTAAGCAGATTCAGAAGGATGTAGGTTGCAGTAGGTACTGGGACATGAAGAAGCTTGCACAGGATAGAGTAGCATGGAGAGCTGCATCAAACCGGTCTCAGGACTGAAGATAACAACAACAACAACATCCCTACTAATTCGTCCTTTTTTCTGCTATTTCTGTGTATTTATTTTCTCGTTTTTGCGGTCTAAAGCATAATTTTTCTTATTGGTGACACTATGTAGTATTTATTTGCCGCATTTTACGTACTTGCTTCCAGTTTATTAAACAAATTGTAGACCGAGTAATCTATACACAATCGACAAGTCACTCATAAATGCAAGGAGGAGAGTGTTTGCTGAAACAACTAACCATTCCCTTTCCTGTTCCACTAGCAAACTTACGAGAGGAAGCGATTGTTTGTAAGCTTTTGTACGAGCCGTAATATCTTTTATAAAGTCATAAAATCGTAGAAAAATAGGTCTACATAATCAAGCCTTAATTATAATACGTCTCCAAATTTTTTAACATATACACTCTCTCTTAGTAATATGATAACTATAGTTAGAGCTATATGGTATGTACCCATGAAAAGTTACTATCCCTCCTTTCACGTATTTTTCTTTGCATTCGTAGCAACAACAGTAATTCACCATCGCTGTTACACTATGTTGTGTACATAGTTCCACGTAGTCAGGGCGTACACAACTTTCCCACTAGAGCGCGCCCCGCTAAGCACAACAGCGCAGGCGCAGCGGTCGTCCATCTCCGCACTACGAGATGGCGCTCCTTAGAGACGGACCAAATTCTGCTTCCGCCGATCCGCATATTAATATGTAATTCAGCCAATGAGATTGCTGCTAACGTAGAACCATTCTCCTCGCAGATCACACTCACGCAGTGATACCTGAATGCACGAGGTATTATAACAAGTGTGCAACCCTCCGATTAGTCAGTCTGCGTTAGTTTATAGTCAAGTTTCAGTCTGCACCTCATAAGATTATCATAGTCCTGTACATAGCCATGAAGATAAATGTATAGACACTTTGTCAAGTATCAGAGATATGTGAGAATAAGATTAACGGACCAAGACGAAAGGAACTTCAGCTTGTCAGTTGTAAATAGCATCCAGAGTCAAGTTACATAATGTTTATGCTTGTTATTGTATTAATAAATATGTGTGAAAATTAATCAAGTTCTGCTACTCTAAGTGTGCAAGTGGCATTTCCATCGTCTGACCTAACGGCTGAAAATAAACATGACACATATTGCTGACCCTCGCCTTAAATAATCTCATGGTGTGTGTACCGATGGTCTTACATTACGCACACCACACACTATCAAAATGGTTCTGAGTACTATGGGACTTAACATCTATGGTCATCAGTCCCCTAGATCTCAGAACTACTCAAACCTAACTAACCTAAGAACATTGCATAACACCCAGCCATCACGAGGTAGAGAAAATCCATGATCCCGCCGGGAATCGAACCCAGGAACCCGGGAAGCGGGCACACGCTATCAACAAAAGGTGAAAACACAACAAAAACTCTTGATATTATAAACTTCAAACGTTGTGGAAAGCACACAGGCACAGCGAGGTCCCGAAAACACGTGACAGTCCTGGTTTAATGTTGACAACATGCGCCGAACGCAATGCTCACTCCAGAGATATTTACTCTATGGTGTGAGGTGGAGTGACGTGGGACTGTGTTTGTAGGAAGCACGGCTAAAGGCCGGGTCGGCATGACGAAGGAGCGTGGCCAGCCGCTGTTGCGAGCTTAACCGTTACAATGCAGATCTTCTGCCCATGTGTTGGGGATTTCCTTGAGGTTGGAAGGATAAGTTCCGTCGAGTTGGTTACAAGTTACACAGGCCGAATGAATTGGAGTCGTCGGGTGGGTGGTTTTCATGTTAACTAAATATTCCAGTGTACTAAAAACCATTTGGAATTGTTCCAGTGGCTTATCACTGGATTTTGTGTCGGCACTTGATACCTTGACGGCAGTTAAGGAAGTATAACGACGCCCACCAAATAAACAGGAAGCATGGCTAAACACGTGGCTAGAAGTGTAACTAAGTAGTGAGTAAGTCTGTGTTTGGCGTTCCAAGCTACGCTGAAATATTTTTCTCATCCTACCTGTTGTGTCATTATTTTAGTCTGGCCTTTAAATGTACACCGAAATTATTCTTGCTATTCTAGCTTTTATGCCATTATTTTAGTGATAGTTTTAAGGGATTGGCCAACCACTATTTAAGAGCTGTGACTGCCCAAGTAAGTCACGGAGAGCCGGCCGCAGTGACCGAGCGGCTTTAGGCGCTTCAGTCTGGAACCACGCGACCGCTACGGTCGTAGGTTCGAATCATGCCTTGAACATGGATGTGCGTGATGTCCTTAGGTTAGTTAGGTTTAAGTAGTTCTAAGTTCTAGGGGACTGATTACCTCCCATAGTTCTCAGAGCCATTTGAACCACGGAGGTTAATTTTGTCGGTTTAATTTGTGGAGTATATCAATGAAGACTGGAAAGTTGCAGAGGTCACGCCAATATCCAAGAAATGTAGTAGGAGTAATCCACTAAATCACAGCCCATATCGTTAACGTCGATATACAGCAGGATTTTGGAACAGATATTGTGTTCGAACATTATGAATTACCTCGAAGAAAACGGTCTATTGACATACAGTCAACGTGGGTTTAGAAAACATCGTTCCTGTGAAACACAACTATCTCATTATTCACATGAAGTTTTGAGTGCTATTGACAAGGGATTTCAGATCGTTTCCGTATTTCTGGATTTCCGGAAGGCTTTTGACACTGTACCACACAAGCGGCTCGTAGCGAAATTGCGTGCCTAATAATATCGTCTCAGTTATGTGACTGGATTTGTTATTTCCAGTCAGAGAGGTCACAGTTCGTAGTAATTGACGGAAAGTAATCGAGTAAAAGAGAAGTGATTACTGGCGTTCCCAAGGTAGTGTTATAGGCCCTTTGCTGTTCCTTATCTGCACAAACGATTTTGGAGACAATCTGAGCAGCCGTCTTCGGTTGTTTGCAGATGACGCTGTCGTTTATCGCCTAATAAAGTCATCAGAAGACCAAAACAAACTGCAAAACGATTTAGAAAAGATATCTGAATGGTGCGAAAAGTGGCAGTTGATACTAAATAACGAAAAGTGTGAGGTCATCCACATGAGTGCTAAAAGAAACTCGTTAAACTTCGGTTACACGATAAATCAGTCTAATCTAAAAGCCGTAAATTCAACTAAATACCTAGGTATTACAATAACGAACAACTTAAATTGGAAGGAACACACAAAAAATGTTGTGGGGAAGGCTAACCAAGGTCTGCGTTTTATTGGCAGGACACTTAGAAAATGTAACTGACCTACTAAGGAGACTGCCTACACTACGCTTGTCCGTCCTCTTTTAGAATGATGCTGCGCGGTGTAGGATCCTTACTAGATAGGACTGACGGAGTACATTGAAAAAGTTCAAAGGAAGGCAGCACGTTTTGTATTATCGCTAAATATGGGAGAGCGTGTCACAGAAATGATACAGGTTTTGGGCTGGACATCATTAAAACAAAGGGTTTTTTCGTTGAAACGGAATCTTCTCACGAAATTCCAGTCACCAACTTTCTCCTCCGAATCCGAAAATATTTTGTTGACACCGACCTACATAGATAGGAACGTCACCAAGATAAAATAAGGGAAATCAGAGCTCGTACGGAAAGATATAGGTGTTCATTCTTCCCACCTCTATACGAGATTGGAATAATAGAGAGTGGTGAAGGTGATTAGATGAACCCGCTGCCAGGCACTTAAATGTGATTCGCAGAGTATCCGTGTAGATGTAGATGTAGATGATAATTAGTTGTGCAGTTAGGATTGTGTATCTCATGCCTCACATTATTGTCTGTCGCTGATGTGTTTTATGTTGCAGATAACTGGCAGTGGTTGACGCGAGCAAACTAGTCTCGGACTACCACGGTGGCAGGTTGATATTTAAGGCCCAGACCTTCCCCCATGTCTCGGGTTATGTTGTTACTATCCTGTAATTACATCCTGTCGGTGGATAGTTACGGTTTCTGAAGCTCAATCGCAGTGCAAAGTTACCTTTTTATTTCATTTCCTGTCCCGTGGATTTCTTGTATTGGTTACGATCTTTTGGGGTGCTCGCATATATCACAAGTTCTCATGTAGAGTGGAAGCGGCCCGTGTTAAGTTTTTCTTGGGAATATCTTATAGTCAGGTAATGAAATTATACGAACCTGGTATATGCAACTAGTATTGTCCTACTTAATCAAAAGTTGACCGTGTAAATTTTAAAAATTTTGGGGTTTGTTGAACTCAGAAGTTTGATGTGAGTTAGTCATGTTAGTCATATTTTATGAATCCGGATTTTATGAGCATTGTATTAGCTAATGAAAATTTGGCCGAGTAATCATTTTGTGGACTCAGAACTGTATGGGAGATAGTTATGTTAGTCGTATATTACGAGCATGATTTTATGAATATTGTGTTTGAATAATGAATTATGAATATTTGAATTATGAATTATGTACCATACCCAATGTCATATTTCATATTTGTAAGCTACGCATTTTCAAACAGTAGTTCTCGATAATCGATATGTTACGCCACAGAGATTATGAGTACAAGCAGTGTGATCTTTGGTTGCAGTAGCAGTGTCGCGGCAATAGTCACTCAAAGAGGAGTAAGTAAGATATTCGGGTGTTGGCTGCGCTATTGAGCGGTCTTGTATCTTGGGGAGCACAGAGAGAAAATTACAGACGGTGATGAGTTGTGAATTATGATTTTGTAAACAATAATTGGACAAGTGAAGAATTTTTGAGGTTAAGTGATGCTGCACTCCTTGCTTGCGTGTAGTTATGATAAATTTGAATAGAGAAAAGTCTTAATAGGGATTTTTATTTACATAATTAAATTTTCCCTGAGACATTTGAATCTCAACTTTATGTACGATAATGATAGAAGCTAGCTACTACACCTGGTCAACGGCCTTGGCGCAGTTGATACACCCGCTCCCGTCAGATCACAGAAGTTAAGCGCTGTCGGGCATGGCCGGTACTTGGATGGGTGACAATCCGGGCGGCCATGCGCTGTTGCTATTTTTCAGGGTGCAACTGAGGAGCTACTCGACGGGATAGTAGCGGCTCCAGTCAAAGAAAGCCATCATAACGAATGGCAGAGCGGTGTGCTGACCACTCGCCCCTCCTACCTGCATCCTTAGCTGAGGATGACACGGTGGTCGGATCGTCCCGATGGGCCACTTGCTGCCTGAAGACGGAGTGCTGTAGCTACAACTCCACGATAACAGTACAGGCAGCGTAGTTTCAGGGACTACTGTACTCCAGTGCCCTCTCTGACACAAACGTCAATTCATATCTTCAGCTTATGTAATAGCTAGCACACCCGCCTAATAAGCAATGAGACCACTATTCAAGTCCCTACCGTGCCACAGATTTTAATTCAGTTCTTTAGCTTCTGTCATTTTCTTTATTGGTCTGGGTTAGTTAGTTCATTGTTCAGGCGAGTATTAAGTACAGTACAGACCATTGTAATTGATAGAGAATCACTATCAGTTTTCGCAATACAGTTTTTTCAACGATGTATTACATTCAGTCATTTAGGAAATTAAAATTTCACAACTGCACTTTCACAAAAGAATTTCATGTTTTCTGATTGGATATGCTGCTGCATTACACTTTGCAGAACGTAGTAAGATTGAAGCAAGAAATCCTTTCAGACTTGTTGCGAGCCCTTGCGGTGAACTGTACACGCTGCGTATTTTATGTTCATCTTTTCGAGCAGCATCGAGTTTCCGTTGCCACAGGTAAGCCATAAATATTTGTTAAATACCGTCAAAGTTGTAAGACCATTCACAGTTAGGTATTGTTTCTCAAAATTCATTACCAGGCCAGTGAGGATAAAATTCAGTTCAGATTTCGTTTCATATGGAGTTCCGCGCTGCATTCGCTTGTGTATTATTCAGTGTTGGAAATTTGTGCAGTCAGATTGCACATGAAAATTCACAGCGGATTTTAATAGAAACAGTTGGGTTATTTACTCTCTCAAAATTCGTTTGGTAGATTTGTGTAGCATTTTTATCCTGTTACCTCTGTGTGCTGGAACTGAAAAGTCGTGTATTGTGATGCACTACACAATAGAATTTTTCACAACAGCTTATTTAATATGCAGTTAAATTTTGTAATCACTTTAAAATTTATTAAAAATACAGTTATACAGTTTCCTTTTTCAGAGACTTTCCTGAGATGACGTGTCAGTTCTCTCACATGTATAAAGACCTCGTGTGCCCACTCGTACGAATGAATACATATCGTTATTTGTTCATGGCTATGGATAGATATACTGTACATGTCAAGCAGAAGCAACTCCTATCAGAAATATATCAGTGGAGAAGGCGGTAAGGTATTCCTGAATAGCCGGCCGGGGTGGCCGAACGGTTGTAGGCGCTACAGTCTGGAACCGCGCGACCGCTGCGGTCGCAGTTTCAAATCCTGCCTCGGCCATGGATGTGTGTTATGTCCATAGGTTAGTTAGGTTTAAGTAGTTCTAAGTTCTAGGGCACTGATGACCTCAGACGTTAAGTCCCATAGTGCTCAGAGCCATTTGAACCATTTTTTATTCCTGAATACACAGCTTTCCCATTTCGAATGTTCTAGCCACATCACCACAGACCAAGTGCGACAATTCGAGCCAACACTGCCATCAACATCACCTTCCTTTTAAGGAGTAGGCAAAAGCCTGTTATGACCTCAAAAACAGAATAATTCCCATCATAATTCAGTCTTCCAATATATCTTTTCCCATTCGGCTTGTAGTTCAGGATCTTCCACGGCATTCTGTGATCTGGCATTCTCATGAGGTGTTGTCTCTAACCTTTAGAGTATTTTTTAATCCTTTCATTCATGTCGAGAACATTTAATTCTGTTCTAATATCTTCGTTTCTGATAATTCCTTTCTCTTTTGTTGCCCACTATCTTTCTTAGGTACCTCATCTCTGCTGTCTGAATTTTTTTTGGTGGTAATCCAGCTTTCGCTTCTATAGGATAATGTTTTTGCAATTACACCACTAGCATTGTTCAGGACAATAACAAAAATACAGGAGTTATAAAATGATAGCAGTCCACTTTGTACCAGTATCAGATCAGAAGACTGAACATAGAAAAGTTGCAAAATGAAATTGTAGTGTCCCAGTGTGATCAGTCATCAAATTCGACCAGTTAAGTTCTTAGGATGGGAAATGTCCGCCTCCGTACCAGAGCGGTCAACCTCATGCTTGGGGCTCCAGGTTGGATTCCCGGCACTGCCCAGGATTTCTCCTCGGTAGGAGGACTGGACCGGAGTGCACTCAGCCTCGTTATGCCAACTGAAGACCAGCCTGACTGAGAGGCAGTGCCTGCAATGCCGGAATGTCGACAACGAGGGGTGAGGGGAGACTGCGGTGTGTTGACTCCCCGCCACTCCATACCACATCCACTGATGAATGACTGAGGATGATACGGCAGTCGGTCAGCTGTCACATGCTTTTCAGCTTTCGAGGACGTTATCGTGGGCTTTCCCGTTTTTCTTTTCGTTTAGGACAGAAGGTATATCAAAAACTGTCTTGGAAATATCACGTTCATCATCGTGTGACGAAATTGAATGCTACTGCTTTCACTGGACGAATGATCTCCACTGCTTCTGACACTGAAACGCGAAGGCTTCTTTACATTTCATACTTTCAATTGTTTATTATTCAGTCATCAGTCGTCTTACTTTTTCAAGCCAGAGCTCTATAACATCCTCTCTTGCGCCAAGCTCTTCATCTCAATCACTCCCAACCTAAGTACTCAGTTGAGGAGCTGATAACTTAAGGGTCTAAAGCACACCGTCATCAGTTTTGAGACTTTGGCTTGTATGCATGCTCCTGACATCTGTCGCTCTAACACTGAACCAGCTTTTTCAGTAGACTACTATACACCTACACGAAGACTGGTAAGATGCAGCTCTCCACTCTAGTCTATCGTATCCGCCATCCATACATACTGGCGCTCTCATCTCCCTTTCTCTCTCTCTCTCTCTCTCTCTCTCTCTCTCTCTCTCTCTCTCTCACACACACACACACACACACACACACACACACACACACACACACACACTCATATATATATATATATATATATATATATATATATATATATATATATATATATAGAGGGGGGGTCCACTGATAGAGACCGGGCCAAATATCTTACGAAATAAGCATCAAACGAAAAAAACTACAAAGAATGAACTTGTCTTGCTTGAAGGGGGAAACCAGATGGCCCTATGCTTGGCCCGCTAGATGGCGCAGCTGTAGGTCAAACGGATATCAACTGCGTTTTCTTAAATAGGAACCGCCATTTTTATTACATATTCCTGTAGTACGTAAAGAAATAGGAATGTTTTAGTTGGACCACCTTTCTCGCTTTGTGACAGATGGCGCTGTAATAGTCACAAACGTATTAGTACGTGGCATCACGTAACATTCCGCTAATGCGGGCGGTGTTTACTTCGTGATACAATACCCGTGTTAAAATGGACTGTTTACCAATTGCGCAAAAGGTCGATATCGTGTTGGTGTATGGCTATTGTGATCATAATGCCCTACGGGCGTGTGCTATGTATGCTGCTCGGTATCCTGGACGACATCATCCAAGCGTCCGGAAAGCTCGCCGGATAGTTCGTTATTTAAGGAAACATGAAGTGTTCAGCCATACGTGAAACGCCAACCACGACCTGCAACAAATGATGATGCCCAAGTAGGTGTTTTAGCTGTTGTCGCGGCTAATCTGCACATCAGTTGCAGACAAACTGCGCGAGAATCGGGAATCTCAAAGACGTCGGTGTTGAGAATGCTACATCAACGTCGATTGCACCCGTACCATATTTCTATGCACCAGGAATTGCATGGCGACGACTTTGAACGTCGTGTACAGTTCTGCCACTGGACACAAAGAGAAATTACGGGACGATGACAGATTTTTTGCACGCGTTCTATTTAGCAACGAAGCGTCATTCACCAACAGCGGTAACGTAAACCGGCATAGTATGCACTATTGGGCAACGGAAAATCCACGATGACTGCGACAAGTGGAACATCAGCGACCTTGGCCACGTACTTATACGTTTGTGACTCTTACAGGGCCATCTATCACATAGCGAGAAAAGTGGTCCAACTAAAACATTCATATTTCTTTTCGTACTACACGAATATGTAATAAAAATGGGGTTCCTATTTAACAAAACGCAGTTGATATCTGTTTGACCTATGGAGAACCACCTAGCGGGCCAACCATAGCGCCATTTGGTTTTCCCCCTTCAAGCTAGACAAGTTTCGTTCTTTGTAGTTTTTTCGTTTGACGCTTATTTCGTGAGATATTTGGCCCGGTCACGATCTATGGACCATCCCGTATACGAATATTTACGAAAGCTGTCTCAACATTTTCCTTGATAAACACTTTCGTATGTGCCCAATGGAAGTGAAAGAAAGATTCAGGTGTGGAATTGCAATTCAATGTGAAAGGATACCAATAGTACGATTCGCTGATGACATTGCTGTCCTGAGTGTGAGTGAAGAAGAATTACATGATCTGATGAATGGAATGAACAGTCTAATGAGTACAGAATAAGGATTGAGAGTAAATCGAAGAAAGACGAAGATAATGAGATATAGTAGAAATGAGAACAGCGAGAAAGTTAGCATCAGAATTGATGGTCACAAAGTAGATGAAGTTAAGGATTTCTGCTACCTAGGCAGAATGACGGACGGAGCAAGGAGGACATCAAAAGCAGACTAGCACTAGCAAAAGGGCATTCCTGGCCAAGAGAAATGTACTGGTATCAAACACAGGTATTAATTTGAGGAAGAAATTTCTGAGAATGTACGTCTTGAGTACAGCATTGTATGATAGTGAAACATGGGCTATGGGAAAACCGGAACAGAAGAGAATCGAAGCATTTGAGATGTGGTGTTATAGACGGATGTTGACAATTAGTTGGACTGATAAGGTATAGAATGAGGATGTTCTGCGCAGAATCGGAGAGGGAAGGAATATGTGGAAAATACTGATAAAGAAAAGTCGAGTGGTGGCCAATTTTTCATGGAACATTTCGAAGCACAGACACTGGACTCAGCAACTTGTAAAACTATGGTGTGGTATAGACACGTCGATGATACTTTAGTTGTTTGGAGCCATCGTGAAGAACAGCTCGGTGACTTCCTAAGACACCTGAAGAGCCCCCACGCCAACATAAAATTTACCATGGAACTAGAAAAGGACAAAAATAACTGCCATTTCTAGATGTGCTGGCCACAAGGGATGGTGAAAACCTGGGACACAGCGAGTATCGAAAACCGACACACACTCACCGTCATCTGCACAAACTATCAGATCACCACGCGAGCCAGAAAAGAGGCACGATTAATACACTCGTAACGCGAGCAGAACAAACATGTGAGCCGCAGCACCTCAGACGCGAAATGCAACACCTGGAAAGTGTTCTGAGGAGCAATAGGTACTCCACAAATTATATTAGAACAGAGCCAAACACTAGCGAAGTAAGGAATTAGAAAAAGAAATGTCGGGTGGAGCCTTTCTGCCATACATTCGTAGAATGACGGACAGAATCGGCCGTATATTGCGCAAACACGGCGTAGAAACGATTTTGAAGCCGATAAGGAAGATCAGAGAACGGCTTAGTACGGCAAAGGAGAAAAGGGACCCACTTGCAATGTCGGGAATATACCGTATACCATACACATGAGGAAAAAGTTTATGTTGGAATGACTGGACGATCAATCAACACCAGAATCAAAGAACATCAAAGCGACATTGCAGGTTGGGGCACGTGGAGAGTAGAGTTTGTTTGACGTCAAACGTTTACCTCAGGCATTGTTGTGTGATTGATTTGTCATTTGTAATCGACCACTATTAAATTATGACGCTTACAGTGCCATCTATTGTTACATTTTGTAACTATTTATTTTTCTTTTCCTGTACGTTTTCCCCCTCCTCCAATAATATCATGTTGCAATTTGACGCTATTCTGAGCAGTGGTGTTATTTCTACGGCGTTTTGATAGTTTAACTTTAATTATAATCACCCTGTATATCTACATCTACATCTACATCCATACTTCGCAAGCCACCTGACGGTGTGTGGCGGAGGGTACCCTGAGTACCTCTATCGGTTCTCCCTTCTATTCCAGTCTCGTATTGTACGTGGAAAGAAGGATTGTCGGTATGCTTCTGTGTGGGCTCTAATCTCTCTGATTTTATCCTCATGGTCTCTTCGCGAGATATACGTAGGAGGGAGCAATATACTGCTTCACTCTTCGGTGAAGGTATGTTCTCGAAACTTTAACAAAAGCCCGTACCGAGCTACTGAGCGTCTCTCCCGCAGAGTCTTCCACTGGAGTTTATCTATCATCTCCGTAACGCTTTCGCAATTACTAAATGATCCTGTAACGAAGAGCGCTGCTCTCCGTTGGATCTTCTCTATCTCTTCTATCAACCCTACCTGGTGCGGATGCCACACTGCTGAGCAGTATTCAAGCATTGGGCGAACAAGCGTACTGTAACCTACTTCCTTTGTTGTCGGATTGCATTTTCTTAGGATTCTTCCACTGAATCTCAGTCTGGCATCTGCTTTACCGACGATGAACTTTATATGATCATTCCATTTTAAATCACTCCTAATGCGTACTCCCAGATAATTTATGGAATTAACTGCTTCCAGTTGCTGACCTGCTATTTTATAGCTAAATGATAAGGGACCTATCTTTCTATGTATTCGCATCACATTACACTTGTCTACATTGAGATTCAATTGCCATTCCGTGCACCATGCGTCAATTCGCTGCAGATCCTCCTGCATTTCAGTACAATTTTCCATTGTTACAACCTCTCGATACACCACAGCATCATCTGCAAAAAGCCTCAGTGAACTTCGGATGTCATCCACCAGGTCATTCATGTATATTGTGAATAGCAATATCTCAGGATGTGTGCGTGTGAACAGTTGTAGGTGCCAAAAATACGAATACCAGTAACAGTAATCTTTTCCAGGGCCGGTTTGAACTGATCTGAATATTATGTGGGTAACTACAGCTCAGTAAAAGATCCTGATATGTTCCTGATTGTAAGTTATTATAATGAGGAAATTGCGAATATCTGTTTAAGCAAGTAAGTAATTCTGATCGATTCAGCTTTGGGAGAGAAACATTGTATGTTGTATTAACTAAACGAAACTCTTTTTTACCGCAAGTTTGTGAAATGTAGCTAAAAAGTGTTTTATTTAGTCAAGTAAACAATATTATGTCCTCAACTACTGTTTACTAGAATTTAAGTGACAGAGTGATGGCAGAAATGTTAAGGGTCATCCTTCAATTTCGTGTTCAGGAAATCGTTCACGCGGGAGAATCGTACAAACGTACCGTCATTTGACCATCGGATAGTCTTGTATAGATGTATAAGCACCCTTGGCGTAGAGAAAAACTGAAAGATTTGAAAGCAAGTAAGTCACCAGGTCCGGTTGGAATCGCAATTCGCTTTTACAAAGACTACGCTATGGCATTGGCCCCTCATCTAGCTTGCATCGATTGCGAATCTCTTGCCCAGCAGGAAGTCGCAAGCAACTGGAAAAAAAGCGCAGCTGACTACTGTCTTAAAGAAGGTTACTACAACGGACCCGCAAAATTAAAGACCAATATCTAACTTGGTTTGCTGCAGAATTTTTTGAATATATTATCAGTTCGTATACAATACATTTTCTTGAGACTGAAAAGCTTATGTCCACGAATCAGTATGGTTCTACAAAGCATCGCTCGTGCGAAACTGAGACTGCCGTTTTCTCACATGATATACCGCGAACTATGGATGAGGTCAGATTCCATATTTTAGATTTCCGGAAAGCATTTGATACGGTGCCCCATTGAAGGCTGTTAACGAAGTAACAAATGTATGGAATAAGTTCACAGATATGTATGAGTAATGGAACCCGGTATGATGTCCTCGAAGGCGAGAGTTCATCAGAGTACAGTACATATATTCGCAAATGGAATTCGTCATAAACAATCCATCAAAATTTGAGAACAGTGGTGTCCATAAGCACCAAAAATGCTCTTTATCACGCATTGTTAAAACTTGAGTTGTTCCGAGAGGAGTTAAAAGTGTAGCAACAAAAATTTTTGATAATTTGTCCAGTAACATTAAATGTCTGACGAATCGCGAAGCAAATTTTAAATCTAATTTAAAATCATATCTCTTCGACAACTCCTTCTATCCCATTGACGAATTTTCCTTAACAACTGGTGGGTAGTAAGAATGAATAAAAAAAATGGCGTAGTTGCATGAGTGGGACTAAATATAATAATTTGTTAATTAATATTAAATTAATCGTTCAAATGGAACATGTTGCTAATTGATTAAGGATGTAGCTTGTATCGACTAGTTCGATAGGGAAGCTTGATAAAAAAAGATTGCATAAATATTTCTTTATATTCGTACAAAAAACCTGTTTCGATTGACTTTTGTGTCATCTTCAGGTCTTCAAAAGTTTATATTATAAAATGTTGTGGTTTTGAGTTGGACCTTACGACAAGTTGTCATGTAGAAAAAATGTAGCACATTACATATGGGGCTGTCTTAAACAAAACATTTGAAACCAGAAAGCACCTTGTGCATAAGGCCATGTCCGTATACAGATAATTGTTACACTGTAAAAGAATACAATACACAATAAAATACACAGTAGCACATCTGTTAACGTTGGTTGCACACGTTATGATCGTTGAAATTCAACCTTAGACGGCTTATGGGGTACAATCGTCTCTACATTGACATGCCCACGAACACAAAAAGATTTACGATTTTAAATGTTTTATTTATGAAAATCCCTATATGATGCGCTACGTAGTTCAACCATGTCAAGACTGACAATACCGCGGTTCAATCACGTCCGCATTGTTACTTTGTGCCAGGAAGGGCTCTCAACAAGGGAAGTGTCCACTCGTCTCGGAGTAAACCAAAGCGATGTTGCTAGTACATGGAGGAGATACACAGAGACAGCAACTGTCGATGACATGCCTCGTTCAGGCCGTCCAAGGGCTACTACTGCAATGGATGACCGCTACCTACGGATTATGGCTCGAAGGAACCCTGGAAGCAAAGCCACCATATTGAATAATGATTTCCGTGCAGCGACGGACGACTCAAACTGTGCGCAATAGCCTGCATGATGCGCAACTTCACTCCCGGCGTCCATGGCGAGGTCCATCTATCCAACCACAACACAATGCAGCGCCTCACAGATGGACCCAACAACATGCCGAATGGACCGCTCAGGATTGGCATGACAGTCTCGTCACCGATGAGTGTCGCATATGCCTTCAACCAGACAATGGTCGGAGACTTGTTTAGAGGGAACCCGTCAGGTTGAAAGCCTTAGACACACTGTTCTGCGAGGGCAGCAAGGTGGAAGTTCCCTGCTGTTTTGGATTGGCATCATGTGGGGCCGACGTACGCCACTGGCGGTCATGGAAGGAGCCGTAACGGCTATAAGACACGTGAATGCTATCCTCCGAGCGATAGTACAACCATATCGGCAGGATATTGGCGAGGCACTCGTGTTCATGGACGACAATTCGCGCCCCCATCGTGCACATCTTGTGAATGACTTCCTTCAGGGTAACGACATCGCTCGACTAGAGTGGCCAGCAGACATGAACCATATCGAACATGCCTGGGATAGATTGAAAAGGGCTGTTTATGGACGATATGATCCACCAACCACTGTGAGGTATCTACGCCAAATCGCCGTTGAGGAGTGGGACAATCTGGACCAACAGGCCCTTGATGAACTTGTGGGTCGTGTGGTGTCACCGCCAGACACCACACTTGCTAGGTGGTAGCCTTTAAATCTGCCGCGGTCCGGTAGTATACGTCGGACCCGCGTGTTGCCACTATCTGTGATTGCAGACCGAGCGCCGCCACACGGCAGGTCTAGAGACACTTCCTAGCACTCGCCCCAGTTGTACAGCCGACTTTGCTAGCGATGGTTCACTGACTTCTACGCTCTCATTTGCCGAGACGATAGTTAGCATAGCCTTCAGTTACGTTATTTGCTATGACCTAGCAAGGCGCCATTATCAGTTTCTATTGATATTGTAAATCATGTAATGTCAAGAGCGACGTTCGTCATTAATGGATTAAAGTTAAGTATTCCACCAGCTACGTCCGTTTTTCTCAATCCTAACTCCCTTGTCATGTTCCAGACCTCACGCCAGCCTGCGTGAGCTAAAACGCGTGCATTTAGGCCTCCTTTATTGACCCTGTGTTGGCTCTCCAGCCAACCAAAACATTGGCGACGAGAGTAAAAGTGTTATTATCTAAATTGCCCTGATTTACTTGTGTAATGGCTTCGCCACAATCTCCAAATGTACTGTCCGAATTTTATCGCTTACAGAATCAGCAGATGCAGGCATTACTGTATGCCCTTGGACAGTTCGTCCAGGGTCAACGTGCGATGCAAAACGATGCGGCAGCAGCCACTTCTCCGCTAACGCAGCCATAACACGCGGTTGCTCCCACTTTTCGACCTTTTGATGCTGTACTGGAAAGCTGGATGGAGTGGTCACGCCAATTTGGATTCCATCTCGCTGCCTACAGAATTCAAGGTAACGAGCGGCAGCCTTTTCTCCTTTCTTCAGTAGGAGTGACCTCGTACCTTGTGATAGTCAAATTATTTCCCCGACGTGACGTAGCAACTCTGTCCTGCGACGAAATTTTATCTGCATTAGATGCATATTTCAAAGAATCGGTCAATGTAGTTGCGAAAAGGTGTACCTTCTTTCGTACAAAACGTACGGCAGGTCAGACTAATCGGGAGTGGGTTGCAACCTTGCAAGGCCTTACTAGGGATTGTGCTTTTGTCAATGTGGACTCCCTTATTCAGATGCTATGGTACGTGATGCAACTGCACAGAACGTTTCTGATGTTCCTATAAGGGAACAGATTTTGAAACTACTAAATCCCTCCCTTCAACAAGTGATGGACATATTGGATCGGCAGGAAACACTTGACTTTGCTCAGGAATCATTTGAAACTTCGCCAGCAGTGTGTCAGGTTAACCGGCCCGCCGGGCGAGCTGCACGGAGCAGTAAACAGCCCTCGCGCCCGGCCGCGCCGTTGCCGCCAGGCTCTCAGCCAGATGTGCCGCACAGGCAAGCAATGCAGTGATCAAATCATGGCCGCGGTGTGCTACTAAACATTCGAATGAGAACTGCCCGTCAGGCCAAGTTATTTGCTTTTATTGTAATAAAAAAGGACATGTTCAGAGTCTTTGCCAGAAAAAGCTCAGATCGGAAGCTCAAAACCACTCCAGGCCCTTTGCTTCGCGCCGGAATCGGAATCGAACCAAGGATACTCAGGCTCGCGAAACTTCGCCCATGGAAATTCATGTAGTTCATTCCACTCCGCGCAGTGCCACTCTCCCTACCAGTGACTGTATTCGTCCCTAAAATAGAGTGCGTCGACATCGCCGGAACTCCCGTCAAGTTGCAAGTGATTATGTACCAGTGTTAGTTCACGTTGCACGAGACAGTCGCTCTTGTCGTCAGCAGGACAATAAACTTTTTGTGGACTTGGACATTAACGGCAAAGTGATACCATTCCAGCTCGATACCGGAGCTGCACTTATAAGCTGCTGGGCACACCTCCGTTGCGTGCCGCAAATGTTAAATTACGTATTTATTAAGGTCAGGTATCCCTGTGTTAGGACAGTGCGCCCTTCTTGTAACATACAAAGGACAAACCAAACTTGTGTCATTTTACGTCCTTCGTTCTTCTTCTGCAGTGAACTTGTTTGGTTTCGATTTATTTCAGTTGTTTAACTTGTCTATAGTCAATCATGTCCTATTAGTGAACCAGACTGTGCCTTCAGACAGCGTTTCTCGTCTATGTGAAGAATTTGCAGACATTTTTGCACCTGGCCTCGGTTGCGCTAAGAACTATAAAGCACATTTGGAACTGAAAGTAAACGCGCAACCGAAATTTTTCAGAGCGCGCAATGTTCCCCACGCATTGCGTGATGAGGTCGCAAAAACATTACACGAATTGGAATCACAAGGTGTAATTGCACGTGTGCAGGCTTCTCTCTGGGCATCACCCTTAGTAATTTTGCCAAAACCTTCCGGAAAGTTGAGACTTTGTGTAGACTTCAAGGCAACAGTGAATCCACAACTAGTGATTGTAACTTTTCCTTTACCCCGTCCGGAAGATCTTTTTGTCAAACTGTGCCCGGGTAAATATTTTTCGAAGTTGGACCTCGCCGATGCGTACTCGCAAATACCGGTGGACGAAGAATCCCAACGCGTTTTGGTGGTTAATACGCATCTTGGGTTGTATCAATTCAAACGACTGCCATTCAGGTGTGCATCCGCCCCTGCATTGTTTCAGCAATATCTACAAACTGTTTGTGCGTCGGTCCCTACTGCAGCAAATTATCTGGACGACATTGTGATCTCCGGAAAGACGGAACAAGAACATTTGGCCAATCTACGAAAATCATTTCAGGTCTTGCGATAACATGGTCTTTGCTTGCGGAAGGACAAATGTGTGGTTTTTGATCGGGACTTTCCATACTTGGGACATGTACTCAATGTCCAAGGCATACATCCCAGTCCCAAGCACCTTCGTGCCATACAAGACTTAACGTCGCCGCCGAATCTAAAGGAGCTACAGAGTGTGCTGCGAAAAATAAATTACTACCATCGCTATGTGCCACATGCCTCTTCCATTTCAGCTCCGCTTCATCGCTTACGCCGTAAGGGTGTTCCGTTCGTCTGGACGACGGAATGCGAACGCGACTTTCGCCAGTTGAAATCGGTGTTGCTTTCCAATACTTGCCTTACCCCATTCGATCCCCAGAAGCCCCTTTTGTTGATGGTGGACGCATCGGATTTCGGGTCGGTGCTGTGCTGGCGCACAAAGATGGATCACACGATCGCCCTATTGCCTTTGCGTCCAAATTGCTCTCGTCTGCGAAAAGAAATTTTTCACAGATCGAGAAAGAAACATTGGTGTTACAAAGTTTCATGATTTCTTGTATGGTCGTCACTTTACCATAATCACAGACCACAAACCTTTGACATCGCTTTTTCATCAGACCAAGCCTGTACCTCCACGTACAGCGCAGAAATTCATTCGCTGGTCTATTTTCCTCTTGCAATACCGCTACGATATCTTGTATCGGTCCACTGCTAAGCACGGAAACGCCGATGCGTTGTCCTGCTTGCCTGTTGCTGAGGATAGGGCATTCGATTCCTCCGAACTTGCTTGCATGTTCCTTGATGCGGAAACCGATGATGTGGTCGAATCGTTTCCGATTGATTTTCGTCGTGTAGCTACAGCCACAGCTGCCGACACTGTCCTTGCTCCAGTTCTGCGTTTTGTTGCTACGCAATGGCCCTTGTCAAAGTCATTGATCGGGGACCCGTTGGTTCGCCGATTTTTTGCTCACAAGGAGAGACTTTTTGTACGACGTGGTGTTTTGCTGTTGCGTTCTGATAATGATCAGTCCAGGGTCGTGGTACCACGTTCGTTACAGTCCTCTGTCTTACAGCTTTTCCACGAAGGACATTGGGGTATAGTGAGAACGAAACAACTTGCTCGCCAGCACTGTACTTGGTTCGGAATCGATGCCGCGATTACGAATATGTGCTCTTCTTGCATGGTGTGTGCCGAGCAACAATCAGCACCACCGCGGAAATTATTTCCATGGCCAAAAGCCACTTCCCCTTGGCAACGCTTACACATCGATTTTGCTGGTCCATTCTGGAATGCTCGATGGTTGGTTGTGGTAGATTCATTCAGTAATTTTCCTTTTGTTGTCAGGATGTCTTCCACAACGTCATCTGCCATCGTCCAAGCGTTATCCGCTCTCTTTTGCATTGAAGGTTTTCCACAGACTATTGTTTCCGACAATGGCCCACAATTCATGTCCGCAGAATTTCAGTCATTCTGCAAGGCCCATGGTATTCAACATCTGACGTCCGCGCCGTTTTAGCCACAGTCAAACGGTGCCGCTGAACGATTAGTCAGGACTTTCAAGTCACAGATGTTGAAGTTAAAAGAGTCGCATTCTCGGGAGGACGCGTTATTGCTCTTTTTGTCCTCGTATCGCTCTCAGCCCCGAGATGGTCGCTCGCCGGCTGAGTTGCTCCACGGTCGTCATCATCGAACCTTGATGTCTTTGCTACATCCGCCGCATGAGGTTCCTGTGCAGCGCAGACACCTGCTTTTGCTCCAGGCGACGTTGTCTACTATCGCCACTATCGAGGTTCACGGCGTTGGCTCGAAGGGCACGTTCTTCGCTGCCTCGGCAGCGCTATGTATCTGGTTTTGGGGGGCCTCTGGTGAGGTGCGTCGGCATCTCAATCAGCTGCGCCTCTGTCGTCGCACGGGATCTGCCGTTCGCCGTCTGCTTTCATCGACGGTGCCGTCCGGTCAGCGCCCTGGGGACCCACCTACTGGCTCGCCTCAGCCCCAGGTGTTACCGACGCTGCCTTCCATTTTGCCCCATGGCGACGCGCCGCCGCCACCGCCACCGCCGCCGCCGCTTGTTCTCCCGCCGGCGAAGCCCGAAATGGACGCGTCGCTGCAACCGCCGGGCGCCTCCCTGGGTCACGCGCCGCCGATCGCTTCCCGTGACCGGTTGTCCTCCGACATGGAACTCTTGCCCGCTCCGGACCATATGTCGTCTTCGCCCGTCGGGTGCCCCGGCCCGATGGAGGTCGACCCTTCGGCCCCTCCTCTCTCTCTACGGTCGCATACACCACATGTTGGCGTGCACCCTGGAGCAGGTTTTCAGGCGTTTCCTAGCTCCCCGCGGTCCGAATGGCAGGGTGCGGGTGGCACAGCCTCACCTGTTGTTAGGCTCCCCACCTCGTCACATACGTCAACATGCGGTCCTCTCCACGGCGGGCGGAAGCCTTATGCCACAACCGTACGCCGATTTGCGGGGGAGGAATGTGGTGTCACCGCCAGACACCTAGGTGGTAGCCTTTAAATCGGCTGCGGGCCGGTAGTATACGTCGTACCCGCGCGTCGCCACTATCAGTGATTGCAGACCGAGTGCCGCCACACGGCAGGTCTAGAGACACTTCCTAGCACTCGCCCCAGTTGTACAGCCGACTTTGCTAGCGATGGTTCACTGACTTCTATGCTCTCATTTGCCGAGACGATAGTTAGCATAGCCTTCAGTTACGTTATTTGCTACGACCTAGCATGGCGCCATTATCAGTTTCTATTGATATTGCAAATCATGTAATGTCAAGAGCGACGTTCGTCATTAATGGATTAAAGTTAAGTATTTCACCAGCTACGTCCGTTTTTCTCAATTCTAACTCCCTTGTCATGTTCCAGACCTCCCGCCAGCCTGCGTGAGCTAAAACGCGTGCATTTCGGCCTCCTTTATTGACCCTGTGTTGGCTCTCCTGCTAACCACAAAGTAGAATGCCACGACGAATAGAGACATGCATAAATGCAAGACGTCGGGCTATTGGGTATCAGAGGTACCGGTGTGTACAGCAATCTGGACCACCACCTCTGAAGGTCACGCTGTATGGTACATCAGTATAAAGAGTGGAAAAGATGTTTATGTTGATCTCTATTCCAATTCTCTGTAGAGGTTTCGGAGCTCACAGAACCGAGATGATGCAAAAGTTTTTTTGATGTGTGTACGATGACTACTACGTGCCGTTACTTCCATCTCAAAATGAACACAAATTATAATGTAAATTTTTGAATACCTGAATACGACCAGAAAGCCTGTCGAAACTGATTGCTTTTAATGAAGAAAATATTTATGAGGTCTGGGATTTAGAAATATTTTAGCAAGTAAATAAATCGACATTTACATCTACATGATTACCCTGCAATTCACATTTAAGTGCTTGGCAGAGGGTTCATCGAACCACAATCGTACTATCTCTCTACTATTCCACTCTCGAACAGCACGCGGGAAAAACGAACACCTAAACCTTTCTTTTCGAGCTCTGATTTCTCTTATTTTATTTTTATGATCATTCCTAACTATGTAGGTTTGGCTCAAAAAAATACTTTCGCATTCGTAAATAGATCTCGCCGAGACGAAAAACGTCTTTGCTTTAATTACTTCCATCCCAACTCGCGTATCACATCTGCCACACTCTCTCCCCCATTACGTGATAATACAAAACGAGCTGCCCTTTTTTGCACCCTTTCGATGTCCTCCGTCAATCCCACCTGGTAAGGATCCCACACCGCGCAGCAATATTCTAACAGGACGAATGAGTGTAGTGTAAGCTGTCTCTTTAGTGGACTTGTTGCATCTTCTAAGTGTCCTGCCAATGAAACACAACCTATGGCTCGTTTCCCCACAATATTATCTATGTGGTCTTTCCAACTGAAGTTGTTCGTGACTTTAACACCCAGATAGTTACTTGAATTGACAGCCTTGAGAATTGTACTATTTATTGAGTAATCAAATTCCAACGGATTTCTTTTGGAACTCATGTGGATAACCTCACACTTTTCGTTATTTTCCAATTTCTCAGTTTGAGAAAATTCAATCTATAGGGAGTCATTTTTAGACTGCCAAGGAATGTCACCAACGACTCGCCTCAGAAGGAAAGGGGACAGTCCAGGCGCTGTGTCCTCTCGGTGGGAGGGAAGGCTGGACTGTGGAAATGCAGTGGCGGTGTCAGCTGAGGGGTTTCCCCGGGACGAGGAATCGCAAGGCTGCGGTCGCTGGCACGGCCCCGCCTCAGAGTCTGCACTGGCTAGCGTCCTCCAGCCGCACTGCGCCGCCTGCTGACCGCCCAAGGTCAGGCTGGCCAACCGCTCAGGGATCCCGAGAGCGGCGGACACTTCTTACTCAGACAGCAGTTAGTCAGCGGATTTCGTGAATCACGTTTGCGAAATCTTGGAATAGCTTCAAATATACCAAGCACGACTGTGATTGCAAAAAAATGGTCAGGGAAATTCAGGAACGCAGAAATACAAGTCACTTAGGAGCGGAACAAATGAGAAGCGCAGGGAAGCTAAAGCGAATTGGCTGCACGAAGAGTGTGAAGATATCGAAAAAGAAAAGACTGTTGGAATTACTGACTCAGCATACAGAAAATCCTAAATAACCTTTTCTCAAACTGAAAGCAAGGGTGGTAAAGTTAAGAATGCATTGGGAATTCCGCTGTTGAAAGTAGAGGAGACAGCGCCTAGCTGGACTGAGAATACTGAACATCTCTATGAGATGCAGAAGGGTTAGAGGATGCAGTATTAGAATCAGAAGTTAAAAGAGATTTGAACAATTAAGATCAAGTAAGTTGTACTTGAATGAAAAGAGGAAGCCGCCTGGTAGAATTTTGCACAGAGCAACAGCTAATACTTGGTTCAAGAATCATAAAAGAAGATTCTATATATGGAAGAATCCTAGAGATACTAGAAGGTATCAGATAGATTATACAATCGTAAGACAGAGATTTAGGAACCAGGTTTTAAATTGTAAGACATTTCCAGGGGCAGTTGTGGACTCTAACCACAATCTATTGGTTATGAACTGTAGATTAAAGCTGAAGTAACTGCAAAAAGGTGGGAATTTAAGGAGATGGGACCTGGATAAACTGACTAAACCAGAGGTTGTAGAGAGTTTCAGGCAGAGCATAAGGCAACAAGTGACAGGAATGGCGGAAAGAAATACAGTAGAAGAAGAATGGGTAGCTCCGAGGGATAAAGTAGTGAAGGCAGCAGACGACCAAGTAGGTAAAAAGAAGAGGGCTAGTAGAAATCCTTGGGTACCAGAAGAAATACTGAATTTAATTGATGAAAGGAGAAAATATAAAAATGTAGTAAATGAAGCAGGAAAAAAAGAATACAAACGTCTAAAAAATGAGATCGACAGGAAGTGCAAAATGGCTAAGCAGGAATGGCTAGAGGACAAATGTAAGGATGTAGAGGCTTATCTCACTACAGATAAGATAGTTACTACCTACAGGAAAATTAAAGGGACCTTTGGAGATAAGAGAACCAGTTCTATGAATATCAAGAGAGGGTCTATACAAGCGTGATGTACTTGAGGACAATATTATGGAAATGGAGGAGGATGTAGATGAAGATGAAATGGGAGATACGATACTGCGTGAAGAGTTTGACAGAGCACTGAAAGATCTGAGTTGAAACAAGACCCCGGGAGTAGACAACATTCGATTGGAACTACTAACGGCCTTGGGATAGCCAGTCCTGACAAAACTATACCATCTGGTGATCTAGATGTATGATACAGGCGGAAGTACCCTCAAACTTCGAGAAGAATATAATAATTCCAATCCCAATGAAAGCAGGTGCTGACAGATGTGAAAATTAACGAACAATCAGTTTAATAAGTCACGGATGCAAAACAGTAACTCGAATTCTTTACAGACGAATGGAAAAACTGGTGGAAGCCGACCTCGGGGAAGATCAGTTTGGATTCCGTAGAAATGTTGGAACACGTGAGGCAATACTGACCCTACGCCTTATCTTAGAAGGAAGAGTAAGGAAAGGCAAACCTACGTTTCTAGCATTTGTAGACTTAGAGAAAGCCTTTGACAATGTTGACTGGAATACTCTCTTTCAAATTCTAAAGATGCCAGGGGTAAAATACAGGGACCGAGGGGCTATTTACAATTTGTACAGAAACCAGATGGCAGTTATAAGAGTTGAGGGGCATGAAAGGAAAGCAGTGGCTGGGAAGGAAGCGAGACAGTGTTGAAGCCTCTCCCCGATGTTATTCAATCTGTATATTGAGCAAGCAGTAAAGGAAATAAAAGAAAATTTCGGAGTAGGTATTAAAATCCATGGAGCAGAAATAAAAACTTTGAGGTTCGCCGATGACATTGTAAAACAATGTTTTTCACCTTTAGTCCACAGACGCTTGAGTCAGTCACGACCTCGGACACACCTGTAAATATGTCTTGCCCCGCGAAATCCAGCTTTTGTCCCTCTTCCGGCCAGCAGGTAAACGGAGCGCGCTCGGTCCTACAGGCGGCCACAATGGGACGGACCGGTTCCGGCGGCGGGCTCTTTGTGGCCCACGCGAACGCGCAGTCGCTAACGGCTCACTTCGACGAGTTCTGTGACCTGTTCTGCCAATCGCTGTTCCATACTATCCTCGTCTCTGCAACTTGGTTGAAACCAAACATTTCTTCCGACGCTATCCGAATCGCTGGTTACTCTCTCCTAAGGGCAGATCGTGAAACACGACGCGGGGGTGGTGTGGGTGCCTATGTTCGCTCTGATCTGACACCTACTGTGCTATGCACATCGGATGCAAAGGGCGAAGGAGAAGCAGAGTTCTTGTTTTTCGAAATAAATACATCAAATCAGAAACTGCTAATTGGAGTAATCTACACTCCTGGAAATTGAAATAAGAACACCGTGAATTCATTGTCCCAGGAAGGGGAAACTTTATTGACACATTCCTGGGGTCAGATACATCACATGATCACACTGGCAGAACCACAGGCACATAGACACAGGCAACAGAGCATGCACAATGTCGGCACTAGTACAGTGTATATCCACCCTTCGCAGCAATGCAGGCTGCTATTCTCCCATGGAGACGATCGTAGAGGTACTGGATGTAGTCCTGTGGAACGGCTTGCCATGCCATTTCCACCTGGCGCCTCAGTTGGACCAGCGTTCGTGCTGGACGTGCAGACCGCGTGAGACGACGCTTCATCCAGTCCCAAACATGCTCAATGCGGGACAGATCCGGAGATCTTGCTGGCCAGGGTAGTTGACTTACACCTTCTAGAGCACGTTGGGTGGCACGGGATACATGCGGACGTGCATTGTGCTGTTAAAAACAGCAAATTCCCTTTCCGGTCTAGGAATGGTAGAACGATGGGTTCGATGACGGTTTGGATGTACCGTGCACTATTCAGTGTCCCCTCGACGATCACCAGAGGGCTACGGCCAGTGTAGGAGATGGCTCCCCACACCATGATGCCGGCTGTTGGCGCTGTGTGCCTCGGTCGTATGCAGTCCTGATTGTGGCGCTCACCTGCACGGCGCCAAACACGCATACGACCATCATTGGCACCAAGGCAGAAGCGATTCTCATCGCTGAAGACGACACGTCTCCATTCGCCCCTCCATTCACGCCTGTCGCGACACCACTGGAGGCGGGCTGCACGATGTTGGGGCGTGAGCGGAAGACGGCCTAACGGTGTGCGGGACCGTAGCCCAGCTTCATGGAGACGGTTGCGAATGGTCCTCGCCGATACCCCAGGAGCAACAATGTCCCTAATTTGCTGGGAAGTGGCGGTGCAATCCCCTACGGCACTGCGTAGGATCCTACGGTCTTGGCGTGCATCCGTGCGTCGCTGCGGTCCGGTCCCAGGTCGACGGGCACGTGCACCTTCCGCCGACAACTGGCGACAACATCGATGTACTGTGGAGACCTCACGCCGCACGTATTGAGCAATTCGGCGGTACGTCCACCCGGCCTCCCGCATGCCCACTATACGCCCTCGCTCAAAGTCCGTCAGCTGCACATACGGTTCACGTCCACGCTGTCGCGGCATGCTACCAGTGTTTGCGATGGAGCTCCGTATGCCACGGCAAACTGGCTGACACTGACGGCGGCGGTGCACAAATGCTGCGCAGCTAGCGCCATTCGACGGCCAACACCGCGGTTCCTGGTGTGACCGCTGTACCGTGCGTGTGATCATTGCTTGTACAGCCCTCTTGCAGTGTCCGGAGCAAGTATGGTGGGTCTGACACACCGGTGTCAATGTGTTCTTTTTTCCATTTCCAGGAGTGTACATTAAATATTAGTCAAACATAACTTTACAACAGTGTTTTGACTACGACTGCTAGCACTGTCCGTCAACTGCTGACCTCTGCCGCCTACTAGTACAGCTACGTGCACCTCTGTAACTCAGGTCCATGTCAGCTGTTGACATCTGTCGATGACTCATGCCTATAACGATATCGTCCTAACAAGTGACAGGAGCGATGCGAAGGCGCTACGCCTCAAGTCACTCGCGGATTCCATGGTGCTAGCAGCAGCCCGTTTATCACAGTGACTGAGCGTAGGGAGTTAGGATTAGTGAGTTATGATGGTCGAGGAGCTTAACGTGCTCTAAGGCTTGGCGCGACACTGGATGACTGGAAACGAGTGACTTGGAGGGATGAATCACGCTATACCTCGTGACGTCGAATTTAAGGGTTTGTGTTTGTAAAATGCCTGGAGCCCATTACATGGCATGGGGGTAGTTTTCGCTGTCAGGATGAAGTCCCCCTATTGCGTTTAAGGAAACGATATATCTGGGGCGGTGTTCATATATTTTACAGCATCGTATAGTTCGTTCAAAAATGGCTCAAATGGCTCTGAGCACTATGGGACTTAACATCTATGGTCATCCGTCCCCTACAACTTAGAACTACTTAAACCTAACTAACCTAAGGATATCACACAACACCCAGCCATCACGCGGCAGAGGAAAACCCTGACCCCGCTGGGAATCGAAGCCGGGAACCCGGGCGTGGGAAGCGAGAACGCTACTGCACGACCACGAGATGCGGGCGTATAGTTGGTACCGTAGTGTGGAGACGATGGTTGTTTATATTAGTATGACAATGTCGTAAAGCAAAATCTGTGGGCAATAGGATTCCTGAAATGGACTAGTCTGCCCACAATCCAATGGAACACCTTTGGTATGAGTTAGCACTTCGACTTGGCTCCAGATCGCAGCGTTCAGCGTGACCATCCTCTCTTGCTCTTGAGCAACAACGGGGAGCCATTCCTCCATAGACATTAAAACATTTCATTGAAAGTGTCCCAGCAGAGTTCAAGAGGTCACAAAGACGAAGGGTGGACACAGCCCGTATTAATTCCCAATAACAGGTGTGCAGATATTTTTCATCAGATAGTGTACGTTTCCGTGTCCTGTCGTATTCACCTGCTCTCAACGTTCTCGACTACAGTCTGTTCATTTCTAAATGGATCTCGTTTAGCACATCAGTGTTTCTATTTGGCTTCTATTTCCCCCTATTCTTATCGACGACTCACTTCCACTAAGCAATATAGGGACAACTATTACAATACTGACCTTGAGCTGCACGTGTTTCAATTTTTTTTATTGTCCTTATGGTGCCGTATATTTTCGGTAGAAGATGTGTTACAACCAGCTTCTTCATTTAGTTGGTTATTTATCATTATTTTGTTTTTTTGGGGTTTCTCCCAATGAAGTCTATCTTGTTTATGGAACTATTCAGTTTGTTTTGCATTAAGCACAAATGCAACTTATGTAATACTCTTTCAATCCATCTTCTATTTCGTTTATAACCAGCAGGTGGTCAACAGTTTATGAATTCACTTTGTGCCAGTTTAATGATTTGTAGAAGTGTACTTTACCATATACGAGTGGAATCGTCTATACGTACAGGTGTTTCCGTAACAGCGTGCAATAATGTAATAGCACATACAGAATGTTCCTCTGAACAATTTGAGGTAGGAAACTTGGGGTCGGAAAAGCCAGCTTAAGGAGATAAGGAGTAAACTTGTCTACCGCTTTGTCTAGCATTAACATTTTTCAGCTTATTGACAGCTAAGATACGTACAAGTTTACGTGCACTGTGCTTCTTTATCTTCTGCAAGTAAACAAGGAAGACGAGCCTGATTAGTAGGAAGTCATGAGGCAGGTTTTGTTTACTTTATTCGTCCATAAGGTGGCTCTTTTGTACCGTATTTACATTGTCCTATGAAACAAACGCTCTATGACACAACGACAGACCTATTAATCACTCAGTGCTACTCAAAGGCGTACAATGCAATACGATAGAGCAGTTCGGGTACAATATTTCGTCGTCGCTGGATTGGAAGAGAAGGTCTTATTCTTTATTATTTCATATGGGGTTATCTAAAATCAATTGTGTATCAGTCCCCAGTGAATACGGAGATGGAATTATTTGTGGGAGTTGTAGCTGCCTGTGATTTGATACGAAACACAACAGCCAAACACACCAGGGATATTAGTCAGGGTGAGTCAGAATCTTGTTCGCCGATGTCATGGTTTCATTGAGGTTGATGGCCGTCAGTTTCTGCACGTGTTGTAAGATACAATGAAAATGGTACGTTCATTGTGTCAGTGATGGTATTTTCAGTTAACTAATGTAAATAAAAAGTAATGTGATTTTATTCCTATTATCTCCTTAAGCTGGCTACTCCGACGCCGGGTTCCTTACCTCAAATTATTCTGTGGGATCTTCCTGTCATGCCCTCACCTACTGCATCGTACTGTCTCTTAACACGCGCCAATTGATACTGATAATTCTATCATTACTCTGTGCCTCAGGAGGGATATGACCTGTGTGAAGATTAATGACTAGTTAACTTCACTTCAAAGCATATTCTTCATTTTAATTATGTTTTTCTATTAAAATACTAACGCGAATTCTTTACAGGCGAATGGAAAAACGGGTAGATGCAGACCTCGGGGAAGATCAGTTTGGATTCCGTCGAAATGTTGGAACACGTGAGGCAATACTGACCTTACGACTTATCTTAGAAGAAAGATTAAGAAAAGGCAAACCTACGTTTCTAGCATTTGTAGACTTACAGAAAGCTTTTGACAATGTTGAATGGAATACTCTTTTTCAAATTCTAAAGGTGGCAGGGGTAAAATACAGGGAGCGAAAGGCTATTTATAATTTGTACAGAAACCAGATGGCAGTAATAAGAGTCGAGGGGCATGAAAGGGAAGCAGTGGCTGGGAAGGAAGCGAGACAGTGTTGAAGCCTCTCCCCGATGTTATTCAATCTGTATATTGAGCAAGCAGTAAAGGAAACAAAAGAAAAATTCGGAGTAGGTATTAAAATCCATGGAGCAGAAATAAAAACTTTGAGGTTCGCCGATGACATTGT